>NC_135233.1:69103333-70307500 GCF_051348905.1 Ranitomeya variabilis
ATTATGTATGACCTTTAGCTACTTTTCCTGATATCTCCAGTGCATAATAACCTCTCATGACACTACAAAGCATTAAACAAAGAGAAGGGGCTTTTCTTTAGAGATTGGAGCTGTAGGAAAGCAACTGTGACATTTTCCTGTGATTTTTGTATTGAAATGTTCCACTCCGAAAGAACCATTGTTTAGATACTGGGATTAGTCTAAGTAACACATCTGCTTTTACAGCCACTTAGGAACTTAGAATTATTTATTTGAAGGTAAGTTATTATTTTCTGTGTTTTCTATTGATTTTAAGTACTTAAATTTACACAATTTTTAACACCTTAATTAAAGAATTATTAATTACTAATTAGAAGTGCCATGGTTAACCCCCAAAAAGTCGAACTGCAACGTGAGGAAAAGAACAAAAATAAAGTGAATATTAGCTAATAGAAGGTTCAGTCAGTATAAATCTTTGGGATCTAGTTCGAGCATTTTTTATGAAAAATTGACTGACAAATGTTACATTTCCACCCAATGACCCCAAACTCCTAGAGGAAACGGCAGCTAGACAGAACTGAAGACATATAGTAATTATGGAGTGGGGCCATGGAAGAAAGCAAGTAGTATTCATCAATGTAGAGGTAAAATCAGGGTCACAATCAAGGTAATCAGGTGACACTGCTGTCAGGGGCCCATGATAATCAATTAAAAAAGGCCAATACTCATCCATCAATTGTTTACTGCCCCTACCAATGTGTCCACTCACTAGAAATGAGAGAATTAGTTCTAGGCAAATCAAATTCATTTCAAAATTCATCCATAAATTTTAATACCCAGAATTGAAATTTTTCAATGATTTGCTTCATCAAAAATGGCAGCTGGCCGGGAAAAGGTAAAAAAATGAAGAAAAAAAATTATACTCACTTGTTGCACAACACAGTCCAGTGGTCTTCTCCTGTCTTCCCTCATCTTCGGCAATGAATAGACCCCACAGTTTCATGACATGACATGAGGCTTGCTAGACGTTTTGACACCATCCCAGCATAGTCAGCATTGATGATGCCCCGAGCTGGAGCAAGATATCACTCGAAATAGAAGAACATGCTGAACCAGACTGAAAACCTCCATAGTGGGGTTAAACAGCAGGACAGCCAAGGTGAAAGGCAACTGGTCATATTGAAAATGGTATCTGATCTGCAAACTAAATGTTATAAAGCAAGAGGAGCTATTTAGATTGATATACATCTTTGTTTGATAAGTTTCAGTAGATCTATTTTATTTATTGAAATCCATGGTGTTTGGAGGCATATGAGACCAGTAGGCGGTCCTATTCAGTAATTTTTTATTATTATTATTATTATTATTTATTTATATAGCACCATTGATTCCATGGTGCTGTACATGAGAAGAGGTTACATACAAGTTACAGATATCACTTACAGTAAACAAACTAACAATGACAGATTGATACAGAGGGGCGAGGACCGTTCCCTTGCAGGCTTACATTCTACAGGATTATGGGGAAGGAGACAATAGGTTGAGGGTTGCTGCAGCTCCGGCATTGGTGAGGCAGTAGCTTCAGTAGTGATGAGGAGGCAGCGGGGTCAGTGCCGACTGTAGGCTTTCCTGAAGAGATGGGTTTTCAGGTTCCATCTGAAGGATCTGAATGTGGTTGATAGTCGGACGTGTTGGGGCAAAGAATTCCAGAGGATGGGGGATATTCGTGAGAAGTCTTGGAGGCGATTGGATGATGAGCGAATAAGTGTGGAGGAGAGAAGGTCTTGGGAGAACCGGAGATTACGTGAGGGAAGATATCGGGAGATTAGCTCAGAGATACAGTATATGGAGGAGACAGGTTATGGATGGCTTTGTAGGTCAGTATTAGTAATTTGAACTGGATATGCTGAGGGAATGGGAGCCAGTGAAGAGATTTTCAGAGGGGGGAAGCAGAGGAGTAACGAGGAGAGAGATGAATTAGTCAGGCAGCAGAGTTAAGGAAGGACTGGAGAGGTGCAAGGGTGTTAGCAGGGAGGCCGCAGAAAAGGATGTTGCAGTAGTCAAGACGGTAGATGATGAGGGCATGCACAAGCATTTTAGTAGATTGATGTCTGGGAAAAGGATGGATTCTGGAGATGTTTTTGAGCTGGAGGCGACAGGAGGTGGAAAGAGCTTGGATGTGCGGTTTGAAGGAAAGGGCAGAGTCAAAGGTTACACTGAGGCAGCGGACTTCTGGTATGGGGGAAAGCATGATGGAATTGATTGCGATAGATAGGTCAGGTAAGGAAGATCTATGGGATGGAGGAAAGATGATGAGTTCAGATTTGTCCACATTGAGTTTGAGGAAGCGAGAGGAGAAGAAGGAGGATATGGCTGATAGGCACTCTGGGATTCTGGACAGCAGAGCAATGATGTCTGGGCCAGAGAAGTAGATCTGAGTGTCATCAGCATAGAGGTGGTACTGGAATCCATGGGACTTTATGAGTTGTCCCAAGCCAAGTGTATAGATTGAGAAGAGTAGGGGTCCTAGAACAGAGCCTTGGGGGACTCCAACAGAGAGAGGATGGGATGAGGAGGTAGTGTGGGAGTGAGAGACGCTGAATGTGCGGTTGGAAAGGTATAAGGAGATCCAGGATAGCGTGAGGTCTTTGATGCCAAAGGAGGAGAGGATCTGTAGTAGGAGGCAGTGGTCAACTGTGTCGAAAGCAGAGGTATAGAAGGAGGAGTACAGAGTATTGTCCATTAGCTTTGGCAGTAAGTAGGTCGTTAGTGATTTTGGTCAGGGCTGTCTCAGTTGAGTGATGGGGGAGGAAACCAGATGTAGATTGTCAAAGAGCAAGTTAGATGAGAGATGGGAGGAAAGTTCAGAGTGGACGTGCTGCTCCAGGAGTTTGGAAGTGAATGGGAGCAGTGATATTGGGCATTAGCTGGACATAGCAGTTGGATCGAGGGTTGGCTTTTTAAGGATAGGCGTGATTGTGGCATGTTTGAAAGCAGAATGGAAGATGCCAGAAGATAGTGATAGGTGAAGAGGTGGGTTAGGGATGGGATAAGTGTGGTGGTGAGGTTGGGGATGAGGTGGGATGGGATGAGGTCGAGCGCACAGGTGGTGAGGTGCGATTTGGAGAGGAGACAATTAAGCCCCCCTTCGGTGATGTTGGATAGAGAGGTTATGGGGTTTGGGTATTGGTCTGGTATACAAAGGGGTTGTGGTGGTTGAACAATGAAGACTTGCCTTGTTTGGTTGATCTTATTTTTAAAGTGTGTGGCAAAGTCCTCGGCAGAGATGAGGGAGGTTGGAGGGGGCAGTGGGGGGCGGAGTAGGGAGTTGAAGGTTTTGAATAACTGTTTGGGGTTGTAGGATAGGGAAGATATGAGGGTTGTGAAGTAGGCCTGTTTAGCAGAGGTGAGAGCAGATTTAAAAGCGATTGATGTGTATGACTGTGCATGCAGAGGTAACTGTCAATCACTAATAGGACCGCCCAGTTATACTGGTCTTTTCCCAGTTATACTGGTCTTTTCCAATAAACCTATATATCATTCTGCTTCATTTCTCCTTCTCCTTACTTTGATGCCCACAGATCAAACTGCATGTACAACGTGACAGGTTCCCTTTGAGATGACTGTATTTTTTATGTTTTGTTTTACATATGTTTAGTATGCTTTGATGCCTGGAGAGATTCCTAGGCATAATAATGTGTGTTAGAATAAATTCAATACAAATTGAATTTCCCAGCCTGATTGAGGCAAATCTGCCAAATTAAATTTTTGACAAATTCACTCAACCTTAGTGTTCACCCTCACCTTTCCTCAAATTTAATTAGGGTCTTCAGTTTTAAAATATATTTTATACATTATCATGACATCCTAGCAAAAGTTTAAAAGGGGCTACAAACTGGATGACAGCCATCAAGTTTCCAGAAATAGGATACAAAATTCTTACAAACTATTTCAAAATAGTGTTTCTTCCTAGCCAGATCCCATGTAATTAATTTTGGGACAGTCAACCTGAGAATATATATAAGATAAGAATGGAAACATCTGAATTTTGGTAGTCAGCTAAGATCCATTTACACTACCTGACCGGCAGCACTTAAAGAACCCATCACATGAAGATTTTTTTTATAAATTTGTGTATATGTGTATGTTATGCATTGTGTATCTATTAATATACTCACCTAACACCACCTTCTCTGGAATCAAGCGCTGTTCCACGCCTCTTCTCAGTGACACTTAATACTCTTACAGTAAAGGAATGTGGTGCCCAAGTAGGGTATTCAGCCCATAGCAAATGTAGTTGAAAAAACTTGGCACTCGCGAAAAAATACTGTAAAGTATGTAGGAAAGATCAATTTGTTATGCATCCAAAAAAGCTTTCTGGGCTGGTTCCTCCTGTGAGTCCGATTAACCCTTTCTCTCCTGTTTCCTCCTTCCTGACCGGTGTCACGTTATGAGGCTGCCTGAGTCCTTGTTTAACTACCAATAGATGACAGGACAACTACATTGAGATATAGAATTTCCGCAACTGCACCAGTTCTGATGAAGGTTCACACCAGGACTGAAAACGTTTAACAATTAAATTTTTTGGATGCATAATAAGTTGAACTTTTCTTCATACTTTATTTCTTCACGAGTGCCAAATTTTTTCAACTACATCTTCTCAGTGATGTTAACACTCTTCAGACTCACAGACTCAGTCTTTGCTCTATGCATCTGTCGGAAATCTCTTTTACAATGTCAGCTTGTTGAGCCTTGAAATGACGATCCATAGATTTACATTGTAAAAGCAACTTCTAGGTGACGCAGAATGCAGTGTGATCTGGACAGGCTACACAGTGGTGACATCACTGAGAAGAGGAGCAGAACAATGCTGGATCCTGGAGAAGACCATGGTAGGGGAGTATATTAACATGTATACACTATGCTAAATACATACACTGTACACACAGGCTTAGTTACATAAAACTTCATGGAAGGGCTTCTTTAATAACTATCAATCAGCTTCTTCTTTTGTGAATGGTGGACATTTAACTTTTTAAGGAGCCAGCAAAGTTTTGTTTTTGCTTTTTCATTTTTTTCCTCTTCCTTTCAAAATAGCCATTATTTTTCTATTTTTTTTCCACTGACACGTGAGAGCTAACTTGTTGCAGGACAGATTTTAGTTTTAACTGTTACTATGTACTTTAACATACACAGTGAGGTAAAATTGCAAAAAATTACACGTGTGGTGAAATGGTGAAAAAAAATTGCAATTCCGCCACTGTTTTTTAGGTCACATTTTTATTGCATTAATTGCACACTAGAAATGAAACATAATTATCCAGGTCAGTATCTTTACAAAAATATCAAACATGTATACTTTTTGTACTATTTTTGGGGCTTATCAAGATTCAGAAGTTCGTAAAAAAAAATTATCTTGTGTCACCATTTTGTGAGATGCATAACTTTTATATATTAACAACAATAAAGCTGTGTGGGATACTGTTTTTATCAGTGGTAAGCAGGTGTTTTCCTTATACAATTTTAGGGTGCACATTGTGTTTTGACTTCATCTTATTGCAATTTTTTGCACTATAGCGGTGACTTAAAAAAACGCAATTCTCATATTTTATTTTTTTCCTCTTTGCAATGTTTACTTATAAGTCTATTAGTTTTATATTGTCATAGATCAGACTTTTCTTAATGCAGCAATAACAAATATTTATAATTTCTTTTTATTTTTTACATTTCTTTATATTTAACTTGGGAAAAGGGAGATGATTCACTTTTTTAATTTTTTTTAACTTTTTTGAATAATTTAAAAAAACTTGTTTAATATACTTTTTCATTTATTTGCTAATCTTCCTAGGGGACTTCAACCTGTAATTGATCGTTTGTAATAAACACAGCAATAATGCAGTATTGCTGTATTTTGTAAAAATGATAGTCTCCTATGATGCCCAGGCACAGTATGGATATCACAGAGAAGATCACATGACAGGCTTGGGGTCCTCATTTGGTTCTTGGCTGTTATAGCAAGCTATCAGCTCCCTGAGATCGCATTGGAGGTGGGGAGGGAGGTCGATGAGTACTCAAACTATTATGGTGCTTAAATGCCACTGTCAGTGATTGACAGTAAACAGTAAAGAGAGTTGTGACTGTAACCGTGCCCCTGGCCCTGACTGACACTCGTTCTGCATTAGGGACTGCTGTCAGTCATGGGCGGAGGTGCAGTTACATCACCTGACCTGTGACTGAAACTGAATGCTGTTGGGGGGAGTAAAGTTCATTTTCTCCCCAGAGCGTTCAGCTCAAGGGCGAGCGTTGGGCAAGTTAATAACCCTATTAACCTGCAGATTAATCCAATATATGCAGGTAATAGCATTTTTGCCAACAGGTTCCCTTAAAGTTCCTGATTTTCATGCTTCAGAATTATCATCTCCACCCAGTAGCCCTATAAATGTACAGAATGAATGTTTGTTTAGATGGAATGTGGTAGATGTAGGATCTAGTCCTATATTTCTGTATGAGGCCCAGACACAGTATTTCAAATGTCAGTTTAATAAAAGGTAAAAAGTGAAGTTTGCAAATATTATCAGTTAATGAAAGTGAAAGAAGGAAGATTTATTTGCTAATTATTGAAACTTATATAAAGTGGGATATATAGTCAATATATAACAATAACATTATTACTAAATTACAACAAAAGTGATCCATTACTTCAAACATTAAGAAATACATGTAATAATTATTGTGCCTCCACAAAAAGCAATGTCAGATTAATATCTATCAATCTATCTATCTATCTATCTATCTATCTATCTATCTATCTATCTATCTATCTATCTATCTTTATATGTGTATAATATTTACATACAACATACAGTACAGATGAAAAGTTTGGACACACCTTCTCATTTAAAGATTTTTCTGTATTTTCATGACTATGAAAATTGTACATTCACACTGAAGGCATCAAAACTATGAATTAACACATGTTGAATTATATACTTAACAAAAAAGTGTGAAAAAAATGAAAATATGTCTTATATTCTAGGTTCTTCAAAGTAGCCACCTTTTGCTTTGATGACTGCTTTGCACACTCTTGGCATTCTCTTGATGAGCTTCAAGAGGTAGTCACCCGGAATGGTCTTCCAACAATCTTGAAGGAGTTCCCATAGATGCTTAGCACTTGTTGGCCCTTTTGCCCTCACTCTGCGGACCAGCTCAGCCCAAACCATCTCGATTGGGTTCAGGTCTGGTGACTGTGGAGGCTAGGTCATCTGGCGTAGCACCCCATCACTCTCCTTCTTGGTCAAATAGCCCTTACACAGCCTGGAGGTGTGTTTGGGGTCATTGTCCTGTTGAAAAATAAATGATGATCCAACTAAAAGCAAACCGGATGGAATAGCATGCCGCTGCAAGATGCTGTGGTAGCCATGCTGGTTCAGTATGACTGTCCTTAGCAGTGGTTTCCTAGCCGCTATTTTACCATGAAGGCCTGCTGCACAAAGTCTCCTCTTAACAGTTATTGTAGAGATGTGTCAGCTGCTAGAACTCTGTGTGGCATTGACCTGGTCTCTAATCTGAGCTGCTGTTAACCTGTGATTTCTTTGGCTGGTGACTAGGATAAACTTATCCTCAGAAGCAGAGGTGACTCTTGGTCTTCCTTTCCTGGGGCGGTCCTCATGTGAGCCAGTTTCTTTGTAGCACTTGATGGTTTTTGCCACTGCACTTGGGGACACTTTCAAAGTTTTCCCAATTTTACAGACTGACTGACCTTCATTTCTTAAAGTAATAATGGCCACTCATTTTTCTTTACTTAGCTACTTTTTTCTTGCCATAAAACAAATTCTAAGTCTTTTCAGTAGGACTATCAGCTGTGTATCCACCAGACTTTTGCACAACACAACTGATGGTCTCAAACCCATTTATAATGCAAGAAATCCCACTTATTAAACCTGACAGGGCACACCTATGAAGTGAAAACCATTCCCGGTGACTACCTCTGGAAGCTCCAAAAAAAGCAGTAAAGCCGCACCCTATAATTATATAGTCTCTATGGACATCAGGGCGCACGTCCTCACCAGGGGGTCCATCCCAGATAGAACATCCAAATCCAAACTGAAGAAAAGGACAGCGCCACACCGGATAGTGAAAAGCAGCTCACATATTTATTCTGCCTTCTGCGGCAACGTTTCAGTCCAAAGACCTTTGTCAAGCCCAGTACACAGAATTTCAACCACCATTATATACCCATAAGCCCTCCCCTTTAATTAACCATCTACCAATAGAAATACAATAGAAAAACATACATAACACAATTCACATATACACATAAAAAACAATTGTACATGAGTAGTAATCATTGCTCCACCCCTTCTAACATAGATCAACTAACCCTGATACCTCTTTTGCATACATCTTATTACCAAAACACAGAGATAAAATCCCAGTACATAGAATGTAAACAAACCGTGTCCCACCTATCGGAGCAATGCTTTGGCAGTTACCATAGTATCCAGATACTCCCACAGGCGTGTTCATGAAGGATATCATCCAATCATATCGCCAGGTTACAGGTCATGTGACCGCATCATCCCCATGTGATATGTATCACATTGCACAGGTCCTGCAAACACCTCCCCAGTCCGAATAGTAATCTCAACTGCGCATGTCACCGGCAAGATTCTGCTCATAGGAGGCAAAGTCCCACATATTAGTGCGCATGTCCATAGGGCTCATAGATCCGAAGATATCCTTGTGCACACA
The DNA here is from genome assembly GCF_051348905.1 of Ranitomeya variabilis. NCBI lineage: Eukaryota > Metazoa > Chordata > Amphibia > Anura > Dendrobatidae > Ranitomeya > Ranitomeya variabilis. The sequence goes on from NC_135233.1 coordinate 69,112,064, forward strand.
TATCTTTTCAGTCAATGTCCACAGTGGGGAAGCAAGTCAATAGTGCGCATGTCCGGAACTCCTCCTCAACACTCCTGCATTCAGCGCCGATACATAGCAAGACAATGATGCGTATGTCTGAAATCACAAATCGTATCTCCAGATAACCGATAGAACGGTGTTATGCATGTCCAGAAAGCCTTCTTCAATCCTCCATATACACTCACTGGCCACTTTATTAGGTACACCTGTCCAACTTCTTGTTAACACTTAATTTCTAATCAGCCAATCACATGGCGGCAACTCAGTGCATTTAGGCATGTAGACATGGTCAAGACAATCTCCTGCAGTTCAAACCGATCATCAGTATGGGGAAGAAAGGTGATTTGAGTGCCTTTGAACGTGGCATGGTTGTTGGTGCCAGAAGGGCTGGTCTGAGTATTTCAGAAACTGCTGATCTACTGGGATTTTCATGCACAACCATCTCTAGGGTTTACAGAGAATGGTCCGAAAAAGAAAAAAAATCCAGTGAGCGGCAGTTCTGTGGGCGGAAATGCCTTGTTGATGCCAGAGGTCAGAGGAGAATGGGCAGACTGGTTCGAGCTGATAGAAAGGCAACAGTGACTCAAATCGCCACCCGTTACAACCAAGGTAGGCCTAAGAGCATCTCTGAACGCACAGTGCGTCGAACTTTGAGGCAGATGGGCTACAGCAGCAGAAGACCACACCGGGTACCACTCCTTTCAGCTAAGAACAGGAAACTGAGGCTACAGTTTGTACAAGCTCATCGAAATTGGACAGTAGAAGATTGGAAAAACGTTGCTTGGTCTGATGAGTCTCGATTTCTGCTGCGACATTCGGATGGTAGGGTCAGAATTTGGCGTAAACAACATGAAAGCATGGATCCATCCTGCCTTGTATGGAGCATCTTTGGGATGTGCAGCCGACAAATCTGCGGCAACTGTGTGATGCCATCATGTCAATATGGACCAAAATCTCTGAGGAAAGCTTCCAGCACCTTGTTGAATCTATGCCACGAAGAATTGAGGCAGTTCTGAAGGCAAAAGGGGTCCAACCCGTTACTAGCATGGTGTACCTAATAAAGTGGCCGGTGAGTGTATATGGTAATGGCACACATGACTTAAATAATCGCACCTTTAAATATGTCCTTAATGCTGTGCTGAAACCTATAATAGAATATAATATACTTAAAAGGGAAAACACATCCCTCCCAATCATTTAATAATATATACATCACAATATGCAAATGAAAAATCACATTTACATATTACATTATAGTGCCCTAGAATATTAATAATTTTAACAACATCATGACGAACATAACAGCATAACCAAATAGAGCCATATCTCAACTTAGTCATCCACGCCACCATGTCATACCAAGAATTCCCAGCCAGTCTCCCATGCTGGTATTTGCCCAGCCTCAAGCTGCTTAGCATTTGCGATCTAACGGAGGCAGGAACATTCAGCCTAAAGTGGCCATTGACACAAGGGGCATAATAGCATAGACAGCCAGTGTCCGAAAGGTATATATCCAAACACAGCGTATGGCCTTTAAGGCTAAATGGGGACATGTAACCATAATATAATTATAGAATAACCCTCATCAAATAGGTAAGGGACATAATATAGCAAACATCAAAGCATATTAGCCATATAGTAAAGCCCCATAATCTCCTTCATAAATCAATGTTCATATAAATAATGGTATCAATAATCCCTGGGACACCTATCGGCCTCAAATAGAGGGCCACATGGTTAACCCCTTTATCACTGATACTCAACAATTATCCCTCAAAAGAAGGGACAAAAGATTAATCGGAGTGTGCATCAAACTACCCAAATAATCTGTACAATATAAAAAACAAGGCAAACAAAGAATATATAATACAGTTAAAAACATTATACCAATGAGATACCGCAACAAAACCTCAGAGGAAACAATTCTGTTGGTATTCTATATTCAATCCTTTGGGGAAAAGAGTGTCCGATTCAAATATCCATTTTAATTCTTTTCTCTTCAGGAGAGTAACGCGATCTCCACCTCGTCTTGGCATGGGTACATCGTCTATAACCCTGTACCTCAATTGATTAACCAAATGGCCCATTTCATGAAAATGTCTCGGTACCGGAAGTTCAATTAATTTCGTTCTAATAGTGCTTTTGTGTTTGCTGATCCTCGCTTTAACCTCCTTCGTGGTCTCCCCCACATAGAAGAGACCACATGGGCAGCTGAGGACATAAACATGTCTCTTACATGTATAGCGTTTCCGTATTTCGCACCTCTTTCCAGTGTATGAATGATGGAAGGATGCACCTTTTACTAAGTTGTTACAACATGCGCATCCAAGACAAGGGAAATTTCCCAAGCTAGGACGGCTATGAGTGGTTTGTACGTCTCTCCTAAAACTACCAACATCTGACATAACCAACTCGTCCTTAAGGTTCCTATTCCTCCTATAAGAAAGTAAAGGAGGTACTTGGAACTCATTAATATCGACATGACCCTTACTCAATAATGACCAATGTCTACGTATGACACCCGAGATCTTATTACTCAAACCATTATACACTGTAACAAACGGTATTCTTTTGTTTGATTCAACAGACACTTTAGGTATAAGAAGCTCATCACGTTTTTTAGTCAAGGCCTTCATTTTAAACTTGTCAAGATCGACCCTGGAATAACCCCTTGACAAGAATTTCTGACACATCTCAGTAAGTCTATCATCAATGAAAGAATCACAGGAAACAATTCTTTTGACTCTCAATAATTGGCTCTATGGCAGAGACTCCACCATCCGACGCGGATGTTCACTGGAAAAATGTAGTAGATTATTTCTGTCCGTATGCTTAACGAACAGATGCGTATGCAAAAACCCATCCATCTTGTAAACACAAGTATCAAGGAATTGCATCCTCATCTGAGAGCAATCCATGGTAAAACCCAACCCAGGATAGATGTTATTCAAATATAAATGAAAATATTCAAGCTCATCCCTGTCACCATCCCATATCAGGAAGATGTCATCGATATAGCGCCGCCAGCCCCTAACATGGCCCCAAAACAGCGAACTGTACACGTGTTCGTCCTCCAGGACAGCCATGTAGATGTTAGCATAAGTGGGGGCCACATTGGACCCCATGGCTGTCCCGCGGAGCTGCAGGTAGTAATCATCCCCGAAGAGAAAATAATTCCTCCCGAGGATGTACTCCAGCAGTGCCAGGGCGAACCGTGCACAGTCCGGGGCCATGTCGGAGCTAGCAAGCACCACACCAACCGCTGACAATCCCCTGGCATGTTCAATGGAGGTGTACAGGGATGTTACATCAAACGAAACCAGCCATGTGGATTCCACAACCTGCACACCCTCCAAAGATCTTATGAAGTCACTTGTATCTCTTACATAAGAGAGTGCAGAAGCAGCAAACTTCCTTAGTAAGCGATCCAAAAAGATCGCCACTTTATTGCATAGAGACCCCCTGCCCGACACAATCGGGCGACCAGGGGGTCTCTGAAGATCCTTGTGGATCTTCGGAAGGGTGTACAGAACCGGAACCACGGGATACTCAACTTTTAGATATTTTGCCAATTTCATATCGATGAGACCACTATCCAGTGCCCCATCAATCAATAAATCCAGTTCCAATTTGAATCTCTGGGTTGGATTCACCTGCAATCTTTCACAAACATCAATATCTAAAAGCTGCGACCGTATCTCACCAATATACTGAGAGGTATCCATCACCACCAAAGCCCCACCCTTGTCGGCTGGCTTTATGGTGATGGATTTATTCCTCCTCAGTATCCCAATCTCTTTCCATTCCGCAAAGGTCAAATTAGGACGACCCAATCTCCTCCCATTATTTTTCAACTTGGCTATATCAGCCTTCACCAATTTACAAAAAGTCTCTATAACCGGATCCTGTATTGGAGGCACAAAGTCACTCTAACCATAGAGACCAAACTTATCAAGTGAGAGTTGTGTTTGCGGAGGTAAGGTCACAGCTTTCTCTTTATTCGAAAAAAACACCGCCAATTTTAGATGGCGAAAAAAAGAAAATAAATCATTATCAAGGTTAAACCAGTTGGTGCTACCCGTGGGACAAAACGATAGCCCCCTGGAGAGCACCCTTACTTGTAAATCTGAAAGAGATAATGAAGATATATTTACCACCAATGATGATGATTCTCCTACTTCCTCTTCACTTTGGATCTGGTCATCAGTCCTTGGTTCCTTTTTCCTGTGTTTCCTGTCACCCCTGTTGCTCCTCTGTCTTCTTGGGACACGTCCACTTTTTCCTTGGCTAAAAAACGAGCTGTATCCACATTCATCCCTCCACCATCGTCGGTAGAGTCTGATTCCCCACCAGTAAAACCAAATGAAGATTGTGGAGTCATCCGTCTCTGAAACTTCCTCATCCTCTTCGGACCACCCCTAGGATGGCCCGATCCTGGTACGGATCTGTTTGGCATAGAATTTCTAAATTGCCAACCATAAATTCTACCATTATTATAGTCCTTCAGATCCCTAAACCATTTGGATCTCTTGATATCCTCCAGACCAGTCCTATATTTAAGGAGATTTTCCTCAATCTTAGAGTTGATGTTGTTAAAATCATCAGCTGAGGTTACTGCCAGAAGAACATTTCTCGTCTCACCTTGTTTACTCTTAAGAGTTGTAATTTCTATTTTCAAAAACTCAATATTCAATAGCATGATATCAAAAGCATACTTATTGCCAATAGCTTCAAATTTAGCACAAAATTGTGTATTGTTTGGCATTAGGGTAGGTTTCAAATTCGGCCTTAAACCTCTAGGGATCCTCTTGGCATTAAAATATTCCACCAATGTCCCAGCATGCAATTCTAATGAGACAAGTTTTCTTCTCTCAGCCTCCCATCTCATTTTCAACATTTCAGTAGATGGCTGGCTTAAATAGGCATTATCAACCCCAGCGTCTGATATAATCCTTGCGGCATCCTCATCGGTATAATAAAAGCAGGCAGATGCTGGTTCACCTCCACTCGTACCAGCATGTATATCCATATTATTTAAAAAGGATGCAGGCCAAACAGGACCCACACAGTGCAATTTACAAAAAAAGCAGCAAAGCCGCACCCTATAATTATATAGTCTCTATGGACATCAGGGCGCACGTCCTCACCAGGGGGTCCATCCCAGATAGAACATCCAAATCCAAACTGAAGAAAAGGACAGCGCCACACCGGATAGTGAAAAGCAGCTCACATATTTATTCTGCCTTCTGCGGCAACGTTTCGGTCCGAAGACCTTTGTCAAGCCCAGTACACAGCATTTCAACCACCATTATATACCCATAAGCCCTCCCCTTTAATTAACCATCTACCAATAGAAATACAATAGAAAAAAGTGTATATGTGAACTGTGTTATGTATGTTTTTCCAAGTACCTCCTTTATTTTCTTATAGGAGGAATAGGAACCTTAAGGACGAGTTGGTTATGTCAGATGTTGGTAGTTTTAGGAGAGACGTACAAACCACTCTTAGCCATCCTAGCTTGGGAAATTTCCCTTGTCTTGGATGCGCATGTTGTAACAACTTAGTAAAAGGTGCATCCTTCCATCATCCATACACTGGAAAGAGGTGCGAAATACGGAAATGCTATACATGTAAGAGACATGTTTATGTCCTCAGCTGCCCATGTGGTCTCTTCTATGTGGGGGAGACCACGAAGGAGGTTAAAGCGAGGATCAGCAAACACAAAAGCACTATTAGAACGAAATTAATTGAACTTCCGGTACCGAGACATTTTCATGAAATGGGCCATTCGGTTAATCAATTGAGGTACAGGGTTATAGACGATGTACCCATGCCAAGACGAGGTGGAGATCGCATTACTCTCCTGAAGAGAAAAGAATTAAAATGGATATTTGAATTGGACACTCTTTTCCCCAAAGGATTGAATATAGAATACCAACAGAATTGTTTCCTCTGAGGTTTTGTTGCGGTATCTCATTGGTATAATGTTTTTAACTGTATTATATATTCTTTGTTTGCCTTGTTTTTTATATTGTACAGATTATTTGGGTAGTTTGATGCACACTCCGATTAATCTTTTGTCCCTTCTTTTGAGGGATAATTGTTGAGTATCAGTGATAAAGGGGTTAACCATGTGGCCCTCTATTTGAGGCCGATTGGTGTCCCAGGGATTATTGATACCATTATTTATATGAACGTTGATTTATGAAGGAGATTATGGGGCTTTACTATATGGCTAATATGCTTTGATGTTTGTTATATTATGTCCCTTACCTATTTGACGAGGGTTATTCTATAATTATATTATGGTTACATTTAATAATAATAATAATAATTTTCATTTATATAGCGCCAACATATTCCGCAGCACTTTACAACTTATAGAGGGGACTTGTACAGACAATAGACATTACAGCATAACAGAAATCACAGTTCAAAATAGATACCAGGAGGAATGAGGGCCCTGCTCGCAAGCTTACAAACTATGAGGAAAAGGGGAGACACGAGAGGTGGATGGTAACAATTGCTTTAGTTATTTGGACCAGCCATAGTGTAAGGCCCGGGTGTTCATGTAAAGCTGCATGAACCAGTTAACAGCCTAAGTATGTAGCAGTACAGACACAGAGGGCTATTAACTGCATAAAGTGTATGAGAACACGATGCAAGGAACCTGATTATGTGTTTTTTTTTTCTATTTTTAATAGGCCACACAGGGATAGTTAGGTTAATGCGTTGAGGCGGTAGGCCAGTCTGAACAAATGCGTTTTTAGGGCACGCTTAAAACTGTGGGGATTGGGGATTAATCGTATTAACCTAGGTAGTGCATTCCAAAGAATTGGCGCAGCACGTGTAAAGTCTTGGAGACGGGAGTGGGAGGTTCTGATTATTGAGGATGCTAACCTGAGGTCATTAGCGGAGCGGAGGGCACGGGTAGGGTGGTAGACTGAGACCAGAGAGGAGATGTAGGGTGGTGCTGAGCCATGGAGTGCTTTGTGGATGAGGGTAGTAGTTTTGTACTGGATTCTGGAGTGGATGGGTAGCCAGTGTAATGACTGGCACAAGGTAGAGGCATCGGTGTAACGGTTGGTGAGGAATATGATCCTGGCAGCAGCATTCAGGACAGATTGGAGCGGGGAGAGTTTGGTAAGAGGGAGGCCGATTAGTAGAGAGTTACAATAGTCCAGACGGGAATGAATAAGAGAAACAGTGAGAGTTTTTGCAGAGTCGAAAGTAAGAAAAGGGCGAATTCTAGAAATGTTTTTGAGATGCAGATAAGAAGAGCGAGCCAGTGATCGGATGTGGGGGGTGAATGAAAGCTCGGAATCAAGGATGACCCCAAGGCAGCGGGCATGTTGCTTTGGAGTAATGATTGAACCGCACACGGAGATGGCAATGTCAGGCAAAGGTAGGTTAGTAGAGGGAGAGAACACGAGGAGTTCAGTTTTTGACAGGTTCAGTTTCAGATAGAGGGAGGACATGATGTTAGAGACAGCGGTAAGACAATCACTGGTGTTTTCTAAGAAGGTCGGAGTGAAAGCAGGAGAAGAGGTGTATAATTGGGTGTCATCAGCATAGAGATGGTACTGGAACCCAAATCTACTGATTGTTTGTCCAATAGGGGCAGTATACAAAGAGAAGAGGAGGGGGCCTAGGACTGATCCTTGAGGAACCCCAACAGTAAGGGGAAGGTGAGAGGAGGAGAAACCAGCAAAACATACAGTGAAGGATCGGTCAGAGAGATAGGAGGAGAACCAAGAGAGAACGGTGTCCTTGATGTCCCCATTTAGCCTTAAAGGCCATACGCTGTGTTTGGATATATACCTTTCGGACACTGGCTTTCTATGCTATTATGCCCCTTGTGTCAATGGCCACTTTAGGCTGAATGTGCCTGCCTCCGTTAGATCGCAAATGCTAAGCAGCTTGAGGCTGGGCAAATACCAGCATGGGAGACTGGCTGGGAATTCTTGGTATGACATAGTGGCGTGGATGACTAAGTTGAGATGTGGCTCTATTTGGTTATGCTGTTATGTTCGTCATGATGTTGTTAAAGAAGAGTTAAAATGATTATTATTCTAGGGCACTATAATGTAATATGTAAATGTGATTTTTCATTTGCATATTGTGATGTATATATTATTAAACGATTGGGAGGCATGTGTTTTCCCTTTTAGGTATATTATATTCTATTATAGGTTTCAGCACAGCATTAAGGACATATTTAACCCCTTCACCACCAAGGGTGGTTTGCACGTTAATGACCGGGCCAATTTTTACAATTCTGACCACTGTCCCTTTATGAGGTTATAACTTTGGAACGCTTCAACGGATCTTGGCGATTCTGACATTGTTTTCTCGTGACATATTGTACTTCATGTTAGTGGTAAAATTTCTTCGATATAACTTGCGTTTATTTGTGAAAAAAATGAATATTTGGCGAAAATTTTGAAAATTTCGCAATTTTCCAAATTTGAATTTTTATGCCCTTAAATCACAGACATATGTCACACAAAATACTTAATAAATAACATTTCCCACATGTCTACTTTACATCAGCACAATTTTGGAACCAAAATTTTTTTTTGTGACGGAGTTATAAGGGTTAAAATTGACCAGCAATTTCTCATTTTTACAACACCATTTTTTTTAGGGACCACATCTCATTTGAAGTCATTTTGACGGGTCTATATGATAGAAAATACCCAAGTGTGACACCATTCTAAAAACTGCACCCCTCAAGGTACTCAAAACCACTTTCAAGAAGTTTATTAACCCTTCAGGTGTTTCACAGGAATTTTTGGAATGTTTAAATAAAAATGAACATTTAACTTTTTTTCACACAAAATTTATTTCAGCTCCAATTTGTTTTATTTTACCAAGGGTAACAGGAGAAAATAGACCCCAAAAGTTGTTGTGCAATTTGTCCTGAGTACGCTGATACCCCATATGTGGGGGTAAACCACAGTTTGGGCGCATGGCAGAGCTTGGAAGCAAAGGAGCGCCATTTGACTTTTCAATGCAAAATTGACTGGAATTGAGATGGGACGCCATGTTGCATTTAGAGAGCCCTTGATGTGCCTAAACATTGAAACCCCTAACAAGTGACACCATTTTGGAAAGTAGACCCCCTAAGGAACTTATCTAGATGTGCGGTGAGCACTTTGACCCACCAAGTGCTTTACAGAAGTTTATAATGCAGAGCCGTAAAAATAAAAAATCATATTTTTTCACAAAAATGATCTTTTCACCCCCAATTTTTTATTTTCCCAAGGGTAAGAGAAGAAATTGGACACCAAAAATTGTTGTGCAATTTGTCCTGAGTACACTGATACCCCATATGTGGGTGTAAACCATTGTTTGGGCGCAGGGCAGAGCTCAGAAGGGAAGAAGCGCCATTTGACTTTTCAATGCAAAATTGACTGGAATTGAGATGGGACGCCATGTTGCGTTTGGAGAGCCCCTAATGTGCCTAAACATTGAAACCCCCCACGAGTGACACCATTTTGGAAAGTAGACCCCTTAAGGAACTTATCTAGATGTGTGTTGAGCACTTTGACCCAACAAGTGCTTCACAGAAGTTTATAATGCAGAGCCGTAAAAATAAAAAATCATATTTTTTCACAAAAATGATCTTTTCACCCCCATTTTTTTTATTTCCCCAAGGGTAAGAGAAGAAATTAGACCACAAAAGTTGTTGTGCAATTTGTCCTGAGTACGACGATACCCCATATGTGGGTGTAAACCATTGTTTGGGCGCATAGCAGAGCTCAGAAGGGAAGAAGCGCTATTTTACTTTTCAATGCAAAATTGACTGGAATTAAGATGGGATGCCATGTTGCGTTTGGAGAGCCCCTGATGTGCCTAAACATTAAACCCCCCCACAAGTGACACCATTTTGGAAAGTAGACCCCCTAAGGAACTTATCTAGATGTGTTTTGAGAGCTTTGAACCCCCAAGTGTTTCACTACAGTTTATAACGCAGAGCCGTGAAAATAAAAATTATTTTTTTTTTCACAAAAATGATTTTTTTAGCCCCCAGTTTTGTATTTTCACAAGGGTATCAGGATAAATTGGACCCCAAAAGTTGTTGTCCAATTTGTCTGGAGTACGCTGATACCCCCTATGTGGGGGGGAACCACTGTTTGGGCGCATGACAGAGCTCGGAAGGGAAGGAGCGCCATTTGGAATGCAGACTTAAATGGATTGGTCTGCAGGCGTCACGTTGCATTTGCAGAGCCCCTGATGTACCCAAACAGTACAAACCACCCACAAGTGACCCCATATTGGAAACTAGACCCCCCAAGGAACTTATCTAGATGTGTTGTGAGAACTTTGAACCCCCAAGTGTTTCACTACAGTTTATAACGCAGAGCCGTGAAAATAAAAATTATTTTTTTTTTCACAAAAATGATTTTTTAGCCCCCAGTTTTGTATTTTCACAAGGGTATCAGGATAAATTGGACCCTAAAAGTTGTTGTCCAATTTGTCCTGAATATGCTGATACCCCCTATGTGGGGGGGAACCACTGTTTGGGCGCATGACAGAGCTCGGAAGGGAAGGAGCGCCATTTGGAATGCAGACTTAAATGGATTGGTCTGCAGGCGTCACGTTGCATTTGCAGAGCCCCTGATGTACCCAAACAGTACAAACCCCCCACAAGTGACCCCATATTGGAAACTAGACCCCCCAAGGAACTTATCTAGATGTGTTGTGAGAACTTTGAACCCCCAAGTGTTTCACTACAGTTTATAACGCAGAGCCGTGAAAATAAAAATTATTTTTTTTTTCACAAAAATGATTTTTTAGCCCCCAGTTTTGTATTTTCACAAGGGTATCAGGATAAATTGGACCCTAAATGTTGTTTTCCAATTTGTCCTGAGTATGCTGATACCCCCTATGTGGGGGGGAACCACTGTTTGGGCGCATGACAGAGCTCGGAAAGGAAGGAGCGCCATTTGGAATGCAGACTTAAATGGATTGGTCTGCAGGCGTCACGTTGCATTTGCAGAGCCCCTGATGTACCCAAATAGTACAAACCCCCCACAAGTGACCCCATATTGGAAACTAGACCTCCCAAGGAACTTATCTAGATGTGTTGTGAGAACTTTGAACCCCCAAGTGTTTCACTACAGTTTACAACGCAGAGCCGTGAAAATAAAACATATTTTTTTTCCCACAAAAATGATTTTTAGCCCCCCAAATTTTTATTTTCCCAAGGATAACAAGAGAACTTGGACCCCAGAAGTTGTTGTTCAATTTGTCCCTAGTACGCTGATACCCCATATGTTGGGGTAAACCCCTTTTTGGACGCACGGGAGAGCTCGGAAGGGAAGGAGCACTGTTTTACTTTTTCAATGCAGAATTGGCTGGAATTGAGATTGGACGCCATGTCGCGTTTGGAGAGCCCCTGATGTGCCTGAACAGTGGAAACTCCCCAATTCTACCTGAAACCCTACCCCTAACCTCACCACTAACTGTTTACTGAACATTTTCTGACAGTCATAAGTGCCACGTATATAAGTGCCACGTATATAAGTGCCACGTATTTAAGAGCCACGTATTTAAGTGCCACGATATTTCAGTGCCACGTATTTTAGTGCCACGTATTTTAGTGCCACGTATTTCAGTGCCACGTATTTCAGGCACTGAAAAATACGTGGCACATAAATACTTCAGTGCCACGATATTTCAGTGCCACGATATTTCAGTGCCACGTATTTCAGTGCCACGTATTTCAGTGCCACGTATTTCAGGCACTGAAAAATACGTGGCACTGAAATACGTGGCACTGAAATACGTGGCACTGAAATACGTGGCACTGAAATACGTGGCACTTAAATACGTGGCACTTAAATACGTGGCACTTAAATATGTGGCACTTATATACGTGGCCACTGAAATATCGTGGCACTTATATACGTATATACGTATATAAACGTATATTTCAGTGCCACGTATTTCAGTGCCACGTATTTCAGGTTAGGGGTAGGGTTAGGGGTAGGGTTAGGGTTTTTTGTTTTTTTCTTGTTTTCTTGTGTTTTTCTATAAAAACGCATGCGTTTTACCGCGTTTACATGCATTTTTTCACACATGTGGTTTTTTTAAAAAACGCATGCAGATAAAAACGCAAGTGTGAAACCAGACTAAAAGACGCTTTTTATAGCAAAAAAGTTTTTGCGTTACCACATTTTGAGACCTATAATTTTTCCACATTTTGCTCCACAGAGTCATGTGAGGTCTTGTTTTTTGCGGGACGAGTTGACATTTTTATTGGTAACATTTTCGGACACGTGACCATTTTTTATCACTTTTTATTCCGATTTTTGTGAGGCAGAATAACCAAAAACCAGCTATTCATGAATTTCTTTTGGGTGAGGCGTTTATACCGTTCTGCGCTTGGTAAAATTGATAAAGCAGTTTTATTCGTCGGGTCAGTACGATTACAGCGATACCTCATTTATATCATTTTTTTATGTTTTGACGCTTTTATACGATAAAAACTATTTTATAGAAAAAATAATTATTTTGGCATCGCTTTATTCTGAGGACTATAACTTTTTTATTTTTTTGCTAATGATGCTATATGGCAGCTCGTTTTTTGCGGGACAAGATGACGCTTTCAGCGGTAACATAGTTATTTATATCCGTCTTTTTGATCGCGTGTTATTCCACTTTTTGTTCGGCGGTATGGTAATAAAGCGTTGTTTTTTGCCTCGTTTTTTTTTTTTTTTCTTACGGTGTTTACTGAAGGGGTTAACTAGTGGGCCAGTTTTATAGGTTGGGTCGTTACGGACGCGGCGATACTAAATATGTGTACTTTTATTGTTTTTGTTTGTTTTTTTTAGATAAAGAAATGTATTTATGGGAATAATATTTTTTTTTTTATTATTATTTATTTAGGAATTTTTTTTATTTTTTTTTACACATGTGGAAATTTTTTTTTTTACTTTTTTACTTTGTCCCAGGGGGGGACATCACAGATCGCAGATCTGATAGTTTGCATAGCACTCTATCAGATCCGCGATCATACTTTCATCGGAGCAGGCTGCAGCTTTCATCTGCAGCCTGCTCCGACCCGGAAGTGCTCCCTGCAGGACCCGGATACAGCCCCTCGGCCATTTTGGATCCGGGGCCTGCAGGGAGAAGATGTTCGGTACGAGGTGAGTACATCACCTTGTACCGATCGTCTCAGGGAAGCACGCAGGGAGCCCCCTCCCTGCGCGATGCTTCCCTGTACCGCCATCATGTTTGATCGCGGTGTGCCGGGGGTTAATGTGCCGGGGGCGGTCCGTGACCGCTCCTGGCACATAGTGCCGGATGTCAGCTGCGATATGCAGCCGACACCCGGCCGCGATCGGCCGCGCTCCCGATCGCGTATGACGATCGCGGCCGATCGCGTATGACGTACTATCCCGTCGGCGGTCATGGGGGCCCACCCCACCTCGACGGGATAGTACGTCAAATGTCGGGAAGGGGTTAAAAGTGTGATTATTTAAGTCATGTGTGCCATTACCATATATATGGAGGATTGAAGAAGGCTTTCTGGACATGCATAACACCATTCTATCGGTTATCTGGAGATATGATTTGTGATTTCAGACATACGCATCATTGTTTTGCTATGTATCAGTGCTGAATGCAGGAGTGTTGAGGAGGAGTTCCGGACATGCGCACTATTGACCTGCTTCCCCACTGCGGACATTGACTGAAAAGATATGTGTGCACAAGGATATCTCCGGATCTATGAGCCCTATGGACATGCGCACTAATATGTGGGACTTTGCCTCCTATGAGCAGAATCTTGCCGGCGACATGCGCAGTTGAGATTACTATTCGGACTGGGGAGGTGTTTGCAGGACCTGTGCAGTGTGATACATATCACATGGGGATGATGCGGTCACATGACCTGTAACCTGGCGATATGATTGGATGATATCCTTCATGAACACGCCTGTGGGAGTATCTGGGTACTATGGTAACTGCCAAAGCATTGCTCCGATAGGTGGGACATGGTTTGTTTACATTCTATGTACTGGGATTTTATATCTGTGTTTTGGTAATAAGATGTATGCAAAAGAGGGATCAGGGTTAGTTGATCTATAGTGTTGAGCGATACCGTCCGATACTTGAAAGTATCGGTATCGGAAAGTATCGGCCGATACCGGCAAAGTATCGGATCTAATCCGATACCGATACCCGATACCAATACAAGTCAATGGGACTCATGTATCGGACAGTATTCCTGATGGTTCCCAGGGTCTGAAGGAGATGAAACTCTCCTTCAGGCCCTGGGAACCATATTAATGTGTAAAATAAAGAATTAAAATAAAAAATATTGCTATACTCACCTCTCCGACGCAGCCTGGACCTCACCGAGGGAACCGGCAGCGTTCTGTGCTTAAAATGCGCGCGTTTCCTTCCTTCCGTGACATCACGGCTTCTGATTGGTCGCGTGCCGCCCATGTGGCCGCGACGCGACCAATCACAGCAAGCCGTGACGTAATTTTGAGGTCCTGGAAGCCTAATTCTAGGCATTCAGGATTTTAAAATTACGTTCCGGCTTGTGATTGGTCGCGTCGCGGTCACATGGGTGACGCGACCAATCACAAGCCGTGACGTCACGGGAGGCAGGACACGCGCGCATTTTAAAATTACGTCACGGCTTGTGATTGGTTGCGTGCCGCCCATGTGGCCGCGACACGACCAATCACAGCAAGCCATGACGAATGCCTATTTCTGCATTCAGGACCTGAAATTACGTCACGGCTTGCTGTGATTGGTCGCGTCGCGGCCACATGGGCGGCACGCAACCAATCACAGCAAGCCGTGACGTAATTTTCAGGTCCTTCTAGGCATTCAGTATTTTAAAATTACGTTCCGGCTTTGTGATTGGTCGCGTCGCGGTTACATGGGCGACGCGACCAATCACAAGCCGTGACGTCACGGGAGGCAGGAGACGCGCGCATTTTAAAATGCGCGCGTCTCCTGCCTCCCGTGACGTCACGGCTTGTGATTGGTCGCGTCGCCCATGTGACCGCGACGCGACCAATCACAAGCCGGAATGTAATTTTAAAATCCTGAATGCCTAGAATTAGGCTTCCAGGACCTCAAAATTACGTCACGGCTTGCTGTGATTGGTCGCGTCGCGGCCACATGGGCGGCACGCGACCAATCAGAAGCCGTGACGTCGCGGGAGGCAGGAAACGCGCACATTTTAAGCAAACAACGCTGCTGGTTCCCTCAGTGAGGTCCAGGCTGCGTCGGAGAGGTGAGTATAGCAATATTTTTTATTTTAATTCTTTATTTTACACATTAATGTTGTATTTTACACATTAATGTTGTTTCGATACCGATACCCGATACCACAAAAGTATCGGATCTCGGTATCGGAATTCCGATACCCGCAAGTATCGGCCGATACCCGATACTTGCGGTATCGGAATGCTCAACACTATTGATCTATGTTAGAAGGGGTGGTGCAATGATTACTACTCATGTACAATTGTTTTTTATGTGTATATGTGAACTGTGTTATGTATGTTTTTCTATTGTATTTCTATTGGTAGATGGTTAAATAAAGGGGAGGGCTTATGGGTATATAATGGTGGTTGAAATGCTGTGTACTGGGTTTGACAAAGGTCTTCGAACCGAAACGTTGCCGCAGAAGGCAGAATAAATATGTGAGCTGCTTTTCACTATCCGGTGTGGCGCTGTCCTTTTCTTCAGTTTACCTCTTGAAGCTCATCAAGAGAATGCCAAGAGTGTGCAAAGCAGTCATCAAAGCAAAAGGTGGCTACTTTGAAGAACCTAGAATATAAGACATAATTTCAGTTGTTTCACACTTTTTTGTTAAGTATATAATTCCACATGTGTTAATTCATAGTTTTGATGCCTTCAGTGTGAATGTACAATTTTCCTAGTCATGAAAATACAGAAAAATCTTTAAATGAGAAGGTGTATCTAAACTTTTGGTCTGTACTGTACATAAATATATAGTGAGAAGGTCACTGGTAAAATACTGGAGGAGAGATATATGGATATGTGTCACTCGGGATATTAGCCTCAGTAATACAAACCTGGAAAAATGCTCCAGCATACTAAGTGCTGAGAGGGGTTACTCAGCCATATTAAGGGCTGAGTTTTTGTGAGTAGCTGAAGAGTGGGTGGGAGGCTGTTCACCATATCTCTACCCCAAGATGTGATCCAGAAGCTACTTGTGGAGCTTTTGGACTCATTAAGCATTCAGCGTTTCTGGAGACGAGATCTCCAGAGCTGTGCTTGTGTGAAAGAGAACAGAACCGTGTGTTTTCCCCTTAGCTGGTGGATTCCCACAGCCACACAGACTCTACTGTATGTAATTTTGTTTTTCCCGTTAGGCCAGAAGAGCCATATTTATTAACTTAACTTTGCATTGGTTTATGCAGTATGTTTTTAATAAACCAGTTGAAAACTTAAATGGAAAGTGTTCATGTGAATGCTTCTTGAAGCAGATGAGGAAGTCGATCTACCACAAATATACATATATGTTGTATTATTATTTATTCATCTTGATAATGCAAAAAATACATTTTCAAGGTTAAGATTATTAATATGCAATCAAGGAATTGATTGACATTTTGGGGTCACAGGTTCAGAATCACACTGTGACGTTTGAGTACAGATTGTCATGCATTGTCATACAGATTCATGCAAATAGGAATTTATACATTTACATTGAGTAGACTGTTCTGTATTGGGAGTCTGTCATCCAAGGTCAAATATGATGGTAATGAAGTGTTGCTAATGGTGATTGAAAGGGATACCTGCTGTATGGCATGATGGCATTTGAAAAAGACACATAGAAAAAACAGGACACAGCAGGAAAAGATAACTCTCCGCAAGACTTTATATGTTCAAATATTCTGTTTATGCCGATATTAAGAAATTCTTTAATATATTTACATACAACTTGATCCCATGTGTCACTTTTTCTTAGTTATTACTGACTATTTAAATGGACAACCTTTGGCCATAGTTCCCAAACTTGAGCAAGAAGTCACACAATTGTGTTTCCATATCTACTGTAGCTATATATACTTATTACCAGCTGGAATTGTTGAAGAACATCAGACATCTTTTTGAAAGAAAGATAGAAATTAAAGAGAGTATGACGTCAAATGAAATTTAGTGAATATATTATGCTATTATAGCCGAAAAAAAACCTAAACAAAGTGGTCAAATTCATTAAGACTGTCTTTGTGGACACCAGTCTTCATGAACGTCTCACTCTAATACGATGCACCTAATTAATTTAGAGGAGCACGCCACTTATTGAATTTGAAGCATCTTTTCAGTGGCGTGCACCTTTATGCACCATGTCAGTGACTGAAGTAGCATTTATAGCCTAAAAACCACCAGCACTTTTACTGAATTTGACAGTAAAGCTTGCTCCTACCAAGCTTCACTCACTTTGGCAGAGCTGCTTCAAACTGGCTTGAAAACACAAAGTTACGTTTTTACGTAAAAAATTTGTGAATTTTTAATATATTTGATGCCAGCGTTCTGGCAAAAACACTTTGATGAATCGTCAACATAGTTATGGAACTCTTGCTACTGCACTTTTTTAAATTTACCAAATTTTGATTACCTACAAAATTGCTCTTAGTGCCTTTAAGTTAAAATCTTGCTGCGCCATCGTCACTTCATTGTTTATCCAGGCACATCAAGATCCATTGAACAATGTCCATTTTTGGCACTGCATATCATCCCATTCAATTAAAACCATCATGTCTAAGGGCACAAAGGATTCCACATCATCATAGAAGGGCTTTCTTTCTGTAGTAACAGTGAGACTATGAAACTCTCTGCGATGGCATGATGCTTGTCTGATGGTTCACTAGCTTGACACAGGCAGTGAGATATCAATCAAGAAGAAGAAGGTGTGGCTGGGCAGAGAATAAAGCCAGGGAGACTGAAGCTTAGGAAGTACAATCACGTTCCCAGAGCACTTAAGCCTCATCTGCATATGGATTAAAGCAGCATTTTTTCAGTCAAGGAGAAATAGATTGCATAAATAAAGGTATGAATGAAATTATCTTTCAGAGAGCAACACTGCCTTGAAAATAGTTTTTTTTATGGTGAGAGGGCGCTGCATCATTGTTATAGATTCCCTTTACGAAGCAGCAAGAATGCATTGAATGAGTTTGTTGCCAATAGGATTCAGCTACAAATGATGGTCTTATGCTAGCAAGCTAATATTTCATCCATGGATACCAAAGTAGTAATGGCTAAATTTGCCAGTTGAGAGAATGAGCACATGTGCAGGCATTTGCCTCACACAACTTCTGCTGTCATGGCCTATTAAAACTGGTTTACATGTGCATGTCGAATTTGATGAATATGTATGTGACCTCTTTCATAGCTATCACTCATTGGACTCCAGCCCCATCGGCAGTGAAACAGCAACTCTCATTAGACACAGCTTGAGTTACAAGCATCTTATGCTAATGTTTTTTCAGAACTTTAGGGGATTTATGTCTGAATGCAATAAGTTAGTACATTAAAATGTTTTATAAGTATAATTATTCTAATTATTAAACACCCAAATCCATCTGTCCATTTTATCAGATACTATTTAAATTGCCATGTTAAATGTTCTGCTTGTCGATGCCGGAAGCCATGGAAATAAATGGAAATAACTTGACCCTATAAAGTCAGTTATAAAATAGTACATGGGTTTAAGGCAGATAAGAAATGCACTGTATAATCAGAATATGGCTGAAGAGGGATTGTAAACATTATTTTTTTTATTTAAAAAAATGGTTGTGCAGAAGCAATTGAAGCATTTACAAGAATTTGAGAATTTCTATGAAAAATGTTTAGAATTGAGAGTCCTCAGTGGTTGATACCTTTTAATGGCTAACTGAAAAGATGGTAACAAATTGCAAGCTTTCGAGACTACATACGTCTCTTTTCAGTTAGCCATTAAAAGGTATCAACCACTGAGGACTCTCAATTCTAAATATTTTTCTATCTACTGGCTAACACGGTACCAAGATATATTTCTTTCCTATATCAGAATTTCTATGGACATAAATAAATCTACTTTTATAATCTATAGTGCTAACTTCTGTCATTTTTGTGCTTTGCTTAGACTGTTTTTTTTACACACAGAAGGTAGATCAGGATTTTGTGGCATTTTTAACCCCTTTACCCCCTAAGGTGGTTTGCACTTTAATAACCAGGCCAATTTTTACAATTCTAACCACTGTCATTTTTGAGGTAATAACTCTGGAACGCTTCAATAGATCCCACTCATTCTGATATTATTTTTTCATGACATATTGTACTTCATGATAGTGGCAAAATTTATTCGATATAACATGCATTTACTTGCAAAAAATATGGTAATTTGGTGAAAATTTGGAAAATTCTTATGCTTATTCTTTAAATGAGAAAGAGAGTTCATGCAAAATAGTAACTAAATACCATTTCCCACATGTCTACTTTTCATTTTAGAACAATTTTCGTAACAAATGTTTTTTGTTAGGAAGCTATAAGGGTTAAAAGTTGACCAGTGATTCTCATTTTTCCAACAAAATTTACATAACCATTTTTTTTAGTGACCACATTACATTTTAAGTGACTTTGGGGGGTCTATATGATGGAAAATAAACAAAAGTGACACCATTCTAAAAACTGCACCCTTCAAGGTGCTCAAAACCACATTCAAGAAGATTATTAACTCTTCAGATGATTCACAGGAATTTTTGGAATGTGAAAAAAATGAAAAATGTAACTTTTTTTCCCCAAAATTTTAATTTAAGTTATTTAAAAATGGACCCCAAAATTTTTGGTGCAATTTCTCCTGAGCATGCCGATACCCAATATTTGGGGGTAAGCCACTGTTTGGGTGCACGGTAGACCTCGGAAGGGAAGGAGCACCACTTGAGTTTTAAAACTAAAAATTTGCTGGAACAATTAGCAAACACTATGTCGTTTTTTTTTTTAGAGGCCCTGTGTGCCTAAACAGTGAAAATCCCACAAAAGTGACATCATTTTGGAAACTAGATCCTCAGGGAACTTATGTAGATGTATGGTGAGCACATTGATCCCCCAGATGCTTCACAGAAGTTTATAATGTGAACCCTGAAAATAAAAAATCTAATTTTTTGCCATAAAAATATTTTTTAGCCCCAAATTTAGCATTTTCATAAGGGTAACAGGTGAAATTGCACCATACAATTTCTTATGCACTTTCTCCTAACTATGCTGATACCCATATATAGGGAAAAAAGTTCTGGTTTGGCGCACGGCAGAGCTCAGAAAGGACGAAGCATCATTTGACTTTTTCAGTGCAAAACCTGCTGGAATCATTAGCCGACACCATGTCATGTTTGGAGAGCACCTGATGTGCCTAAACAGTGGAAACTCCCAAGTGACCCCATTTTGGAAACTAGACCCCTTAAGGAATGTATTTAGATGTGTGGTGAGCACATTGGATCCCAATTTGCTTCACAGAAAATTATCATGTTGTTTGCGGACTCTATATACAGAGCCCCTAAGTGGTAGAAGAGCAGAATCCCTCCCTCAAGTGACTCTATTTCGGTATTTATACCCCTTTGACAATTTATCTACATGTGTAGTGACGAATTTGACTCCATGGGTAATTTCTAGAAACAAGCAGCAGAGGATGTTCTGAAAAAATTAAATAGAGTCTAATATCCACATTAGATACGTGATATTGTCACATTTTGAGGGGGCATGTTTTCTCGTATATATTTTTATTGACAAAATCTATGATAAAGGCATTTATTTTTTGATACAATTGAAGGGAATCTGTCGTGATCATTTCTTTTCACGAAAACATACTGTAAAAAGTTGTTAGTTTGAACATGTGTTTTCTAATGCTTTGTATTATTGAATTAAAACCAGCTTCTATCTTAACAAATTTTCAATGTTTATTTGAATACTACTGTGATAGATAATTGACATTATTATACATATTGTTCGTTCTATTAATATATTATAAATTGTTTGAAAAAGGTAATAAAATGTTTTACGATACTATCAATCCAAAACTTTAATTCTGCTTTTCCAAATATTTTTAGATGACACTTTAAAATAAAGAATTCTAACAAGCAATGTAAGAAACTAAACTGGAAACTAGACTAGGTTATGAGACAGTTGAAGGGTTTTCCAGGTCTAATAATCTTGATGATCTATCTTTATGATAGGTCATCAATAGCAGATCATTGGAAGTCCATAACCTGACAACCCCACTGATCTGGGTTGTCAACCACCCAGAAATTCATGGACAGTCCAATAAAACAGTGCACTTTTTCTACTGTGCGTAAAAATAATTTGAAGCATCCATGAATTTTTTTAAGTTGGAGAAACTTGCACAGATTTTTATTTCTGTATGTAGTACTATTTTCACATTGAATGCAGCTAATATCGTCATATATAATTTATGTTCTTTAAATATGTAACACTTATAATCTTAATGATTTATTATGATTTTTCAATTTGTCCTTAACATTTTTTTGTCTGTGATTTATTGAGAAACTGTCTAGAAAAAAATAAAAAGTAAAGTTGGCAACCTTGCCATTGATTATCTGTGACCAGCTCCAGCTTAAATAAGAGATGAGCTGCTGCTTTTGGCAATATTTGCTAAACATTGTATGGAGCAGTGCTGTTCACGGTTCATATCTACCTCCGGATCAGATAACAGCTGATCGGTGCGTTGTATATTGAGACTCCCACCGATCTGGTATTGATGACCTACACTGAGTATTAATCATGAATATCATTAGAAAACAACCACTTTAAAAGCAGTTTCTAGTTAAAAAATCTAAATAAGATCTTTAGATAGTAGTGTTACCCAAATATGTTCATAAGAAAAAAAAACCCTGTGACAAAGCTAAGTGCGAAACGCACATCAGGTTTGTTTTTTTGACTTGTGAGATCTTCTATATGCCACTGTGCATCTCTATTTATATTTACTTATATTTGACATCTCTTTTCCCTTCTGTAAACTCTCTGGTTGGTCCATTCACATATTAAATGTTTAATACCATGTTGGACCGATCCTATAACACCCTTTCGACATGCACCGTATATTTACGGCGCCGCAGCAGCTGCATTCCGGCAAAACACAATACATGTATGTTGTCACGATCGTGCAGGCTCATGCTAAGCGCCACCACGATCATGTGCAGGTGTCAGCTCTATGTAGGAAATGACTCCCTGCAGCAATATTATTATTATTTATTATTATAGCGCCATTTATTTCATGGCGCTTTACATGTGAGGAGGGGTATACATAATAAAAAACAGGTACAATAATTTTAATCAATACAAGTCACGACTGGTACAGGAGGAGAGAGGATCCTGCCCACGAGGGTTCACAATCTACAAGGGATGAGTGAGAATACAGTAGGCGAGGGTAGAGCTGGTCGTGTAGCAGTTTGGTGGATCGGTGGTTACTGCAGGTTGTAGGCTTGTTGAAAGAGGAAGGTCTTCAGGTTTATTTTGAAGGTTTCCACAGTAGGTGAGAGTCTGATATGTTGGGGTAGAGAGTTCCAGAGGAGGGGGGATGCGTGGGAGAAATCTTGTATGCAATTGTGGGAAGAAGAGATAAGAGGGGCCCACGATCGGTGCACTAATTCGCTGACGCTGCTGTCAATAGTTGCACAACAAATTGCATTTTTGTGGGAAAAACGTGTTTTTTTATTTTCACGGCTCAACAATAGAAACTTCTGTGGAGCACCTGGGCTGTCAAAGTGCTCATCACACATCTATATACGATCACTGAGGTTTCCAAAATGGTTTCAATTATGGAGGGTTTCCACTGTTAAAGCACATCAGGGGCTCTCCAAACACGACATGGCGCCTGCTAATTGTGCCAGCAAATTTTACATTGAAATCAGTCAAATGGCGCTCCTTCCCTTTACGAGCCCTGCCGTTCACACAAATATTGGTTTTCCCCTATATGTGGGGTATCAATGTGCTCAAGAGAAATTGCACCACAAATTTTATGGTCCATTTTCTCCTGTTACCCTAGTGAAAGTTAAAAAAAATTGGGCCTGAAGAAAATTTTTTGTGAAAAACATTAAATGTTTGTTTTTTCATTCCACATTTCATTAATTCCTGTGAAGTGCCTGAAAGGTTAATAAATGTCTTCAATGTGATTTTGAGCATCCTGATGGGTGCAGTTTTTAGAATGGTGTGAATTTTGGGTATTTGCTCTCATATAGACACCTAAAATTCACTTCAAAAGCGATCTGGTCCCTGAAAAAATGGTTTTGTAAATTAATTTATAAAAATGAGAAATTGCTGATCAATTTTTAATAGTGATGACGAGCAAATGTGCTCGCCACTACTTGTACTCGCAGTATGAGTACTCTCACTATGCTCAGTGTACTCAGTGAGCACCGAGTATTTCTGGGATTATTCGGCAGGAACTCGGGTCTCCGCCCTGCAATTTTGGTGCTCTTTAGATCGCCAATGACCATGCAGGGAATGTCTGCCATGCACTGTAATACCACAGCCATCTTTGTTGTGGTATTACAGTGATTGGCTGGCCGCACAGCGGCATCAGGTCTATAAAAGATCTGAGGCGCATTCTACTCCAGACTCAGCTACTGTAGTGTAGGGAGAGCTGCTGCTGAGATAGGGTCAGATTTGTTCTTTTATTAGTTAGTGTGGGTCTACTAGTGTTCAATCCACAAATATTGATAAACCAACAGTACTTTTTAGGGCTATTTCGGGGGATATAGATCATTGTGCTATGTAGGCAGGGGAGTCTATGTGCACATATCCACATCACTGCAAGGCATGTAGCCACTGTATGTGAGTCTATAGATCTCTGTGATCTCTGTGTCTGTGACACGACTCATCTATCTGTGGGCTACAAAGTGTGCTTTTGAGGCTTCCGTTTACCTTTTTTACTGTGTGTTAACCTAGCTCAAAACACAATTTTGGGGTCAATATTTTAAATATATAGGCCATATATTGAACAGTCTGGTAACGCTGTCAGATGGCTGAGCTATTTGTGACCTACAAATTGAGGCAATTCAGGCCGACATTCCACTGTCTTTGGTGTCTATGACCCTATTTCTAGACTCTGTTTTTGGACTAAATAAAAACACAGGCCACATATTTAACACTGTTGTATCTCAATAAAAATACTTCTGTTTCAAGTTGTTATGGCTGCTTCAGGACTGTGTATCAAATCCACGAACTACTACCACATCATCATCTTCTGCCTAGAGCCAGTTACTGAGCAAATGGAAAGTCTGAGGAGCAGAGGGTTAATGCTTGGGCAGTGTAGCACTCTGTCTCTGTATTATGAAGGTGAAATCTTCTAGATTAAATCATGACTGGAAGAGCCAGTGCAAGAGCACGTGGAAGAGCATGGGGCCAGGACTCGCAACTACTGAAGCCTTGTGCTCCTGGGCCGGATTTTGATAATCCTTCACCTACTAATTCTGAACTTGTTTGATGAGGAATCCAGGATGTAAAAAAGTAGCGCCTGCATTTTCTAGAACAGAAGCTATAGATTTTAATGGAAAGTCTGAGGAGCAGAGGGTTAATTCTTGGGCAGTGTGGCACTCTGTCTCTGTATTATGAAGGTGAAATCTTCTAGATTAAATCATGACTGGAAGAGCCAGTGCAAGAGCACGTGGAAGAGCATGGGGCCAGGACTCGCAACTACTGAAGCCTTGTGCTCCTGGGCCGGATTTTGATAATCCTTCACCTACTAATTCTGAACTTGTTTGATGAGGAATCCAGGATGTAAAAAAGTAGCGCCTGCATTTTCTAGAACAGAAGCTATAGATTTTAACATTTCTCAATTGGAGAGTGTGGTGGTCGTAGATGTGACTTATACTATATGGGTATTTCCACTAGACAATCCAGCGAACATGTTATTGAATAAAAAAAATGTTTTTGCTCGCAACTCTGTTCACCTGTGCACAAACTATATCAAATTGGTAGCTAGACCGCACTGGGTCTTGTCACAGTGTCATGTTGACTACAGTCCACAGATGTTATGTAGATCCCTAATCTCACCTCTACTTTACCAGCATGATGAATTTATAGAAAAAGCACGTGGTAATGATGTAGCTGTTGTTTTCTTTCAAAAGAAACAAAATAAGATCAATGAGGTGGTTAGCCGCACACGCCATGGAGAAATAGTAAAGATGACAATCGCTTTCACATTTCATTAACACACACTTCACCTACTTGCTTTCACTTTACAACATTATATTCTGAAGCCTTGAAGAAGAGGAATATATTGTGAAGCAAATAGGTATGAATAATTTACACCCAAATGATGTTATAGAAGTCAGAACATACACGACCTATCTGTAGTGAAATGATCTGCCACCGAAATTTTGAAGTATGAGCCTAGTGTCATCTTGTGGATTGATATGAGCCACAAAGTCCTTCAAAGTGAAAATGTTCTGGGTGTAATGTACAATTTTCTTTTGAAAATTAGAACATGACTTCTATGATGCTTGCATTAACCTTAGAACGCATGACGTTAAAAATATACATATTAATGTATTGGGGGCCTTTTAGGCCCCCATGCACATAATGTAGAAAAACACACTTAAATAACTTTCACAAGTTTATTTCAAAATTGCTCAATAAAATTTGAATAGTGGACAAAATTTTAATTATAATTTTTCACAGAAAACACCAAAAAATCTTTTTTTTCAAAAATTTCACACAAAGACATGAAAACACACAAAATCGCATAGAAATCTATAGCAAACTAGCTGCAGCTACATTTTTATTCTAACTTTCTTTTCTATTATATTAGTCTTCCAAACAATTCTGACATGTTATTTTTTCAGAAGTGTGTTCTTTGCAAACAGTTTCCTTACAAGTGGAACAATATCGCTCAGTTTTCCTCTCTGTGTTTCTTGGACACATGAAACAACGCTTTCGTTTTCTTTCTCCTGGCTCTGGAATAATCTGAAACTGTACGCCACACCATTTCATTGCTTCTTTAGTTTGCTTTGGCAAGCATTTCAAGTCACTTCGCTCTATCATGTGAGGCATTGCAAGTTCATGACAAAGGTCCTTCAAGAATATGCGTCTCCTGCCCTTCCTCTGTGCATGAAATTCCGGATGAGTTTCTGTATAAATAATGAATGAATTTAGGGCTGCTACATCAAGCATATTTGAAAATAGTACTACAGGCCATTGTTTTGTTTGCCTCTTACACGAATATTCTCCCACCATCTCATCCATTTTATCTACACCTCCTTTTGTTGTATTGTAATGCAGGATGATTTCTGGTTTCAATTTTTTGTCATTGCTGTCAACACTGCAATCGTGATGCATGGTACTGAGTAAAATTACAGATTTCTCCTTCTTCGCCTTGTAAGATACCAAAGTCGCTTTGTTATTGAATCCAAAGACACTCTCATAAAGTGCTCGCTGATGATTGTGTTTGAGTGCTGCTGGAATTTCTCATCTGTTTTGCTTTATAGTACCAACAAGTAGTGTTGAGTAGGGTTGAGCGAAACGGGTCGATCATTTTCAAAAGTCGCCGACTTTTGGCTAAGTCGGCATCTCATGAAACCCGATCCGACCCCTGTGCTTGTCGGCCATGCGGTACGCGACTTTCGCGCCAAAGTCGCGTTTCAATGACGCGAAAAGCGCCATTTCTCAGCCAATGAAGGTGAACGCAGAGTGTGGGCAGCGTGATGACATAGATCCTGGTCCCCACCATCTTAGAGAAGGGCATTGCAGTGATTGGCTTGCTGTCTGCGGCGTCACAGGGGCTATAAAGGGGCGTTCCCGCCGACCGCCATCTTACTGCTGCTGATCTGAGCTTAGGGACAGGTTGCTGCCGCTTCGTCAGAAGCAGGGAGAGCGTTAGGCAGGGTCCACTAACCACCAAACCGCTTGTGCTGCAGCGATTTCCACTGTCCAACACCACCTTCGGTGTGCAGGGACTGTGGAAGCTATTTTTTTTTTTTTTTCCCCTCAGCGCTGTAGCTCATTGGGCTGCCCTAGAAGGCTCCGTGATAGCTGTATTGCTGTGTGTACGCCACTGTGGAAACCAACTGCTTTTTTCAAAGCACATATCCTCTTGTTCCTTCCTTT
This sequence comes from Ranitomeya variabilis, assembly GCF_051348905.1. Lineage (NCBI taxonomy): Eukaryota > Metazoa > Chordata > Amphibia > Anura > Dendrobatidae > Ranitomeya > Ranitomeya variabilis. Next base: position 69,139,187 of record NC_135233.1, read on the forward strand.
CTGCACAGCTATCTTTTTTGTTTGTCCACACTTTTTATTTAATTTGTGCATCAGTCCACTCCTATTGCTGCCTGCCATACCTGGCTTACATTACTGCAGGGAGATAGTAATTGTAGGACAGTTTTTTTTTTTTTTTTGTTTTTTTTTGTGGGAGATTAAGATTTGCATTTCTGCTACAGTGCCATCCCTGTGTGTGCCATCTCTCACTGAGTGGGCCATAGAAAGCCTATTTATTTTTTCCGTGATTTGTGTTCTAAAATCTACCTCAACACAAAAACACTACATCAATCAGTGGGAGAAAAATATTGGCCTCAGTCAGGGCTTGTGTGCCACTGCTGTGTGTGCTATCTCTCATTCAGTGGGCTATAGCAAGCCTATTTTTTTTATTTTTTTTTTAATATTATTTGGTTTCTAAAGTCTCCCTGAAAAAAAAAAAAAACCTAAAAAAACAGTGGGAGAGTAATATTGCCCTTTCAGCTTGTGTGCCAGTCTTGACTCCTGGGTGTGCCACCTCTCTCCCTCTCATTCAGTGGGCCATAGAAAGCCTATTTATTTTTTTTTTTAAATATTATTGGGTTTCTAAAGTCTCCCTTAAAAAACAAAAAATACATAAAAAAACAGTGGGAGAGTAATATTGCCCTTTCAGCTTGTGTGCCAGTCTTGACTCCTGGGTGTGCCACCTCTCTCCCTTTCATTCAGTGGGCCATAGAAAGCCTATTTATTTTTTCCATGATTTGTGTTCTAAATTCTACCTCAACACAAAAACACTACATCAATCAGTGGGAGAAAAATATTGGCCTCAGTCAGGGCTTGTGTGCCACTGCTGTGTGTGCTATCTCTCATTCAGTGGGCTATAGCAAGCCTATTTTTTTTTTTTTTTTTTTAATATTATTTGGTTTCTAAAGTCTCCCTGAAAAAAAAAAAAAAACCTAAAAAAACAGTGGGAGAGTAATATTGCCCTTTCAGCTTGTGTGCCAGTCTTGACTCCTGGGTGTGCCACCTCTCTCCCTCTCATTCAGTGGGCCATAGAAAGCCTATTTATTTTTTTTTTTTTAATATTATTGGGTTTCTAAAGTCTCCCTTAAAAAACAAAAAATACATAAAAAAACAGTGGGAGAGTAATATTGCCCTTTCAGCTTGTGTGCCAGTCTTGACTCCTGGGTGTGCCACCTCTCTCCCTCTCATTCAGTGGGCCATAGAAAGCCTATTTATTTATTTTTTTAAATATTATTGGGTTTCTAAAGTCTCCCTTAAAAAACAAAAAATACATAAAAAAACAGTGGGAGAGTAATATTGCCCTTTCAGCTTGTGTGCCAGTCTTGACTCCTGGGTGTGCCACCTCTCTCATTCAGTGGGCCATAGAAAGCTTTTTTTTTTTTTTCCTTGATTTGTGTTCTAAAATCTACCTCAACACAAAAACACTACATCAATCAGTGGGAGAAAAATATTGGCCTCAGTCAGGGCTTGTGTGCCACTGCTGTGTGTGCTATCTCTCATTCAGTGGGCTATAGAAAGCCTATTTATTTATTTATTTTCTTATTATTTGGTTTCTAAAGTCTCCCTGAAAAAAAAAAATACATAAATTAGGTGGGAGATTAATATTGACATTAGTGCTTGAGTGACAGTCCTGCGTGTGTGTCATCTCTGTGATTTTGTGCCACAGAAAACAGAGTGTGTAACATTGTGCCTGATTTTCCTTGTGGTCTCACCAACCTGTTAAGGGATATTGAAATCATACTGAAGTTATAGCTCACCGTGTAAGTTGTTTGACAGCAACAAATAAAGTTACTTTGGTTAAGATTTTAAAACAATGAGGAAGTCTGGTGCAAGAGGTCGTCGTGGGCGTTCATTGTCAGCTGGTAATGATGGTAGTGGTAGTGGAGCATCAGGTGGTCGTGGGGATAAAAATATTCCACCTAAGTCTGGAGCTGTGGAGCCAGTTTCGTCGTCAGGCTACACAAGGCCTCGAACGCTCTCTTTTCTGGGAGTAGGAAAACCGCTTTTAAAGGCGGAGCAGCAACAGCAAGTTTTGGCTTACATTGCAGACTCAGCCTCTAGCTCTTTTGCCTCCTCTTCCGAAACTGGTAAATGTAAAAGCAGCGCGTCGCTTGTGGATGTTCACGGTCAGGGACAAGTCGCTTCCTTGTCCTCCTCAGCAAAAACTACAACAAGAGAGAAGGATGCAGCCGGCGACACAACGGGTCACTCCATGGAGCTCTTTACACATACCGTCCCTGGCTTAGAAAGTGAAACATTTAACAGGCCATGCCCATTACAAGTAGATTCTGACATGGAGTGCACTGTTGCACAGCCACAGCCAGAGTACTATGCTGCTCCTTTGACTCAGACCACCACATTGCCCTCTCAGGGTACAGATCCACAATCAGACCCTGATGAGACTATGTTGCCCCGCCACGAACGCTATACCACCGACCGACACAGTGACACAGACGAAGTTGCACACGAGCTCGAAGAGGAGGTAATAGATGACCCAGTTATTGACCCCGATTGGCAGCCATTGGGGGAACAGGGTGCAGGCGGCAGTAGTTCAGAAGCGGAGGTGGAGGAGGGGCCGCAGCAGGCATCAACATCGCAACAGGTTCCATCTGCCGGGCCCGTATCTGGCCCAAAACGCGTGTCAAAGCCAAAACCTGTTGGAGCACAGCGTTGCCATCCGGTTAAAGCTCAGTCTGCAATCCCTGAAAAGGGATCCGAGTCTAGGAAGAGTGCAGTCTGGCATTTTTTTAAACAACATCCAACTGATCAGCGCAAAGTCATCTGTCAAAAATGTTCAACTAGCTTAAGCAGAGGTCAGAATCTGAAAAGTCTAAATACTAGTTGCATGCATAGACACTTAACCACCATGCATTTTCAAGCCTGGACTAACTACCAAACGTCCCTCAAGGTTGTAGCACCCTCGGCCAATGAAGCTAGTCAGCAACGCAACATCCCTTCCGTCACTGTAAGGCCACCATTTTCCGCACCACCGGCAGTATCTGTGCAGGTTTCTTTGCCAGCCAAAAGCAGTCAGGGTCAGGGAATCACCAGTTTTGTAGGAGAAAATATTGCATCTAGGGCACCGGCGGAAACAATACCGTCTCCAACCGTCTCTCAGTCTGCCATGTACACCGGCACACCCGAAAGTTCCACGATCTCCAGCTCTCCAGTCCAGCTCACCCTACATGAGACTCTGGTTAGAAAAAGGAAGTACTTATCCTCGCATCCGCATACACAGGGTTTTAACGCCCACATAGCTAGACTAATCTCGTTAGAGATGATGCCCTACCGGTTAGTTGAAAGCGAAGCTTTCAAAGCCCTGATGGAGTACGCTGAACCACGATACGAGCTACCCAGTCGACACTTTTTTTCCAGAAAAGCCATCCCAGCCCTGCACCAGCATGTTAAACAGCGCATCGTCCATGCACTCAGGCAATCTGTGAGTACAAAGGTGCACCTGACTACAGATGCATGGACCAGTAGGCATGGCCAGGGACGTTATGTGTCCATCACGGCACACTGGGTGAATGTGGTGGATGCAGGGTCCACAGGCGACATCAATTTAGGGACAGTTGTGCCTAGCCCACGGTCTAGGAAACAGTTGGCTGTAGGCGTTCGCACCCCCTCCTCCTCCTCCTCCTCGTCCTCCTGCAGAAGCTACAGCTCTTCCACAGAACGCAGTCTGCCAACCACTCCATCGGCAGATGACACTGTTGCACACCAGTTGTCCCATTATGGGCCAGCTACTGCCAAGCGTCAGCAGGCTGTATTGGCTATGAAGTGCTTGGGCGACAACAGACACACCGCGGAAGTTCTGTCCGAGTTCTTGCAACAAGAAACACAGTCGTGGCTGGGCACAGTAGATCTTGAGGCAGGCAAGGTAGTGAGTGATAACGGAAGGAATTTCATGGCTGCCATCTCCCTTTCCCAACTGAAACACATTCCTTGCCTGGCTCACACCTTAAACCTGGTGGTGCAGTGCTTATTGAAAACTTATCCTGGGTTCTCCGACCTGCTCCTCAAAGTGCGTGCACTTTGCTCACATATCCGACGTTCGCCTGTACACGCCAGCCGTATGCAGACCTATCAGCGGTCTTTGAACCTTCCCCAGCATCGCCTAATCATAGACGTTGCAACAAGGTGGAACTCAACACTGCACATGCTTCAGAGACTGTGCGAACAGAGGCGTGCTGTTATTTATTTGTGGGAGGATACACGGGCAGGCAGTAGGATGGCAGACATGGAGTTGTCAGGTGTGCAGTGGTCTAAGATACAAGACATGTGTCAAGTCCTTCAGTGTTTTGAGGAATGCACACGGCTGGTTAGTGCAGACAACGCCGTAATAAGCATGAGCATCCCCCTAATGCGTCTGCTGATGCAAAGTTTGACGCACATAAAGGAGCAGGCGTCTGCACCAGAGGAAGAGGAAAGCCTTGATGACAGTCAGCCATTGTCTGGTCAGGGCAGTGTACAGGACGAGGTAGCGGGCGAAGAGGAGGTGGAGGACGAGGAGGATGATGGGGATGAGTATATTTTTAATGCCGAACCTTTCCCGGGGGCACAGGAAATTGGTTGCGTGTCACGGCCGGGTTCTGGTTTTTTGAGGGACACAAGTGACGTAGATTTGCCTGCAACTGCCCCTCAACCAATCACAACCGGAGATTTGACAACTGGAACTTTGGCCCACATGGCGGATTATGCCTTACGTATCCTAAAAAGGGACACACGCATTACGAAAATGATGAACGATGACGATTACTGGTTGGCCTGCCTCCTTGATCCACGCTATAAAGGCAAATTGCAAAATATTATGCCACATGAGAACTTGGAACTAATATTAGCAACCAAACAATCAACTCTTGTTGACCGTTTGCTTCAGGCATTCCCAGCACACAGCGCACGTGATCGTTCTCACACGAGCTCCAGGGGGCAGCAGACTAGGAGTGTTAGGGGTGCACACATCAGAAGTGGCGTTGGACAGAGGGGTTTTCTGACCAGGTTGTGGAGTGATTTTGCTATGACCGCAGACAGGACAGGTACTGCTGCATCAATTGAAAGTGACAGGAGACAACATTTGTCCAGTATGGTTACTAACTATTTTTCATCCCTTATCGATGTTCTCCCTCAACCGTCATTCCCATTTGATTACTGGGCCTCCAAATTAGACACCTGGCCAGAATTGGCAGAATATGCATTGCAGGAGCTTGCTTGCCCGGCAGCAAGTGTCCTATCAGAAAGAGTATTCAGTGCTGCAGGTTCAATATTAACCGAAAAAAGGACTCGTCTGGCTACCCAAAATGTTGACGATCTAACATTCATTAAAATGAACCACAACTGGATTTCGAAATCTTTTGCCCCACCTTGCCCGGCCGACACCTAGCTTTCCTATGAAAAGCTCTTGCCTGTGAATTACTTTTCTAATGTCTAATTTGCTGCAGCTGATTGTACAGCATACGACATGTTTACACCTCCCTAAATGGCAAAACTCCCCACACGGGGCCGTGGTATCGCGACTTGGCGCAAGCACCCGTGAGACTGCTGTTTGTCTGAAGAGGTGGGTGTGCTCGCTTTTGGTTGACGGCATTGCTACTGGGTCCCTCATAGTACAATGTAGTGTCTCTGGCGGTGGTGGTGCGCACCCAACGTCAGACACACCGTTGTAACATGAGGGGCCCTGGGGCGGTCCCGCCGGCCTCAAGAGAGTTCCCCCCTACCCCAGCTCAAAATGTGCTCTACCACGTCCAAAATTATGTCGCACAGCTCCACCAATCTTTAGTCTATTCGCTGACATCATTCAATGTCTGGCACTGACAATACAAATTTGTAGACATCTATGATGCAACTTAAAGTAGTCTGTGTCTGTGTCCTATATTGGCACCATTAAATAGTTACTGCCAAATTACTATGTCAGAAACTCAGTAGATGAGCCCACCCCTGTACCTAAGTATGCCACCTTTTTTTTTGTTGTGGTTGTTTTGCGAGACATTAACATCTATTTATATTTTGGGAGTACTGGGACAGACACTCCTTGCACTACTCCTCCACTCACCACCAAGCTGCCTGTGTATCCATGTAACCGCTGTAAAGCTGCCATGAGCCTATTGTTTGTTATTTTAGGCCTTTGATAGCCTGTCTGCGGTCCCTACTTTAAATACTCCTCCACTGACCACCAAGCTGCCTGCCCGTGTATCCATGTAACCGCTGTAAAACTGCCATAAGCCTATTGTTTGTTATTTTAGGCCTTTGATAGCCTGTCTGCGGTCCCTACTTTAAATACTCCTCCACTGACCACCAAGCTGCCTGCCCGTGTATCCATGTAACCGCTGTAAAACTGCCATAAGCCTATTGTTTGTTATTTTAGGCCTTTGATAGCCTGTCTGCGGTCCCTACTTTAAATACTCCTCCACTCACCACCACCAAGCTGCCTGCCCGTGTATCCATGTAACCGCTGTAAAACTGCCATGAGCCTATGGTTTGTTATTTTAGGCCTTTGATAGCCTGTCTGCGGCCCCTACTTGCAATACTCCTCCACTGACCACAATGCTGCCTGGAGTGCCTGCCTGTGTATCTATGTAACCGATGTAAAACTGCCATGACTGCCTACTGTTTGTTATTTTAGGCCTTTGATAGCCTGTCTGCAGCCCCTACTTGCAATACTCCTCCACTGACCAGACCACTGCTGCCCGTGTACCCCTGGAACCAATTATAAAGTGCCTACAGCCAGCCCATTTTCTTATGTTAGGCCTTTGAAGCCTGTCTGCGGTCCCTACTTTAAATACTCCTCCACTGACCACCAAGCTGCCTGCCCGTGTATCCATGTAACCGCTGTAAAACTGCCATGAGCCTATTGTTTGTTATTTTAGGCCTTTGAAGCCTGTCTGCGGTCCCTCCTTCCACTAGTCCTCCACTGACCAGACCACTGCTGCCCGTGTACCCCTGGAACCAATTATAAAGTGCCTACAGCCAGCCCATTTTCTTATGTTAGGCCTTTGAAGCCTGTCTGCGGTCCCTACTTTAAATACTCCTCCACTGACCACCAAGCTGCCTGCCCGTGTATCCATGTAACCGCTGTAAAACTGCCATGAGCCTATTGTTTGTTATTTTAGGCCTTTGATAGCCTGTCTGTGGTCCCTACTTTAAATACTCCTCCACTGACCACCAAGCTGCCTGCCCGTGTATCCATGTAACCGCTGTAAAACTGCCATAAGCCTATTGTTTGTTATTTTAGGCCTTTGATAGCCTGTCTGCGGTCCCTACTTTAAATACTCCTCCACTCACCACCACCAAGCTGCCTGCCCGTGTATCCATGTAACCGCTGTAAAACTGCCATGAGCCTATTGTTTGTTATTTTAGGCCTTTGATAGCCTGTCTGCGGTCCCTACTTTAAATACTCCTCCACTCACCACCACCAAGCTGCCTGCCCGTGTATCCATGTAACCGCTGTAAAACTGCCATGAGCCTATTGTTTGTTATGTTAGGCCTTTGATAGCCTGTCTGCGGTCCCTACTTTAAATACTCCTCCACTGACCACCAAGCTGCCTGCCCGTGTATCCATGTAACCGCTGTAAAACTGCCATAAGCCTATTGTTTGTTATTTTAGGCCTTTGATAGCTTGTCTGCGGTCCCTACTTTAAATACTCCTCCACTCACCACCACCAAGCTGCCTGCCCGTGTATCCATGTAACCGCTGTAAAACTGCCATGAGCCTATTGTTTGTTATTTTAGGCCTTTGATAGCCTGTCTGCGGTCCCTACTTTAAATACTCCTCCACTCACCACCACCAAGTTGCCTGCCCGTGTATCCATGTAACCGCTGTAAAACTGCCATGAGCCTATTGTTTGTTATGTTAGGCCTTTGATAGCCTGTCTGCGGTCCCTACTTTAAATACTCCTCCACTGACCACCAAGCTGCCTGCCCGTGTATCCATGTAACCGCTGTAAAACTGCCATAAGCCTATTGTTTGTTATTTTAGGCCTTTGATAGCCTGTCTGCGGTCCCTACTTTAAATACTCCTCCACTCACCACCACCAAGCTGCCTGCCCGTGTATCCATGTAACCGCTGTAAAACTGCCATGAGCCTATTGTTTGTTATTTTAGGCCTTTGATAGCCTGTCTGCGGTCCCTACTTTAAATACTCCTCCACTCACCACCACCAAGTTGCCTGCCCGTGTATCCATGTAACCGCTGTAAAACTGCCATGAGCCTATTGTTTGTTATTTTAGGCCTTTGATAGCCTGTCTGCGGCCCCTACTTGCAATACTCCTCCACTGACCACAATGCTGCCTGGAGTGCCTGCCTGTGTATCCATGTAACCGATGTAAAACTGCCATGACTGCCTACTGTTTGTTATTTTAGGCCTTTGATAGCCTGTCTGCAGCCCCTACTTGCAATACTCCTCCACTGACCACACCAATGCTGCCCGTGTACCCCTGGAACCTATTTAAAAGTTCATAGAGCCTAGTTATATATTTTATTTACTATTAATAAGGCCATGATGGACTACGCTGTACCACGCTACAAGCTAACCAGTCGACACTTCTTTTGCGAGAAAAGCCATCCCAACCCTCCACCAGCATGTAGAAGACCGCATTGTCCATGCACTCTGGCAATCTGTGAGTACAAAGGTGCACCTGACAACAGACGCATGGACCTGTAGGCATGGCCACGGAAGATTACGTGTCCATTACGGCGCAATGGGTTAATGTGGTGGATGCATGGTCCACAGGGGACAGCCTACTAAGTCTGTCTGCAGTCCCTAATTCAAATTGTCCTCCACTGTCTAAATCGGAGCTTCCACCTTCTGGCTTTCGGCCTATAGTATCAGAAATTAAACTGCATTTGGCCTTCAACTTTGGTTAGGGCCTACTAACGGCTTCTGCCCCTCCCTGGTGTTGCCCTCAACTAAATAAAGCTGAGCTTCAACCTTCTGCTCCAAATTACCATTTTGAAAAATGCAATAGGCTTTTCCGGCCTACTAAAGGTGTCTGTCTGTGTGCCCCTGCCTGGTGTTGTCCTCAACTAAATAAAGCTGAGCTTCAACCTTCTGCTCCAAATTACCATTTTAAAAAATGCAATAGGCTTTTCCGGCCTACTAAAGGTGTCTGTCTGTGTGCCCCTGCCTGGTGTTGCCCTCAACTAAATAAAGCTGAGCTTCAACCTTCCGGCTCTCATTAAGTGGTTTTAAAAAAAAAAAATGGTGGTTAGGGCCTACTAACGGCTTCTGCCCCTCCCTGGTGTTGCCCTCAACTAAATAAAGCTGAGCTTCAACCTTCCGGCTCTCATTAAGTGGTTTTAAAAAAAAAAAATGGTGGTTAGGGCCTACTAACGGCTTCTGCCCCTCCCTGGTGTTGCCCTCAACTAAATAAAGCTGAGCTTCAACCTTCTGCTCCAAATTACCATTTTGAAAAATGCAATAGGCTTTTCCGGCCTACTAAAGGTGTCTGTCTGTGTGCCCCTGCCTGGTGTTGTCCTCAACTAAATAAAGCTGAGCTTCAACCTTCTGCTCCAAATTACCATTTTAAAAAATGCAATAGGCTTTTCCGGCCTACTAAAGGTGTCTGTCTGTGTGCCCCTGCCTGGTGTTGCCCTCAACTAAATAAAGCTGAGCTTCAACCTTCTGCTCCAAATTACCATTTTGAAAAATGCAATAGGCTTTTCTGGCCTACTAAAGGTGTCTGTCTGTGTGCCCCTGCCTGGTGTTGTCCTCAACTAAATAAAGCTGAGCTTCAACCTTCCGGCTCTCATTAAGTGGTTTTAAAAAAAAAAAATGGTGGTTAGGGCCTACTAACGGCTTCTGCCCCTCCCTGGTGTTGCCCTCAACTAAATAAAGCTGAGCTTCAACCTTCTGCTCCAAATTACCATTTTGAAAAATGCAATAGGCTTTTCCAGCCTACTAAAGGTGTCTGTCTGTGTGCCCCTGCCTGGTGTTGCCCTCAACTAAATAAAGCTGAGCTTCAACCTTCTGCTCCAAATTACCATTTTGAAAAATGCAATAGGCTTTTCCGGCCTACTAAAGGTGTCTGTCTGTGTGCCCCTGCCTGGTGTTGTCCTCAACTAAATAAAGCTGAGCTTCAACCTTCCGGCTCTCATTAAGTGGTTTTAAAAAAAAAAAATGGTGGTTAGGGCCTACTAACGGCTTCTGCCCCTCCCTGGTGTTGCCCTCAACTAAATAAAGCTGAGCTTCAACCTTCTGCTCCAAATTACCATTTTGAAAAATGCAATAGGCTTTTCCAGCCTACTAAAGGTGTCTGTCTGTGTGCCCCTGCCTGGTGTTGCCCTCAACTAAATAAAGCTGAGCTTCAACCTTCTGCTCCAAATTACCATTTTGAAAAATGCAATAGGCTTTTCCGGCCTACTAAAGGTGTCTGTCTGTGTGCCCCTGCCTGGTGTTGTCCTCAACTAAATAAAGCTGAGCTTCAACCTTCCGGCTCTCATTAAGTGGTTTTAAAAAAAAAAATGGTGGTTAGGGCCTACTAACGGCTTCTGCCCCTCCCTGGTGTTGCCCTCAACTAAATAAAGCTGAGCTTCAACCTTCTGCTCCAAATTACCATTTTAAAAAATGCAATAGGCTTTTCCGGCCTACTAAAGGTGTCTGCCCCTCCCTGGTGTTGTCCTCAACTGAACAAAGCTGAGCTTCCACATTCTGGCTTTCGCCCTATACTATCAGATATTAAACTGCATTTGGCCTACTAGTGTGGTTAGGCCCTTGAAACAGTGTCTGCTGCTCTTGGGTTTGCTACTCCACTGAACAAAGCAATGCCGCCTGTTTAGTCCTGTTACCAATTTTGAACTGCATGTAGCCTATTTTATTCTTTGGCCCTATATCTGTTTCCTCCTCATCCTGCCCATTGCCCAGCCACTGCTAAATGAGTCTGCTGGTACATTGACCTAGACCACTACATTCCCCTTGTACTCTACACAGCCAGAATCTGTCCCTGCTGAAAGTAAGGTTCCCCTTCCCGCATGTTATACCACCTTACACAGGGACAAAGAGGAAGGTGCAGATGAAAGTGCAGGTTCCTTCATCAGGTGGGGGGGCATACTCGTTGGCGACGTCACTGGCACAGGGCCCCTCAGAGTACGCAAAAGTGTCGCTGCTTGTGGGAGGCGCCCCCGCCATGCAAACACACCGCCGTACTTTGAGGGGCCCTGTGCCAGTGGCAATGCGAACGAGTGGGCCCCCCCCTGCTTGCTCAGGATCACAGCACTTGCAACTTTTAAATACTTACCTTTCCCTGCAACACCGCCGTGACGTAGTCCGCATTTCCTGGGCCCACGAAAAACTTGAGCCAGCCCTACTCCCCCCACAACTTTCCCCCAATTCCCTATGCCCAACTATTATTATACAGTTAATTAAGATTGGCAAGCTTCAGAAACAAGAATGGATGTTTTTGGCATTAAAATGGGCACTGTAGGTGTTTTCCTGGCCTCCACTCACTGCCGACTATGCTTCCCCATTGACTTGCATTGGGTTTCGTGTTTCGGCCGATCCCCGACTTTTAGCGATAATCGGCCGACTGCACTCGACTCGACTCTGGACAAAATCGGGTTTCCCAAAACCCTACTCGATCTTAAAAAAATGAAAGTCGCTCAACCCTAGTGTTGAGCATTCCGATACCGCAAGTATCGGGTATCGGCCGATACTTAGCGGTATCGGAATTCCGATACCGAGATCCGATACTTTTGTTGTATCGGGAATCGGTATCGGGATCGATATAATGTGTAAAATAAAGAATTAGCGTGCCGCTCATGTGACGCGACGCGACCAATCACAAGCCGTGACATAATTTTCAGGTCCTGAATGCCTAATTCTAGGCATTCAGGACCTGAAAATTACGTCACGGCTTGTTGTGATTGGTCGCGGTCACATGGGCGGCACGCGACCAATCAGAAGCCGTGACGTCACGGAAGGCAGTAAACGCGCGCATTTTAAGCAAACAAGGCTGCCGGTTTCCTCGGTAAGGTGCAGGCTGCGTCGGAGAGGTGAGTATAGCAATATTTTTTATTTTAATTCTTTATTTTACACATTAATATGGATCCCAGGGCCTGAAGGAGAGTTTCCTCTCCTTCAGACCCTGGGAACCATCAGGGATACCGTCCGATACTTGAGTCCCATTGACTTGTATTGGTATCGGGTATCGGTATCGGATTAGATCCGATACTTTGCCGGTATTGGCCGATACTTTCCGATACCGATACTTTCAAGTATCGGACGGTATCACTCAACACTACCAACAAGTGTAATAGCTTTTGCAAGCAGAAAATTGCCTAGTTCAACATTGGTGAAATAATTGTCCATGGTAATGTTTCTACCTGAATTGAATATTGGAACAGCAAGAGTTTTGACTATTTCAGACCCCAGATCCCAGATCCCACTATTTCAGACCCCAGACAACTCATTACTGTGTTCCAAAGGACCTGAGGTGATCATGGCCTTATAACTCCCTCCAAAAATCACATTACATCCTCACATGTTATTATCCACACCCTGGCCCCTCCACCAGCATTACTTAGTACAAATAAAGTAACTTGAGACACAAACACTACTGAGAACATGATAAAAATAGCGGGGGCCTAAAAGGCCCCCAATTCGTACAGATGTAGTTTTCACCAAACATGCATTGTTACACCATAATGCCTATGAAAACAACTATATGAACAACTGCATATTATCAACAACGACATACTTGAGGAATACCTGAAGTTTCAAAATTCTAACTAAAGAAAATTTGCAGATAATAGAAAAATGTTAGCATGGGGGCCTAAAAGGCCCCCAATATGCGTTCTAGGGTTAAATAACTGGCCAGATATATACAGAATCGAGAAGACCGTGCTGCAGGTACTTGTGCTGCGCTGGGTCAGGAAATGTTAAGGCTGTGTCCCCTGTTTCCCGGGGGAAGGAATAGGTGAACGGACAGACCCCATTACCAAGGAAGAGGGAGCATGTTTAGACAGGGAACCTGGCTGGAAGCTGAGTGAAAAAAAGGAAAGCAGGAGTGAGTCTTCAGCTGTCAGCATGTGAGCACCAAGGGGAGAAGTGCACTACACACCCAAAGTGCCGACGCTGTGACGAACTGCAGCAGACAGACCCGAGACCTACAGGAAGAGGGGCAAGCTTAAGAGAAAGCGGGTATGACAGCAGAGATTTTTGGCATGGACAAGCAGCGCATAGGAAACTGAGGAGTGTGCTCCATCCGTTGAGCACTGGCGTCGCAAAGGACTGTTCCTGTTGGCACCAGCCAATAAAAGCAGTACTGCCAGAGAACGAGGTGCCATGTGCCCAGTGACTGCCAGAGAGCGAGGCGCCGTGAGTACAGCACACATGCGCAGTATAGAGAGCCAGTTTATGCCACGTGTTCAGCTTTGCAAACCAATAATTATAAGACACAGAGGAATGACAGAGGACCTGGGTACGGTCAGCAAGGTACTCCCTCAGCATCTACCAAACTTTGCACTCCTTGTGAGAGTCCCCCGTGCCTCAAGACCAGGGTGATGGGAGGGTCTGAGAAAACTCTCTCAGAACTTTGCCAGTGTTCCACTGCCTCTGTTGGATTGAAGTTGTGCCTATCTCACCTGTACTCCTTGCTTTGGAAATGAACTTTGTCTGTGACCTCTGCTGCTGGGGTTTTCAGATATGAAATTTTTTAATAATGCCGCAAGAAGGGCCCTCTGGTCCTCCAACATTTTAGTACACCTGTCTGCCTCTGGAATAAGAGATCTAAAGTTCTCCTTGTAGCGTGGGTCTAGAAGTGTCACCAATCAGTATTGCCTGTCACCCAAAATTTTGAGAACACAAGGGTGACAGGAAAGGCAGCGTAACATAAACTCATTCATGCGTGCAAGACTGGTAACAGTCAATACTTCCATGTCCAAGAGGACGAGTGACCATGCTCTCCTCCTCCTCCTTGTCCTCAGGCCTTCACAACTTTCGACTTACCTCAGAACTATCATTGTAAATACATCATCATTGTAATTACACCCCTGTAGTTTTTATCTCCCCCACCTCATTGTAGATTGTAAGTTGTCATGAGCAGGATCTTTTTTTGGTTTAATTATTGTTATCGTTGTTACTTACTGTAGATTGTAAGCTGTCACGAGCAGGGTCTTTTTATTTTGGTTTAATTATTGTATTATTGTTAGCGTTGTTACTTCGAACGGTTGAGTTTGAAACTGATGAAATGTAAATATAAATATATATGAATATAAATAAATATTATTATTAGAACACAGAGAAGCCGAATGAAGATGTTAATTATGGCGCCATTGCCGCTCACCATCTTGCTGGATTCCTCAAAGTTTTGGAGTATGGTACATTTGTCTGACATCCCCGTCCACTACAGAGATCTTATGTGTGAAGTCAGAACTGAATACTGATGGCCTTGTTGATTATTGTAGCCACCAACTGCTCTCTTCTGCTCACAAATCCTTTCCAACATCTGCAGTGTAGAGTTCCAATGCGTGGGGAAATCACACACCAGTCGTTGAGCCAGAAGCTGCAAATGCTGATGAAGCAGGGCAAGGGCGGATAAAGCTCTAGCTGACTTTCTAAAATGGGTACGCAGTGTATCGTACTTTCTGTAGCAGATCCTGGAGCTCCGTGTCGCTTTTCAGAAAGCGTTGAACAATGAGGTTAAGCACATCGGCCAGGAATGGCACATTTGTGAGCCCGCTTTGCCTCAGACCTGCCACCAGGTTTTGGGCCATTGTCACACATGACCATGCCTGGCTGTAGGTTCACCGGTCACAGCCACAGATCTGACTGCTCTTCAGAGCTGTCCACAAATCTTCAGCAGTTTTCGTTTTGTCACCTAAACAAATTAGCTTCAGCGCAGCCTGTTGCTGCTTGGATAAGGCAGTGCTGCAGTGCTTCCAGCTTGTGACTGATGTGCTACTTTCGGAGATGGAGGCTGAAGAGGAGGAGGAGGTTCAGGAGCTGTAGACTGTGTGGGAAACCCAGATTGACGTAGGGCCCACAATACCATGTGCACAATCCCAAGGTCAGACTGGGTCCCAGCTTCCACTAGGTTAACCCAGTGTGCCGTCAGCAAGATGTAACGTCCCTGCCAAAAAGCACTTACCACATGTCTTTGGTTAGGTGGACTTTCCCAGTAACAGCATTTTTGAGGGCACGTGTAATGTTGTGGGATATGGGCCTGTGTAATGCCGGTAAGGCACGTGGGGACAAATAGTCCTGCATGTTCGGGGCCTCGGGTGCTCCTCGACTCTGCCCTTGCCTTCAAGCTATATATCAAAGCCCTTGCCTCCTCCTGCCCACTACAACTCTAAAACATTTCCCGGATCCGTACATTCCAAGAAACTGCAAAAACGTTTGTGCATGCCCTCATCATCTCCCGCCTCGACTATTGCAACCTCCTGCTCTGTGGCCTCCCCTCTAGCACTCTTGCACCACTCCAATCTAAACTAAACTCTGCTGCTCGAGTAATACAACTGTCCCTCTGTTATCCCACAGCCTCTCCTCTCTGCCAGGCCCTTCACTGCCTTCCTATTGACCAGAAGCTACAGTTCAAAAGCCTAACTATGACATACAAAGCCTTCTATAACCTATCTCCTCCATTCATCTGTGACATGGTCTCCCAATGACCGACTGGGTCTTGCCTTCCTCTGTGCTAACCCAGTGTGCCGTCAGCGAGATGTACTTTCCCTGCCCACAAGCACTTGTCCACATGTCCATGGTTAGGTGCAGTTTCCCAGTAACAGCATTGTGGAGGGCCCAGGTACTGTTGTGGGACACGTGCTAGTATAATGTGGGAATGGCACACCAGCAGAAATAGTGGTGGCTGGGTGCTGAGTACCTTGTGATGGTCACCGCCATCAGGTTGTGTAAAGCTTCTGTCTCCCACAAGCCTAAAATGCAACATTTTGACAGCAAGCAGATGAGAAATGTGTGAATTTAGCACTGTGGCCTGTGTGGCGCTGGCTGTGTATTTCTGCTTGCGTTCCAAGGACAGGGATATGGACAACTGAATGCTGCATTGCCACAAGGACATGGATGTGCTTCTTGATGGTGCTAGTTGAGTTTGTGTGCAAATACAGATGCAAGGCAGGAGGCATCTTTGCATGCATCATGGACAGTAGA
The DNA here is from genome assembly GCF_051348905.1 of Ranitomeya variabilis. NCBI lineage: Eukaryota > Metazoa > Chordata > Amphibia > Anura > Dendrobatidae > Ranitomeya > Ranitomeya variabilis. The sequence continues at coordinate 69,155,280 of NC_135233.1, forward strand.
TTGGCTTGCATGCACAACAGCGGAAGATGCAGTGGTATCACCCGCAGATACTGTTGATGGAGCCTGTTGTTCGGCCAACAAACTCGGGTGCTTTCCTGCCGTGTGCCTGATCATGCTGGTGGTGGTGGTTAGGCTGGTAGTTTTGCTACTCCTGCTGATGTGGATATGGCCGGTGGTGCAAATGGCCTTTTTGGGGTTATCGGCAGAGTCTTTAAAAAGACTGTTACTGGAACATTCAGTGTCTTCACCTCCTCACCTCGACCCCTGTCTTTTGCTGTTCCCCAATTCTAAGTTCTAGGACCCCCTACTCTTCTCCATCTACACCTTTGGCCTGGAACAGCTCATGGAATGGCATAGTTTGCAATATCATCAGTATGCCAATGACACAAGATCTACCTATCTGTACCTGACATCACCTCCTTACTGACCCAAATCATATGTCTTCCCACTATTTCATCCTTCTTTTCTGCTTGTTTTCAAAAAGTGGATATGGACAAAACGGAATACATCATCTTTCAACCATCTCACGCTGAGTTGACATGAGAGCTGTGTATGCATCATTCGGTACCACTTAAGTAAGAGGGAAAGTTTACCCAAGAGAAAATGATTTTCCAGACATTCACGGCTTTTTTTGGCACATTGTTTGCAGCTGTGATCTTCATCTTCTTGGTGGGGATGCAGTAAAGTTCAAAATCGTCATCAAAACCATCATCGTCCATATCTTGTAAAGAGGAAATCTGGTGTTTCCAAGGGTCATGGTTATTTACGTTTAGTGGCATCCCTTTAACAGTGTTCATTACACTAGAACAAATAATTTTCGACTGTGACATTTGGATATTATTGGTAATATGTATGAGTGAAGATGAAGAAGCTTGGGCCAAGGGTTGTTTTTATAGTTACGGACAGTGCACTACTCTTTAAACTTAGTTTTTCACAAGCATCCATCAGTTTGTTTGATTTTCCTCCAACACTGATCTTCTTTCTCTACATTCAGCATCTCACGAACATGATGCACTTGGCCTTTAGACAGACATGTGCGTCTTTAGCACCATATTTTTGACTGGCATTTTTTAGGTCGAGTCTCACACGCACATCTGTTACATTGATCTTCTGACGGTCATGAAACACATTCTGGTAATTGGTGGTGGGTATATCATTGTAGGCTGTATCCTGGATCTCATACCTCCCATAGCCACCGCTGTTATTAATCATGTACCTTAACATTCTTGTCATCACCATGGCCTTTTTCCTGATTGCTTCATCCAACGATTCGTCCGCCATAATTTTACTAGAAACCTGCACCTTCCCAGCAACAACTGTATAGGAAACCACTTTCCCGTTTTGCAAGGTGTTTATGATGCCCGTAAACAATTTTTTTTAAAAAAATTACCCACCATGGGGAAATGTTTGTCAGCCCATGCACTTAGTGTATGGGCATTCCAAGTCTACAAGACCCGTTCCTTTAAATTTGGCCTAGTTTTTAATGAGGCCTTCCTCAACGTCTCATCATTCTCTGCCACTAAATCACCAGGGTTTACATGTTTGTTTCTGCTACAGCCAGTCAATTTTTAGGAAAGGGTGTGTATGATCCCCATAAAATATTTTAAAATAATGTACCCTCATGGGGAAATGTTTGTCAGCCCATGCACTTAGTGTATGGGCATTACGAGTCTAGGAGACCCGCTCCTTCATAATGGGAATTTTTTTTATAAGGCCCTCCTGCATAATTCTTCCAAGGGGGATTGTGTTGCATGCAAATTTGGGTCAAGGCGGCCCTTGCATTCAATGGATAAGGAACAGTATGGCAGGACCAACTGAAGAATGTGAAGTGGGTTTTCCTGTGGCCATCCAGTACCTGGGTTCAAAGGTTTATTGGGGTGCATATGACTTGGTAGAAGGGCAGGCCTTGCAGTTAATACATAAGAAAACAGTATGGGATTACAAAATGAATAATGTGAAGTGTATTTTCCAGTGGCTATCCAGTACCTGGGTTCAAAGGCTTATTGGGGTGCATATGAATTGATAGCAGGGCAGGCCTTGCATTCAATGCAACTTTTTTCAGGAGGCCCTCCTGTAACTCTCGTGAAAGGGGTATCAGGAAGCATTGTAATTCTTGGCAGCCCAGCCACTCACTGCATAGGCAATAAAAGCATAGGACACCTACTGTTTAATAATGGCCCATTTTAGAATATTAATGCTGCCTGATGCCCCTCTAAAATTAGGCTTTGTGACTTTAAGAGTCCCTCCTTCATAAATGAAACAAGATGTGTCTCGTTATGTATCACACACCACATGGCCAGCTAGGGTTTGGTAAATGTTACAATGACATTTCCAAGTCAATGCATTTGTATAGGTTGAAAGCAATGTTAAAGTTGAAAAACACATCAAAAATGCTGCGGGTGAACATAGCCAAAGCGGTAGAGGAACATTTTGGTCTGAGGTAGATTATTTTGCCTTATATACAAGTCATTAGCCTGGAAAGGATGTACCTTATCGTGTTTCCCAGCAAAATCCATTTTGGTTACATTTTTGTATGTTTTTTGGTGCACCTGCAAAAATGGCATGAAATTCTGACAACATTGCTTACAACTATGACCTAGGAGTCAGAAATGCTTCCGGGACAAGCCCCACGATGTTCCTGTGTCATTTGAGCTGTGTTTCCATCATTTTCTGACATTTTTAGACCTTAAAATGACACCCGGGGGGATCGCGGTAAAAATACTCAGGTTTCCCATAGACTTACATTGGGCTCGTTGTTCTGGCCAAGTACCCGAGTATTCCAATTTGCTCGACCCTAGCAATGAGCACCTGAGCATTTTAGTGCTCGCTCATCACTAATTTTTAACCCTTATAACTTCCTAATAAAAACAGTTTTCAAAGATTGTGCTGATTGCAAAATTTTCAACATTTTTGCCAAATTTCCAATTTTTCACAAATAATTGTAAGTCATATTAAAGAAATCTTACCAATATCATAAAGTACAATATGATATTATAAAAACAGTGTCAGAATCAGTGGGATGTATTGAAGCATTTCAGAGTTATTACCCCATAAAGTGACAGTGGGCTGAGTTTAAAAAACTGGCCTGGTCAGTAAGGTGAAAACAGGCTTCGGGATGAACAGGATAATGAAGTATCCGCTTTCAATACTCTGATTGTATACATAACCATCTCATATTTTGATCTCTTTGCAATTACTTGTGATGTGATGTCAACACTCACTGGTCTATAGGTTTCTTAATTTCGTAACTTTGTATGTACTATTTTAATCATACTCTATTAAAACTGACAAAATATATTGCTATAGATATTGTGCCTTGCACTCTATTTTTGTAGGTTTTTCTTTATATACCATGCTTATTGGGCCTTTCTTTTGTGCCCATTATACTCTACATATGTAGTTTTTAAAAAGTTCTATACAAAATGAAAAAAAAAAAATAGAATAAATGTTCACGGTAATGTGTGGGTCTTTGAATGTCAGAAAAAAACAAAACACTGTTACCTTTTGAAAGAAAAGCTTTACCTGATTATTTGAGATTTGGATGGAGCATTCAAGAGCGGCTTTAACCCGTCTGATAACTGAGTCGTTGATTAGCTTGGCTTCTGTTTTAAGCTCCCAAGAAAATCTTACCATCTGTTTCTTCTAACCGCAACTGAGCAACAACAGAGAAAGGACAGTCTACATGTATAAATCACATTTTCTTATTGTCACTGAAAAATCTGGGGTTTTCTCTTCTAAAATAAAATGGAAAATTCCTAATCTTATAAAATCAGTGTTCATATGCCTCATGCTTTCAAGGAAAATATAAAAATTAAACGCCTAATAAAAAAATTATGGATACAACACATGCATGAGTACACAGAATTTATTACTGTACTTATTTGTATTCCTTTTAGTAACTATTCCATTTTTATTTTTAGCAGTTATCCATACAAAAGGTATATACAGTAGCTTTGAAGAAAAGCAGAAATAATACTAGATTTTATCACATATATTAAAATATAAGATATTTTTATCTGTCTGTTTAGCATAGAACCAGGGCTTTCCAGGTAGTATTTATTGAAAAAGTTGCCTATGTAGATATTATGTGGTCTTTGAAATAAGGGAGGGCTGCAATAGTTTGGAGAATTCATCCAAAAAATCATGGATAGGAAAGGTTGGAGAGGGGGGTATATGGAGTGTCTTCATTTTCTGAGAGTTTAAATGAAACCTGTTGTCAATTGATTCTTGATACCTGAACCACAGGCAGCATTAATTAGACACCGGATGAGTGTGAGTGTATGCTTGTGTATAGGCAGATACCTGACAGTCTATGTTGATCTGAGAGTGAAGAAGCTACCAACACACAAAGACCATGGCTAGCTTCATAGAGTATATTTTCTGTGAAACATCACTGCATCCCAGAGTACAAAGTACACAACCGGAGAATAATTCATGATTGCCCTGGTTCTGGCAGCATGAATCTCATGACATGTTCTTCCAAGATGTTCAGAACAACCTTTCTGACAAGTTCCTTAAATAATCTTGAGTAAATGTGCCTAGAAAAATTGATATTTTGTCATGTCAAAAGGGCGGTCACCCCAAATATTGATTTGATTTAGGTTTCTAATTTGCTCATTCACTTTCAATCAATGTTCTGGAATGAAGAGAGAGAGAGAGCGAAACAGATGAGAGGATCTTTTGAAATTTGAATTTGCCGTCTTTGCTGCATTTCCCCCAAATTTTGTTTGCATAGCATAAATTTGTGCAAGTCTCAATACTGGAAAATTTGTAATTTCCTAGGAAATACATGTGAGGGAGAGAAGAAATAGAATTCCCAGCTGACCAAAGAGCTTACACACTACAGGAGAAAGAAAGGGAGCAGACACTGCAGGTAGCACATCAAGGTAGCAGATAGTAGGACATCTAGGCCATACAGGCTGCTCTCAGTAGGGTGACCAACACGTGACCTGCAGTTGTCATGTTAGAAAATGGCTCCTTGTATACATTATAAATAATGCATATATATATATATATATATATATATATACACTCACTGGCCACTTTATTAGGTACACCTGTCCAACTTCTTGTTAACACTTAATTTCTAACCAGCCAATCACATGGCGGCAACTCAGTGCATTTAGGCATGTAGACATGGTCAAGACAATCTCCTGCAGTTCAAACCGAGCATCAGTATGGGGAAGAAAGGTGATTTGAGTGCCTTTGAACGTGGCATGGTTGTTGGTGCCAGAAGGGCTGGTCTGAGTATTTCAGAAACTGCTGATCTACTGGGATTTTCACGCACAACCATCTCTAGGGTTTACAGAGAATGGCCCGAAAAAGAAAAAAAATCCAGTGAGCGGCAGTTCTGTGGGCGGAAAATGCCTTGTTGATGCCAGAGGTCAGAGGAGAATGGGCAGACTGGTTCGAGCTGATAGAAAGGCAACAGTGACTCAAATCGCCACCCGTTACAACCAAGGTAGGCCTAAGAGCATCTCTGAACGCACAGTGCGTCGAACTTTGAGGCAGATGGGCTACAGCAGCAGAAGACCACACCGGGTACCACTCCTTTCAGCTAAGAACAGGAAACTGAGGCTACAATTTGCACAAGCTCATCGAAATTGGACAGTAGAAGATTGGAAAAACGTTGCTTGGTCTGATGAGTCTCGATTTCTGCTGCGACAATCGGATGGTAGGGTCAGAATTTGGCGTAAACAACATGAAAGCATGGATCCATCCTGCCTTGTATGGAGCATCTTTGGGATGTGCAGCCGACAAATCTGCGGCAACTGTGTGATGCCATCATGTCAATATGGACCAAAATCTCTGAGGAATGCTTCCAGCACCTTGTTGAATCTATGCCACGAAGAATTGAGGCAGTTCTGAAGGCAAAAGGGGTCCAACCCGTTACTAGCATGGTGTACCTAATAAAGTGGCCGGTGAGTGTATATATATATATATATATATATATATATATATATATATATATATATATTAATTGTAGAACTGATAATTTGTGCAAGTCAGTACTGATTCTGATAGAAAATAGATGCACTGTAAATATGCTTTACATTTAGGTCATGTAACTAGAAGACAGTCAGCATTGGGGTACGGCCACAAAAATGGGCCTATTTGCAACTCGTTATTGTATGCTGCTAGCTGTTGTCCCTCACATTTATCAAAAACTTTTTTGTAGGATAAAATCACATGAGGAGGCCATACGCGCACAAATCCTGATGCATATGAAATGGAATGTAATATTATTTAAAAATGCTTCCAACAGTACAGCTACTAGAGATGGAAGAACCCGCGGACGTTCGGGTCCGGTGGGTTCAACTAAACATTTTTAAAAAGTTTGGTTCATGTACCAGAACAGTACATGAACTCAAACCCAACCAGGGTGTGGTGGTGGAAGACGAGATGGTGAATAACAAAGTCACCTACCCAATATGGGAAACTGGAATGCTGAGCAAGACCAGTAGCACTGAGAGGGTGGGATTGACAGCATCAAAACAGGTAGGAAAAGGAAGTGGGGTGACCATAGGGTGAAGACCAGCAACTGTTCCGCAGAGCACCAACATTCGTGAATTTTTCCATCAAAAAGTTAGGTGTTCCCTAGTCTGGAAATTTTTAAAGAGAGTTCTGAGAGACAAAAAATGGTCATTTGCAAAATGTGCCATAATAAGATAAACAGGAGCCTGATCACTAAGAAGCTAACCACCACGAGTATTATAAGGCACATGTCATCTAAGCACGTGACTTGGAGGGCTGAATGTTTGGGACCATGATTGGTGCCAGCGGGTGACACCACTTTCCCTTCTCATGTGCTAGGTTCTTCCCAATTCCCTGTCCATGACATTTGCACAGATGCCTCCTGCCCTTCACTTATCTTTGCACATTCTGAGGCACCACCATCAAGCACTTCCAAAGAATTGTCCCAGCACGGCATTCAGCTATCCCTATCCCAGGCCTTGGAATGCAAAAAAAAGTTCACAGCCACCCACCCGTAGGCCCAAATTCTAAAAGGGCTCACTTTGGATTGCATGATACCTAAAAGACCGGACATTCAGTGTCTCCCACTCACACACCACCTCCTCACCTTGCCCCCTATCTGTCAGAGTCCTGCAAGGTTCAGTCCTAGGGCCCCTGCTCTTCTCCATTTACACCTTTTGACAGGGACAGCTCATAGAATCTCATGGCTTGCAGTATCACCTCTATGCTGATGACACACAAATGCACCTATCTGGCTCTCTAGACCAGATATCACCTCCCTACTAACCAAAGTCCAACAATGTCTGTCAGCTATTTCATCCTTCTTCTCTGCTTTGATTTCTAATAGTTAACATTGACAAAGCAGAATTCATCATCTTTCCCCCATCTCACTCGACCCTCCCAGCAAACCTATTCAATAAAGTAAATGGCTGCTCACTCTCCCCAGTCCCACAAGCTCGCTGCCTCTGTGAAATCCTTGACTCTGATCTCTCCTTCAAGCCACATATCCAGGCCCTTTCCACTTCCTCCCAACTTCAACTCAAAAACATCTCCAGGAACCATACATTCCTCAACCTAGAATCTGCAAAAACTCTAGTGCATGCCCTCATCATCTCCCGTCTTGACTACTGCAACCTCCTGCTGTGTGGCCTCCCCTCTAACATTCTCGCGCCATTCCAATCTATCTTAAAGTCTGCTGCCTAACTAATCCACATATCCCCCCGCTATTCCCCAGCCTCTCCTCTCTGTCAATCCCTTCACTGGCTCCCCATTACCCAGAGACTCCAGTTCAAAACCCTAACGGTGGACCCCAGGCTGCGAACGCACCAAATAACATCTCTATACTTACTCGGGGCGTTCTGCCAGCCCTAACAGTATACTAGCGCCAGGGTCTGGCTGGTAAATGACAGACGATCAGCGTCTACAGCGGTACATCCAGCAGCTGGAGGGTAGGTTGGCGGCTCTTGAGCGCACAAGCTCAGCTGTGGATGTTACCGCAGTCGCTGCTCAGGCTGCCAGTGTAGCTGCAGCCAGTTTGTCCTCTGCCACCCCTGCTCTGACTTTATTGCATCTCCTGCTTCCAGACAAGTTTGCTGGTGACAGTAAGCTATGTCAGGGATTCGTGAGTCAGTGCTCCATACATCTTGAGCTCCTGGCTGCACATTTTCCTACAGAATGGGTGACAGTGGGATTTATTTTATCTCTTTTGTGGGGCAGGGCATTGGAGTGGGCAACGCCGCTATGGGAGCATAATGATGGTGTAGGTGCAGAGTGCTCCTCTCTTCCTGGACGCTCTGAAACAGGTCTTTTTGGGACCTTGTGTCACCCACGATACCATGCTCCAATTGTTGGCAATAACACAGGGTTCATCCATGGTCAGCCAGTTTGCCGTCCAATTCCGGACTCTGGCCTCTCAGCTGGAGTGGCTGGATAAAGTCCTTATTCCGGTGTTCTGGAAAGGACTAGCAGACCATGTGAAGGACGCCTTGGCCACCAGGGAGATTCCCGCCACACTGGAGGAGCTCATTTCTATATCTACCCACATCGACCTCCATTTTAACGAGCGGAGGTTAGAGCGGACCCAGTGTAGGCAGATGTTTCGGCTGGCTCCTACCTTCTCCAGCCCTCTAGAATCTCCTGTTCAGGCGTCTGACTCCCATGAGGCCATGGAGGTTTCTCGAGCGGGACCTAAGTCTCGGACCACTCGAGTACCCGTGGTTTGTAAAAATTGCCAACAGCTAGGACATTATGCCAATAAATGTCCACGGCGGTCAGGAAACGATCGCGTCTAGTAACCATTGGAGGAGGTTCACTAGACACAGTGGCGTTTTCCTCCAAGTTGTACTTCAAAAGGACAATCATGTTAGGCTCATCTTCTCTAACAGTCGAGCTTTGTGTGGATTCTGGAGCAAAGGGGAATTTCATGTCCTCTGCTTTTGCTCTGCGCCATGCAATACCTCTGGTGATGCTCGCCAAACTGGTAACTGTTAGAGTAGTGAATGGGTCGACACTTCCATCACAAATCACACACCAGACTGTGCCTTTCACGTTGTCCATGTCCCCTTCCCACCAGGAGATTATTTCCCTTCTTGTCCTTCCCGAGGGAATGGACGAGATTCTGCTGGGAATACCCTGGCTCCATTTCCACTCCTCACATATTGAGTGGACCTCTGGGAGGATATTGGGTTGGAGTGAATCATGTAAGGGCAGATGTGTGAGAGAATGCGTTCAGGTTTCCACCACCGAGATACCCGCAGTTCTTTCTTCCCTGGCCAAATGCTATTGGTTCTATGCAGACGTCTTCTCCAAAAAGGCAGCGGAGACCCTTCCACCTCACTGTCCCTATGACTGTCCTATTGATCTCTTGCCTGGAGCAGAACCTCCTCGGGGACAGGCCTATCCCCTCTCTCTCCTGGAAACAGAGGCTATGTCCCAATACATCCAGGAGAATTTGAGAAGAGGGTTCAGTAGGAAGTCAGTGTCACCTGCAAGGGCGGGGTTCTTCTTCGTGCAGAAAAAGAAAGGAGAATTACGTCCTTGCATAGATTACAAGGGTCTTAACGCCATCACCGTTAAGAATAAATAACCATTGCCCCTAATTTCTGAGCTCTTTGATAGGCTACGGGGAGCAATGGTATTTACCAAATTAGATCTGCGGGGTGCTTATAACCTGATTCACATCCGTGAGGGGACGAATGGAAGATGGTGTTTAATACCAGGGATGGGCACTATGAGTATCTGGTGATGCCCTTCGGGCTCTGTAATGCCCCAGCCGTTTTCCAAGACTTTGTCAACAATATCTTCCGGGATATGCTCACCACCTTGGTCGTAGTCTATCTGGATGATATTCTCATCTTCTCTCCAGATATTGATTTCCGCCGGAGAGATGTTGGCAGAGTCTTCGACCTCTTACGAGCAAATTCCCTCAATGCAAAGTTGGAGAAGTGTATGTTTGGGCAGGAGTCTTTTCCTTTCCTGGGCTATATCATCTCCGCCCAGGGATTGGCTATGGATCCTGCCAAACTACAGGCTGTGATGGACTGGCAAGAACCTCATTCTCTTAAAGCGGTGCAGCGCTTTATGGGGTTCAATAATTACTATCGCCAGTTCATTCCCCACTTCTCAACTTTGGTAGCTCCCTTGGTAGCCCTCACCAAGAAGGGAGCAAATCCCAAATTGTGGTCTGAAGAGGTCTCCAGGGCCTTCTCTTCTATTAAGTCTCATTTTGCTAGCGCTCCAATCCTACATCGTCCCGATGTTGATAAGCCATTTATAATGGAGGTGGAGGCCTCATCCGTTGGTGCAGGAGCAGTCCTCTTCCAAAAGGATGCTCAAGGTCAGAAGCATCCTTGTTTCTTCTTCTCCAAGACCTTCACACCAGCAGAGAGGAATTATTCCATCCGGGACAGGGAGTTGCTAGCAATGAAGTTGGCTTTCTCGGAGTGGAGACATTTTTTGGAGGGGGCTCGCTTTCCATTTCAAGTCTTCACGGACCACAAAAATCTGGTATATTTGCAAACAGCCCAGCGGCTAAATTCTCGTCAGGCCAGATGGTCCTTGTTCTTCTCCTGGTTCCACTTCACCCTCCATTATCTCGCTGGGGAGAAGAACATTCGTGCTGATGCCCTCTCTCGCTCAGTTGTGTCATCTGAGGAGGAGGAGGAAGGGGAGCATCGGCTTATTGTCCCTTCTGAGAGCCTGAGAACTGTAGCTCCGGTTTCGCTAGAGTCTGTGCCTCCAGGCAAGACTTTTGTACCCATTAATTTGCGACCGGAGGTTCTCTCTTGGGCTCATTCATCCAGGGTGGGTGGACACTTTGGGACAAAGAGGACATCTGAACTGCTGGCGAGGACATACTGGTGGCCACATATGGTCCGTGATGTCGGAGATTATATTCGGGCGTGTGTCTCCTGCTCTAAAAATAAGTCTCCTCGACATCGGCCAGCTGGGTTACTCTATCCTTTGCCGGTGACAGACAGGCCCTGGGAAATGGCTGGGATGGACTTTGTGGTGGGTTTGCCCAAGTCTCGTGGCTGTACCATCATTTGGGTTATCACCGATCATTTTTCTAAAATGGTGCATTTGGTGCCGCTTCCACGGCTACCTTCTGCACGGGCCTTGGCAGCGTTGTTTATAAAACACATCTTCCACCTACACTGTATGCCGGACAAAATTGTCAGTGATCGGGGTCCCCAGTTTGCGTCTCGGTTGTGGAGAGAGCTTTGTCGTCTTCTCAGCATTCAGTTGAATCTCTCTTCCGCATATCATCCAGAGATGAATGGGTTGGTAGAGAGGGCCAACCAGACCTTGGTCACATATCTGTGACATTTTGTCTCAGCCAGGCAGGATGACTGGGCATCCTTGCTACCGTGGGTGGAGTTGCGCTGAACAACGCCATAGCCGACTCCACTAGACAAACCCCATTTCTCCTTAACTATGGTCAGTATCCGCGGGTACCTGTGCCTATGCCCGTGTCTTCCGCCTACTCCAGCGTGGCAGACTGGGCTGTGGAGGCATGGGATATTTGGGACCGCTCTCAGGATGCCATTCGGGCCTCCAAGGAGAGAATGAGGTCTTCCGCCGATGCACATCGGCGCCCCGCTCCGACCTTTGCTCCTGGTGACTTGGTGTGGCTCTCCGCCTGTAACATCAGGCTGTGAGTTGAGTCCACTAAGTTTGCACATCGCTACTTGGGCCCTTTCAAGGTCCTCGAACAGGTTAACCCTGTGGTCCACCGTTTAGCCCTTCTGCCATGCCACGGTATCACTGACACCTTTCATGTGTCCCTCTTGAAACCCGTATACATGTCCTGGTTTTCCGAGTCATCTGCCGGGACATCGGGTTCGTCTACGGATGATTACGAGGTGAATGCTATTTTGGGGTGCAAGGTGGTACTTGGCAAAAAATTTTATTTGGTGGACTGGAAGGGATATGGTCCTGAGGACAGATCCTGGGAGCCTGCTGTGCACATTCAGGCTCCGCAGCTCATTGCTGCCTTCGAGTGTAGCGAGGTCCAAGGAGGGGGAGTAATGTTAGGGGTCGAGTTCCCGCCTCTTCACAGTGGGAATCTCAGGCCATCTCCACTGCAGTCTCCCATTCTTCTCCTGCCGCAGTGGAGCCTGCTCGGCGGAGACATCGGTCCCAGCGTCTTGCTCAGTCTGACTCTGTTCAAAGGGTTACTGCTGCTGTTCCAGCTTCTGCCATTGAAGCCGGTGTTGGCCTCAGCGAGCAGATGCTTTTGGGACTAAGTCCTACTTTTTTCCTTCTGAGCATGCCCAGGGTAAGATCTCTCATTGGAGATAGAGGGTCACATGCTTAGATACTGCAGCAAAACCCATTGGTTCTCCAGGAATGTCCTGAAGTTGCTCAGGCTCTGTGGCAGCCTCTCATTGGTCCTTCTAGGAAGGCCCTGTACTTGCTGCAGCTATAAAAGGTTTGCATGGCTGCACGGCCATGCGCTAGTATCAATTCATGTCATGAGTTTTGTGCCAATGTGGTCACTCTTGTGTGTATTCAGGGACCCGGCTGAAATAAGCCACTTAGAATACCGGCCTCTCCGGTGAGGAGATTGTGTGCATGGTTTCAGGGCCCCAGCTGAAATAAGCCACTTAGAATACCGGCTCCTCCGGTGAGGAGATTGTATGATTGCCTCCTTGACTGCGTGACCACAAGCTGCTATCTGCTCAGCAGTTACTGTGTATTCCTATGAAGTTTAAGAGGACACAATCCTTTCTTTATAGCGACTCTGTGAAGCAACAGAGTTCGCTTCTACCGCCATATAGTTTGCCAGCAGCATGTTCTTTTCCTGCACGGTGGACCCCGGGCTGCGAACGCACCAATTAACATCTCTATACTTACTCGGTGCGTTCCGCCAGCCCTAACAGTATGGATGACCCTGCTTGCAATTTTAGGCAGGCTTTGCACTGTGTGCAAAGTTTTTATGAGTGTAGGAGTACCACAACTACACTTTGTTCACAATATTTGAGTGAGGTGCTACAGTTGGTGCCTTCAAGTGTGTATGGGTTACCCTGCTTGTAATTTTAGGCAGGTTTTGAACCATGTGCAGAGCTTTTATGAGTGTAGGACTACCACAGTTACACTGTGTTCACAGTATTTGAATGAAGCACTACAGTTGGTGCCTTCAAGGGTGTATGGATGACCCTTCTTATAATTTTTGGTAGCCTTTATGAGTGTAGGAGTACCACTACATGACAATTTGAGCAGAATGTATATAAGGCCCTGGTTTATGTCTAGTACAATGTGTATATGAGTCCCCCCTCTTCTATTAAATACATTTTTTGCATTTCTTTCTTCCTTCATAAATTACACTGAAATTTCCAATGTTTTAACCCCTTCACCCCCAAGGGTGGTTTGCACGTTATGGACCGGGCCAATTTTTACAATTCTGACCACTGTCCCTTTATGAGGTTATAACTCTGGAATGCTTCAACGGATCCTGGTGATTCTGACAATGTTTTCTCGTGACATATTGTACTTCATGATAGTGGTAAAATTTCTTTGATATTACCTGCGTTTATTTGTGAAAAAAATGGAAATTTGGCGAAAATTTTGAACATTTCGCAATTTTCCAAATTTGAATTTTTATGCAATTAAATCACAGTGATATGTCACACAAAATACTTAATAAGTAACATTTCCCACATGTCTACTTTACATCAGCACCATTTTGGAACCAAAATTTTTTTTTGTTAGGGAGTTATAAGGGTTAAAAGTTGACCAGCAATTTCTCATTTTTACAACACCATTTTTTTTAGGGACCACATCTCATTTGAAGTCATTTTGAGGGGTCTATATGATAGAAAATACCCAAGTGTGACACCATTCTAAAAACTGCACCCCTCAAGGTGCTCAAAACCACTTTCAAGAAGTTTATTAACCCTTCAGGTGTTTCACAGGAATTTTTGGAATGTTTAAATAAAAATGAACATTTAACTTTTTTTCACACAAAATTTATTTCAGATCCAATTTGTTTTATTTTACCAAGGGTAACAGGAGAAAATAGACCCCAAAATTTGTTATACAATTTGTCTTGAGTACGCCGATACTCCATATGTAGGGGTAAACCACTGTTTGGGCGCATGACAGAGCTCGGAAGCGAAGGAGCGCCATTTGACTTTTCAATGCAAAATTGACTGGAATTGAGATGGGACGCCATGTTGCGTTTGGAGAGCCACTGATGTGCCTAAACATTGAAACCCCCCACAAGTGACACCATTTTGGAAAGTAGACCCCCTAAGGAACTTATCTAGATGTGTGGTGAGCACTTTGACCCACCATGTGCTTCACAGAAGTTTATAATGCAGAACCGTAAAAATAAAAAATCATATTTTTTCACAAAAATGATCTTTTCGCCCCCAATTTTTTATTTTCCCAAGGGTAAGAGAAGAAATTGGACCCCAAAAGTTGTTGTACAATTTGTCCTGAGTACGCTGATACCCCATATGTGGGGGTAAACCACTGTTTGGGCGCATGGGAGAGCTCGGAAGGGAAGGAGCGCCGTTTGACTTTTCACTGCAAAATTGACAGGAATTAAGATGGGACGCCATGTTGCGTTTGGAGAGCCACTGATGTGCCTAAACATTAAAGCCCCCCCACAAGTGACACCATTTTGGAAAGTAGACCCCCTAAGGAACTTATCTAGAGGTGTGGTGAGCACTTTTACCCACCAAGTGCTTCACAGAAGTTTATAATGCAGAGCCGTAAAAATAAAACAAAATTTTTTTCCCACAAAAATTATTTTTTAGCCCCCAGTTTTGTATTTTCCCAATGGTAACAGGAGAAATTGGACCCCAATAGTTGTTGTTCAATTTGTCCTGAGTACGCTGATACCCCATATGTGGGGGGAAACCACCGTTTGGGCGCATGGGAGGGCTCGGAAGGGATGGAGCGCCATTTGGAATGCAGACTTAGATGGAATGGTCTGCAGGCATCACATTGCGTTTGCAGAGCCCCTAATGTACCTAAACAGTAAAACCCCCCCACAAGTGACACCATTTTGGAAAGTAGGCCCCCTAAGGAACTCATCTAGATGTGTTGTGAGAGCTTTGAACCCCCAAGTGTTTCACTACAGTTTATAACACAGAGCCGTGCAAATAAAAAATATTAATTTTCCACAAAAATTATATTTTAGCCCCCAGTTTTGTATTTTTCCAAGGGTAACAGGAGAAATTGGACCCTATATATTGTTGTCCAATTTGTCCTGAGTACGCTGATACCTGATATCTGGGGGTGAACCACCGTTTGAGCGCATGGCAGAGCTCGGAAGGGAAGGATCATCATTTGCAATGCAGACTTAGATGAATTGGTCTACAGGCGTCACATTGCGTTTGCAGAGCCCCTAATGTACCTAAACAGTATAAACCCCCCACAAGTGACCCAATATTGGAAACTAGACCCCCAAGGAACTTATCAAGTTGTGTTGTGAGAACTTTGAACCCCCAAGTGTTTCACTACAGTTTAGAACGCAGAGCCGTGAAGATAAAAAAAATAAAAAATTTCCCCCAAAAATTATTTTTTAGCCCCCAGTTTTGTATTTTCCCAATGGTAACAGGAGAAATTGGACCCCAAAAGTTGTTGTCCAATTTGTCTTGAGTACGCTGATACCCCATATGTGGGGGGGGACCACCGTTTGGGCGCATGGGAGGGCTCGGAAAGGAAGGAGCGCCATTTGGAACGCAGACTTTGATGGAATGGTCTGCAGGCGTCACATTGCGTTTGCAGAGCCCCTAATGTACCTAAACAGTAGAAACCCCCCACAATTGACACCATTTTGGAAAGTAGAACCCCTAAGGAACTCTTCTAGATGTGTTGTGAGAGCTTTAAACCCCCAAGTGTTTCACTACAGTTTATAACGCAGATCCATGCAAATAACAAATTTTTTTTTTCCACAAAAATTATTTTTTAGCCCCTAGTTTTGTATTTTCCCAAGGGTAACAGGAGAAATTAGACCCCAAAAGTTGTTCTCCAATGTGTTCCGAGTACGCTGATACCCCATATGTTGGGGTAAACCCCTGTTTGGGCGCACGGGAGAGCTTGGAACGGAAGAAGCACTGTTTTACTTTTTCAACGCAGAATTGGCTGGAATTGAAATCGGACGCCATGTCACGTTTGGAGAGCCCCTGTGCCTAAACAGTGGAAACCCCCCAATTATAACTGAAACCTTAATCCAAACACACCCCTAACCCTAATCCCAACGGTAACCCTAACCACACCTCTAACCCAGACACACCCCTAACCCTAATCCCAACCCTATTCCCAACCGTAAATGTAATCCAAACCCTAACCCTAACTTTAGCCCCAACTCTAGCCCTAACCCTAACCCTAGCCCTAACTCTAATGGGAAAATGGAAATAAATGCATTTTTTACATTTTTTTAATTTTTCCCTAACTAAGCGGGTGATGAAGGGGGGTTTGATTTACTTTTATAGTGGGTTATTTAGCGGATTTTTATGATTGGCAGCCGTCACACACTGAAAAACGCTTTTTATTGCAAAAAATATTTTTTGCGTTACCACATTTTGAGAGCTATAATTTTTCCATATTTGAGACCACAGAGTCACGTGACGTCTTGTTTTTTGTGGGACGAGTTGACGTTTTTATTGGTAACATGTTTGGGCACGGGATATTTTTTTGATCGCTTTTTATTCCGATTTTTGTGAGGCAGAATGACCAAAAACCAGCTATTCATGAATTTCTTTTGGGGGAGGCGTTTATACCGTTCCGCGTTTGGTAAAATTGATAAAGCTATTTTATAGAAAAAATAATTATTTTGGCATCACTTTATTCTGAGGACTATAACTTTTTTATTTTTTCGCTCATGATGGTGTATTGTGGCTCGTTTTTTGCGGGACAAGATGACGTTTTCAGCGGTACCATGGTTATTTATATCCGTCTTTTTGATCGCGTGTTATTTCACTTTTTGTTTGGCGGTATGAGAATAAAGCGTTGTTTTTTGCCTCGTTTTTTTTTTTTTTTTACGGTGTTCACTGAAGGGGTTAACTAGTGATATAGTTTTATAGGTGGGGTCGTTACGGACGTGGCGATACTAAATATGTGTACTTTTATTGTTTGATTTTTTTTATTTAGATAAAGAAATGTATTTATGGGAATAATATTTTTTTTTAATTTATTTATTTAGGAATTTTTTTTTTTTTTTACACATGTGGACATTTTTTTTTTTACTTTTTTACTTTTTCCCAGGGGGGGACATTACAGATCGATGATCTGATAGTGTGCACAGCACTCTGTCAGATCACCGATCTAACTTACATCGGTGCAGGCTTACCAGTGTCTGCTCTGAGCAGACACTCGGTAAGCCACCTCCCTCCCTGCAGGACCCGGATGCCGCGGCCATCTTGGATCCAGGACCTGCGGCGAGGAGGGAGGTAGGAGACCCTCGGAGCAACGCGATCACATCGCGTTGCTCCGGGGGTCTCAGGGAAGCCCGCAGGGAGCCCCCTCCCTGCGCGATGCTTCCCTATACCGCCGGCACACCGCGATCATGTTTGATCGCGGTGTGCCGGGGGTTAATGTGCCGGGGGCGGTCCGTGACCGCTCCTGGCACATAGTGACGGATGTCAGCTGCGATAGTCAGCTGACACCCGGCCGCGATCGGCCGCGCTCCCCCCGTGAGCGCGGCCGATCGCGTATGACGTACTATTCCGTCCTTGGGAAGTAGGGCCCACCCCACATGGACGGAATAGTACGTCTAATGACAGAAAGGGGTTAATAAAAAATTCAATTTTGGTTTACTTAAGTTTTTTTTTTAAATTCTTTTAAATGTTGACTTATATACATGTCATTATGTAGGAAAAAATGTTTCCTATTTTTTTTCCTGTAATCTCCAATTTCTCATTGATTTTGAGTGTTTTAATGTCAGTCGTTAAAGTGGAGTAAGAGTGTGACAGCATTGATCTCAGCAGTGATCTGAGAGTCAGAGACACTTCCAGGAGTCTTCCCCATGCTGATCTTCTTACACTCAGCACTTTTTCCATCAATTTCAACATTTTCACTGGCCCTCGGACCTCCTTGTAGGGTCTGCCAGAAAAATGTTCGGATTTCCCATTGACTCCCATTATACTTGTTACTCGAAACAATGCTCGGTTCAAGTAACAAGCATCTGAGTATTTTAGTGCTCGCCCATCCCTAGTATCTATGTTACATCAAGATAAACATCTGATGGATATCCTGTGCCATGGTATCAACTTTGTACCAAAAAAACATCCTTTATTAGTAATATTTCACCATTCATGGATTCAGATTTTATTTCCCCTATCAATACATGATTGACAGTTAATGATTCTCATCAATGATGAGGGACATAATATAATTTATGTCAATAACATTTTCTAACAACCATGATTTTTTATACCATACCAAGTCCTTTATTAGCTGTAATACTACATACTGTATGTAGTATGTATGGCTTGTTGCTAAACGTGCAATGTTTGCTACGTAGAATGCACCACATGCACCTTAAAGAAAAAAATAAGTGAACATATTACTGATTCCATTCCACATTTGCCCCTAACATAGTTGGCAAAATATATAAACCAAGCCTAAAGGCTATTTAATGGTCCATTGTAAATATCTTCCATTTCCAACACACATTTCCAACATATTTTGAGGGTTTAAATCAGCAAACATAAATATCCTCTTTCTATAGGGACAGAATTACATTGCCAAAATCCAAATTCAACGTTTCTTCATATTGGTATGAATGTATCGGATGTCCGAACTAAATGAGTATTTTTTTTATCTTTGTGTTTATATCAGGCTTTGCTGAACGGCATTCAATTGTTGGCTAATGTTCATACAATATAATATATCATGTCCTCACATCCTGGTTTGGAAATCTAATTAATGCAACATGAACTGACACAGGAGATTCTTAAATGTACAGTTTTGTGTTTACATTGTTCTTTCACTGGTCACACTGAATGTCTGGCACAAAACTTAGGTTTAAATGGCTTCATGTTCATGTTCGCACTGTTACAGTAACATTAATTGTTCTAAAAGAATTTCTAAGGTTAACCTTCCTATCAAAACTGGAATTCTTGTCTGACTAACTTTCGACATATGCCTAATTTCATGGAGTTTTCTGTATTAAATAGCTGTTCAAATAACTTAATGCAATAATATACGGGGGTTCCGTGTTCAGAACCCTCATTTATTATTTGGATTGAATATCAGGAAAAAATACTGAAATTCTCTGGAATACTAATCACATCAATGCATTATCAAGACAGCCTGTTGAGTTCAATGAGAACCTCTTAATATTCAGTTTCTCATGTGGTATTAAAGGGATCGATGGTTTAAATCAGTACAATTTGAAAAGTTTATTTAGTTTCTAAGGTACATAATTTCTAGAAATGAGTGATTCAATTTGCAGGATCCAGTCTAGAGGCCAAGTCAATTTTCTGTGGCCACTTGACGGGAGCCCTTCAAACTGCTCCTACCTGCAGGCATCACCAACTCCTCTTTTGATTAGGAGACATGATGGCATGACATCATTGTTTCAACGTGATCAACACACAACTTTCTGGCAGGCTGGTTAATCAAAAGAGGAGACATGAATGCCGACAGGTGGGAGGAGGTTTGCAGAGATCCTGTTTAAAGGTCACAGAAAAATTGACTGACAGCTAGACCAGCATTCTACAAATTTATTTGCGCATCTCTAATATTATCTAATATATTTTCAGGAAATTAAAAGACAATTAAATGAAATGCATATATACCAAAAATTAAACTGTGATCTGAAATGTTATATAATCAGAAATATTAAATCCTCACTCGATAAGGCTATGAAAGATGAGATAAATGAGAACAGGATTAATGTGACTACTTACTTGTACAAAATCCAATAAGCCCAGTAAAAATACATAAGTATGAAGATGACCCATTGTTTCTGGGGTGGATACAGTATTCTGCAAAATTGGTGTTACATTATTTTGGATAAAATTTTAAATCCACCACCGATTTTCTAACAAAATTACAAGAAGCCAAATTAATTAATGAGGTCGTGTTAGCCTTTTTTGATGTTACATCCAGAGATCATGAAAGAGGCATCAAGGCTGTTAAATAGGAATGAGCGGACCCATGGAAGTTCAGGTTCTTCGGATTCAGATGAACTTTAGCCAAGGCTTGGCTCGGGTATAGAAATGAGTGAACTTGTTCGGAAAACGTTCACCAATCTCAAAGTCGCCACAAATATTGCACATTTGGATTCGTGTTCGAATTTCTGCTCAGCCACACTCAGGTGGCACAAATATCAGGTTCATAGACCACTGTTGTTTAAAAAATGTAAGGATAGTAACACAGGTAGTTGACTGAGCAGGCCTGCTGGTCTGGGAGGCCTACTGCTAAAGGCAACACACATGAAAGAGACCCAACTTGGAGTCCAAACATTTCCAAAAATTAGGGGCAGACACCACTAAAGTGCCATCACTTTCCCCAGAGTAGAAATAGTATAATGGAGCTCTGACCCTTCCACTACAGGCAACCCACCAGATGGAAACACAACTTGGAGTCTCCACATTTCAAAAAATTGTTAGCAACATCAGCAGCAGTAGCAACTGCAGGCACAGAAGCCACGAAAAAGGTGTCACAAACTGCAGTAATGCGAGATCAATGCAGCACACTAAGAGCTACACCATCGCCTCGTCTGCCCAGTCTGCGACTGGGGTGCAAACGTCATTGGAAATCCGTAAAGACAAACAATGAGGGCACCATTCAAAAATAAATAAATAGTTAGATATAACGGGGTCTTCCTAGCGCATGTAAAAAAATGCTACAGAAAAAGAAACATGCCAAAATAGCAGGAACCACCGTACAAAATTACAAATAGCTTTATTAAAGTATACAAAATACACACCAAAGCATAAAACCTATTAAAACCAATCTTGACAAATTCACCTGTTGACAAATATTGACCCCAATGACAATATTGCATAAAATACATATTCTGACATATAGATAATGCTTAGAGTCAAAGAGATATATAGGTCTTTAAAAATCAAATCAACATTTACATGTTGGCACCCAGTCTGCAACCTTGTAAGTCGTCGGCCCTACAGTAACTTAGATCAAAACGTCACTGGCTAAACTCCACCTGCTGTAATGCCTGTCAGCCCTAATCATCCACATGTAAAACCACAAAAATGATGAAAATGCGAAGGTGACAATGATATCAACAAGATGAAAAGAGCATGGCAAATGACCACACAGATGGGCACTAAATGACAATCGGTAAAGGCACATGTATAGCTGTAAGGGGAGGAAACCAAGTATATTCAAATAGCCATAGACCTCTCAGATGTAAGAATGATTAAGACCTGGGGCTTGTAACCAAGGCAAGCAGGAATAGCAATAACTAACCTGCAAACCTGCGGTAATAGTGCCAGCACTGAGGTCCATAATAGCAATGCTTATAGGAAAAGACCAGTTTGCTAGTGCATTGTCAAGGGGCCAAGTAGAGTGCCAATACAGACTGGCCTTTCCCGATATGCTATATATGTGATACAAGTATGTCTCTATTTCGTTAACTCTCATGTTAAAAATGAATGTCCTTTGACGCCGCATCAGAGAATCCTTCCCTTATTCAAAATGGCACCAATGAGTAGCGGCTTGCTAACGCACATGGATGAACTTCCATTGATCTCACTGCGTTCCTTTTGGCTGCTTAATGATGACAGGCGTGTACATGTGCAGTAGACGTAAAAGCATTTTTAGACGTTGATTTCAGCACTTGGACGCTGCGTACTTGTGCAATATCCATCACGTAGCACCTTGCTGTTACAGCATAGTGGATGGAATTTTCAGAAATCCCATGCCCACTTTCCCACGGAAAGTGGGCATGCGGTGCATATCCACAGGCGTGAGTCTCTGGAAGAGTAATTTCACCCATACAATGTATTGGATGCGGTGAATCCACACGGTTCAGTGAACACATACGGATTCACCTGCGTTCAATAGTCAGCAGCGCTTTGGACGCAGTGAACATGCACCGCGTCCAAAGCGCTGCCAGTTCCGGATCATCTGCACATACACTTCTAATCATCCATAGCACATGGATTTAATAACACATTATTAAGGCATTTATGCATAGTGATACTATTTTATAAGATATCTATATATAAATTGTTATATTTCATATATGTCTATGCACTTTATTCATGATTACTTGCACTATGTATTTTGCACAGGATACCATTGAATTATATTTTATTATATATTTTCATTAATGAATTGTAAATAGCACAATGATGTAATACTGCTATATGCTTCCTGTATATATTCATTCATTACTTCAGAAAGGTTTTTTGTGACCGAAACGTCGCCATGCCACATGGGCTAACTAAAGTCCACACTATTTTTGCTACAATTGGAGTGCTGCCTGCTTTTTATTTAAGAGGCTTTGCACCCACCTTTTCATTCTATTCATTTTTTCGCATATCTATCTATTTATCTCATATCTAGTAATTTACATATTTATCTATTGATCTGTGCTAGCAATTTAATTATTATTACACATAAAATAATATAGTCACTTTGCTCAGTGAGGTGGCAGGCTCACTCACATGTCACCTCAGATTTTTTTCCCTTAAATATTATATCCAAGAAACAAAGGAAAATCAACTGTTCTTAAATTTCCTGAAGGTCTGAAACATCAAGCCCGGTTTATTATTGTTTATGTCTCAGCTTTAGCTGCACCAATGTCTCCACGGTCTGCTGTAGCTGGCTATGATGGATAACCATTATGGCAGCTTATTGGAAATGTCTTGATTTACTACCTGTACTCCTGCTTTAGTATAATGGCTTAATTTTTTTTTCTAGCACGTGATGCCTTAACCAAGGTCATTTTGCCGATGGCCTTTTTCTTGTGAGTTTTCTGATGACCAGAGAGCTTGCAAGTCAGCATGAAAGAAAGCTAACCTTTACATTTTATTTTTTTTCTAGCCTCTGATAACTGCACCGGAATAGTAGATTAAACGTTGTGTTCTGTTTGCTTTCTGTGCTTGCCAGACCAAAGCTTCTTTATGATCCTCAGTGGGAAAGTCTATTACTCACATCTACTTTAAATGACCAACATCAAATATATACGGCTCCCATTAAGGCACAAATCAATGAAAATGCCATTAAGATAGTAAAAGTTGCTGATATTAGTGAAGCCCCCAAACAAAATATTTGATTTTCTTTCAGGTTGTTAGTGAGATGGAATACAAACATCGAGGAGGATGGAAAGAAGTCCAATGCCTGTGGTCAATAATTTATCTCTGAGATTCATTCAGCTTCTCACCCAATATTTCCCTTCAGTCTATTGATTCCTCATCATTATTTGTCATAAGCTGTCCTAACTGATGGAGAAAATATGCCCTTTGTGCCCGGAGGGAGTCATACCTGAGAAATAGAAAGGAATTTCATTACAGGGAAAGCTGTCTTACTTTTATAGAGTTCAGCTCAAACTTTCCTTTCCTTTGTATTTTTATAACAAAGGATCTGAGGTCTGTAAACTTAGCAAATATTTTCTTGTTTAAAGCGCATCTACCTAGAATCTGCTCTTTGAGTTCTGACCATTTACAAAAGAATATTATAATCTTCTCTATGTACTGTATGGTCCTTAGTTCTTAGAATTATGTTGTCATTCTCTTTAAAAGTGACTCTCCACCTCGGTACTGAAAAATGGTTATACACTTGTTGTATGGTCACTCTACCTTGTGCCCTCCATTTGACTCCCATTGCCTCATCCACTAAGAATAGTGTTCTGGTCCTTCTTTCTATCCATGATAGCCACCAAACTGGCATAGGGAGAAGTGGGTTGCCTGAACCACCCCTCCACAGAACAGGAAAAGCAGGTCAACCATGGTTCAGACTTTCCACAGCTCTCCCAATGCTACTGAAGTAGCCATCTTGGGAGTTGTGAGGACCAGAATGCATGTCTCAGTAGAGGGGGAAGTGGATGTCCAAATGAGGGCACAAATGACAAATGTAAAGTCACTTTTCTTTGCCAGAGTGGAGGGACACTTTAAAGGGGTTGTCTAGCCTTAATTTACAAGACTTCAGTCACTATGTCTATTTTCCTTAAAACTATGCCAGCAATGATCAAAATAGTTGCTTTTGAATGTATGTTAACACCTCAATCCCACCAAGCAGTCTTAGAATACATTATTTAGTGGCTTCATCTAGAACAGGGGTCCCCAACCTGTAGCTCGGGAGCCACATGTGGCTCGCGGTCCCATGAATTGTGGCTTGCGGCTGTCTGTCAGCTTGGTGCATTAGTTCCAGATTTAGTAAACTGGTATGAAGAGCACATCTCAAAATGGTGAATTTTGTGAGTTGCCCTGCACAGAAGAACAGATCTGGGTACACATCTACTGGCCTTGGGGGTTTAGAGATAATTTAAATATGGTACGCTGGAGACAGGATGATACTACTGGTCAGAGAAGGTGCTTGAAGATCGATGTGACTGTGTTGGGAGTGCGTGATGGGAGAATGCTGAATGTGGTGGGGTGTGGTGGGAACCCCTGGAACTTGGTATACTTCTTCAGGGTGATGTGTGGAAAAGCTTTGGATATCATTACACCCATAATGGGGGCTTTGGTTACCACTACTGTGAGAGGGACAGGAGCTGGATGTGGCTTGTGACCCTCTTGAAGAGCTGAATGTGGCTCTCAAGGTCAGACAGGTTGGGGACCACTGATCTAGAAGCTGAAAGATGACTGGTCTGTTATGAGAGAACTCACACACTACTAAGCAACTATGAATGTGACTGGACAGATCCCATGCCTGTGCTTCGACCTTCAGACATAGGGTATGTGCACACGTTGCACTCATTTTTTTCTCTCAGATTTGCAGCAGATTTCAATCTGCAGCATATGAAATCTTGCAGTGTTTTTGCAGCGTATGTCACTCATGCTAATGAGTGGTGAAAAGTAAGCAACAAAAAATTCGCCAAAAACGTGGCAAAAATGTGTGTATTTTCTGCTTTGAGAGTCCTGAATGGTTGATACCTTTTAATGGCTAACTGAAAAGATGGTAACAAATTGAAAACTTTCGGAACTTCTCAGGTCTCTTCATCGGGCATAAACTAACAGAAGTTCTGAAGAATCACATATTTATTCACAACACAGCACAAGAAAGCTTTCAATTTGTTACCATCTTTTCAGTTAGCCATTAAAAGGTATCAACCACTGAGGACTCTCAATTCTAAATATTTTTCTATCCACTGGCTAACACGGTACCAAGATATATATCTTTCCTGTATTTTCTGCAGCATTTTTGCTGCCAATATATCAGGATTTACAGTAGAATTTTCTGCTGCAAATCCTAAACGTGTGCACATAGCCTTATGCAGCAAACAGAAAATAAAATGCAAAAAGTCTTCATGCTTTATACGTAGGTCATTTTACTGATTTAACAATTTCACCCATGTGATGCCTACAGTATTTCTATCTTTGTCAAACGTCGCTTTCGCTCACTTTTCAACCAAATACATTGGTTTGAATTACATCACATATAAATTAAGTTACTTCTTATCTGCAACAGGTTTAGAATTAACATTGGAAAATGTCCACATATTTGCATTGTGTAATACATTGTTTTCGATTCTCATAAAATGTTCATAAAATGTATAAATTTAAACATAACATAGTTTATTAATAATTTTACATATGAAAGTTTTTGTGTACAAAATTCTGCAAAAAACTGTTGGCTTTCTAAAGTAACTTGCTCTGCTTGTGGAATGCCATATAACTTTTTTCCTCATTTTTTTTACTAACAAGTGTCCACCTTAGAGGCTCCGCTAGTTTCTTCTGTCGGGATTGAATTTGTGAAGAATCCGTCTTCTCCTTCTTCTGGAAGCTTGTGCGATAGCCATTTCTAACAATCCCTTTTCTGACTTCCCTACAGGGAGGGTGGCTACTTAGTGACCTGATTATGGAGAGTGATTATACATCCACTATTCCATCAGTCTTCTGCTCATTAGATGGCAATAAAGGGTAGAAGACACAATTCCATACTTCCATGATCTATATGCAAAAGGTCAAGACCAGCAAACTAATGTATTATATTTACAAATGAAAGATGAGCAAGATGTCTACATTATATCTTTTAAAATTTGTGTCTATACCAAATAAAAGGTCATATTGCTTTAATCTCCCTTCTTTGCATGAACGACGACTATGGCATCAGAATTTGCTTCTGCCACTATTTATTTCTATTACGAGGATAATAAGTAATGTATTTTGGATCAGGGTATAGTATTAAAGTAGCATTGGTGGTTATGGCACAATATTTGAGTTCAAGCTTGTCCTAGTCTGGTACCATGCATGATCCTTATAACGTGGATGTGCTTTATAGTGTGTCACTAGGTCTGATAAAACTTTTCCAAGGTGCTAAGTGTTAAACGTTTTCAATGTCACACATCCATGGATCAACTAAGCGATGATAACACTTTTAGAGCAGTGATAGCATCACAATTCCACTGACAAATAAAGTTCTCATCCATCTCACCAGCAATTATGCAAACAACTCAATGACATTTTCAAAGGTGCTAAACCTTTTGTAAATGATGAGATTTGGCACGCAAATAGGCATTCATTATTCCATCATACATCTCAGTGGTTCCTGTTACATTCAAATAAGTAGAGATACTTTTCTTGATGCAATTCCTATTGACAAACACTTTTCTGTTGATTAACTATGCTAAATAGCTCTCCTCTAGAAAGAATCTATCCAGGAACCTTATATTTAGTGACTCCCATAGATGGATATCCTGTAAATGAATGACTGACCCTTTGACTGCTGTTTGTTATGCTGAAAAGCTGAAATATGCAACCATTTAGACATTATCAGAGATTGAACTGTTTTACTTTGGACATGCAGCAACTATTATCTTCATCATGACAACATGGAGGACAGGAGAGAACTGGTGTAAACTACTGAGAACTACAGTACAGCCAGAAACAAACTCTAGCCAGCATAAGCCTCTAGCTGTTGTATGTTAAAACATAAAGAGCCTTGTAACATGATGCAGGTTATAAGGCAAATCTGAAAAACTGACTATAGAGTTAATGTTCCCTATCATAATTTGTAGTAGATAATGTTTTCCTCCAGTTGCATCTCCACAGGAAGAATGATACCTTGTATTCTGCACTTGACCAGGCTTTATTGCCAGTCCCTGCTCCCTTCTCTTATGGATTGGTCAAGACTAGTGTTGAGCATTCCGATACCGCAAGTATCGGGTATCGGCCGATCCTTGTGGTATCGGAATTCCGATACCGAGATCCGATATTTTTGTGGTATCGGGTATCGGAATCGGAAGTCCCCACAGTGCTAAAATCACTATAATGTAAAGTGGGCGGTGCGTGGGCGGAGACTGCGTGTCTCTGTGCGGGCGGGGTCTGTGCGGGCCTGCCAGGGATCTCATTCTATGCGGCCAGCGCTGTATGCCCAGGCTTGATGCGGCGTGCCGGGGCTTGATGCGGTGTGGGAGGGCTCTGCGGCGTGCTGGGGGGGTCTATGCGGCGTGCTTGGGGGGTCTATGCGGCGTGAGGGGCTCTCTGCGGCGTTCTGGGGCATCTATGCGGCGTGCTGGGGGATCTATGCGGCGTGAGGGGCTCTCTGTGGCGTTCTGGGGCGTCTATGCGGCGTGCTGGGGGGTCTATGCGGCGTGCTGGGGGGTCTATGCGGCATGCTGGGGGGTCTATGCGGCGTGCGGGGGTCTCAGCGGCGTGCGGGGGTCTCTGCGGCGTGCGGGGGGGTCTCTGCGGCGTGGGGGGGTCTCTGCGGCGTGGGGGGGTGTCTCTGCGGCGTGGGGGGGGTCTCTGCGGCGTGCGGGGGTCTCAGTGCGGGCATCGTCCGATGGGACTACAAATCCCATCGGGCTATGCCTGCTACACTGACAGTGATTGACACATTAGCCAATGATGGGACAGTAGTAGTCCCATCATCCGGCTAATGTGTTGAATGAAAAAAAAAAAAATACTCCATACATACATTCTACATACAGGTCCTTCTCAAAAAATTAGCATATAGTGTTAAATTTCATTATTTACCATAATGTAATGATTACAATTAAACTTTCATATACTATAGATTCATTATCCACCAACTGAAATTTGTCAGGTCTTTTATTGTTTTAATACTGATGATTTTGGCATACAACTCCTGATAACCCAAAAAACCTGTCTCAATAAATTAGCATATTTCACCCGACCAATCAAATAAAAGTGTTTTTTAATACCAAACAAAAAAACCATCAAATAATAATGTTCAGTTATGCACTCAATACTTGGTCGGGAATCCTTTGGCAGAAATGACTGCTTCAATGCGGCGTGGCATGGAGGCAATCAGCCTGTGACACTGCTGAGATGTTATGGAGGCCCAGGATGCTTCAATAGTGGCGTTAAGCTCATCCAGAGTGTTGGGTCTTGCGTCTCTCAACTTTCTCTTCACAATATCCCACAGATTCTCTATGGGGTTCAGGTCAGGAGAGTTGGCAGGCCAATTGAGCACAGTAATACCATGGTCAGTAAACCATTTACCAGTGGTTTTGGCACTGTGAGCAGGTGCCAGGTCATGCTGAAAAATGAAATCTTCATCTCCATAAAGCATTTCAGCCGATGGAAGCATGAAGTGCTCCAAAATCTCCTGATAGCTAGCTGCATTGACCCTGCCCTTGATGAAACACAGTGGACCAACACCAGCAGCTGACATGGCACCCCACACCATCACTGACTGTGGGTACTTGACACTGGACTTCAGGCATTTTGGCATTTCCTTCTCCCCAGTCTTCCTCCAGACTCTGGCACCTTGATTTCCGAATGACATGCAAAATTTGCTTTCATCAGAAAAAAGTACTTGGGACCACTTAGCAACAGTCCAGTGCTGCTTCTCTGTAGCCCAGGTCAGGCACTTCTGCCGCTGTTTATGGTTCAAAAGTGGCTTTACCTGGGGAATGCGGCACCTGTAGCCCATTTCCTGCACACGCCTGTGCACGGTGGCTCTGGATGTTTCCACACCAGACTCAGTCCACTGCTTCCTCAGGTTCCGGTCACCTCTTCTCGTTGTACAGCGTTTTCTGCCACATTGTTTCTTTCCAACAGACTTACCATTGAGGTGCCTTGATACAGCACTCTGGGAACAGCCTATTTGTTGAGAAATTTCTTTCTGGGTCTTACCCTCTTGCTTGAGGGTGTCAATGATGGCCTTCTTGACATCTGTCAGGTCGCTAGTCTTACCCATGATGGGGGTTTTGAGTAATGAACCAGGCAGGGAGTTTTTAAAAGCCTTAGGTATCTTTTGCATGTGTTTAGAGTTAATTAGTTGATTCAGAAGATTAGGGTAATAGGTCATTTAGAGAACCTTTTCTTGATATGCTAATTTATTGAGACAGGTTTTTTGGGTTATCAGGAGTTGTATGCCAAAATCATTAGTATTAAAACAATAAAAGACCTGACAAATTTCAGTTGGTGGATAATGAATCTATAGTATATGAAAGTTTAATTGTAATCATTACATTATGGTAAATAATGAAATTTAACACTATATGCTAATTTTTTGAGAAGGACCTGTACATAAATACATATAGACATACAGTACATTCATACATTACATACATGACATACATTACATTAAACATAGATTACATACTCACCATTACTTGTCATTTTGATCCCCGAAGCCAGTGTCATCTATAAAAAATGTGAAAAAAACAAACAACCAATATACTCCCTGTCCGCAGAAATCCACGAGTGTCCCACGACGATCTCCCGTGGAGAGCAGCAGCATCAAATAATGCGACCGCTCTCTAGGGGCTCAGAAACACAATGACGGGAGGAAGGTATCCTTCCGCCACTGTATTCCTCCGCCACTGTATAAAAAAAAGTCCCTAGTCTCACTTTATGGCATTGCTGTATGAGACATTTTCCCATGCAGCAATTATATAAAGTGACACTTTGAACTCAGGTAACCTCAGTGATGCACTGCAGGAGCCATTGTCTCCTGTCAGTGTGTCACTGAGGGTCCTATAGAGCAGTGACGTCACCCGATGTCACTGTTCTATAGGGGAGATTGTCGTGGGACACTCGTTATTAATTGGACTACGGCGGACAGGTAGTATGCGGTTTATTATTTTACGTTTTTTGCAGGCGCTGAAGTATGGTAAGTATGGTGAAATGAAGAATATTAAAATACTTTTTCCTAATGTGTGCGTGTTTTATTAACCCTTTTCTTACTATTGGATTAATAACGGATAGGCGTCTTATTGACGCCTCTCCGTTATTAACCCGGCTTAATGTCACCTTACGATAGCAAGGTGACATTAACCCCTTATTACCCCATATCCCACCGCTACACGGGAGTGGGAAGAGAGGGGCTAAGTGCCGGAATTGGCGCATCTTACGGATGCGCCATTTTCGGGGCGGCTGCGGACTGGTATTTGTAGCCGGGGGGGGGGCCAATATCCATGGCCCCTCTCTAGGCTATGAATATCAGCCCGCAGCTGTCTGCGTAGCCTTTCTGGCTATAAAATATAGGGGGACCCCACGTCATTTTTTTTGGGGGGTCCCCCTATTTTAATAGCCAGTAAAGGCTACGCAGACAGCTGCGAGCTGATATTCATAGCAGGCTACAAATATTGGCCCCCGGCCGTCGGCTTTCCCCCTCTGGCGCAGAAAATTGCGCGGGAGCCCATGCCGTTTTTTTCCATTTTTTTTTTTTTAAATTCAACGCTCATAAAGGCCTTTTTCACCCTTGCGTCAGTACGGGTCCGTCGCTATGCGTCGAGCCGACGTACCGACGCACGTTGTGAAATTTGTACACGACGTGGGCAGCGGATGCAGTTTTTCAACGCATCCACTGCCCATTCTGAAGTGCGGGGAGGAGGGGGCAGAGTTTCTGCTGCGCATGCGCAGTAGAAAATGGCAGACGCGACGGACAAAAAAACGTTCACTTGAACGTTTTTTCGTGCCGACGGTCCGCCAAAACTCGACGGATCCGTTGCAGAACGGACGCGACGTGTGGCCATTCGTCGCGATCCGTCGCTAATACAAGTCTATGGGGAAAAAAAATGCATCCTGCGAGCACATTTGCAGGATCCGTTTTTTTCCGCCAGATCCGTTTTTTCAGTCGGATCCGTTGTTTTCCGCCAGATCGGTTTTTTTCCACCGGATCCGTTTTTTTCCGCCAGATCCGGTTTTTTTACATTGGATCCGTTTTTTTCTGCCAGATCTGTTTTTTTCCACCGGATCCGTTTTTTTCCGCCAGATCCGTTTTTTCCTGCCGGATCCATTTTTTTCCGCCAGATCCGTTTTTTCTCATAGAGTTGTAATAGCGCCGGATTGCGCCTGATGGCCACACATTTCATCCGTTTTTTGCAGGATTCGTTAAAAAAAGCTGTTTCCGCCAGACGGAAAACTCATAGGAACGTTTTTTGTCCGTTATTTTTCATGCATGTTTCCATTCAAATCATGCACATTTTCCGTTTATTTATTTTCCAAAAACCTCATCAAAACCTGCATCAAAACTAAACTGCATGAAAAACTGCACCAAAAACCTGCATCAAAAACAGCATCAAAAACCGCACCAAAAACCTGCAGCAAAAAAAGCACCAAAAACTGCATCAAAAACTGAACCAAAAACTACATCAAAAACCGCACCAAAAACATGCAGCAAAAAAGCACCAAAAACTGCATCAAAAACCGCATCAAAAACTGCACCAAAAACCGCACCAAAAACCTGCAGCAAAAAGCACCAAAAACTGCATCAAAAACCGCATCAAAAACTGCACCAAAAACTGCATCAAAAACCGCACCAAAAACCTGCATCAAAAAAAGCACCAAAAACTGCATCAAAAACTGAACCAAAAACGACATCAAAAACCGCACCAAAAACATGCGGTTTTTGATGCAGTTTTTGGTGCTTTTTTGCTGCATGTTTTTGGTGCGCTTTTTGATGTAGTTTTTGGTTCAGTTTTTGATACAGTTTTTGGTGCTTTTTTTGATGCAGGTTTTTGGTGCGGTTTTTGATGCAGTTTTTGGTGCAGTTTTTGATGCGGTTTTTGATGCAGTTTTTGGTGCTTTTTGCTGCAGGTTTTTGGTGCGGTTTTTGATGTAGATTTTGGTTCAGTTTTTGATGCAGTTTTTGGTGCTTTTTTTGCTGCAGGTTTTTGGTGCGGTTTTTGATGCAGTTTTTGGTGCAGTTTTTGATGCGTTTTTTGATGCAGTTTTTGGTGCTTTTTGCTGCAGGTTTTTGGTGCGGTTTTTGATGCAGTTTTTGGTGCAGTTTTTGATGCGGTTTTTGATGCAGTTTTTGGTGCTTTTTTGCTGCACCAAAAACCGCACCAAAAACCTGCAGCAAAAAACACCAAAAACTGCATCAAATACTGCACCAAAAACTGCATCAAAAACCTGCAGCAAAAAAGCACCAAAAACTGCATCAAAAACAGCATCAAAAACCTGCAGCAAAAAAGCACCAAAAACAGCACCAAAAACCTGCAGCAAAAAAAGCACCAAAAACTGCATAAAAAACCGCATCAAAAAGCTACATCAAAAACAGCACCAAAAACTGCATCAAAAACCGCATCAAAAACTGCACCAAAAACATGCAGCAAAAAAGCACCAAAAACTGCATCAAAAACGGCATCAAAAACCTGCAGCAAAAAAAGCACCAAAAACTGCATCAAAAACCTCAACAAAAAGCTACATAAAAAACAGCACCAAAAACTGCATCAAAAACCGCACCAAAACCTGCAGCAAAAAAAGCACCAAAAACTGCATCAAAAACTGAACCAAAAACTACATCAAAAACCGCACCAAAAACATGCACCAAAAAAGCACCAAAAACTGCATCAAAAAACGCATCAAAAACTGCACCAAAAACTGCATCAAAAACCGCACCAAAAACCTGCAGCAAAAAGCACCAAAAACTGCATCAAAAACCGCATCAAAAATTGCACCAAAAACTGCTTCAAAAACCGCACCAAAAACCTGCAGCAAAAAAGCACCAAAAACTGCATCAAAAACTGCATCAAAAACAGCACCAAAAACCTGCAGCAAAAAAAGCACCAAAAACTGCATCAAAAACCGCATCAAAAAGCTACATCAAAAACAGCACCAAAACCTGCATCAAAAACCGCATCAAAAACTGCACCAAAAACTGCATCAAAACCTGCATAAAAAACTGGTGCAGTTTTGATGCGGTTTTTGATGCAGTTTTTGCTGCAGGTTTTTGGTGCGGTTTTTGATGCAGTTTTTGGTGCAGTATTTGATGCAGTTTTTGGTGCTTTTTTTGCTCCAGCTTTTTGATGCGGTTTTTGATGCAGTTTTTGGTGCAGTTTTTGATGCGGTTTTTGATGCAGTTTTTGGTGCTTTTTTGCTGCAGGTTTTTGGTGCGGTTTTTGATGCAGTTTTTGGTGCTGTTTTTGATGTAGCTTTTTGATGCGGTTTTTGATGCAGTTTTTGGTGCTTTTTTTGCTGCAGTTTTTTGGTGCTGTTTTTGATGCAGTTTTTGGTGCTGTTTTTGATGTAGCTTTTTGATGCGGTTTTTGATGCAGTTTTTGGTGCTTTTTTGCTGCAGTTTTTTGCTGCAGTTTTTTGGTGCGGTTTTTGATGCAGTTTTTGGTGCTTTTTGCTGCAGGTTTTTGGTGCGGTTTTTGATGCAGTTTTTGGTGCGGTTTTTGATGCAGTTTTTGGTGCGGTTTTTGATGCAGGTTTTTGGTGCGGTTTTTGATGCTGTTTTTGATGCAGGTTTTTGGTGCGGTTTTTCATGCAGTTTTGATGCAGGTTTTGATGAGGTTTTTGGAAAATAAATAAACGGAAAATGTGCATGATTTGAATGGAAACATGCATGAAAAATAACGGACAAAAAACGTTCCTATGAGTTTTCCGTCCGGCGGAAACAGTTTTTTTTAACGAATCCTGCAAAAAACGGATGAAATGTGTGGCCATCAGGCGCAATCCGGCGCTATTACAACTCTATGAGAAAAAACGGATCTGGCGGAAAAAAATGGATCCGGCAGGAAAAAACGGATCTGGCGGAAAAAAAACGGATCTGGTGGAAAAAAACGGATCCGGTGGAAAAAAACAGATCTGGCAGAAAAAAACGGATCCAATGTAAAAAAAACCGGATCTGGCGGAAAAAAACGGATCCGGTGGAAAAAAACCGATCTGGCGGAAAACAACGGATCCGACTGAAAAAACGGATCTGGCGGAAAAAAACGGATCCTGCAAATGTGCTCGCAGGATGCATTTTTTTTCCCCATAGACTTGTATTAGCGACGGATCGCGACGAATGGCCACACGTCGCGTCCGTTCTGCAACGGATCCGTCGAGTTTTGGCGGACCGTCGGCACGAAAAAACGTTCAAGTGAACGTTTTTTTGTCCGTCGCGTCTGCCATTTTCTACTGCGCATGCGCAGCAGAAACTCTGCCCCCTCCTCCCCGCACTTCAGAATGGGCAGTGGATGCGTTGAAAAACTGCATCCGCTGCCCACGTCGTGTACAAATTTCACAACGTGCGTCGGTACGTCGGCTCGACGCATAGCGACGGACCCGTACTGACGCAAGGGTGAAAGAGGCCTTTATGAGCGTTGAATTTAAAAAAAATAAATAAATGGAAAAAAACGGCGTGGGCTCCCGCGCAATTTTCTGCGCCAGAGGGGGAAAGCCGACGGCCGGGGGCCAATATTTGTAGCCTGCTATGAATATCAGCTCGCAGCTGTCTGCGTAGCCTTTACTGGCTATTAAAATAGGGGGACCCCCCCAAAAAAATGACGTGGGGTCCCCCTATATTTTATAGCCAGAAAGGCTACGCAGACAGCTGCGGGCTGATATTCATAGCCTAGAGAGGGGCCATGGATATTGGCCTCCCCCCCGGCTACAAATACCAGTCCGCAGCCGCCCCGAAAATGGCGCATCCGTAAGATGCGCCAATTCCGGCACTTAGCCCCTCTCTTCCCACTCCCGTGTAGCGGTGGGATATGGGGTAATAAGGGGTTAATGTCACCTTGCTATCGTAAGGTGACATTAAGCCGGGTTAATAACGGAGAGGCGTCAATAAGACGCCTATCCGTTATTAATCCAATAGTAAGAAAAGGGTTAATAAAACACGCACACATTAGGAAAAAGTATTTTAATATTCTTCATTTCACCATACTTACCATACTTCAGCGCCTGCAAAAAACGTAAAATAATAAACCGCATACTACCTGTCCGCCGTAGTCCAATTAATAACGAGTGTCCCACGACGATCTCCCCTATAGAACAGTGACATCGGGTGACGTCACTGCTCTATAGGACCCTCAGTGACACACTGACAGGAGACAATGGCTCCTGCAGTGTATCACTGAGGTTACTTGAGTTCAAAGTGTCACTTTATATAATTGCTGCATGGGAAAATGTCTCATACAGCAATGCCATAAAGTGAGACTAGGGACTTTTTTTTTTACAGCGGCGGAGGAATACAGTGGCGGAAGGATACCTTCCTCCCGTCATTGTGTTTCTGAGCCCCTAGAGAGCGGTCGCATTATTTGATGCTGCTGCTCTCCACGGGAGATCGTCGTGGGACACTCGTGGATTTCTGTGGACAGGGAGTATATTGGTTGTTTGTTTTTTTCACATTTTTTATAGATGATACTGGCTTCGGGGATCAAAATGACAAGTAATGGTGAGTATGTAATCTATGTTTAATGTAATGTATGTCATGTATGTAATGTATGAATGTACTGTATGTCTATATGTATTTATGTATGTAGAATGTATGTATGGAGTATTTTTTTTTTTTTCATTCAACACATTAGCCGGATGATGGGAGTACTACTGTCCCATCATTGGCTAATGTGTCAATCACTGTCAGTGTAGCAGGCATAGCCCGATGGGACTTGTAGTCCCATCGGACGATGCCCGCACTGAGACCCCCGCACGCCGCAGAGACCCCCCCCACGCCGCAGAGACCCCCCCCCCACGCCGCAGAGACCCCCCCCACGCCGCAGAGACCCCCCAGCACGCCGCAGAGACCCCCGCACGCCGCTGAGACCCCCGCACGCCGCATAGACCCTCCAGCACGCCGCATAGACCCCCCAGCATGCCGCATAGACCCCCCCAGCACGCCGCATAGACGCCCCAGAGCGCCGCAGAGAGCCCCTCACGCCGCATAGACCCCCCCAGCACGCCGCAGAGCCCTCCCACGCCGCATCAAGCCCCGGCACGCCGCATCAAGCCTGGGCATACAGCGCCGGCCGCATAGAATGAGATCCTTGGCAGGCCCGCACAGACCCCGCCCGCACAGAGACACGCAGTCTCCGCCCACGCACCGCCCACACTCTCTCCCCCTCCAGAACCCCATATAGAAGGACAGAAAGGGCTGATTTACCGTCCGATACTTGAGTCCCATTCACTTGTATTGGTATCGGGTATCGGTATCGGATTAGATCCGATACTTTGCCGGTATCGGCCGATACTTTCCGATACCGATACTTTCAAGTATCGGACGGTATTGCTCAACCCTAGTCAAGACCAACTTTGACAGTTTGCCCAGAAAACTCCAGCAATGTAATCACACAATAATTTCTAAGGCTCAAGCTCTCACCCATGTGTGCTGAGGTGTGAGTAAGCTTTCTCTTCAGTAAAGTTCATGGTCCATACCGAACACCCAGTGTTCAGGAATGAACCCAAGGCACGTAATTTTTATTGTACATTTGGTTTCCTGTTCAGGTTCACTAGTCTAATAAAGCTTGTTGAATGGCCACAGTGCAGACAATCAACAAGCTTTTAGGCAGTGGGCACTTACGGCATGGCTGTGATTGTCTGGTGCAGCACGTCTGCTCTCATTAGTGTAGGGAAAGGATGCAGCTGTAGTGAGGGACAGATTCTGATTGCGCATTCTGCAAAAAAAATGCTGTGTGTACTCTGCATCCAATATCTGCTGGAGCACTGTGCCAAAAGCATCTGTGTAGTGTTGAGCGATACCGTCCGATACTTGAAAGTATCGGTATCGGAAAGTATCGGCCGATACCGGCAAAGTATCGGATCCAATCCAATACCGATACCCGATACCAATACAAGTCAATGGGACTCAAGTATCGGACGGTATTCCTGATGGTTCCCAGGGTCTGAAGGAGAGGAAACTCTCCTTCAGGCCCTGGGATCCATATAAATGTGTAAAAGAAAGAATTAAAATAAAAAATATCGCTATACTCACCTGTCCGACGCAGCCTGGACCTCAGCGAGGGAACCGGCAGCGTTGTTTGTTTAAAATTCGCGCTTTTACTTGGTTACGTGAAGTCCCGGCTTGTGATTGGTCAGGGCGGCCATGTTGCCGGGACGCGGACCAATCACAGCAAGCCGTGACGAAATTACAATTAAAATTATTTAAATAATTAAAATTTTAAAATGCGCGCGTGTCCAGCCTCCCGGCTTGTGATTGGTTGATCGCGGCGCAACCAATCACAAGCCGGGACGTCACGGGAGGCTGGACACGCGCCCATTTTAAAATGCGCGCGTGTCCAGCCTCCCGTGACGTCACGGCTTGTGATTGGTTGCGTCTCCCATGTGACTGCGACGCAACCAATCACAAAGCCGGGACGTAATTTTAAAATCCTTAAGGACCTGAAATTACGTCACGGCTTGCTGTGATTGGTTGCGTCGCCCATGTGACTGCGACGCAACCAATCACAACGCCGGAACGTAATTTTAAAATCCTGAAGGACCTGAAATTACGTCACGGCTTGCTGTGATTGGTTGCGTCCTGGTCACATGGGCGGCACGCAACCAATCACAAGCCGGGACTCACGTAAAGGAAAGAAAAGCGCGAATTTTAAACAAAGAACGCTGCCGCTTCCCTCGGTAAGGTGCAGGCTGCGTCGGAGAGGTGAGTATAGCAATATTTTTTATTTTAATTCTCTCTTTTACACATTTTTACATTAATGTTGTTTCGATACCGATACCTGATATCACAAAAATATCGGATCTCGGTATCGGAATTCCGATACAGCAAGTATCGGCCGATACCCGATACTTGCAGTATCGGAATGCTCAACACTACATCTGTGTGTACTCTGCTACCCATATCTGTGGGAGTACTGTGCCAAAAAGCCACTGTATGAACTCTGCAACCCCTACCTGTGGGAGTACTGTGTCTTTAAGCCGCTGTGTGTACTTTGCACCCTCTGCCTGTGGGAGTACTGTGCCTTTAAGCAGCAGTGTGTACTCTGTCCCTCTGCCTGTGAAATTACTGTGCCTTTATGCTGCTTTGTGTATGCTTCCTCCCCGCATGTGTGAGTACTGCATCTTTAAGATGCTGTTTGTTTTCTAATAGTATTGGAAATGAACGTTGAACATGAGGTGGTGAATGGAAAGGCACAAGTGAAGCTGCAGGGCAGACAGGGGAGCAGCTGAAAGCGCGCATATGGAGCGCCCCCAGATGCAGGGCCGTGGGGTACTCGGTACCGGGCCTCTCTCTCTCAGTTCTGGGGTTGTCACGGTGGCTAGGCCCAGGTCCTTGACCCTGCTAAGGGGCGTCCAATGAAAGATGAGATGATGGTGCATGGTGCAGGTCGCGATGAATAACGAGGACACAGGGTTGCAGTCTCTTTACCTCTTTACTGAAGGCTTCAGGATCCTCAATCCAGAGTACTGCTTACAGGGCTGGCTGAGACCGGCCGGTCCGAAGGCACATCCAGAGTTTCCTTTGCAGGTGGAAATCAGTGCCTACCTTCTAGCGCCTGTGTGTTGTAGTACCTCCCTGCTGAGCACCACGGGATAGTCCTCACAACTGTTGTGTCTGTTTCTGATGTTCTTCTCTCTCACAACTCGTGTCTATTCTGATGTTCTTTCTCCGTCCCCCAGATGATATGGATAAGACGCACCCATATGACGGGTAGGCCTGGAGTTCTTCCGGGACCCTAGCGTCGCCCCTCTCCCACAATTGCCCCCTATGTCTGCTTAGTTGATTTAGGTGAGACAGCCAACGTAAAATTAACTGTCCTGCTGCTGTTTGAAGTATTGCTTGGAGCATAATACTTCCTCGGTGTTCCGACCACTGGCTACGCGCCTCAGTAGGATGTTGCCTCGATCTTACGGCACGACTCCTACTGGCTTTATCTCCTTTTTGCTGCGATCTCATTTCTCACTTCTCCACAGTAAACCTCGCTTCTTTTCCTCTCTTAGGATGCCGCTGCAATGGGTGCAGGCGCGGCTCCATAACGTTCTGTTCTGTTCGCTAGGCCACTGTCAGGATCCCACCCCTGACAGAGACCCCCCTGAATGTTCCCCTGCACCACCCTCTGCCAAAGGATGTTGCCTGGATCCAACCCAGTCAGCTTCTGACGAACTTCCTATCCAGCCCCCAGTTTTACCAGATTGTGAGGAGTGGCCTAATACATAGAACCCTTTGCTCCCCCTGGTGGCCAGAATGTGAAGTGTAAAGTGCGACTGTGATACCTGGTCAGGTGAACTCCTTAAGTGCCATCAGACGTACCATCACTCCCCTTAGTGGAGGAGCATCAGTACTGCAATGACCAGGACTCTGGGGCGCTTCACTCCCCCCCGGTTAAATCCAGTACTCCCGGACTGGGAAGAAAACAACAATACATGTCAGCAAAAGACATACAAATTTTGAAATGCAATGAACAAGTAATAATAACAGTGCTTCCCTTTATGGGAGGTGAGGACTCTTGAACGTTACAAACAAAACATGGTTAAATATTTTAAATAACATACTATAAATAACTTCTATTACCCAGCCGGGTATTCTACTAAGTGCAAATTCTGAACAATAATTTAACTTTTCCTTTAAGGGCGTATAAGCTGAATCCACTAAAGGCTTACTATAAAACTTCTAAAATATAAATTAACTTTTTCTTTATTTTTCTCTTCTAAGTGCAACATTTTCTTTTTACTCTCTGATTTTTCATATGCAGGACCGCCTGTCTATCTGCCCAGGCCTACTGCCTCTTTTCTTAGTACAGGATCAATTAACCATCTCTCTATGGCTCTCAGGAGGACTCACTATCTAACCCCTACGGGCTTACTTTCCTGTCCTCATTCTCTAGTAACATTATTAAACCATTCTCTATAACTATCTAGCTAACTACATATTACTTCCAGGCAAAACATTATTACCATCTACTTTCTTTAAGGCAACATTATACTTTAAGTGCAACTAGTGAACATTCCCTTTAAGAGGGAATCAAGTCTCTTTGAGGTAATGCAGACTCTCTCCATCTGCAAGTCCAGTTAAGGCAAGAGCTTCCATGCTGTACTCAGGAACAGTCTCTTCACAAAGCTCTCCTTCTTGTAAAACCAGTAAAGGGCACCTTTACGAAGGTGCAAACTATTTACAATACAGTTTGTGAACCATTCACCGTCCATGATTCGGCAGTCTTTGTAACATTGTTGAACAAAAGCAAAAATGAAAACAAAAGCAAAAATAAAAAGCAATAGTGATCCCGGGTAACCGAAGGGACCCCTTTAAGAACAACCCTGGTCGGGTATTAGCAGCAAAAAGCAGGGAAACAAACAGTTAACTATGTACAGTTTCAGAGCATTAGGATCTTACTCTGGTTCTGGCGGCCGTAGCTCCGCAGGCAGCAATGGGCGGGGCCATCCACCCGGGTACCTGCGGCTACCAAGTGTTGTACCAGAAGCCCCCTCGCTCCAGTCAGGGGTCTGGGTACCCACAGTTTTAGATCCTGTAACGACCTGGGTACTGGTCATCACTGCGGCCAAGCTTCCGGCTACCACGGTGGTAGCAACAGTGCAGGTGGTGGTCTTGACAACGGTGCAGGTTGGAGTAACCACCGTGGTCTTTGTGGTAATGGTAGACCGGTCACCAGAGGGCGCCTTCGCCACAGGAAACAGCTTCACCGGCACCGTGGTCGGGGGCATCACAGGACCTCGCCTCTTGTGGACATTCAGGGCAAACCACCCCTTTTCCCCAAAGTGCCGGGTGTAGGTGACTTCATCCCCTGGGTAGAGATCCCGATCTAGGTGGCCCTCTCTTAGGTAGGACTCGACATCCCTCCGGCTCACGAACACTTCGGCGTACAGGCCCGGCTCCTTGATAAAGCCCCAGCCCCTGTGGAGTTTAAAGGCAATGACAATGCCCTGCCGGCGCGGGGCCTGGTGAGTGGTGCGGTCCTTGCGGGCCCGATCCTTCACTGCTATGTCCCGCTGGTGGTGGGCCTCCCACCTGGCCTGGTACTCTCTCTCTCCTTCTTCTCCCACTGTTGGTTTAGCTGGACCTGGTACTCTTCCCAGCTGAGGGCCTCCACCATCTCTCCTTCCTGGGTCATCACCCCGGGGAACCCCATAAAGTTGGACCCTGGGTTCACCCAGCGGCACACCATGTGCTCTGCATAGACCACGCCCGGCAGGGTGATTGGCGAGATCGGGGCCTTTAGGAGGTGCTCCATGCCCATGGCCTGGTCCCAGGGAAGGAGGTGCTGGTATCGATAGGTCCCAGGGGGAGGTGGCGCTGCAACTGGGCCTATCAGCAGGTCCTCTGCTATCGGGGCAGGGTCGGCGGGCTTACCGGCTGATGCAACATCCTCCCTCGTGGCTGGCTCTGCTGGTGGTGACATCGGTGGAGACGTCGGCAGCAACTCGAGCAGCGGTACAGGAACCGAGGTCGGGGAATCCTCCACTGGCGTCTCCTGGGGTGCAGCCTTGGTCTCCACCCGCAGCTGGAGGAGTTGTCCAATTAAGTTTTCTATCTCGAGCTGCAGGAGACCCGCATCGGCCGTGGAGACTGGGCCTCTAGACTCCTCCGGGTAGCTGGGGGAATTCTCCACTTCAACCTCACACTCTGGGTCTGAGCGGTCAGCCATCGCTTCCTCCACGTGGGTCACTTCCTGGTCTTTTTCCCGCTCTCTCCTTCGTGGGTGGTTTCTTTTTTGTTGTCTCTGCCCTCCACTGAGGATTAGGAGGCGGATCACGGCTGCTGACGGACACGTCCTCACGGTACAGAAATATTTAGACTGGGCGGCCATTGTCTTTCGGGCTCTTCAGCTTGTCTACGCCCACTTCCACGCCCTTCTTCTTCTCCTGCGCTCCTCTTAGCGCTGTAATGGCAGCGGTTTTGGCGGGAATCGGCAATACACAGTCTTTGCAATAAGTCACAGTTCAAGCACAATTCAGACACAGTTCCAAGGCACACATGACCCGATTCTTCAGGCTTAAGTAGATCCTGTTCGTGACGCCAAGTTGGAGCGCCCCCAGATGCAGGGCCGTGGGGTACTCGGTACCGGACCTCTCTCTCTCAGTTCTGGGCTTGTCACGGTGGCTAGACCCGGTCTGTGACCCTGCTAAGGGGCGTCCAATGAAAGATGAGATGATGGTCCGAAGGCACATCCAGAGTTTCCTT
Organism: Ranitomeya variabilis; assembly: GCF_051348905.1. Lineage (NCBI taxonomy): Eukaryota > Metazoa > Chordata > Amphibia > Anura > Dendrobatidae > Ranitomeya > Ranitomeya variabilis. The sequence continues at coordinate 69,197,631 of NC_135233.1, forward strand.
TGCAGGTGGAAATCAGTGCCTACCTTCTAGCGCCTGTGTGTTGTAGTACCTCCCTGCTGAGCACCACGGGATAGTCCTCACAACTGTTGTGTCTGTTTCTGATGTTCTTCTCTCTCACAACTCGTGTCTATTCTGATGTTCTTTCTCCGTCCCCCAGATGATATGGATAGGACGCACCCGTATGATGGGTAGGCCTGGAGTTCTTCCGGGACCCTAGCGTCGCCCCTCTCCCACAATTGCCCCCTATGTCTGCTTAGGTGATTTAGGTGAGACAGCCAACGTAAAATTAACTGTCCTGCTGCTGTTTGAAGTATTGCTTGGAGCATAATACTTCCTCGGCGTTCCGACCACCGGCTACGTGCCTCAGCAGGATGTTGCCTCGATCTTACGGCACGACTCCTACTGGCTTTATCTCCTTTTTGCTGCAATCTCGTTTCTCACTTCTCCACAGTAAACCTCGCTTCTTTTCCTCTCTTAGGATGCCGCGGCAACGGGTGCAGGCGCGGCTCCGTAACATTCTGTTCTGTTCGCTAGGCCACTGTCAGGATCCCACCCCTGACAGAGACCCCCCTGAATCTTCCCCTGCAACACCCTCTGCCACAGGATGTTGCCTGGATCCAACCCAGTCAGCTTCTGACTAACTTCCTCTCCAGCCCCCAGTTTTACCAGATTGTGAGGAGTGGCCTAATACATAGAACCCTTTGCTCCCCCTGGTGGCCAGAATGTGAAGTGTAAAGTGTGACTGTGATACCTGGTCAGGTGAACTCCTTAAGTGCCATCAGACATACCATCACTCCCCTTAGCGGCGGAGCATCAGTACTACAATGACCAGGACTCTGGGGCACTGCACATAGATGGCCAGCACTTCAGCAGCAGTTCTGACATATCTGTCATTTTTAAGGAAGCTCTGCACCACCCATTTCAGCACATGTGCCAGGCAAGGGATGTGTGTCACACCGGCTAGGAACAGAACTGCTACAAGCTTTCGCTTGTTATTGCACACCACCAGGCCGGGCTTGAGGTTTATTGGCACCAATCGCACTTCTGTCTGTTCTTTAATCCCCATTTACAGCTCCTGCACGGTGTGAGATTTTTCCCACAAACAGCCTGCTGTAGTTTCCCTCTGGCTGTGCTGAAGTTGGTGGTGCAGGTGTTATGTTCACTGGATGAGGAGGCAGTGGCAGAATAGGAGGCAACATGGACAGAAAAACATGGAGCAATCATTGTGGTGGGTAGAACATGCACCAAAATGCTTTCCGCCTCTGGCCCAGCTGTCACTACATTTACTTTGTGGGCAGTTAGGTAGATTTTACCCCCCCTATCAAACAGTTTGACTTCATCCTCTGCAATACTAACTTACAGCGCATCGACAGTACCCATTTCAATTCCATCATTGTATGTGTAATATTCATAGCAATGACCCAATGGCACTCATGAAACATATGAATAATTTGTACTTTTTTTTTAACTACAATGGATTGATATGTACAAATCTTTATCTGAACCAGGTGATAATACTCAACAAATATGTAGGTGCTATATTGGAACGCCTGCCAGGGCCGTGGGGTACTTGGTACAGGGTCTGGTACTTAAAGGGATGTGTCATGGCGGCAGCGACCTGGTCCGTAGCCCTGGGTGCCCATGTAAAAGGGAAGGTCTTTAAAGGGATTTGTGAAATAATAAAAGTTTGTGATGCCACCTGGGTATATATGGGGATGCACACACACTGTCTTTTAAATTCAAGTTAATCTGCTCAGTTAAAAAAAAAGATGATTTAGCCAACTCTGGCAATTTTTCTTCCTAAACAAAAAACACCGTATGAGGAAAAACCTCCACTAACTTCTAGAAAACAAACTCAGTACACAGGTAAAGGTGCTTACTTGTTGCGGCCTCCAAACAAATGCACTATCAAGGTGCAGCGGACCCAAGTTAATATGGCAACTACACAGGTTCGAAAGGACGAAGGGATGAAATGTGCGTTGGGGCGCTTCAGGGGATTACCACACACCACGGACCACCCTAATGTAAGTGCCATGTATACAGAGATGTGAGTCTGGTTTCATATGCACGTAGCATACAGAAGATACACCGTAACTCTTAGGACTCTATTTTACAAATATATTGAGTAGTGTTGAGCATTCCGATACCGCAAGTATCGGGTATCGGCCGATACTTGCGGGTATCAGAATTCCGATACCGAGATCCGATACTTTTGTGGTATCGGGAATCGGTATCGGGATTAATATCAATGTGTAAAAGAAAGAATTAAAATAAAAAATAGGGATATACTCACCTCTCCGACGCAGCCTGGACTTTACCACCGTAACCGGGAGCCGTTGTACCTAAAAATGCGCGCTTGAAGGGCCTTAGATGACGTCACGGCGCTCTGATTGGTCCGTAGCGGTCGCGTGACTGCTACGCGACCAATCACAAAGCAGTGACGTCACCTAAGGTATTTCAAGCGCTTGAAAGACCTTAGGTGACGTCACTGCTTTGTGATTGGTCGCGTAGCGGTCACGCGACCGCTACGGACCAATCAGAGCGCCGTGACGTCATCTAAGGCCCTTCAAGCGCGCGTTCTTAGGTACAACGGCTCCCAGTTACGGCGGTAAAGTCCAGGCTGCGTCGGAGAGGTGTGTATATCCCTATTTTTTATTTTAATTCTTTCTTTTACACATTGATATGGATCCCAGGGCCTGAAGGAGAGTTTCCTCTCTTTCAGACCCTGGGAACCATACAGGATACCGTCCGATACTTGGTGTCCCATTGACTTGTATTGGTATCGGGTATCGGTATCGGATTAGATCCGATACTTTGCCGGTATCGGCCGATACTTTCCGATACCGATACTTTCAAGTATCGGACGGTATCGCTCAACACTAATATTGAGCACTACATAGATAGGGTTTGGTCATGTGGGTGTTGGAAGATTTCCCCACATTGTAGTTAAGGTAGTGACCTGAACGGTTTTAAAGGGAACCTACCACCCCGTTTTTTTAAAAATTAGATAAAAATAGTGTGAAATAGGGGCAGAGCTGGGCTTTACATTAGGGCCTTTTCGGTGCCTTTACACCCCCGTTAGGCTGCCCAAATACCTTTGTGAAGTGGCCGTTTTCTGCTGTCACTCAAGTGGGTCAGGTCGGATGGGCGTGGTCACAGCGCTGTTTGTCCCCCAGGATCCTGCTCATCATTACGTTGGTGGCGTAGTGGTGTGCGCATGTCCAGCAGGCGAATCCACTGCCCAGGAGATGAATAACGGCGCGGTCTTCGCTATTCAGCCGTTTACCGGTGGGCGCGGCCATCTTTCCTGTGGCCGCGCCTGCGCAGATGGAGCGCTCTGCTGCCCGGGACTTCAGGAAAATGGCCGCGAGATTCCGCGCGTGCGCAGATGGAGATCGCGGCGGCCATTTTCCTGAAGCCCCGGGCAGCAGAGCGCTCCATCTGCGCAGGTGCGGCCACAGGAAAGATGGCCGCGCCCACCGGTAAACGGCTGAATAGCGAAGACCGCGCCGTTATTCATCTCCTGGGCAGTGGATTCGCCTGCTGGACATGCGCACACCACTACGCCACCAACGTAATGATGAGCAGGATCCTGGGGGACAAACAGCGCTGTGACCACGCCCATCCGACCTGACCCACTTGAGTGACAGCAGAAAACGGCCACTTCACAAAGGTATTTGGGCAGCCTAACGGGGGTGTAAAGGCACCGAAAAGGCACTAATGTAAAGCCCAGCTCTGCCCCTATTTCACACTATTTTTATCTAATTTTTAAAAAACGGGGTGGTAGGTTCCCTTTAAGTAATTTTTCCTATTGATTTGATTTTCTGTACTGCATATTCCTAAACTTTGTTTTAGTGTATTACAATAAAGACTATATCTTTTACTCAGCACAGTATACTGGATTTTCGATGGTGGTAATATAACGTGCATCAGTTTTTTCTGTGCCCTACTTATGGGGAGGTTTTTGTGGTAATGATCATGTTGGTCAAGTGGCAAGAACTAGGCAAAGCAGAAAGACAGAAACTTTAAAAACAAACTATTGAAGGTAAACTTTTCTATATTTGGAATCCTTGATATAACAGGAAATATGAAAAAGTATTTAGCGACTAATAACATGGTGATTTTGGGTGTGCTATATCAATACTTTACACGTCTTATCTCATGGACTGTTGCTGGCTACAGGGCTGTTTAACGTTTTGGACAAGAAACCAGATCATTAGGAGTTAATTATTAACAGTGCAATTCAGTAGCAGTTTCCAAATTTCTGTTCAGTAAATAAAAGTGGCAAGTTTTATGATTTTTTAATTAGATTGTAAATATTACAGGCCAATACAAGGCTTGATTTATTGCAGCGACTTTGAAAGTTTGTACTTCAGATGGCCTCCAATTTGGGGGTTATGCAGTCACCAGGCCATATTATCCTTTTTTTACATTCTTTTTAAATGTTTTCTTACTTTCTTTTCTTTTTTCTTTTGACTTAGATAGAAACATGATTTTCTTGCTCTTGCTTTTGCTCAGAATTAGTGATGCACTAAAATGCTTGGGTGCTTGTTACTCGTATTGAGCTTTTCATAATGCACGAGTGCTCGTCTTAAGTAACGAGTATAATATGTCAATTGTAAACGTGAGCATTTTTCTGGCAAACCCTCCCTGGAGGTCTGGGCCAATGAAATTGCTGAAATGGATGGAAAAAGTGTTCAAATGGAATGGGAAAAGCATGAGGGAGATGCTTGGACACATATCTGACTCCTAGGTCACTTCTGGGAACAATGCTGTCAGAGTATTAAGTCACTTTTACGGACTGGCAATAAAGCAGACAAACCCAAAGCAAATATGCATTTTACAGGAAAAAATGTTAGGAAACATTATTTTCTGTATAATGATTTGTATATAAGGCAAAATAAAAAAAAACAGAAAAAAAGCCTTCTCCCCCCCTTTAGGCTATGCTCACATATAGCGTATTTGCTGCATTTCTGTAGCGTTTTTTGCACTGTCTTATTGCTTTAGATGGTGAAAAAAACATTTTCCGGTAAATGTGATTTTAGCATATTACTACCTTATCTGGGGATGTGGTATGTGTGACATGGTGAGACACATCCTGTTTAATTTATGAAGGAGGGACAGTGATATGACAACAAGAGCATTCAGACAATGCAAGAACTGACAAAAATTAGGAGGAGGGACTACGATACAAATTGTATTAGCCATAAAGGAGGGCCTCATAAACATTCTGTTAGAATTCTTTGGTAATGTAACTCCTACATTCATAAAGCCTTTGCACTATGTGCTAGGGATAATAAAATGTAGAAGGAGGCTCTCAGATACACACTGCAAGATATGAAGGTGAGGGCCTCAGTCGCGTAGGGTGCTTTAAGGGAAATATAGCATCCCTGACCACAACCACTTGTCCACGTGTTTGCTATTAAGTGGACCTTCCCAGTAACTGTGTTGGTCAGAGCACAGATTATGTTATAGGACACGTGCTGGTGTAAGGCAGGGACAGCTTTCCGGGAGAAATGCTGTCAGCTGGGGAGCGAGTATTTACAAATGGCCGCCACCATGAGGTTGTGGAAAGCCTCAGTATCTACAGGGCAACCCGCCTGAAAATGTAGCAGTTTAGTGTTTGAGCATGTGCGTGAGTGGCTGCATATTTTTCAGGACCCAGCAGCTGTTGTGCACCAGGTGGCAGCTCTTCCCTCCAAGCTATCCAGCTCGCTGGACAGTTCCTTGATAAACCAGATAATAGTACCTGTGTTGTTCCTGATTGTCTCCATCCCAAGTTCCTGATTGGTTCAACTCTGTGACCTCTTGATTGAACACCCTATTTAAACATGGCACTGCACTTCCTTCCTTGCGAGTTTATTGAGCTACCAGCCTTAGTCTAGCTTCTTTCCACCTGCTGCTTATCCTCACGATTCTACTGCTTGTACCAACTCCTGACCACGCTACCTGCTTATCTTCCCAACTATACTACTGCTCCGTGTACCAACCTCTGGCTATTTCCTGACTAAGCTACCTGCCCAGCTTATCCTCAAGATTTTACTGCTATTGCTGTGTACCACCCTCTAGCTATTTCCTTACTACTCTAAATGATTACCCTCAAGAATCTACTGCTGCTACCATGTACTGACCTCTAGCTATTTCCTGACTATGCTCCAAGCCCTGTGTTAGGGACAGCTGAATGCTGTGCTCAGCCAAGGAAGTGGACGTGGTTGCTGATGGAGGTTGTTTATGTGCAATGACAGGTGCAGGGCGAGAGGCATTCGTACTCTCGTCCTGGACAGGGGATTGGCTAGCACTTAGCACAGGTGAAGAGGCAGTGGTGTCACCCGCAGACACTGATTGGGGACCCAGGCATTCGACCCACCTACTCGGGTGCTTAGATGACATGTGCCTGAGCATTCTGGTGGTGGTCAAACTAATAGTGGTCAGGCCACTGTTAATTTTGGTACAGAACAGATTGCAAATTATTGTTTTCTTATCTTCTGCATTTACTGTTAAAAAGTGTGAGACTGGGGAATACCTGACCCTTTGCCTACGATCTGGCCACTTGGGGGTGCTCTACAGAAATGTTGACAGCTTTCTCCCTCTATAAGTCACACTGCCTCTTCCAGCTTGTTGGAGCTAAGCGGGTCCCAACCCCTCTGCGCTGCTATACTCGCTCTGCATGCCACCTTGCCACGTTGGGTCTGTGACTTCATGATCCACTACCTTATCTTCCACTCCCTCACTGTGATCCTCCTCCTGACTTGTTCTCTTAACATGACTTGTTGCCAACTGTGTCTCATCATCCACCTCTCGTGACTATTATTGCCGTTCATCAACATTGGCTTTTTCTAACTGTTGCTGCTGAAATATTTGGGCATCAGCATGCATAATCTCATTTCTCTCTTGCAACTTGCATAGTGGTGACAGGTCATAAGAAACCATAAATGGAAAGGTTGAAAGCTTCTCGGAGCACGGCGAGCAAGTACCTGGATAAGCAATTGAGTGTTGAGAATCTCAAGCAGAAGGATGCACAATCGGGCCTCAAAAAGTGCACAGCACACTCACCCATCACTGCTTGGGATTCCTAAGTGTTATATTTGAAATTTCCACAATCAGGACTAACCTTAGAAGTATTCAAACTATGTGGTAACATAGGCCCAATAATGCAACCCTTTTACTATTACTTGTATACCACTTTAATTACGTGACATATTGAGCAATTAATTGGTAACTTCATGTCTGTATTGTCTAACTACTGTATAGCAGTATTTACATAGTGTTACCAGTAAGGGGAAATTAACTCATGGGAATGCAGTTTCTGGGGGTAGACAAGAAGACACATCAAAAAGATATATTCTAACAGAGGATTTTCATTTAAAATTATCCTTGAACAACATCACATTTAACCACACATCCAAGACTCCATCAGTATCTTCCATCTGAAGCCCTATGATACAAAAATCAAATGGAACCCCTGATGAAGCTATTTCCTATAATGAGTCAAAAACTTTACATTCTGTCCAGCCTCCAATATAGCAGCTCCCATGTCTTTTAAACAGCCATAAAAGTGTAGTGGATGGAGCATGCGTCCACCTAATATGAAATTACACTGCTGAAGCACTGCCCATAGAGAGTAAAAAAGAGACTATGTCTGTTTCATGTTAGTGAATGTTTCTACCAGGGCTTTTTCAGAGGTACAGAAGAAAATCCTTCAAATCCTTTTTTTTTGGTGCTTCAAATTAGTCTTTGACATTGTCTTGAATGAGGGGTCAAATGTGATATGAACCAAGCCTTATCCACAGACTCAATGGAGTGGGAGTCTACCTTTCTTTCCCCACTCCAACAACCAGGTACTAGTCCAGGAGTAGCATTATCTATACAGGCAGCATGTTTATTTATTATGCTTTGCTTTTACAGCACCATCATTATTTTGCAGCGCTTTACATACATTATGATCATCACTGTCCACATTGAGGCTTATAATCTAGATTCCCTATCAGTATGTCTTTGGAGTGTGGCAGGAAACTGGAGTGCCAGGAGGAAACGCATGCAAACACCGGAGAACATACAAACTCCGTGCATATGTTGACCTTGGTGGGATTTGAACAGAGGGCCCCAGTGCTGCAAGGCTACACTTCAAACCATTGAGCCACCGTGCTGTCCCTTGTTATGTTATAAATGTAATAAGCCACAGCTTTCTATGCTGTTAGAATAGTGCAGAATTCTGATACACTTAGGCCTCATTGGCAAATCCATATTTTTTCCATAATGAAAAAAAAACAACAGATCAATTTTCAGCAATGTACTAGATCAAATTTTCATCAGTAAATTTTGATTTGGTCTTCCATGTGTTATTTGTTACATCAGTAATTTTCTTGTATGAATACAAAAATTTGCAAAGCTTCGTCTACCCATTGCAATGTTAAAAACAGAAAGCAAACTGATGTCCATTATTTCCATGGACCCATAATCTTATATAGCTGATTTTGATCTGTGAATCATAAATGGACTTGTCATTGCACATGGTCCACAAAAAAAACATGGACATGTGACTAGCGCCATAGTTTATAATGGGGACATATTCTATCCGTATCAGGTACATGAAAAACAGATGTCTGAATGAAGCCTCATTGTTAGATCAGCAGCTATGCTAATAGCATTGTGCACAGTACATTACCTGTCTAGATAACACTTGCAACCAATGTATGTAATGTATATGACATAATGGTTTTGCCCAATATCTTAAAATATTACAAATATACAAATAAAAGAGGCATCTGATTTTTTTTCTAATGAATTAGATAAAGCCAATTATCTACTAGTTAAAGTGAACAAGATATTGCTCTGAATACATAAAAGTTTTCTGAGTCACTAAATCAAATGTCCAAGCTGATCACCCATAGTAATGTGATTTCACTGTCTAAGCCTCGTCTTTGGCTCATAAGCAGGTATGAAATTATTACAAATAACACATTTGGCAGCCTAAAGGTTATACTATTAAAATAAAACCTTAATGGAATAAAATTGAATAGCTGTAAAATATCCAGGATTTGTGGTGGGAAATTTTCAGAGTTGATGGATTGATTCCCGAAATATAGTAATTAGAGTAAAATTTGTGGCTTTTCTGATAAAACATAGATCATTTTTTGAAGTCTCTGTCAAGGTTAAAAGTATATAATTTAATTGGCATCATAACATCTGCATGGTATGTTTTTTATATATATCTAATTTTCCATAAAGATAGGAATGTATTTTACAGAGAAATATAAATCTTGATGATATATATGTTTCTAAGGTTAAACAATATAAGTAATACTGTAAGTCGGAGATGTGGTTTTCTTTCAAAGATGAAAACAATAAAATCTCAATTATGCAAAATTAAAAGAAAGTGATGTATATCTACAGTGAAGGAAAAAATTATTTGATCCCTTGCTGATTTTGTAAGTTTGCCCACTGACAAAGGCATGAACAGTCTATAATTTTAAGGGTAGGTTAGTTTTAAAATTGAGAGGTAGAATATCAAAAATAAAATCCAGAAAATCACATTGTGTAAATTATATAAATTTATTTGTATTATGCTGTGAGAAATAAGTATTTGATCCCCTACCAACCATTAAGAGTTCTGGCTCGCTCCTACAGACCAGTTAGATGATCCTAATCATCAGACAGCTTTCTTACATAGTCACCTTTATAAAAGACTCCTGTCCATAGAATCAATTAAACAGTCAGACTCTAACCTTTACAACATGGGCAAGACCAAAGAGCTTTATAAGGATATCAGGGACAAGATCATATACCTGCACAAAGCTGGAATGGGCTACAAAACCAAACATTAGATGTTGGGTGAGAAGAAGACAACTGCTGGTGCAATAGTAAGAAAATGGAAGAAATAAAAAATGACTGTCGATCGACATCGATCTGGGGATCCATGCAAAATCTCACCTCGTGGGGTATCCTTGATCAGGAGGAAGGTGAGAGATCAGCCTAAAACTACAAGGGGGAACTTGTTAATGATATCGAGGTAGCTGGTACAACAGTCACGAAGAAAACTATTTCTAACACATTACGCTGTCAAGGTTTAAAATCCTGCAGTGCCTGCAAGGACCCCCTGCTCAGAAATGCACATGTGCAGGCCCATCTGAAGTTTGCCAATGAACACCTGGATGATTCTGTGAGTGATTAGGAGAATTTTCTATGATCAGATGAGACAAAAATTGAGGACTTTGACATTAACTCAATGTGCCGTGTTTGGAGGAAGAGAAATGCTGCCTATGACCCAAAGAACACCATCCCCACTGTCAAGCATGGAGGTGGAAACATTATGTTTTGGGAGTGTTTCTTTGATAAGGGCACAGGACTACTTCACCGCATCAATGGGAGAATGGATGGAGCCATGTACCATAAAATCCTGAGTGTCAACCTCCTTCCCTCCGCCAGGACATTAAAGGGAACCTGTCACCACGTTTTTGGAAGATGGGATAAAAATAGCGTTAAATAGGGGCAGAGGTGGGCGTTACATTAGTGTGTGTGTTATGCGTTTATTACCCACCTAAGTTGCCGAAATAACTTTGCAAAGTCTCCGTTTTCGCCTGTCAATCAGGCTGGTCAGGTCGCATGGGCGTTGTCTTCCCCCAGATTTGGCGTAGTTTTCCGTTGGTGGCGTAGTGGTGTGCGCATGCCCAAAGTCCTGAATCCTCTGCCAGGGGATTTAAAATAGCGCGGTGTTCGTTATTGCATTGGTGATCGGTGGGCGCGGCCATCTTCCTTTGGCCGCGCGTGCGCAGAAGCGGCGCTCTGCTGGCCGCGGCTTCAGGAAAATGGCCGCCGCGATATCCATCTGCGCACGCGCGGCATCCCGCGGCCATTTTCCTGAAGCCGCGGCCAGCAGAGCGCCGCTTCTGCGCACGCGCGGCCAAAGGAAGATGGCCGCGCCCACCGATCACCAATGCAATAACGAACACCGCGCTATTTTAAATCCCCTGGAAGAGGATTCCGGACTTTGGGCATGCGCACACCACTACGCCACCAACGGAAAACTACGCCAAATCTGGGTGAAGACACCACGCCCATGTGACCTGACCAGCCTGATTGACAGGCGAAAACGGAGACTTTGCAAAGTTATTTCGGCAACTTAGGTGGGTAATAAACGCATAACACACACACTAATGTAATGCCCACCTCTGCCCCTATTTAACGCTATTTTTATCCCATCTTCCAAAAACGTGGTGACAGGTTCCCTTTAAAAATGGGTCGTGGCTGGGTCTTCCAGCAAGACAATGACCCAAAACATACAGCCAAGGCCACAAAGCTGTGGCTCAAAAAGTAGCACATTAAGTTTATGGAGTGGCCTAGCCAGTCTCCAGACCTTACTTCCATAGAAAACTTACCAAAGGAGATGAAGCTCCGATTTGCCAAGCGACAGCCTCAAAATCTTAATGGTTTAGAGATGATCTGCAAAGATAAGTGGATCAAAATTCCTCCTAACATGTGCGCAAACCTCATCATCAACTACAAAAAAGTCTGACGGCTGTGCTTGCCAACAAGGGTTTAGCCACCAAGGATTATGTCTTGTTTACCAGAGGAATCAAATACTTATTTCTCACTGTAAAATGCAAATAAATTTATATAACTTATACAATATATGATTTTCTGGATTTTATTTTTGATATTCTATCTCTCAATGTTAAAATTAATCTACCCGTAAAATTATAGACTGTTCATGTCTTTGTCAGGGAGCAAACTTACAAAATCAGCAAGGGATCAAATAATTATTTCCTTCACTGTATGTCTTGTATTTTCCAGGGATGGCACAAGCTATTTGGGGGCTAAGGCAAATTGTGACCATTCACCTCGCCCACACATGTACTAAATGCATTTTGCAGGGCACGTTTGAAACATGCCTGTCCATCTGCATCCACTTCATGAATAATATGAGGCATGACTTCACAGTAGACATGGGCAGAACTGGCAAAATTCTAATTCGCCAAATCAGTCTTATTTTCTAGGGAAATTTTATTTGCAGCAAAATTATTCTGCTAGATTTGAATGTATGTTATTATGCTCTCGGATCACTCTTAGCATTTTTTTTTACTTTGAGCACAGGAGCTGGCTGATAAGAGACTACTCCTCCCATCAGCGGCTCCTGTCATCACTGTTATCAGTGACAACAGACACGATCTCACCCAGCGTTGCTGTTTTTTCAAAAGCATTCATAGGGCTCCAGAATGTCCGTGAATCCCAGGGGAGGCTTTAAAAGAACATCGCATGGGTGAGATCGTTCTGTTATTTACTAAATCTATGAAATAGAGGTGTTTTTGTGGCCTATGGGCTACAAGGTGTTGATTTGGCCTTTGGGCTTTTGTGGTGGAGCACAATCTCGAGAGTATTGTGACATACATCTACCTGTCTCCTCCTATTTTTGAAAGGAGGGGTGTCGTGTGGAATTTTAAATGGTGTTATTTGTTTTTGGTGTGTTGTTATTTTTCATTTGTTTTTTCTTAGACCGACTGGATATTTATACCCTACGGTATTTTAGTGGGATCTATTAAAGGTTCATTTTTAATAATTGAGACCTGTATATATTTACCTTGCTGCTATACGGTGACAACAGACATAGCCTGATGGGAGAAGTAGTCTCTCATCTCATCAGCCAGCGCCAGCTGACCTGCAGTAAGCTTTTTACTGTGGGTCACCGCATCTCTGCGGGGCCATGTTGACATCTGACAGGGCTCAGTTGGTGGTATCAATCTACCGGTGGTAACATTACTGCCAATCAAAACCGCTACGCTGTCGTTTCAAACATCAACTTTTGTGCTGTGTATGGCGTTCGGCTATATTTGGCAGTTAAATCAGCGAATATTGCAAATTCAGCGATCGTGATCTGAACCAAATATTGATATATTTGCTCATCTCTAAAGATGAGAAAACCATGAATACCCATTAATGTTTATGATTCTGGTACTTTTATAAGGAGTAGTCAAGCTAAGCTGGTTACAGGATGTATATAGGTTTGCAAAGAAACTAGTCTGTGCAGGAGATACCAAATCCTGCACTGATCCAAAGATGGCCCAGTAAAGTCCGACCTGCTGAAGAAACTAAAGAAGATGAATGGACCAGAGTGAGGCTGCACTTTCAGTGAGGGCCAAGTAAGTAGTATTTTCAATATTTTTTAACCCCTTCCCTGAGTTTTTGAATCCAATAAAATATCTGTCACCATCTTGTCTGATTCGTTCAACTAATAAAGAAAATCTAAATATGATGAATCAGAATATTTTGTGAAATGTAAAAGGAATTATATTCACCCCAAAGTGATTCGCTCATTTATATACTAATCAATACTCTGGAAAGTTACTTTATTCTCTGTTTTACTTATGTTAAAGCAATAAAAAAATGGAAAATCAAAGCTTTACTTTTCCTTTACTTTCGTAATGAGTTTGCACCACATTGACAATAAGAATAGTGTTAAATAGAGTGAAGGAGCTCTGCACTAAAATAACCCATAGTTGATAAGTTTACACCTGGTGCGTGCTGCCACCTGGACATCATCTGTGCCTATCAATTAATACATTTATATTTACTGTGCAAATCAGGCTATCAACATTTCCAAGATTGATTCTTTAACAATTAGTGCTGTTCTGGGGCATATGGTGCCCGATAGTAAATCCACTTACAAGAGACCAGTCTAGATTTAGAAGTGTATATTTTAAGCAGGACACGTACAGTTCTGCCACTTCTTAAGATGTTTATTCAGGATTATTAACACTGTTCAGTTATTTTGAACATAAGTCACAGATTTTACAACTTTCTGAGGCTCGACCATATGATCTTCTGCCTATGTAATTAGGCATATGACTCTCATTTTATAAAATTATGTAAAATTATAAATATGTGAACTGTTTCATACTTCACAATGGTTTTCATATATTTTGAGTGTTTCGCCCCCTCCTCCCCGCTCATCACAATGGGCAGCGGATGCGTTGTAAAACTGCATCCGCTGCCCACGTTGTGCTAATTTTAGCACAACGTGCGTCGGTACGTCGGGCCGATGGTTTGCGACGGCCCCGTACCAACGGAAGTGTGAAAGTAGCCTTAATTTTCACATGTTTTAGGCCAGGGTCAGATGGGAGTATGAAAAATGATTTGAATTACATTAGGAAAACTTGGATAATTATCATCTGGATTATCATCCCTGTGCCATCGATGTGCCATTTGCTTTTATACATTACCAATTTAAAATGTACATGATCAAATACAGTTAAAATGGTTATCCACTACCCCTTCCCAATCAGCACCTGCTTAACAGTCCCTGCCTTTGGACAAATTGCTTGCGTACAGAAGAAGTCAGAGCCGCTGCTCTCTCTCTTCCTTAGGATATATGTAATATGTCCAAATTAGGGGAGATTGAAGTGGCCACTATATGGCCGCAGGGTTTTTTGTGATGTCACGCTTTTACTTGATCACCTCCGGAAACAGTAACGACACCACTGAAAAGGTGTTGACACCTGAGGTGAGTATAAGTGTAATTATTTTAAAAGGGAGAAAAGTAGGGAAAGAGAAAGGGTTGTCCAAGTAGTGGACAACCCCTTTAATAATGGCAAAATATCCATAAAAGTCAGATGCTACACTAATGATCCGTATGGGATCTAATTATTTTGAGTGCTGGTAGATTTGTGTAGGCAAGGAAAATAAGAAAATGATGCAATTTTTTTTCACATGGACACGGTGCACAAATAAATAGTTTTGGGGTTAAAGCCTGCTGACTGATTCCCTTTAAGCACATTCTAGACAAATGTTAGAGAGACAAGAGATTGTGACACAGAAGAATTGCCTCCCAAATACTCAGGTATTGTTGGCAATTATGTGTCATACATTGGCATATATTGAAGCCATTACAATTCAGAGTGCTAACATATAGATTCCATGGGCCCGATTCATCAAAACGTTCACGCCAGAATTCTATCGCATGTATTTTGGTGCAAATTTTGAGAAAACAACCATTTTCGCTTCAGTATCTTTTAGCTACGTTGAAGTGGGTGGAGCTGGGAAAGGACAGGGGCATGATGAGTGATGCCCATCAAATTCATAATGGGCAGTGTGTTATGACCTGGTGGTTACGGAGTGGTACTGAGATGACCTGGTGGGTAAAACCAATCATGGACAAGCTCAGAGGAGGTGGCAACTCTACAGACAGTAATCACCTATATGACCTAGTGATTACGGAGCAGCACTAAAATGACCTAGTGGGTAAAACAAATAATGTACTAGCTCTGAGGAGGTGGTAACTTTAGTGACCGCAATCCCTACTCCTAACACCAACACTAGAAATAGCCGTGGAGCGTTCCTATCTCTGCCTAGACGCCTCTTCACAGCCTAAGAACTAGCTACCCCTGAAGATGGAAACGGAAAACTATCTCGCCTCAGAGAAACCCCCAAAGGAAAGATAGCCCCCCACAAATATTGACGGTGAGTGAAGAGGGAAATGACAAACTCAGAAATGAAACTAGATTTTAGCAAAGGAGGCCACTACTATCTAAATAGACAGAGAAAGAAAAGGCTACTGTGCGGTCAGTATAAAAACTAAATGTCCACGCAGAGTTTACAAAAATAACCTCCACACCGACTCACGGTGTGGAGGGGCAAATCTGCAACCCCAGAGCTTCTAACTAGCCGGAATATTTCATGATGACAAGCTGGACAAAAGAGACATAATTTAAACTGAACAAAAGGTCATAGGCAGGGAAACACCCAAAACCTAGCAGAACTTATCTTAAGTTGAAATGGACTGGCCAACAGAGAACTTCCAGGAAAGGACTGAATCCACAGGAAGGAACATTGACAGCTGGCATCCACTACAGCCCAAAGCCCAGTTAAATAACAAGGCCAGGGAACCGATTAGTGAAAGCAGCTGCTAAGTACCACTTGAAACCACCAGAGGGAGCCCAAGAGCAGAAATCCCAAAAATACCATTTGCAACCACAGGATGGAGCCCAAGAACGGAACTCACAACAGCAGTGGCATTCACTACGCCACAAATGTTACTCTGCATGGGCCGGAGAAGGATTTATGGTGAGGTACTTACAGAGGTGTACGCAGCATGTGTGACACTCCTGATTCATGAGGAGGCACATGTCTCTTCATAAATGAGAAACATCTGATTCCAGCAGGATCATTTCTCAAGGCCAGTGTGGACAACCTTGGTCTAGATGAATTGGATCCAACTCTACGTAGACAGGTCAACATGTACATATAGCCTAATTCAGATTTGTCTCCTTGGTGGGGTTAATGGTCTGCTATCTAGTAAAGTAGGTAACAGAGCGGATAGTTTTACTAATACATTTTTAGTTACATACGATGTTTTAATTGCCTCTTTTGGCATTTTATTGCAATGTTTCAGTGGCCAAAAATTGTAACTCTGGTGTTTCCATTTTTTTTCTCATTACGCTGTTGATCAATTGGATAAATGTGTTTTATATTTTGATAGATCAAACTTTTACGTACTCTAAACAATGGCTTTTACAGAAGAATTGTCATGACAAGTATGGAGGTCTTTCACAGACACTCGGCTCTCATGGCAACCCATCGGTGCCCCACAGTCACAGAGAGCCTCCTGCGGATTTAATCAGACATCATCTGCCAGAAAAGATGAGGGCTTGTCAGGGACACAACATGTGATATAAATGTACGGCATATGTTGTGAAGGGGTTAATGACATATCTCTAGGCTGTCATCATTATCAAATTGGTGGGGTCCAATACCCAGCACCACCACCAATTAGCTGTTTTCAGCTTCCGTGGTGGCCATATGAATAAAGTACATGGAGCCGAACAACACAGCTCTGTTCAATATATTTTGGCTGTTACTAGGTACTACATTCTAGTTCCTATTCCACTTCATGAAGAGCTTAGCTGCAGTACCTGGTAACAACCACTGCACAGTGTAAGGATTACACTGATTAATGGTTGTGCGTGATGTGGACCCACATGGATCTAATATTGATGGCGCATCATACAAACTGGTAATCAATATTGTAAGCTTGAAAAAAAACCTTGTAACTTATTTTACTCAATTTAATATACGCTTTGAATTTTTCAGTATATCTGACACTACAAAATATCTAGAATTTTCCAGTTTTTATTTTATTTTAAAAAAGAGTAATTCCCTGAAAATGCAGTAATATTGACAAAGAGGGTGAAAATTTCTACCGCTGCCTTCCTCTCCAAGACACATTTTCCATTGCTTCTGTAACACACTGCAGATCTGACAGGTATATTTGTCTCAATGACACAGACATACACACAGCATCCTATTAGATCTGCAAACTGACAAGTATAGCCACACATTAAGTAAGCAGACATATAAATAATTATATCAGCCCTGAACTGAATGACTCCTTCCGTCCTGACATATGATAATGTCTGCCCCGGTTTCATATGCTGAGCGGAGTATCTCAATTCCTGCCTCTCTTTTCGGGGGAGAAATAATCCATCCTTTGCCATTGCCTTCCTTTCATGCTAACCTAACAAATATAGCAACCATAAATACATGCTAAATAATTCATGAACATTATTTTGTAAATTCTGCTAGGCCACACCTCTCTGGGGGCATATTTATGAACATACGTCAGCCTAAAAATCAATATGTCTGCCAAGCATCTAACCTCTGATGCAGAATTCCCACATCTACTCCAAAATGCTGCAAACGACTCCAATTCCACTCCAGAAGTCATCCATCATGCTGTCACTTTAATTCAGATGCTGCTACTTGTTTTAATAACATACATCTTACACGGAGAATATTGCCAACATGCAATGTGAAGGCGCATTTTACAGCAACATCAAATGTTATTAACCCTTTGATCTACCTTATTCTTATCAAGCCGCACAGTCCTTTCTGTCCCTGATGCTTATCAATAATTTCCAATACTGGGACCAATTTGACTTTAGAGTTTCTCATCAATCTGGAATTTAAAAAAATAGATATATATTGTATATATATTATAATTTGACCCTGAAGAATAAAGAAAAGTTGACTATCAATAGAGTTTGTTATTTAGACAGAACGAATAGCAAAGATTTCATCTGAAAATATGAAACGCTTGTAAAATGCAATTATAATATAGGGGGTGATAAAAATTCCCATAAAAATATGTCTAGCATCTTAATGCTCATTGTCTTAGACATAAAGGCTTAGGGAGAGTAAAATAAATATATCAAAAATAGCCTTGTTGACTTGTGGCAGTTGTGAATGCATAGATTTGTAATATCATAGTGGTTATTTATGCTGCTAAAGCATCCATCTGCAAAATATTGTAAAATATATAGACAGGCCAGGTTCTGTCTTTAGTTAGTGGCTCTCCTTTCTGGTTAATAAAGAGGGTTTAATTAAGGTAGACCAATTTGGGGTACTCTCTTTCACATGTGTGCCACTATTTTTTTTTTTACTTAAACCTTTAATTTATCATAAAATTTACCTTAAAATGATGTATTGCTGAAATTCATTTTTTAAGAACACTTTTTTTACACGTGTTCCAAATTTATTATGCTAATTGTCATAAAGATGTTTTTTTTTCTAATATCTCTTAAATCAATCTCAAACACCTGATGATTAGTTTGCCTGGTGAGTCCAATTAGAAGAAATCTACTTAAGAAGGATCTTTCACATTATTAAGCATGCCACAAATTTTCAGCAATATAGGAAAGGTAGGAAAACATTAAATATCTCATGAAAACGTAAGTGTGATCATCGTACTGTGAAGAAATTTGTGGCTCATGCGGAGCACTTATTGTTAGTGCAGATAAAAGCATAATGAGGAATGTTTCTGCCATATAAATTAATTGGATTAACAGAGCAGCTGCTAAAATACCATTACAAAGCAGCAAGCTTGTATTTGAAGCTGCTAATGCCTCTGAAGTCTTGCAATCCTCAAATTGTGAATAAACAGACTATGCGGCCACCCTTAAACAGTGCTCTCAAGCAGAAACAGTTGCAATGGGCCAGACATACATGAAGACTAATTTTCTGTTTTCTTTACCGATGCGTGCCTTGCAACCCTGGATAATCCAGATGGATGGAATTATGGATGTTGGTGGATGGCCACCGTGTCCCAACAAGACTACAAGGAAATGGTGGATTCATGTTTTGGGCAGGAATCATAGGGAGAGAGCTGGTAGTCCCCTTTAGGGTCCATGAAGGTGGGAAAGTTACCTCAGTAAAGTATATAGAGTTATTGTATGACCACTTTCTTCCATAGTACAAAAAGAACATCTGCAGCAAAATCATCTTCATGAATGGCAATGAACCATTTCATGCTGCAAAGAATACCTCTGAGTCATTGGCTCATTGGGGAAGCCACAATCCTCCCCTGACCTCAACCCTATTGAGAACCTTTGGAGTATCATCAGTCAAAAGATCTATGAGGATCGAAAGCAGTTCACACTAAAACATCAGCTCTGGAAGGCTTTTTGGACATCCTGTAATAAAATTAAAACAGAAACTATCCAAAAACTCACATGTTCAATGGATGCAAGAATTGTGAAGGTGATATCAATATAGGGGTATTATGTTAGCTTGTAATTTGGCCTGTTTCAGAATTTTCAATTGTTTTACAACCTATAAAATGGTTGCAAACTCTGTTGTGCATAATAATTTGGAACAGAGCATTTTGATTTTTTTAAAATTTTGAAATATAATCCTGTTTCTAAACACAAGAACTCCAATTAATTTTTTTTCCCCTAAACTTCTGTACATGTGTATGTGCTGTAGTGTCTTTGTCTAGTCACAGTGTAATCCTCTATTCCCACCTTTTCAGCTATTCAGTGCTGGTCTTATTCTCTCCACAGTGACATCACCACTGTTCAGACTCTCTGGGTCACACTGCATTCTGATGAGCCAGAAATCTCTTTTACAGTGTAAGTCTATGGTGCCTCATTCTGAAGCTCCATAGACTTACATTGTAAAAGCCATGACATTAGGTATTCATGATGCCTGTGAGTTTCGCTTAAATTGACCAATAACCTTAGTTACTAGTATCTAATTACTACCCGCCCTGTCGTGGCCCCTATCCCAATAATTACACATAAAACATTCGTTTGGATAAATTTGGCCACAGCAGCCATCTTTATTAACATTTAAACATAACAGTTTGTTAACATTGAAACCCCAGGGAAGGCGGTCCTCGAAGCCCCAAGAGCCAACCAACTAGTATCAAATCTCTCCAATTTGGCCTCCAGGTCGTGTCCCTGCCCCCAGCCGCTAGGCACCAGCTCAGAGACGCTTAAAGACTCGCCCGGCCAATATCCGCCAAAATCCCACGTCCCCAGTCCTCTCGACTGTATAACCCTTAATTCTCTAAGCCACACCAGGGGGAGTCCAGGATCTCACACATCCCCCCCCCCTCCAAGCCGCCATTTCTTAGCACCACCAACTTCGAGGACCTCTTTCCCCCCCCGCCTTGCTGCCGCGACGAAACATAACTAATACACTTTAGCGCCACAAATCTGACCCTCGCTACCTTCACTAAAATAACCTTAAAATTCTTAAACTGTGAACCAAACCAGCAAGTACCCTATTTAAAAAAGGGGAGGGTGGGTGGGAGCTTGCTATCTAATGAGAGGGGCACCAAAATGGTTGCTCCTCTAAGATGGGTGCCCCCTTTTATAGTCATTCCCCCTTTATCGCCCCTGCCTTCTTGCCTACCTTGCCCTCAGCCAATCCGTAATCCCCAATTCAAATAATTCCTTCAGCTCACTCCATATTATCGCCCCCACCTTTCCGCTCACCCCCTATAGGCCCATTCAACCCTGTCATGTCGTCCTCCCTCAAAGGCCTGCGGCCTAGTCCGTCCTCACTTGACATTAGGTATTCATGATGCCTGTGAGTTTCGCTTAAATTGACCAATAACCTTAGTTACTAGTATCTAATTACTACCCGCCCTGTCGTGGCCCCTATCCCAATAATTACACATAAAACATTCATTTGGATAAATTTGGCCACAGCAGCCATCTTTATTAACATTTAAACATAACAGTTTGTTAACATTGAAACCCCAGGGAAGGCGGTCCTCGAAGCCCCAAGAGCCAACCAACTCGTATCAAATCTCTCCAATTTGGCCTCCAGGTCGTGTCCCTGCCCCCAGCCGCTAGGCACCAGCTCAGAGACGCTTAAAGACTCGCCCGGCCAATATCCGCCAAAATCCCATGTCCCCAGTCCTCTCGACTGTATAACCCTTAATTCTCTAAGCCACACCAGGGGGAGTCCAGGATCTCACACATCCCCCCCCCTCCAAGCCGCCATTTCTTAGCACCACCAACTTCGAGGACCTCTTTCCCCCCCCGCCACCAACACCAATGTCCTGACACCTCAGACATTTGTGTCCCGCCACACCGACAGCCCTTTTTCGATACCCTCCTGCACCGCAAGACACCATAGGTCCAAACCGATAGCATTCAAGTGCACTCCATCTTTTCTCCAATATTCGCCCGTCCCTGACTCCAGATCCAAATGGCGAATCACAAGAGCCCCATTCCGTACCATAAAACGTGAAATTGCTCTATTAATCTTTATTCTGGCCCTGTTAATACCCTGCAGTGACCAAGCTCCGAACCAAACTTTCCTAGGAACAATATCCGACCAGATTATTAATAAATGCGGGAACATGGCCCACAATCTTAAAACATCAAATTTGATGTCGTTGATCAGTTCTCTACAAGGGCGTTTACCGAGATCGTTGCCCCCCAAATGAATTACCAATAAATCCGGCACCCTGTCCAACCGCACAAACTTATGAAATTCCGGCAAGAGCTGCTTCCAGTACATTCCCCGTTTTCCAATCCAACGTATGGTCGCTGATGACTTCTCCACGCCGAGCTGTCTCCCTTGAGGGCGAACATCTGCTCGCACCGCTGCCCAAAATACAAACGAGTGGCCCACAATCCATGCCAGTAACGGCCTTTTTCCTGCAAAGAAAGAATAACAAACCAAAACATAGTAATCGTAAAGCACGACCCTAATAAATCTTCATCCAACTCTAAAAAATCCCCCTTTAGACCAAAGACGGACGAATATAAGACTTGAACCTCACGGATTCCCAACGGCCGATCCTCCGCACCACGTCCTCTCCCAAACCTCTTCTTGCCGCTTCCGTAGCTGCCCCTATCCTAAATGAGTGACCCGAAAACTTCTCTGCTGAAATACCTCCTTGCGTCAAACAGCGCTTAAATATAGTGACAAACTGATACCGAGATAAAACCGATCCATCTTCGTGCAACAACAGTGGCTCATCAACCCAAACCTTCCCCTCTGAAAATTCCCGAAAACATAATACCGGGCACAATGGGGAACCCGGTACTTCAAATAGCTCAATTTTACACCCTTTTCCAGCCAAATCAGTTTTTGATTGACGCAGCCAAATAACCAACTTATCCCCGTGTAAGACTACATCCTGACCTTGCAGCCCCCCTTTTTTATTCTTAGCTGGGCTGACCAACTCACCCAAACGAAACGCCCCAAAGAATGCCAAAGCAAATGCCAACTTAAACAAAACCACCTCCGGCTGATTAGCGCATACCCTTGGGAATTGTTCGCCTAACTGCAATAAAATCTCGTAGGACACAGGGCGTCGACCATCTAAGGATTTCCAACCTTTACGCCAACCCTTCATCACCTGTAGGACCATAAATGATTTAGTTACGTCATGAAGCCCCCTGAATCTAAATCCAAATGCTAAACCAGCCAAAAATTGATTAACTTTTGATACTGACCAACCGCAATCCCATTTTTGACCTAAAAGCAACAGCAATTTCTCGTCGTCATGCATAACCGATCCCAGCGACAAACCCCAATCCACCCAAGTATCCCAGGCCTTAACATAGTGCGACCAAGTTCCTGGCGCCAACGACCTAGACAGTAACCCTCTTACTGCCCCAACGGAAGCTTTCATAGTTCCTCCGGGCAGAAAACCCGCACGAGATCCACTTGAGACATGCCATCTGGAACCCGATCCCACTGTGAATAAAAAATAGTGTCACCAATCAATGATTCATTAGACGACCGAAATTCCGCAGTGACCCATAAGTTAAACCTTAGACCCAGCCAAACCATATGTTGCAAAACTCTTAGCAACGCTGAATCTGCGGATGATAGTGAATTTAGCGCTCTCACAGCGCCTTCCGATTCACAACCGAAACAAATCTTCATATTACAGACCTCTGATCCCCATAAGGATAAAGCAACAGCAATGGGAAAAACCGCACACAGCAATCGATTTGCAGATAAACCGTTATCCACCCATGAAGGCGGCCACCGACACGCTAGCCAATTCTCTCGAAAGACCAAACAAAAACCTTGCTCGTCCACCGGGCCGATCGTAAAACCCAAATCCTCCGCAGGCACCACAGGTGCAATCCACAGTGACTTACCGTTATACAAATCCAGAAAAAGCATCCATACTTTCAAATCATCCTTTAAGGCCTTTCGAAGCCTGATAAAATGAGAAGGGGACCGAACTCCTACAGTAGCCAAAGACATCCTGCGACAAAACGCCCTACCCATCGGCATGATACGGCATGCAAAATTCAACTTCCCCAACAATGATTGCACCACATGTAACGTCACCTTTTTTGACTCATACACTCTCCTCACGTCCAATCTCATGCTCACGAGTTTATCCATAGGTAAGCGGCACTCCATTGCCACTGTATCTATCTCGATGCCTAAAAAACTCAAAGATGTTACCGGACCTACCGTCTTGTCAGCGGCTAACGGAACGCCGAACTTCCTTGACACACTCTCCATAGAGTGAAGCAAAATTGAACAATCAGCGGAATGCGCTGGGCCCACAAACAGAAAATCATCCAGATAATGGATGCAAGATCGGAGCCCGGATACATCTTTTACTGTCCACTCCAAGAACGTACTGAACAATTCAAAATATGCACACGATAGGGAACAAACCATCGGCAAACAACGATCCACGTAAAAACCCCCATTCCAAAAACACCCCAACAAATGTAAACTATTCGGATTAACAGGAAGCAAACGAAACGCGGCCTCAATATCGGTTTTGCCAATAAAGCCCCCTGTCCACAACGTCTAACCCATTCCATAGCTGTGTCAAACGACGTGTAAAGAACCAAGCACAACTGTGGATCAATGCCGTCGTTCACTGACAAACCTTTTGGGAACGAAAGATGATGGATTAACCTAAATTTATTAGCCTCCTTTTTGGGTACCACCCCCAAAGGAGAAACTCTCAATCCCTCCATAGGGAGAGACTGAAAAGGGCCGGCCATTCTACCAAGTGACACCTCCTTATTCAATTTTTCCGTGACTACTTCGGGAAAATCATAGGCCGACTTCAAATTCTTTTTGGACCACTGCACCTTAACGTCCACAAAAGGTATTGAAAAACCATTCTTAAAACCATCTCTCAAAGTGGACGCTGCCTTTGTATCAGGATATCTACTTAGGAACGGCTCCATCTCTGCCAGCCGCACTGGAGTCACCCCTTTTGTCAAATCCATCTGACCCTTTTTGCTTCCCTCCCCTGAAACATCTTGCTGCCCCATGATTTCCTCCGCATGAAGAACACTCGTGCTTAAACTTACACTTTGCCCCGAACCTGCATGTCCCCTCGTTAAAGGCAAAACACAGTCCCTTTTGCATAACCACCGAGTGCCCTGACTGTCCTGAACCCCCGGTGCCTCCAAGAAATGACTGCGAACCCTGATTCGGCCTGACCGGTGCTGTCACTCTCATCCACAAAGAAATATCCTTGTGATCCCACCTAATATTTTGACGCACGGCTTTACGTTGACGGAACTGTTCATCGTATCTAATCCACCCTTGACCCCCATAGACCCTGTACGCCTCCCCAATGATATCTAAATAGCAAAACAAGGGGGCACAAGTTTCTGGCGATTTTTCCCCTATTACACTAGCAAAAATAGCAAAAGCTTGTAACCAGTTAGAAAAGGTACGAGGGATTAATCTAAACCTTCTCCTCTCCTCGTCCTCTTTTTTGGAATCATCCCTACGGGCTTTATCTAAATTGAAATGCTCTAAAGGGAGCAGAGAAAATATTTCAACATACTCCCCTTTCCAAATTCTCTCTTTCACCTCCGGCTTCAAATGCGCACCTAAAGGCCCCTCAAAACACACGTACACTTCCCCCCTAGCCGAATCATCAACCCGGACCGACTCATCCTTTTCTTTAGTCCCACCTTCCGTTGTCGTCGAGTCTCCCTGCTGAACTACCTCGCAACTACCAACTGATGTCAACCCAGGTGCCAATGGGGCCCCTTGTGAAATACTGGATCCTGGCCCGCCCGAGTCACCAACTCCTTCCGCCCCCAGGACCCCCCTCTCCCGAACATTCCCCAACCACGCTGATAACGGCGATGGTTCGATTTGCCTACCCCTTGTCTCCCACATTTGGAACAAATCTTTTAACCCTTGCATTAAAATACCCGTGCCAACACTAACCCCCCTACAGAAACCTCCCCTCTACATAAATCAACACTAGGAGCTAGTGATGGCAATAAAGAAGATAAAACAACACTCTCACCTGGCTGCCTGGGCGCTGTGATCCCAGCAGCCGCTGATCCCGGGTCCAGATGCGCACCTACAGTCTGTGCTCCACCACGTCCGTGTGGGCTTGATGATCCACGAACATCCATAGGCCAGTCCTGAGATGTCGCTGCGGTGATAGGACCCACAGCGTGGTCCCGATCCACGGATGCTGCCCGTGATGATGCAAGGCGCGCAGCGTGAAGTTCCGCTAAACTGCCCCCGCTAGCTGCCACAGCCCCCCCATAAACTAGTGCCCCTGGTCCTTCTGTAGTTCCTGTCTGAACCCCCCTCTGGCTATAATCCCATGCATTCATATTATCTACAGTGCTTCCAGCACTGAAACAGTTACTAGCAGCAGCAGTCAGCGAGTGGGCGGGGGAAAACCGGCGCTCATCACCGGCTGCTCTGTGCTCAGGGGCCTGAACTGCTGCCGCCCGAGAGTCCCTCATATCGCGCTGAGCGGCGGCCCGTATGAATGGGCTCGCCGCCGCTCCTGCGCCTGGTTCCTGTCCACCGGCCGTTACCGGTGAGTGTGCTGACCTGCCGCGCCGCGCCGCCGTTTGAGGTGCCCCCGTACAGGCCCCCGTCCGCTCCTCTGCGTCTCTTGCCGCCGCTGAGCCGGCCCCTTTCCAGGCTGGGCACCGGCCGCTCCTCTCCCTGGCTCCGGCAGCGCTGACAATCTGTCTGATGAAGGGGAGGCCGACACCTCCCCCCGCTGCAGGCCCCGCCGACTGGTGGGATTCCTCCCGGCTCCCTGGCAGCGCCCGCTGAAACTGCGGTCTGCTGCTGGAACCGGAGGGTCCCCTGAGGGGCTCCTCATATGGCGTCGGGCCCTGGGGGCAACCTCGGGGCTCAGGCGCTCCGGAGGCCGAGACCTCTGAGGCCGGCAGCCCTCAGTCAGTAAATTGGCTGACCCGGATCCCCCTACAGGAAGCAGGCCCTGCAGTGACGCCTGCAGCCAGCCTGCACCCCTGTCTCTAGCTGCATCGCGGAGATGTTGAAGAATTGCCTCAACCTCCATTCTCTCTCCCACAGAGCTTGCTATCTAATCAGAGGGGCACCAAAATGGTTGCTCCTCTAAGATGGGTGCCCCCTTTTATAGTCAATCCCCCTTTATCGCCCCCGCCTTCTTGCCTACCTTGCCCTCAGCCAATCCGTAATCCCCAATTCAAATAATTCCTTCAGCTCACTCCATATTATCGCCCCCACCTTTCCGCTCACCCCCTATAGGCCCATTCAACCCTGTCATGTCGTCCTCCCTCAAAGGCCTGCGGCCTAGTCTGTCCTCACTCTTCCAGGTCACACAGAGGGACCCAGAGAGTCAGTACAGTGGTAACATCACTAAAAAAGGAGAACAGTGTTGGATAGCGGAGAAGATAGTGGTAGGTGAGTATATTAAAGGGAACTTGCCACCTGTTTTGGCCGCTATAAGATGCGGCCACTGCCTTTCAGGGCTTATCTACAACACTCTATAATGCTGTAGATAATCCCCTGATCTGACCTGAAAGAGAAGAAAAACAAGTTTTATTATTCTCACCCAGGGGGAGGTCCGGTCTGATGAGTTTCGCAGGTCTGGGTCCTGTGCCTCCCATCTTCTTGCGATGCCGCCCTCCTGCCCCAGCATCGCCACTCCTGCGCAGGTGTACTTCTCTACACTGACACTATAATACATTCACATATACACAAATTTAAAGGAAAACATTCATGAGAGGGTTTCTTTAAAAATTGAAATTCACATTTTTGATATAGAATAATTTTTTCGTTCAGGCACAAAAAACCTCAGTGTGGCACTAATGCTATTTAAGAAAATGACACTGCCCCCAGTTATCATCATTGATATTTACATTGTGAAAAGTGAATATCACAAAACTTGCATGAAGTGTCTAGTCTGAAATATACAAGCATTTTTGCAGGATATGAGTATCTATTATTCACCAAAAATATGTTTTAAAGAAGGATCAAACAAAAAGGGTCTTGGAAAGCTAAAATAAAGTTTAGCCTGTCATCAATTTACCCACATGTCATGCTCTTAGATTTGGTCCCTTGATTTTGTGTTCTGCAGACAGCTTCTGTCTTTGCCGAGCCACAGGTGACACGCCTTTTCTCTGGGTGTTTGAGTTCTGCTTTTCTGGCTGCAGACTGCTTCGCTTAACACGGGTGTTTTTAGTGGTTTACGCCTTGCTGTTCCTTTGCTATATTTTGCACCTGTCTTCTATTTATCATTATCTGTTAACAGTGCTTGCTTTTTTCTTTGATTGATATTTTGTTATTTACTTTACTCACTTTGGAATCTTTCCTTTGTTCAGCACACTTCTCTTTTTGTAGGTAATTCTCACTCTGCTCTTCCCTCTGGTTCTTTATGAGGAACTTGAAGCAACTTGTCAGCCTTTAAGCAGTGTAGACCACAGTTTCCATGTCCTAGTCTGTGGTTACGTGATTCTCTGCACCCGCAGATAACACTAGTGACTGCGGAGTCAGGATATCTAGTCTGTACAGGAACTGGAAGGGTCAGTTGCAGGGTCAGAGTAGGGCTTTTACCAGTCTGAATAGGGATCTATCAGGTTCAGGTATTTGTCACTATTTGTACGCTATCCATGTGTACGTGCTTGTGCATTCATAACATCACATGTAAATGGGAAGACAGGATAGGAGTATTGGGAAAAAGCTATTTCATGATGGGCTGCTTTGAAAAAATCTTTTTGTATTGGGTATCGCCTTTAAAATTAATTACATTTTTCTAATTTTGAAAATGATCCCTTTAAAAGATAAAATTATAACATTATCTCAGATTCTTAGTAAGGTTACTTCTCGCTAATGCAGACTGTGTAGACATTCCACATTGAAACATTGAATGGGGGGAAGCCTTGATGGTTTTGAATGCTCTTGATGTTTCCAACATTGAATTTGTTTAATTCACTTTGAAGTGGCATTTCTTGAAATGTTGAATATAAACATTTTGGTCTTTTCTGAGCTGTTCTGGCGCCTACATTGAGAAATCAAAAAGATATGTACTCTAGAATGCTAAGCAATGCAATATGTTGTTATTGCTTTTGAAAGAAAAGAAATCATCTAAATGTACCCGTTTTATTCAATGACACCTAAAGTTCCTTATCACGGTTTTTATCTTTAATCTGGTTAATAATTGAAAATAATAAAGATTAAAAATAGTTGGGTAAAATGAAAAGCTGGAAAAGAATGTGGAATGTGAGGTAAGATGATAGATTTATATACCAGGGCATTAGTGAATTGGTGTCCACTGTATAACTCCTAAATGTGGAATTACGGTACCTACAGTCAGCCTAGCCATTCCACATAATCGGAGGCTCCTTCTATCCTTAAAAAACTTTTCAGGTTATTTATAAATTTTTCCACATCCACCAAAAATGATAAAATATGTAAATATATTTGGCCTTTTTAGCTCCCGCAGTCCAAGTTCCTGACCCCCAGTTCTCCACACTCATCTTTTGTTCACTTGGCTGCACCAGTACCATTTTGATAACCTCATATATAACCATTGCAGTCAGTCATTGGCTTTAGTAAAATATAGCACAAGACCACTGGGACAAGTAATTGGCAGCAATGATTACATAGTGTATATGGGAGATCTTTGCTACAGTCAGGTAAACAGAGGACCATTGGATAGAACCAGAATTATGGTTCTGGAATGGTGGAGATTACAAATAAAACAGCCTTTATTAAAAAAATCATAGTTGTGCAGTTTTCACAGTGGTCTTTGGGCTTTTTCAGACTCATACTTCTCAGAGGCAGGATTACAATGACAGATAACACCTCTATACACACACAGTATTCACAGTATTCACCAATCACAATAGACGATATCACAGATCACCCTGAGCCCACCTCCCTTCACAATGCCCTTTGCACATGTAAGTTATAAAAGATAGTGTTGGCATCTGTTCATTGTGGCTAATGTCCATCTGTTGTTTCCTAAGACAATAAGAAGTCACAGTCTGAAAAAAAAACAGTGGCAAATGTGAGAATGGTAAGATTTCAATTTATTTTATTATCAAAACAGCCTGTGTTGTGAAAAAGAATGTCAACAAAATAATAGTAACCCAAAAACCTAATTCAAACAATAGTTCATTTTCTTATGATACCTTCCTGTTAATCTCTTTCTGACATTGGGTGTAACAGTACGCCCACCTAGGACTCCCCCCCCCCCCCCGTGGTTGGAGCTCATAGCAAGTGAGTAACTTGATACCTTGAGAAAGAGGGTCGGTTCCCTCGAAACGCGTCGGGATTGGCCCCTGCTAGTGTCCGTTTCTCGGACAGGTGATGTCACCACTTAGCCACGCCCCTTACTTGCCGCGCTACTGTTCGGTGGCGCCATCGGCCGAGGCGGCCTGCCGAAACTATCAGAAGCGAGGATATAGGGGATTTTTTCACCACGGGAGGACGCTCCCTCTTGGTGCATGCACCTCTGACACCGCAGCCCTTTTATACCACGGAGGGCAGCAGTGCGGCAGCCAACCTCTTCATCCAGGGGACGTGCCAGTTTCCATTTGGGAGGTAGGCTATTGCAGTTCATTTGTCACACAAGTTCCAGCCTCTCTGTCAGCACGGCATCCTTATTCTTGGTATTATTCATTCACTTACTTTTGGCAGGGGTTTGCACACAGCCCTGCCTAGGTGCCTGCAGCTTTACTTGTAGGTTGGTAGCCCAGCGCCAGTGTGTCTGTTTGTATTTTGCTCCTTAAATACTATTGCATCCATATACTGTACCTTTAGTTAGTATACTATAGTAGGAACCCTCAGATGAAGCCATATGAAGCCATAAAGGGAAACCTGTATCAGGTGAGGGTGGCAACCGCCAAAGAAGGAATCTTTTGTGGAGTTAATGGCGCTATATAAGTGAGGAAAATAAATACATAAATAAATACGGTAGACTTTATAAACCTCATCACTATCTTTATCAGATTTGTTTATGACATGAATTTTTGTGTTTTTTGCTTTATTTATTTATTCATTTATTAACCATGTATACCTCATCTATGCACGTACCTTATTTTCCTCTTTTATTTTATAATAACACCTATTGTGCTTCAGATCAAAGTATATGCTTTTAACTAAAGAAAAAAATTAATTTCAATTAATACATTTTAATCAATAAAATGATGCTTTTATTATTATCAATAGCTTACACCTTGTCCCTTTCTTTTTTGCATACTAAGAAGCTATTAGGATTTTCAGATTTGTTGAAAAAATTGGGCCAAAAGTGTGTGGGGGGAGAGGAAATGAAGGTAATGACATCATCGACTCAATAGATGACCACTGCAGCCAATCACTGCACTCGTAGATACAATTTATTCTATTTTTTATGTTAATTAATGTTATAGATACAATGTATTAATGTAGTATGTTACGGCAGTCAGATTTCTATTCTCTGTGTCTAAGCTGAATGTGTTGAATACAATTGACGGGTTATTAGAAGAGATTACTCTGTTATTCAAAAATATTTGTCAACCCCGTGAAATTAGGCCACTGTATGTCCTTCCATTTTGTTTCCTTTTCACTAAACATGCTGAATTTTCCTGAACAAAGAAAAGTTAATTACATTGCACCACAGCACAAAGCTCATTTATTTATATGGCTAAAAAAAAAACCTATCGTGAATATTAAATATAGATTTAAATATTTCAAGCTCTGTAATTTATCGTATAGAAGCCTGACATAATAGCTTAATCTGTAAAAGTGTTATCTTCGTATTCTGGGGTTCTGATTTAATAAGATATTTATTGTTTCAGTAAGCATTTTTAAAATATAATCTGTACACAAACAGTCATTCTGAGTAATAGGCCTTCACATAGCAAATGTCAGATCTTTAAATCACATTAGACCTCTAAAGAAAAGAAAGAATGCTTCCTCCCAGTTTAAACATCAGACCTCCATTTATTATGCACGTGTTTATAAATCTCTTTGGAATACACTCCTCATCTGGGAATCCTGGAACAGCGATGCTGTTTGTCAGTATGACTTATATAGTTGTATACATTGGTCATAGTTCTGCGGCATCCCATTGTCTAAATCCAAGGTTATTTTAAAGTTATACTAATGCACAACTATTTATTCAGAAATTGGAATTTAACAACAGAGAAGAAAAATATAAACTTTTTGCATTCATAAAATTCTAAACTAACAGAAATAGTGTTAAACTATTAACTCTGACAATTGCCATAATAGAGTAGCTTAAAGGGAACCTGTCACCAGAAATAACGCTGTTAACTTGCAGATAATACGGTTAATCTGCAGGTTAACAGCATTATTATGCTGCCCGGAGCCGAATGCAGTGGGGAGAAACTGGCCTTTATTCTCCCCCCCTGCGTTCAGTATTCAATCATTGGACGAGGCGGCACCGGCTTACTCACCGCTCTGATTATGCAGAGTGGCTGCTGTATACTCAGAGCGGTGACTGAACCGGTTCCGCCCCCACCCCACAAATGATTACCGAATGCTGGCGGGGAGAATAAAGATCATTATGTTCCTACTGCATTCAGCTACATGCAGGCACCGGGCAGCATCATAACACTGTTAACGTGCAGATTAACTCCATATCTGCAGGTTGACAGTATAATTCCTGGTTCCCAAGGAAGACAGCATTCATTTTGTGGTCAATCTGGACAGGGAGTGGATTACACAGCTCATAGCCTATCCATAGAGACAGTGAGAAAAAGCCATACAGCACTGTACAGACAGTGTGTCTTTGTCTCAAGAACAGAGAAGATTAGTATGTGAAGAACAAGCTGTTGTACCCAAATCTGGACATCACTTTGACACATGGTTGGGTTTTAATACTAGAGGTTAGGACCATCCCAATTT
Organism: Ranitomeya variabilis; assembly: GCF_051348905.1. Taxonomy (NCBI): domain Eukaryota; kingdom Metazoa; phylum Chordata; class Amphibia; order Anura; family Dendrobatidae; genus Ranitomeya; species Ranitomeya variabilis. Next base: position 69,230,022 of record NC_135233.1, read on the forward strand.
GGGTACACCTTGACGCTGGTGGGATGGCTTTTACATTTTTTTTTAATGAAAAACTTTGTTTACAAAGTACCCTATGTTATTATCATGCACTATTGCTTTTATTTATTTACTTACAGCAGAGTATAGGTTCATTTTATCTCGGTCTTAGGTTTTGTCCATACTTTATATGCGTAGATTGCTCAGATTTCATTAAATTATGCCAGGGATGCCTGTCTATAATGTTTCCTGTTCACATACAAATGCATATGTACTAATTAGGTCAAATATTTTTTAATACATTAACATATAAAAATGTAATATTTTAATGAGTTATTAAAAATCTAAGTGATAAATTTCAGAGATTAATTCACACTAAACATAATACCTTATACAAATACAAAATACCTTATACAAATACATTATACAGTCACAAAACAACAAATAATCTCATCATACTTGGTTACAACCTAGACTATAAATGTATTGTACTATTTAGAGGTCATGGAGAATAGCATAAAAAAAGGACAAAGCCAGAGCCATTAGATGAGTGAATAAATTTAACTAGAATTGAATTCTTCTAGAATTTTGCAAATATTTTAATTTGCTTCCAAGCAGATGAAGGACAATGGCTGACACAGGGGCCATCAAAATGTAAAAAAAATTAAACAAATTATACTCACCTCATTGCTCACTTCACCTGCACTTCTGCTATTCCGGTCCTCATTCTCCTCCTCCACCTCTCCTTCTGCTTGAGATGAAATCTTTGGACCTCTGATTCTGTTCCGCACTTCAATGTGTCATGGTACAAGAGAAGGTTCTGCTCATCCACGTGGAAGGTTGCTGCACATGTCAAAACATCATGATGCTGTTGACAGTAGCGGTGTGTCCAAACTATTGACCCTCATAATATAATATATATATTTAAATTAAGGATTTTCTTAAACTTTTAAATACATTGACAATAATTGAAACTAAAAAATATTTGATCACACTGGCGCTCACCACTAAGTGACTGTGTGGCATGAAGTGTATAAACAAGAACAATCCCCCAGCTGCTGGAATCCAAAACAGAATATGTGCCAATTCTGTGCAAGTATATACACTGACTGTTAGGGCTAGCGGAACGCACCAAATTAAGGGATAGATACGAGGTGTGTTCACAGCCCTGGGTCCACCATGCAGAGATGGTACCTGCTGCTATGTAATGGTGGATGGACGCTGAACTCACACGTGGGTTCGACTTCACCCTGTGTGAAATAGTAGTGAGCTCTGTTGCTTCACAGAGTCGCAAGATACTCAGAGAGTAATATCTTAACTAGGGTTGTGCGTGCTCTGGAACTCTTCTGTGCTAACCGAACACATGAAGGAACCATATGCTAAGCCAAGTGGCTAATTGCCCCCACTGATGCTAGCTGCCTGCCTGAGTGTACAGTCCCAGATCTAGACACATCACATGTAACCAGAGTGGTAGAGCATCCAATGGCATTAGCCATAAACAAATGATACTAGCGCATGGCCGTGCGGCCATGCAAACCTTTTATAGTTGCAGCTTCTTCAGAACCTTCCTAGTGGACCAATAGGAGCCACTACAGGACCTGCATGTGTGACCACTGACCTCCAATGAGAGGTCTTCCTTTGGGCATGCTCAGAAGGAGAAAAGTAGGACTTAGTCCCAGAAGTGTCTGCTCGCCACTGACCAGTACTGGCTACAATGGCTGAGCCTGGAAGGGCAACAGTAACCAAGCGCAGTGTATCTGCCTGAGCCAGACGCTGGGACCAACATCTCCGCTGAGCAGGCTCCACTGTGGCTGGAGAAGAATGGGAGACCACAGCGGAGGTGGTTCGAGATTCCCCCTGTGCAGTGGTGGGAACTCGACACCTAACATTAACCCCCCTCATATGGTCCCCTCCTCCTTCGACCTCACTCCGCTCAAAGGCAGCAATGAGCTGCAGAGCTCGAATGCGCTCAGCAGGCTCCCAGGGCCTGTCCTCTGGGTCATAACCCTTCTAATCCACCCCCCAAAAAATGTTGCCATGTACCACCTTACACCCCAAGATAGCGTACACCTCATAATCATCCGTAGACAAACCCGATGTCCCAGCAGATGACTTGGAAAACTGGGACATGTGTATGGGCTTTAAGAGGGACACATGAAAGGTGTCAGTGATGCCTAGGCATGGAGGAAGAGCCATACGATAGACCACAGGGTTAACCCACTCCAGGACCTTGAGGGGACCCAAGTAGCGAGGTGCAAACTTAGTGGACTCAACTCGAAGCCTGAAGTTATGGGCGGAGAGCCACACTAAATAAACAGGAACAAAGGTCGGAGTGGGGCGCCAATGTGCATCGGCGGAGGACCTCATTCTCTCCTTGGAGGCCCGGATGGCATCCTGAGTGCGGTCCCAAATGTCACGTGCCTCCACAGACCAATCTGCCACCCTGGAGTCAGCGGAAGACACGAGCATAGGCACAGGAACCCGCAGATGCTGGACGTAGTTTAGGAGGAACGGGTCTGCCTAGTGAAGTCATCTACAGCGTTGTTCAGCGCAAACTCGGCCCATGGTAGCAAGGATGACCAGTCATCCTGCCTGGCTGAAACAAAATGTCGCAGTTATGTGACCAAGGTCTGGTGGGCCCTCTCTACCAACCCATTTGTCTCAGGGTGGTATGCTGAAGAGAGATTCAGCTCAATGCTGAGTAGACGACAAAGCTCTCTCCAGAACCAAGATGCAAACTGGGGACCCCGGTCACGACAATTTTGTCCGGCATACCATGTAGGCAGAAAATGTGTTTAAAAAACAAAGCTGCCAGAGCCCGTGCAGAAGGTAGCCGTGGAAGCGGCACCAAGTGCACCATTTCTTAAAAATGGTCGGTGATCACCCAAATAATGTTGCTGCTACGAGACTTGCGTAAGCCCACCACAAAGTCCATACCGACCATCTCCCAGGGCCTGTCCGCCACCGGCAGGGGGTAAAGTAGCCCAGCTGGCCGTTGTCGAGGAGACTTATTCTTGGCGCAGGAGACACATGCCCAAATATAGTCTCTGACATCCCAGGCTATATGCGGCCACAAGTACATCCTTGCCAGTAGCTCAGATGTCCTCTTGGTCCAAAAATGTCCACCCACCCTGGACGAGTGAGCCCAAGAGAGAACCTGCGGTTGCAAATTGGATGGTACAAAGTCTTGCCCGGGGGAACAGACTCTAGCGAAACCAGAGCCACGGTTCTCAGGCTCTCAGAAGGGACAATAAGCCGAGGCTTCTCCTCTTCTGAAGACACTACGGAGTGGGAGAGAGCATTGGCACAAATGTTCTTCTCCCCAGAGTGAAAATGGAAGTTGAAATGGAACCGGAAGAAGAACAGGGACCATCTAGCCTGGCGAGAATGTAGCCGCTGGGCAGTCTGTATATACACCAAATTTTTGTCCTCGGTGTAGATTTGGAAGGGAAAGCGAGCCCCCTCCAGGAGGTGTCTCCACTCTGAGAAAGCCAACTTCATGGCTAGGAACTCCTTGTCCCTGATGGAATAATTCCTCTCTGCCGGTGTGAAGGTCTTGGAGAAAAAGAAGCAAGGATGCTTCCGACCTTGAGCATCCTTTTGCAAGAGGACTGCTCCAGCACCGACGGATGAGGCATCCACCTCCATTATAAATGGCTTATCTACATTGGGGTGATGTAGGATGGGAGCGCTAGCAAAATGAGACTTAATTGAGAGGAAGGCCTCCTCCGACCACAATTTGGGATTTGCTCCCTTATTGGTGAGGGCTACCAAGGGAGCTACCAAAGTTGAGAAGTGAGGAATGAACTGGCGATAATTAGGGTTGAGTGAAACGGGTCGGCAATTTTCAGAAGTCGCCGACTTTTGGCAAAGTCGGGTTTCATGAAACCCGACCCGACCCCTGTGTGGGGTCGGCCATGAAGTCGGCGATCTTCTGAATCTGGAATCGGAATTCCGATACCGATTCCCGATATGTTTAAGATATCGGGAATTGGTATCGGAATTCAGATTTAAGTGTAAAATAAAGAATTAAAATAAAAAATATCGCTATACTTACCCTCTGACGGGCCCTGGTACTAACCGGGAACCTTCCTTCCTTAGAATCAGCCTTCCAGGACCTTGCGGTGACGTCGCGGTGACGTCGCGGCTTGTGATTGGTCGCGCGGCCGCCCATGTGACCGGTCACGCGACCAATCACAAGCCGCGACGTCACCGTGACGTCACCGAAGGTCCTGGAAGGGCTGATTCTTAGGAAGGAAGGCTGCCGGAACGAAGCCGAGGGTGAGTATATTCCTATTAGGTATATACTCACCCTCGGACACGCCCTGCTTCTTTCCGGCAGCCTTTCTTCCTAAGAATCAGCCCTTCCGGGACCTTCAGTGACGTCACGGTGACGGCTTGTGATTGGTCGCGCGAGCGGTCACATGGGCGGCCGCGCGACCAATCACAAGCCGCGACGTCACCGTGACGTCACCGCAAGGTCCTGGAAGGCTGATTCTAAGGAAGGAAGGTTCCCGGTTAGTACCAGGGCCCGTCAGAGGGTAAGTATAGCGATATTTTTTATTTTAATTCTTTATTTTACACTTAAATATGGATCCCAGGGCCTGAAGGAGAGTTTCCGCTCCTTCAGACCCTGGGAACCATTGGAAACCCAATGCACTGCATTGGGTTTCGAGTTTCGGCCGACCCCGACCCCGACTTATTTATAGGATCGGCCGATTTCACTCGACCCGACCTTTGAAAAAGTCGGGTTTCGTGAAACCCGACCCGATCCTATCAAAGTAAAGGTCGCTCAACCCTAGCGATAATAATTAATGAACCCCATAAAGTGCTGCACCGCTTTGAGAGAATGGGGTTCTTGCCAGTCCATCACAGCCTGTAGCTTGGTAGGATGCATAGCCAAACCCTGGGCGGAGGTGATATAGCCAAGGAATGGCAAAGACTCCTGCTCAAACACACACTTCTTCAACTTGGCGTAGATTGAGTTTGCCCGTAAGATTTCGAAGACTTTGCAAACATTTCTCTGGTGGGAGTCAATGTCTGGAGAGTAGATGACAATATCATCCAAATAGACTACAACTGAGGTGGTGAGCATATCCCGGAAGATATTGTTCACAAAGTCTTGGAAAACGGCTGGGGCATTACAGAGCCTGAAGGGCATCACCAGGTATTCATAGTGCCCATCCCTGGTGTTAAAAGCCATCTTCTATTCGTCCCCCTCACTGATGCGAATCAGGGTGTAAGCACACCGCAGATCTAGTTTAGTAAATACCATTGCTCCCCGTAGCCTATCGAAGAGCTCAGATATGAGGGGCAGAGGGTATTTATTCTTAACGGTGATGGCGTTAAGACCACTGTAGTCTATGCATGGACGTAGTTCTCCGTTCTTCTTCTGCACGAAGAAGAACCCAGCCCCTGCAGGTGACACTGACTTCCTATTGAATCCTCTTGCCAGATTTTCCTGGATGTACTGAGACATTGCCTCCATCTCAGGGAGAGATAACGGATAGACTCGGCCCCGAGGAGGCTTAGTACCAGGCAAGAGGTCAATAGGACAGTCATAGGGGCGGTGAGGCAGAAGGGTCTCCGCAGCCCTTTTGGAGAACACATCTGCATAGGGACAATAGTGTTTGGGGAGAAAGGAAAGATCTGCGGGTACCTCAGTTGTAGAAACCTGAACGCACTCCCTCTGACATCTACCCTCACAAGCTTCACTCCATCCCAAAATTCTGCCTGTGGACCACTCTATATGTGGGGAGTGGTACTGTAGCCAAGGTATCCCTAACAGGACCTCATCAATTGGCTCAGGAATGACGAGTAACGAAATAGTCTCCTGATGAGATGGTGACATAGAAAGAGTAAATGGGATGGTCTGATGTGTTATCTGTGAGGGTAGTGTCGACCCATTCACCACTAGTACGGTCACAGGCTTGGCGAGCATCACCAGGGGTATTGCGTGTCATTGGGCGAAGGCAGATGACATAAAATTGCCCTCTGTCCCGGAATCCACACAGAGCTCTACTGTATGAGTGGATGGGCCTATGATAATTGCCCCCTTAAAGGACAGATATGAGGAAAACGTTGCTGTGTCTAGTGTACCTCCTCTTACAACCACTAGATGCTGACATTTTCTTGACCGCTGGGAACATCTGGAGGCAAGATGTCCTGACTGCTGGCAGACATGACAGACCTTGAGTGCACGAGCAGTCCGGGACTTAGATCCCGCTCGTGACACCTCCATGGCCTCATGTGACTCGGGCACCTGGACCGGAGATTCCAAAGGTTTGGCGAAGGTGGGAGCCAGCCGAAACCTCTGCCTACATTGGGCTCGCTCCAACCTTCGCTCATTAAAACAAAGGTCTTTGCGAGTTGATACCGCTATTAGCTCCTCCATTGTGGCGGGAATCTCCCTAGTGGCCAAAGCGTCCTTCACATGGTCAGCCAGCCCCCTCCAAAATACAAGGATGAGGGCTTTATCCGACCACTCAAGCTCAGATGCTAAAGTCCGGAAGTGGACGGCAGAATGGCTGACCATGGACAAGCCCTGAGCCAATGCCAACAGTTGGAGCACCGTATCATGGGAGACTCAAGGTCCTAAAAAGACCTGTTTCAAAGTGCTCAAGAACAGAGGAGCAGTCTGCACCACATGATCGCCACGCTCCCACAGCGGCGTAGCCCACTCCAACGTCCTGTCCGACAGGAGAGATATAATAAATGCTACCTTTGCCCGCTCTGTGGGAAAATGTGCAGCCAGGAGCTTGAGGTGTATTGCGCACTGGCTCACGAAACCCCTACATGATTGGCTATCACGCTATCATCAGAATATTTATCTGTCAGCGGGAGGCGAAATAAGGTCGGAACAGGCGTGGCAGTGGACAAACTTGCTGCAGCCATGCTACTGCAGCAACATCCACAGCTGAGGTTGTTCGCTCGAGAGCCGCCAACCTGCCCTCCAGCTGCTGGATGTCCCACAGCAGTTGCTGTTCGTCCGCCATTACTAGCCAGACCCTGACACTAGTATACTGTTAGGGCTAGCGGAATAAAGGGATAGATACAAGGTGCGTTCGCAGCCCGGGGTCCACCGTGCAGAGATGGTACCTGTTGCTATGTAATGGCGGATGGACGCTGAACTCACATGTGGGTTTGACTTCACCCCGTGTGAAATAGTAGCGAGCTCTTTTGCTTCACAGAGTCGCAAGATACTCAGAGAGTAATACCCTAACTAGGGTTGTGCTTGCTCTGGAATTCTTCTGTGCTAACTGCACACATGAAGGAACCAGATGCTAAGCCAAGCGGCTAATTGCCCCCACTGATGCTAGCTGCCTGCCTGAGTGTACAGTCCCAGATCTAGACACACCACATGTAACCAGAGTGGTAGAGCATCCACTGGCATTAGCCATAAACATATGATACTAGTGCAGCCATGCGAACCTTTTATAGTTGCAGCTTCTTCAAGACCTTCCTAGTGGACCAATAGGAGCCGCTACAGGACCTAAGCGTGTGACCCCCGATCTCCAATGAGAGGTCTTCCCTTGGGCATCCTCAGAAGGAGAAAAGCAGGACTTAGTCCCAGAAGCGTCTGCTCGCCGCTGACCACTACTGGCTACAATGTCTGAGCCTGGAAGGGCAGCAGTAAACAAGTGCAGAGTATCTGCCTGAGCCAGACGCTGGGACTGACGTCTCCGCTGAGCAGGCTCCACTGTGGCTGGAGAAGAATGGGAGACCGCAGTGGAGGAGGTTCGAGATTCCCCCTGTGGCGGGAACTCGACACCTAACACTGACCTCTCAATATGATGCCGTGCTTAGGGGAGTATGGCCCAAGGATGCCGATGTGAAAAACTGCAGGTGGAAACAGTCGCCTATAGTTTAAGTACATAAAACTGAGCTCAATGTTGTAACCTAGGAGATCCACATGAAACTGGATACATGCACAATAAATGAGGGCGTAATGTTACTGAATTCTACAATAGTCCTAATTAAAACACTCAGTTGCTACCTCCTGAATGCTAGAGCCAGCTCCGCCACCTACCTAGAGATTTCTATGACCGCATGAACACCGACATAAGCAATATGGCACTAACCCTGATGAGCCCTAATGAAGAAAGTCGTATGCCTTTGAAATGCGTTGGTTCCCCTTTTTGGTCCTAACGCTGCTCCGTAGCTCTGTGACGTCACACGCTATTATACGCAAGCAGGTACTGGCGGCCATTTTTTTTGAGCTGCTTCCAGGGATGCCACCGGCCTGGGCTCCTCTGGTGCGGCACAGGTGTCCATGTTCCATTCATCCTTACCATCCACATCGCAGCAACTTCACGCTTCCAGCTGTACAGCTGGACTTAGCGGCGGGTACTTCATGACACAATCGTTGGCACACCATCACCAGGGTAAGTATAGCAGTAAGTGCTATATTGCTTATGTCTGTGTTCATGCGGTCATAGAAATCTCCTAGGTAGGTGGCGGAGCCGGCCCTAGCATTCAGGAGGTAGCAACTGAGTGTTTTAATTAGGGCTATTGTAGCATTCAGCAATGTTATGCCCTCATTTATTGTGCATGTATCCGGTTTCATGTGGATCTCCTAGGTTACAACATTGAGCTCAGTTTTATTTACTTAAACCCTAGGCGACTGTTTCCACCTGCTGTTTTTCACATCGGCATCTTTGGGCCATACTCCCCTAAGCACGGTATCATATTGAGAGGACATTGACAATAATTCCCTTACACATATGTACACTAAGATGCCACAAAATTTTATGATTAGTCTCAGAATGTCTCGTTAAGGCATCTCCTTTTCATTTGCTCCATGTCAATTTTGCAAATTTTCAAGTTCAAATTGTTTTGGTCTTCACCACAACCTTCGCACTAGAGATGAGTGTGTTAATCAGCGGACGATCAAGTTCAACTCAAATTTCCTTAAGCTCTCAGGTTCATGCAAATTCAAACAATTTGAGATTCAATTGTGCACAGTGATGGTCAGTAACTGGGCCATCACAAATCAATGAAACACTATTTGTACAGTAGAGTCGTTTTCTGTCTCCAGAGTCAATGAGCAAGTATATTCTGCAGCGTGTATGCTCCTATGGCCATACACTTACTCCTGTAATCAGCTGTACCACCTCTCTCTTTATTTCCTGTAGTGTTTGACCTCTTATGGTCAGCAGGGTTCACTCTCTTCTACTTCCATTTTTTTTCCAAGAGATTAGAAGCTTTCCAGTATTGAGATTTGTGCAATTTTATTCATGGCAAATCAAATTTTGGGGAAAATTCAGCAAATTTGAATTCAAAAGATCCACTCATCCCTACTTCTAACAAAAAAAATGAAACAGTTTATTGTTAGCAAGTGAAAACTGTCTATTAAATGAGAATTTCCACACTTGAGATGTGAAATTAATTATTTGAAATATGAAAAATGCTATATTTTAGAAGCAGCTAGGATGTAGACACAGTTGCTGCTTATTATTTTAAAGAGCAATGTATCTCAGTATTTTTCTTAGATCAATAGTAAAAGTGGTGATAAAAAACTTTGTAATACATTGTTTTGCAAAATATGCCTCTTTCTCGATACATTAGACCCATCTTCTTTTTCACCTGCCTCCTGCACTGATCACTAACTCTAACTATAGCATAAGATCTGTCTTTAGAGAGTACGAGGCATGATGGATTCCTAATGTCACTAAGGGATCAGATTACAGTTTCTGCTTATAGACCTTTATCCTTTTGCTTTTAGTGTTTCATCTCACCCTGTGTTGGATTCACAACCACACTGCTCAATACTGCTGAATAATGTCTTCCATGCTGCTTCTCCATTTGATGCTGTGGTACAGAGAAATAGAAGACACAATTGTCTTCTCTTCTGTGTACTTTGTACAGGAAACACAATTTCAGCTTTACCAACTGTGGAGCTGAGATTAAGGCACATTGACAATTTAGAGATAGGGGTAAAATGGTGATAAATGCAGAATGTAATAAATGATATTCCATAGCATGTACATAAACATTGTAGCTAAAATTGTGTACTTATCACAGGTACACTTTAATTAACAAATTTTATTCTCCATGAAAAACACAAATTAAAAGTTAGAAATCACCAGTATAGTCATCAAAATCAAGAAAAGTCCACATATTACTAGTTACCATCCTCTTCAAAAAACGGCTTCTTGGGAATTCAAAGCATTTCATTTGTATACAGAACTCTGGTCAACTTCTATAAGCTGCAAGCTATTTTTGACTGTGACTTGAAATTAACTCCAGGAATCCAATTGTTCCATATTTGTACTATAGAGATTTTGCAGGCGGTTCATTACATAAAACATAAGTCAAATCAATATGTTGACATGGGGTCACATACTAAAAAAATCTACATTACTAAAATGTATATGAACTTAAGCACAGAAAAGTGTAAACTTTAGCAGAATTCATCTGCATACTCCAAGATTTAGCTAAATGTGTTGCTAGGATTGAAGAGCATTTTCGTTTTTACGTTGATTCTTCAGGTTTTCAAGTCAGGCTAAATATTTTTTTTTTCCCCAAAAGGTATGAGACACTGCCCACACGAATGACCATGTTTGAGAAAAGATAAGCCAAAGAGCAGTTAATGGAGCCCATTTGTGATAAATAGCATTTAGCATTAGAAAAGAATAGCAGATGTTCTCAATTTGACTTCCCACATGGGAGACAATGATTTAATCAAATTACAGAATAAAGCACAGGTAATTTCATTAAACGTTAGTAGTTTTAGAGATCCACAATTCCCCTATTTTGCTGATACATTAAATCTGTGTTTTACAGAAAATCTGCAAATTGCTGTTATTTTAGTGAATGTTGAACTCTTAGGCATTTGTACAGAATGTGGTTCGTTTCACTTCGCCATTTCAAGGTGATCAACTTTTATTTCCATTTAGAAATACAACAAAATTGACATTGCAAAACTCAATTTTTTCAGGTTAAGAACATAACTCAAATGTGAAGTTCCCCCCACTAGTAAATATTTGAGTAACTGGGTGAAGCACTCCCATGTATTATAACATAGAAAAGAAGAGGAATCGAGTAACTCAACTCAAGACCCACTTAATTAATAAAAAACATGATTTTATTAAAGTACAATTAAAAACAGCTGAATAGTAATGGAAGATCACCCTTTGATAAAGCTGGATGTAAAACATGCGTCAGAGTATGATTGAGGTTATAGCATTTACTGCAACCATGGGTACACTTTATACTTGCATTAGATTTTGCCTACTATTCAATTTCAAACACCACTTGCTATTTGCACCCAGATAGCTTCAATGATCTAGTGAATTTATGCAATATAATTTCTTTGCATTTCATGATTCTATTTAATTAATTTTAATATTTAATGCATATAATCTATAACTTGAAGAGATCTGTAATTGGTGGATGTAGGGACTATAATATCATGTGGGAAGGGTGCTTAGCATGATTACATAAAATAACATTTACTAGTTTACATTTTGTCATTATATACTCAGATCATTGTATTTGTATTGGTACTGATTGACACAAATCAATCATGTTACTCGTGATTTAATTGTATAACTTATTGACTATGCTTGCTTTCTTGGGTATTTTTAGTTAATTGTTTAATTAGTTAATTATTTTTAATACTTAGAATAGTCACTACCACTACAACAAATTTTTACACTGACTTTCAGAGTGCTGATGGATTTTGGTGGCATTGGCTAAAATTTGAAATGCACTTTTTGACTGTATTATTGATGTGAGAGCTGTGTCTTCCTCATCTTGTTTTCTTCCTTGCTGGCCTCCCTATATTTAATTACCCTTTTTGGTTGTATTTTTTTTTAAATCATGTTTTTATTATTTAAGCAGCTGACTTTTAAGCTATTCCATTGCTCTTCTTTTGTATATGTTACATATGTTAATGTTGAACCAGTACTGGAGGGGTGACCAATGCGAGCACACAGGGTGGATACCCAACAATTAAAACACATAATCGGCAGGGTTGTGATCACCTGGGGGAGTTGTGACAGGAACAACTCATATATGAGTATGGAAATCTCAGCTGCTTCTGCTTTCTTGGTTGTGGAATGGTCCTTAGCAGGAAATCGGCGTGGTAGTTGAATCTGGAGCCTACTCTACTCCTATACATTTTTGAGGTTTGCTGACACATATTCAGGCAAAATAAAAGAGTTAGGGTCCATCCTGATTGGGTACACCTTGTCATGATGGGATGTCTTTTATGCTTTCTTTATCAAAATAGTGTCAACTAAGTACCCATTACAAAGAGAGTGATGTATTTCAAGTTTTATTCCTGTTAATGTTGATGATTATGACTTACAGCCAATGAAAACCCAAAAGTCATTATCTCAGTAAATTAGAATACTTTATAACACCAGCTGGAAAAAAATTATTTTGACCCCTTCCTGAACTCGGACGGGATAGTACATCTGAAGTCAGAACCCCCGCTTTGATGTGGGCTCCGGCGGTGAGCCCACATCAAAGCCGTGACATGTCAGCTGTTTTGTACAGCTGATATGTGCGAGCAATAGTGGCGAGTGGAATCACCATCCACCCGCCGCTATTAACTAGTTAAATGCCGCTGTCAAACACTAACAGCAGCATTTAACTACCACTTCTGGCCGCGTGGCCGGAAATGCGCTCATCGCCGACCCTCGTCAGCGATGTGTCAGGATAGTAACCATAGAGGTATTGAGATGTCTATTGTTACTGATGCCGGCTTGCTGTGAGCACCACCCTTTGGTCGGCGCTCATAGCAAGCCTGTAATTAAGCTACATAGGAGCGATCTGATGATTGCTGCTATGTAGCAGAGCCGATCACGCTATGGCAGCTTCTAGCCTCCCATGGAGGCTATTGAAGCATGACAGAAGTAAAAAAAAATGTTTTAAAAAAATGAAATAAATAAAAAAAATATAAAAGTTTCAATCACCCCCCTTTCGCCCCATTCAAAATAAAACAAAAATAAAATCAAACCTACACATATTTGGTATTGCCGCGTTCAGAATCGCCCGATCTATCAATAAAAAAAGATTAACCTGATTGCTAAACGATCAGCGAGATCGATAAGCGAGAAAAAATTGGTCGCTGCGATATTGCATTAAAATGCAATAACGGGTGATCAAAAGAAGGTATCTGCACCAAAATGGTATCACTAAAAACGTCAGCTCGACACGCAAAATATAAGCCCTCACCCAACCCCAGATCACAACAAATTGAGACGCTATGGATATCGGAAAATGGCGCAATTTTTTTTTAGCAAAGTTTGGAATTTTTTTCACCACTTAGATAAAAAATAACCTAGATATGTTTGGTTTCTATGAACTCATACTGTCCTGGAGAATCATAATGTCAGGTCAGTTTTAGCATTTAGTAAACCTAGCAAAAAAGCCAAACAAAAAACACTCATGGGATTGCACTTTTTTTGCAATTTCACCACACTTGGAATTTTTTTCACATTTTCTAGTACATGTCATGGTAAAACCAATGATGTCGTTCAAAAGTACAACTCGGCCTGCAAAAAATAAGCCCTAACATGGCCATATTGACGGAAAAATAAAAAAGGTATGGCTCTCAGAAACAGAAAATTTCAAGGTCATGAAGGTGTTATAATCCAAAATTTTGGCCTACTGAAATGTTTATTCAGTAAATGCACTCAATACTTGGTCGGCACTCTTCTGGAATCAATTATTATTTTTATTATTATAATTCATTTTTATAGCGCCATTTATTCCATGGCGCTTTACATGTGAAAAAGGGCATATATAGACAAGTACAATCAACATGAGCAATACAATGCACACACAAGTACAGAAGGAGAATGCGGAGTGGCATGGAGGAGATCAGCCTGTAGAACTGCTGAGGTGTTATAGAAAATAAATAAACCTCAAGGCAAAATGCACAAAATAAAAAGGAGGACACATATATACATATCCACCAATGTGCACCAATGGAAAAGGTGATGGACCAATCTGGAATTACTTAAGAAGAACAACGAAAAAAACCCAGACAAAAAAGTCCAAAATAAGGTATGAAACAACAATATTTATTATTAAAAGTAAAATAAACAGTGGAACGGTGGGGAAAATACCAGAACAGCACAAAACCGGGGACATAAAAAATACAGGAATACTTGTAGTAACGTATAAAGGTATATATACGTAATGATATACCGTTATGAGAGACCATATAGCAGTGTAAAACTATGTTTAAATAATGAAAATATATTGAAATAATGAAAATTTATAAAGTGCATGTGCACAAGTATAGGTAAGGGCTGGAACAAGTACCAATATAAATATCAAATACTAATACCAACAGATATTATAAACAGGCTAAGGTAAAGACCATAATTACCAGAAGAGCAAACAAATGTGGAACACCTGGTGGCAAGTGCTGAAACAAGTAAAAGTGCTTCTGTTATAAGGTGGAACCAGCCAAAGTGTTACCTGCTATATGGTGAGTATGTCCCAGGGATGTGCCGAGCCCCGACGCGCGTTTCGGCATCTGCCTTCGTCACTGACGAAGGCAGACGCCGAAACGCGCGTCGGGGCTCGGCACATCCCTGGGACATACTCACCATATAGCAGGTAACACTTTGGCTGGTTCCACCTTATAACAGAAGCACTTTTACTTGTTTCAGCACTTGCCACCAGGTGTTCCACATTTATTTGCTCTTCTGGTAATTATGGTCTTTACCTTAGCCTGTTTATAATATCTGTTGGTATTAGTATTTGATATTTATATTGGTACTTGTTCCAGCCCTTACCTATACTTGTGCACATGCACTTTATAAATTTTCATTATTTCAATATATTTTCATTATTTAAACATAGTTTTACACTGCTATATGGTCTCTCATAACGGTATATCATTACGTATATATACCTTTATACGTTACTACAAGTATTCCTGTATTTTTTATGTCCCCGGTTTTGTGCTGTTCTGGTATTTTCCCCACCGTTCCACTGTTTATTTTACTTTTAATAATAAATATTGTTGTTTCATACCTTATTTTGGACTTTTTTGTCTGGGTTTTTTTCGTTGTTCTTCTGAGGTGTTATAGAAGCCCAGGTTGCTTTGATAACAGCCTTCAGCTCGTCTGCATTGTGGGGTCTGGTGTCTCTCATCGTCCTCTTTACAATACCCGATAGATTCCCTATGGGGTTAAGGTCAGGCGAGTTTGCTGGCCAATCAAGCACAGTGATACTGCAGTTTTTAAACCAGGTATTGGTATTTTTGGCAGTGTGGACAGGTGCCAAGTCCTCCTGGAGAATGAAATTTCAAAAAGTTGTTGGCAGAGGGAAGCATGAAGTGCTCTAAAATTTCCTGGTAGATGGCCATGCTGACTTTGGTCTTGATAAAACACAGAGGACCTACACCAGCAGATGACATGGCTCCCCAAACTATCACTGATTGTGGAAACTTCACACTGGACCTTAAGCAGCAGCTTGGATTGTGGCCTCTCCATTCTTCCTCCAGACTCTGGGACCTTTATTGACACCTGATTCTATGGGATGTAATGTTACCCCCAATTGCTATCAATGGCAACTGACTAAAATGTAAAACAAGTTTATATTGTTGTTAACAATAAACCTCTATTTAAATCTCAACATTTGCAATAAGTCGTAGGAATAGTCCCCTTTTGTAAAGCATAATTTGCTAAAGGGTAGCTGTGATTAATAGTTACCCTTGCAAATGATGGCTCTTCGGTGCTGACAAGGAATTGTTAAACATCAATTGCTAAACATTTTCCACCTGTTCCACCTGGAAATTAAACTGGTGGACAGAGTTTTCAATCTACAACGCATCAATTTAACAATGAAGAAATCTATAGTCAATTTACAGTAAAATTTACATTTCTAATATAGTGATTAGCTAATCTGCTGAAATTAGGATTCCCAGTTTACTCAAATTTGGTCAGGAAATTTTTTTATTTGCATTGAATTTATTGTATGTGTATTGACTTTGTCATAATAATACAGATTATTATTATTATCATTACTATTTACGTCGGTCCCAGCATTTAGCTCAGGCTGATACTGGATGACTGGTTACCGCTGCCTTTCCAGCTTCTTCCATTGTAGCCAGTACTGGGCAGTGGCGAGCAGACGTGTTTGGGATTAAGTCCTGCTCTTCCCTTTCTGAGCATGCCCAGGGCAAGATCTCTCATTGGAGATCAAGGGTCGCATGCTTAGATACTGCAGAAAATCCCATTGTTCCTTTAGGAAGGTCCTGAAGGTGTTCTTCTTCTGGGGCTGACTCCCATTGGTCCTTCTGTGAAGGTCCTGTTCTTGCTGCAGCTATAAAAGGTTTGCATGGCCGCACGGCCATGCGCTAGTGTGAATTTGGAATCGTGTGTGTTGATGAATGCAAGTCGTTCTTTAAAATCCCCTCCCTTGTGTATGACTGTTTGCAAAAGGTGGATGTATGCTGTCTAGTGCCAGACTAAGCTGTCAACATAAAGACACACAATATAGCGCCTATTGCTGTAACCGCCAGTGCGGCGCCGTGCGCTATTAAAGTGCTTTCCTATCCCAAGTCTGGGTGGTTAGTGGCGTCCGCCAAAGCGGCACAGCACACACTCTTGTGCTTTAAGTTATATTTTCTGTTACTTTGACACCCCTGTTGCGGTGTCGAGCGCAAGTGGTCTGAACGTACTCTAATCCTGTGTCTTAGGATAGAGTCCTGAGACTCCTTGCTTGCGCTCTTGGTGCGGTACCGTGGCCCTGTGACGCAACAGGGTTTGCTTCCTTCACACAAGGTGAAGCTAACCCATGTGTGTATCCACATTGTACCGCTATATAGTCTGTCATTACTCAGCAGCAGGTTCCATGTCTGCATGGTGGACCCCGGGCTGGGAACACACCTTGTACCATCTCTCTCTTATAATTTGGTGCGTTCCGCTAGCCCTAACAAATTTGTGTTTTCATAAGATTCAACCCATTTCTAGCAAGGAATCCATCAAATAGGTAATCCACTCCATGATAAAAAAAACTCTAAATGTTGCTGATGGCACCATCAACGTAGCCAGTTGTTCACCTGGTGGGGACTCTTCACTGTTCCCAGAAAGCACCAGTAATATGCAAATTACCTGTCTCGAGCTGTGATTCCTGGTTTGGCAATTTCCTTTAAGCAGCTTGATCCAGCTACAACCAAAGATCTTCAAACTCGTGATTACTCCTCACGGAAATATGCAAATTACCTCCCTCAAGCTTCACATCCTGGTTTATCATTATTATACTGAGCAAAAATATAAATGGCGAGCATGCTCGCTCATTACTAGTTGTCACACACAGATTTAGACAAAATAGTGAACAATATTTGAGAGAAAAAGGCCCTTTGCATACATAGAAAAATGTATTTGAGTTCAGCTCATGAAAAATGGTAGCAAAAATAAGTGCTGCATTTATATTTTTGTTTAGTATATTTTATAAGGCTTACAATCTGCAGGGAAAGGGGTAGAAGACAGTGTATGAGGGAAAAAGCTGCTGATAGGGCAGCCTGATAAAAGCAGGGTTATTCCAAGTTGTGGGCTAGAATTGAAGAGGTGGTTTCTCATTTTCTTTTTTAAGATTTCAAAGGTGGAAGAGAGTCTGATTGTTAGGGGATGAAAATTCCAGAGTAGTACAAACAAGAGCTGAGGAAAGAAAAAGGTTTTGTGAGAACTGTAGATTATGTGTTGGAAGGTAGCCAATGATTAGGTCCAAAATATATGATTGGTAAAGTTATGGATGGGCATTGTCAGTAATTGTTAGCATTTTGAACTGAATTATCTCAGTAGAGGATGGCAAAGTGGAGAGCCAGAAGAGTAACAAAATCTATGAGAAAAAAATCCTTGTGAGATCATAACCTAAAGGATCTGATCCTTGTAAAGTATACTATCCATTATCTTTCTTATTCAAGTTATTAGGAATAGTGTTTTACCGAAAATTGAATACAGAGAGGACTCCTTAGCAGAGAGAGTAAAAGCAGCACTGTGCACAACCTATGCACAGTATGTCTATATCTGCATAAATATATGTATTTTTTTCTTTTCCCTGTTTTATCAAGTGCATCAGTATTTTACTATGTACAAAGTTAAAGAATGTTAATTTGTAAATTAAGAGAAATTCAAGAATTTTTTTCTGGTTGAAATGTCATCACATCTCCTTCATGTGAACCAGATGTGTGTCAAACTAGGAGCAGTGATGTATACACTCAGCATATTGTATAATGAAACCCTATGAAATATTAAAAACAAACATTTAGAATTCGGCATGCTTGAAAATAATTGCTTTTATCTTGCATCTCTTGAGTAGAGTCATTAAATGGATTTGCATATCTTAAACACAGTCGGCTTTATTCTCCATTTTAATTATTTTAGTTAATATTGAGTCATAATCTTATCTCTGCATTAGTGTTGGCTACAAAAATAAAGCTTTCTAGAGGCATTTTTTTGTATTTTTCAGCACCTAAGAAGGATGCCGTGCATGTATTGCAGGCTGTATATAGCAAAGTGTATATGCACAAATCTAAGCATACAGTCATATGAAAAAGTTTGGGCACATCTATTAATCTTAAGCTTTATGTTTTATAAAAATTGTTTTTTTTGCAACAGCTATTTCAGTTTCATATATCTAATAACTGTTGGACACAGTAATGTTTCTGCCTTGAAATGAGGTTTATTGTACTAACAGAAAATGTGCAATCTGTATTCAAACTAAATTTGACAGGTGCATAAGTATGGGCACCCTTATCATTTTCTTGTTTTAAATACTCCTACCTACTTTTTACTGACTTATCACTTTTTTTGGTTTTGTAACCTCATTGAGCTTTGAACTTCATAGCTAGGTGTATGCAATCATGAGAAAAGCTACTTAAAGTGGCCACTTGCAAGTTGTTCTCCTGTTTGAATCTCCTCTGAAGAGTGGCATCATGGGCTCCTCAAAACAACTGTCAAATGATCTGAAAACAAAGATTATTCAACATAGTTGTTCAGGGGAAGGATACAAAAAGCTGTCTCAGAGATTTAACCTGTCAATTTCCACTGTGAGGAACATAGTAAGGAAATGGAAGAACACAGGTACAGTTCTTGTTAAGGCCAGAAGTGGCAGGCCAAGAAAAACATCAGAAAGGCAGAGAAGAATGGTGAGATCAGTCAAGGACAATCCTCAGACCACCTCCAGAGAGCTGCAGCATCAATTGCTGCAGATGGTGTCACTGTGCATCGGTCATCTATACAACGCACTGTGTTTTTTTGCCGCCATGCATAACGCCTTTTTGTATTACCAAACAACTCAATCTTGGTTTCATCAGTCCACAGGACCTTCTTCCAAAAAGAAATTGGCTTCTCCAAATGTGCTTTTGCATACCTCAGCCGACTCTGTTTGTGGCGTGCTTGCAGAAACGGCTTCTTTCGCATCACTCTCCCATACAGATTCTCCTTGGGCAAAGTGCGTTGTATAGTTGACCGATGCACAGTGACACCATCTGCAGCAAGTTGATGCTGCAGCTCTCTGGAGGTGGTCTGAGGATTGTCCTTGACTGATCTCACCATTCTTCTTCTCTGCCTTTCTGATGTTTTTCTTGGCCTGCCACTTCTGGCCTTAACAAGAACTGTACCTGTGTTCTTCCATTTCCTTACTATGTTCCTCACAGTGGAAATTGACAGGTTAAATCTCCTAGACAGATTTTTGTATCCTTCCCCTGAACAACTATGTTGAATAATCTTTGTTTTCAGATCATTTGACAGTTGTTTTGAGGAGCACATGATGCCACTCTTCAGAGGAGATTCAAACAGGAGAACAACTTGCAAGTGGCCACTTTAAGTAGCTTTCCTCATGATTGCATACACCTAGCTATGAAGTTCAAAGCTCAATAAGGTTACAAAACCAAAAAAAGTGCTATAGTAAGTCAGTAAAAAGTAGGTAGGAGTATTTAAAACAAGAAAATGATAAGGGTGCCCATACTTATGCACCTGTCAAATTTTGTTTGAATGCAGATTGCACATTTTCTGTTAGTACAATAAACCTCATTTCAAGGCAGAAACATTACTGTGTCCAACAGTTATTAGATATATGAAACTGAAATAGCTGTTGCAAAAAAAACTATTTTTATAAAACATAAAGCTTAAGATTAATAGGGGTGCCCATACTTTTTCATATGACTGTATATTATTACAAAATTCTTATAACATCATGAAATGAAGTTATTATCTATATTCACACATAGCAAATATGTAAAAGATTTTCTTTCCAATTTATGGGCAGAAAATCCACAGTGGATTTCTTATGTACAGAAAGAAACATTTGTGAATCTGAAGAGGCTTTAGCAAGAAGACAATCATTAGTCAGATCTTGGTGGAAACTGAAGAACAAATGGGAAATGATGTATCAAAGAAGAAAGATGAATGAGAGACATGATCGAACTGTATCACAGGAGTACAAGGATGCTGTAGCAGACCCAGACTATGGCATAAGAATGCCGGTATCACATGTATCTTACCCATCTATACATACCGTCTTTGAGGATGCCCATATATACGCTGTTCATGTAATATTATCAATATATGCATATTTTTTATATTTGTTGAGTATCCCTTTATTACGGATAGCCTGTCACTGCCTGTTTGCATTATCGTTTGATTGACCTATCCAGTAACTTTGGTTTTATTGTTCGCACTTATTGCTTGCCTGTTTTTGTACTTCAATATTAATAAAGTTGTATATACATATTTCTAAATTATTTCTATGGCAAATAGTATTTATTGGCTACAAATAGTTACATTTGGGAATTGTAGGCTCTTTTTTCCTCTTATGATTATTATATTGCTCTTTAAAGAGTATTTCCTATGAATATGGTCTTTCCATGCTATCGGTTCTGGTATGTTTATATATGGCATAAGAATGACCAGAGGGGATAGGACAGCTTACCTCATGCCTTATGGCATTATTTGTATTACATTTTCCAAACAAACAACACATACTACAATTGAATATCAGCTTCCTGCCTGAATACTGTAGCAAAGATGATTGGATGGCCTCGCTAAGACATCTGGGTAATTTCGCAATGCATCACTGGAAGCGGAAGCTGGCGGCAGCATCGCGCGCATCGGGACAACTTCGGTGGATGCCAGAGGGTAAGTATATAACTATTTTTTATTTAACTTTTTTTTAACAGGGATATAGTGCCCACACTGCTATATACTATGTGGGCTGTGTTATATACTGCGTGGGCTGTGTTATATACTATGTGGGCTGTGTTATATACTGCCTGGCTGCTATATACTACATGGGCAGTGTTATATACTGCATGGGCTGTGTTATATACTATGTGAGCTGTGTTATATACTACGTGGCCTGTGCTATATACTGCGTGGGCAGTGCTATATATTACGTGGGCTGTGTTATATAGTATGTGGTTGCTATATACTACATGGCTGTGCTATATACTACGTGGCTGTCTGTGTTATGTGGGCTGTGCTATATACTATGTGGCTGCTATATACTATGTGGCTGCTATATACTATGTGGCTGCAATATACTACGTGGCTGTGCTATATACTATGTGGCTGTGCTATATACTACATGGGCTGTGCAATATACTACGTGGCTGTGCTATATACTACATGGCTGTGCTATATACTGTGTGACTGTGCTTTATACTACGTGGCTGTCTATGTTATACACTACGTGGCTGTGTTATATGCTACGTGGCTGTGCTATATACTACATGGCTGTGGTAAGCGCAACGTACATACATACATACATATTCTAGAATACCCGATGCATTAGAATCGGGCCACCATTTAGTACTGAATAAAATGATACCTTGGTTGCTGAAATCCGTCTTGTGGTTGTTGTTGAATCTTTATTTTCAGTTTTGAGTTAATGATATACTCGTGCTCCAAGTCAGCCTATGGGGGTCTTTATGTGGTGCTCTGCTTAGCAATTCATCTGTATGGCTTCTGACAGGTCACTGATCCCTCACTGACCTGCCCCTTATTTTACATAATGAATATTATATATTTTGTAAAAAAAAAAAAATACCTGCAGCAGGCAGGCACCTGTGCTGCAGCATGATAGCATGATCGCATGTGTAATGTGTATTAAATTTTTTCTTTGATGATATAAGTATCAAATTCTACTGGCAAATGAACTGCAGTGACCTCGGTTAGATCACCACTAGCATACTGTGAAAAAGTATCATGGTGCAGAGGCAAATTAACTGCAGTTAACTAGGAGAATTGCACTGTGGTGAATTTGAACTGCGGTTAACTCTCTGAGCTCAGCAACATGAGACTTTTTTTCATTGCGCTAGCGTTGATCTCACTGATGTCACTGCAGTTCATTTGCCGGCTGGGAATGCAGCTTAAGTGACCTGTAGTAACCTCGATGACGTCTCCGCTAGTCACTGATGCTGCGCTCACAGCGCACATTCCCCAATGGTTCTCAGTCTGGACAATTACATCTTAGCATCATCCAGGTTCAAAGCAGTTTATCCATCAGACATGTATTACAGCGTGGGACAGACTATTGGACATGTGAGGAATACTGTTGTGTTTTATTTTTGTTTTATTACAGAAGATGAGAGATTCATTGTAATGGGCATTAGGTGAGTATAACTGTGTTTGTTATTTTTAAATAGAAAAAGTAAAAGTGTGTTTTGTTTTATTTCGAACTAGCTGAAGAGCCCGGCGTTGCCTGGGCATAGTAAATATCTGTGGTTAGTTATAGCACCTCACTTCTCTTATTTTCCCATCACGCCTCTCATTTTCCCCATCACATCTTTCATTTTCCCCCTCACATCTCTCATTTTCTCCCTCACACCTCTCATTTTCCCCCTCACTCCTCTTATTTTCCCCCTCACTCCTCTCATTCCCCCCTAACACTTGTCATTTCGACCTCACATCTGTCATTTTCCGATCACTCCACTATTTTCCCTCACTCCTCTCATTTTGCACTCACACCTTTTCATTTTCACCTCACACCTCTCATTTTCACCTCAGTATATACATGTTTGTCATCTCCCTTATATATAGTATACACCTGTATGTCATCTCCTGTATATAGTAAATACCTGTATGTCATCTCCCCTGTATATAGTATATACCTGCTGTGTGTCACCTCCCCTGTATATAGTATATACCTGTATGTCATCTCCTCCTATATATAGTATATACCTGTATGTAATCTCTTCCTGTATATAGTATATACCTGTGTGTCACCTCACCTGTATATAGTATATATCTGTGTGTCATCTCCTCCTGTATATAGTATATACCTGTATGTCATCTCCTCCTATACATAGCATATACCTGTATGTCATCTCCTCCTGTATATACTATATACCTGTAGGTAATCTGCTCCTGTATATAGTATATACCTGTGTGTCATCTTCTCCTGTATATAGTATATACCTGTATGTCATCTCCTCCTGTATGTAGTATGTACCTGTATGTCATCTCCTCCTCTATATAGTATATACCTGTGTGTCATCTCTCCTGTATATAGTATATATCTGTGTGTCATCTCCTGTATATAGTATATACCTGTGTGTCATCTCCCCTGTAAAAAGTATATACCTGTGTGTCATCTCCTCCTGTATATAGTATATAACTGTATGTCATCTTCTCCTGTATTAGACCTCATTCACACGTTATTTGGTCAGTATTTTTACCTCAGTATTTGTAAGCTAAATTGGCAGCCTGATAAATCCCCAGCCAACAGTAAGCCCACCCCCTGGCAGTATATATTAGCTCACACATACACATAATAGACTGGTCATGTGACTGACAGCTGCCGGATTCCTATATGGTACATTTGTTGCTCTTGTAGTTTGTCTGCTTATTAATCAGATTTTTATTTTTGAAGGATAATACCAGACTTGTGTGTGTTTTAGGGCGAGTTTCGTGTGTCAAGTTGTGTGTGTTGAGTTGCGTGTGGCGACATGCATGTAGCGACTTTTGTGAGATGAGTTTTGTGTGGCGACATGCGTGTAGCAACTTTTTGTGTGTCGAGTTGCATGTGACAGGTTAGTGTAGCAAGTTGTGTGCAGCAAGTTTTGCGCATGGCGAGTTTTGCGCGTGGCGAGTTTTATGTGTGGTGCCTTTTGAGTATGTGCAAGTTTTGTGTGAGGCAACTTTTGCATGTGTTGCAACTTTTGTGCATGTGGCAATTTTTCCGCGTGTGCAAGTTTTGCGTGTGGCGAGTTTTCCATGAGGTGAGTTTTGCATGTGGAGAGTTTTGCATGTGGCGAGTTTTGAGCGGCGACTTTTGTGTTTCGACTTTTATGTGGCGAGGTTGGTGTATGTGTGGTGAAATGTGCGCTGAGGGTGGTATATGTGTTCAAGCTCGTGGTAGTGTGTGGCGCATTTTGTGTGTGTGTTCATATCCCTGTGGTGGTGTGGTGATTATCCCATGTCGGGGCCCCACCTTAGCAACTGTACAGTATATACTCTTTGGCGCCATCGCTCTCATTCCCCCTTGTTCACATCTGGCAGCTGTTAATTTGCCTCCAACACTTTTCCTTTCATTTTTTCCCCATTATGTAGATAGGGGCAAAATTGTTTGGTGAATTGGAAAGCGCGGGGTTAAAATTTCACCTCACAACATAGCTTTGACGCTCTCGGGGTCCAGACGTGTGACTGTGCAAAATTTTGTGGCTGTAGCTGCGACGGTTCAGATGCCAATCCCGGACATACACACATACACACATACACACATTCAGCTTTATATATTAGATAAAGGACTTTATTCTGGCTTGTGTCTTTGTTTACCATACAACAATAGGATAAATGTCTTATAGCAGTGGGCTTGATGTCACTGGACAACACAATGACATCATCCCCACAAATATGAACCCCAGTTGCCCCACTACAGGGCAAGTGGGAAGAGCCTGGCTAAGTGCCAGAATTGGTGCATTCTTACCAGCCTGAGAATACCAGCCTGTCTGCTTTAGCAAGGCTAGTTGACAACAATGGGGGGACCCCACACCAATGTTTTAAATTATTTATTTAAATAATTTAAACAATTGGAGTCAGGACCCCTCTATTCTTGATAACCAGCCTTGCTAAAGCTGACAGCTGAGGGATGCTGCCTCCAGCTGTGAGTTTTGCCTGGCTGGTTATCAAAACTACAGGGGGAACCAATGCTGTTTATTTTAAATTATTCATACTTCCATCAGCCACTCCTTCTCTTTGTGTTATTAGCGGCAGTATGCCACGGCTGTTGGGAGCAGTAGTCCCAACACCAGTGATCGTAGATAAACTTTATACCTTTGATCACAGCTGCACGCTCACAATGTCTTTTTACAGCATGCAAACTGCAGCTGTCCGACCGGTGGTGATGATTTTACCACCAATCAGAAGCATTGTTTGCCACGCTGTCATGCACATGATAGTGCAACAAACATCCGAAGTTTGGGGAACCGAACCCGAACAGAACCACAGACTTCCTGGTGAAGTCCATGTTTGGTGTCTTTAGGTGTTCGGTATGGACGCAAAACTTTACTGTTCGGGTTTCAAAATCTCTAAACATGACAATAATAATCATTTGTTGTCAAGCTCCTGTGGAAAATGTAGGATATTTTTAATTTTTTTTAAGGAAATTTTTCCGATGGCTATACTTTTTTATATTTGTTTACTAAAGGAAAGAGTATAATTTTGAAGTATTAACATATGAAGGCAACTTTAAGTTAACATTACCAGGAATCATGTTCTTTAGTTTTGGGTAGTGAGTAATCATCTGTCATATCTGACAATCTATCGGTCATGCTAATATAGCGTTATCATACAGGCAACTGGCCAATGCTTCTAATGAACACATACCAAACAACATACTGTTGTGTGTTTCACATTATTTAATCACAAATCAAACTGTTGATTACATAAAGAATCACGCGATCCAGAATATACAAAATTCATGAACAAGATCTAAAGTTATCTATTTTCTAAACATTGCTGTATGTTACAAGTGTAATGTTAGAGTTAATACACTTTTTTTCTTGTAGTTTAACACTATAGAAATGTAATACTTGATTTGAAGTTAGATATTTGGACCCCTTGTTGATTTGGTGAATTTTATACTGATATTTATTTAAATTGTATCATGATTTAAATTTTTTTTCTATCAATATTAATATAAATTCCTCTAGAAAAAATAAAAAATATAGCTAAAAATATTGTCTACACCATAATGCAAATGTACAGTAAGAGAATGTTTTGAAATCCATTTTTAAATATTTTGTGCATTTAGAAGGAAAACAAATGTTAAATTTAATGTGTTATCAAACAATGACCTAATGTTTGAATCAAGTTTTTATATTAAGTATGTCTAAACAAAATGTTTCTTCAATACATTCTTTTATAATTTTATATAAAATATATATTTTTGCAGTTTTTATTCTGGACATTGGGCCTCATAATAGATTGACAATTTTTGCTTTTTGGAGATCACTTTTCAGCATTCTCATTATCATCAAAGGCAGGATTACTGTAACAGTGTCACAGTAGGGACGGACACGGCTTAGCTTAGTTAGCTTATGCTCCCACATCACCAGGTTATGACGATGTGGGACGTGCGTCCCAGGTGGTAATGGAATGTGGACCCACTGGACCACAGAGGGAGACCCAGGCCTACCCAGACTAGGAAAGGGCAGAGACCGGTTTCTGTGGCAGCTGTGCATGTGGGCAAGGTGGTGACATGCAGGACTAGATGACACCGCACAACTTCAGGTATGAAGAAACAAAGCTTACTAACAAAGTCACGATACTGAACACAAGACATTACAATGCCAGGCTCCCGATTCTGCACATCAAGCAAGGGTGAACATCACATGACAGCAGACGTCAGACGATAGCAAAAGGTCATCACAAGTTGATGCAGTCCAGGGTCATCTGGCATGGGCATATCAGGAGAACCTCTCACAGGCCTCAGGTGTAGTGCAAATAAATCACGTATGCACCACCGTGAAGGTGCCAAGGTAGGTTCCCACACCGTGTAACACTAAATAAATAAAACCTGGCACTCAACTTAAGGTGAATCTCCTTTTATTTTGGCAAAGGAGAATTTAAACGTTTCAGCCTATGTGGCCTTCATCAGTAACTGAATATAAAACAAATAAACAAACATGAGTTGACATCACTCTAAGAGAAAACAAAGTATATGCAGAAATAGAAACAAAGGTCCATGGACATATTAGATATAGGAAACTATAAAGAAAACACCAATAGATTGTTTGTCCATATAATGACATAATGAAGCTTTCCTTTCCCAAAATCTGTATACAGATCACGGACAAAATACATACATTTCGCAAAAACTTATTTAACATTAAGCGCCAAGTATGTAAAGAAATACAATATAACATACCCTTATCAATCAAAGAAAGGCAGAGATGCCTAGGAGTCGTGTTGTGGGGTTATGGTATGCAAAGAGTCTAGACTGTACGTTCAGGTAGGGTTGATGAACTACATACGAAATTTCGTCAACGAGGTTATCCTACCTCCGTTTTAAATGAGGCATGTCACTCTGGCGTAAGAAAGGAGACAACAGGGACTGCAAGAATTCCATTTGTGCATTCTTACCACTAGGGTTGAGCGAAACGGATCGTTCATTTTCATAAGTCGCCGACTTTTGGCAAAGTCGGCGTCTCATGAAACCGAGCCGATCCCTGTGTGGGGCCTGCCATGCGGTACGCGACTTTCGCGCCAAAGTCGCGTTTCAATGACGCTAAAAGCGCCATTTCTCAGCCAATGAAGGTGGACGCAGAGTGTGGGCAGCGTGATGACATAGATCTCAGTCCCCACCATCTTAGAGAAAGGCATTGCAGTGATTGGCTTGCTTTCTGCGGCGTCACAGGGGCTATAAAGGGGCGTTCCCGCCGACCGCCATCTTACTGCTGCTGATCTGAGCGTAGGGAGAGGTTGCTGCAGCTTCTTCGGAAGCAGGGATAGTGATAGGCAGGGTACATAAAGCTACAAACCGCTTGTGCTGTAGCGATTTCCACTGTCCAACACCACCTTTTGATTGCAGGGACAGAGGAAGCTACATTTTTTTTTCCTCAGCGCTGTAGCTCATTGGGCTGCACTAGAAGGCTCCCTGACCCTGATAGCTGCGTAGCTGTGCCTGTGTGTACGCCGCTGTGCAAACCAACTGCTTTTTTCAAAGCACAAATCCTGTTTTTCCTTCCTTTCTGCACAGCTATCTTGTGTGTTTGTCCACACTTTTGTGTGCAGCAGTCCTTTTTATAGCTGCCTGCCATACTTTTCTGAGATAACTGCAGGGAGATAAATATTGGCAAGTCTGCCTCCGTGCCATTGCTGTGTGTGGAATCTGTCTCTCATTGTGTGGCACCGAAAACACTGTGTAATACTTGGCCTTTTTTTTTTTTTTGGGGTACATTCTCCCTTTTCCCAAAAAAAAAATTAGTGGGAGATAAATATTGGAAAGTCTGCCTCCGTGCCATTGCTGTGTGTGGCATCTGTCTCTCATTGTGTGGCACCGAAAACACTGTGTAATACTTGGCCTTTTTTTTTTGGGTACATTCTCCCTTTTCCAAAAAAAAAATTAGTGGGAGATAAATATTGGCAAGTCTGCCTCCGTGCCATTGCTGTGTGTGGTATCTGTCTCTCATTGTGTGCCACCGAAAACACTGTGTAATACTTGGCCCTTTTTTTTTGCCAAATTCTCCCTTTTCCAAAAAAAAATTAGTGGGAGATAAATATTGGCAAGTCTGCCTCCGTGCCATTGCTGTGTGTGGCATCTGTCTCTCATTGTGTGGCACCGAAAACACTGTGTAATACTTGGCCATTTTTTTTTTTTTAGGGTACATTCTCCCTTTTCCAAAAAAAAAATTAGTGGGAGATAAATATTGGCAAGTCTGCCTTCGTGCCATTGCTGTGTGTGGTATCTGTCTCTCATTGTGTGCCACCGAAAACACTGTGTAATACTTGGCCATTTTTTTTTTCTAAATTCTCCCTTTTCCAAAAATAAATTTAGTGGGAGATAAATATTGGCAAGTCTGCCTCCGTGCCATTGTGGTGTGTGGCATCTGTCTCTCATTGTGTGGCACCGAAAACACTGTGTAATACTTGGCCATTTTTTTCTTTTTTTGGGTATATTCTCCCTTTTCCAAAAAAAAAATTAGTGGGAGATAAATATTGGCAAGTCTGCCTCCGTGCCATTGCTGTGTGTGGTATCTGTCTCTCATTGTGTGCCACCGAAAACACTGTGTAATACTTGGCCCTTTTTTTTTTTTCTAAATTCTCCCTTTTCCAAAAAAAAAATTAGTGGGAGATAAATATTGGCAAGTCTGCCTCCGTGCCATTGCTGTGTGTGGTATCTGTCTCTCATTGTGTGCCACCGAAAACACTGTGTAATACTTGGCCCTTTTTTTTTTTTTCTAAATTCTCCCTTTTCCAAAAAAAAAATTAGTGGGAGATAAATATTGGCAAGTCTGCCTTCGTGCCATTGCTGTGTGTGGTATCTGTCTCTCATTGTGTGCCACCGAAAACACTGTGTAATACTTGGCCATTTTTTTTTTCTAAATTCTCCCTTTTCCAAAAATAAATTTAGTGGGAGATAAATATTGGCAAGTCTGCCTCCGTGCCATTGCTGTGTGTGGCATCTGTCTCTCATTGTGTGGCACCGAAAACACTGTGTAATACTTGGCCATTTTTTTCTTTTTTTGGGTATATTCTCCCTTTTCCAAAAAAAAAATTAGTGGGAGATAAATATTGGCAAGTCTGCCTCCGTGCCATTGCTGTGTGTGGCATCTGTCTCTCATTGTGTGGCACCGAAAACACTGTGTAATACTTGGCCATTTTTATTTTTTTGGGGGTACATTCTACCAGAAAAAAAAAAAAATAGTGGGAGATTAAGATTGCCATTTCTGCTTGAGTGCTGGTCCTGTGTGTGCCATCTGTCTCAAATTATTGGGGCACAGAAAACCTAGTGTGTAACATTGGGCCTGATTTTCCTTTCAGTGTCAGGCACCTATAAAGGTATATATAAATCCTACAGAAGTTTGAGTTCACCTGATAAGTTGTTTTACAGTAACAAATAGCGTTACTTTGGTTACGTTTTGCAAACAATGAGGAAGTCTAGTGGAAGAGGTCGTGGCCGTGGGCGGTCATTGTCAGCTGGTAATGATGGTAGTGGTGGTGGAGCATCAGGTGGTCATGGTAAAAGCAGTACAGCACCTAAGTCTCGAGTTGTTGAGCCAGGTTCGTTGTCTGGCTACACAAGGCCTCGAACGCTCTCTTTTCTGGGAGTAGGAAAACCACTTTTGAAGCCGGAGCAGGAGGAACAAGTATTGGCTTTCATTGCTGACTCTGCCTCTAACTCTTTCGCCTCCTCCTCGAAAAGTGCCAAATGTCAGAGCAGTGCATCGTCAGTGGATGCTCCCGGTCTGGAACAAGTCGCTTCCTTGTGTCCTTCACTAAAAACAACAGTGAAGGATGCGTCAGTCGACACAACAGGTTACTCCATGGAGCTCTTTACACATACCGTTCCTGGGTTACACAGTGAAACAGTTAACAGGCTACGCCCATTAGAAGTTGAATCGGACATGGAGTGCACAGATGCACAGCCACAGCCAGATTACTATGCTGTTCCTTTGACTCAGACCAGAACATTGCCCTCGCAGTGTACTGAGGCAGAATCAAAACCAGAGGAGACTATGGTGCTCCGTCACGAACGCAATACCACCGGCTTACACGGTGACACAGACGAAGTTGCACACAACATAGAAGAGGAGGTCATAGATGACCCAGTTGTGGACCCCGATTGGCAGCCATTGGGGGAACAGGGTGCAGGCGGCAGTAGTTCTGAAGCGGAGGAGGAGGAGCCGCAGCAGGCATCAACATCACAACAGGTTCCATCTACCGGGCCCGTATCTGGCCAAAAACGCGTGGCAAAACCTAAACCAGTTGGAGGACAGCGTGGCCATCCGGTTAAAGAAGCTCAGTCTGCAATGCCTGAAAAGGTATCCGATGGTAGAAAGAGTGCAGTCTGGCATTTTTTTAAACAACATCCAAATGATCAGCGCAAAGTCATCTGTCAGAAATGTTCAACTACCTTAAGCAGAGGTCAGAATCTTAAAAGTCTAAATACAAGTTGCATGCATAGACATTTATCCACCATGCATTTGCAAGCCTGGACTAACTACCAAACGTCCCTAAAGGTTGCAGCACCCTCTGCCAATGAAGCTAGTCAGCAACGCTACATCCCTTCCCTCCCTGTAAGCCAACCATTTCCCACACCACCTGCAGTATCTGTGCAGCTTTCGTTGCCAGGCCAAAGCAGTCAGGGAATCACCAGGTTAGTAGTAGGAAACACTGCATGTAGGGCACCGGCAAGAATACCATCTCCAACCCTCTCTCACTCACCCATGTCCACCGGCACCACCGCTAGTTCCACGATCTCCAGCTCTCCAGTCCAGCTCACCCTACATGAGACTCTTGTTAGGAAATGGAAGTACTCATCCTCGCATCCGCGTACACAGGGTTTGAACGCCCACATTGCTAGACTAATCTCATTAGAGATGATGCCCTACCGGTTAGTTGAAAGCGAAGCTTTCAAAGCGCTGATGGACTACGCTGTACCACGCTACGAGCTACCCAGTCGGCACTTCTTTTCTAGAAAAGCCATCCCAGCCCTCCAACAGCATGTTAAAGACCGCATCGTCCATGCACTCAGGCAGTCTGTGACTACAAAGGTGCACCTGACAACAGATGCATGGACCAGTAGGCATGGCCAGGGACGTTACGTGTCCATCACGGCACACTGGGTGAATGTGGTGGATGCAGGCTCCACAGGGGACAGCAATATTGGGACAGTTCTGCCTAGCCCACGGTCAAGGAAAGTTGGCTGTAGGCGTTCGCCCCCCCTCCTCCTCTTCCTCCTCCTCCTGCAGAAGTGAGAGCTCGTCCACACACCGCAGTCGCACATCCACTCCATCCGCAGCTGCCACTGTTGCACACCAGGTGTGCCATTATGGGACATCTAGTGGCAAGCGTCAGCAGGCTGTATTGGCAATGAAGTGTTTGGGCGACAACAGACACACCGCGGAAGTTCTGTCTGAGTTCTTGCAGAAAGAAACTCAGTCATGGCTGGGCACTGTACATCTTGAGGCAGGCAAGGTAGTGAGTGATAACAGAAGGAATTTCATGGCTGCCATAGCCCTTTCCCAACTGAAACACATTCCTTGCCTGGCTCACACCTTAAACCTGGTGGTGCAGTGCTTCCTGAAAAGTTATCCGGGGTTACCTGACCTGCTCCTCAAAGTGCGCAGACTTTGCTCGCATATCTGCCGTTCGCCTGTACACTCCAGCCATATGCAGAACTATCAGCGTTCTTTGAAGATTCCTCAGCATCGCCTAATCATCGACGTTGCAACAAGGTGGAACTCCACACTGCACATGCTTCAGAGAGTGTGCGAACAGAGGCGTGCTGTTATGTATTTGTGGGAGGATACACGGGCAGGCAGTTGGATGGCAGACATGGAGTTGTCAGGTGTGCAGTGGTCGAAGCTACAAGACCTGTGTCAAGTCCTTCAGTGTTTTGAGGAATGCACACGGCTGGTTAGTGCAGACAACGCAATAATAAGCATGAGCATCCCCCTAATGTGTCTGCTGATGCAAAGTTTGACGCACATAAAGGAGCAGGCGTCTGCAGCCGAAGAAGAGGAAAGCCTTGATGACAGTCAGCCATTGTCTGGTCAGGGCCGTGTAGAGGACGCGGTAGCGGGCGAAGAGGAGGAGGAGGATGAGGAGGATGATGGGGATGAGTACTTTTTTACTGAGGAAGCTTCTCCTGGGCCAACAGAAATTAGTGGCGTTGCAAGGCCGGGTTCTGTTTTTGTAAGGGAGACAAGTGACGTAGATTTGCCTGTAACTGCCCCTCAAACCAGCACAACCGCAGATTTGCCAACTGGAACTTTGGCCCACATGGCGGATTATGCCTTACGTATCCTCAAAAAGGACCCACGCATTATTAAAATGATGAGCGATGACGATTACTGGTTGGCCTGCATACTTGACTGTTGTGAATTTGGATTCTGGGCTCCCCCGGTGGCTACTGGTGGAATTGAACTTGTGACATCATCTTCCCTGTTCACCTGTTCTGATTAGATCTGGGTGTCGCTATATAACCTGGCTTCTCTGTTAGATGCTTGCCGGTCAACAATGTTATCAGAAGCCTCTCTGTGCTTGTTCCTGCTCCCAGACATCTACTAGATAAGTTGGACATTCGTCCATGTTTTGTTTTTGTATTTTGGTTCCAGTTCACAGCTGCAGTTTCGTTACTGTGTCTGGAAAGCTCTTGTTGATCAGGAATTGCCACTCTGGTATTATGAGTTAATGCCAGAGTCCTAAAGTAATTTCTGGATGTGTTTTGTTAGGGTTTTCTACTGACCATGAAAGTATGCTTTCTGTCTTCTGCTATCTAGAAAGCGGACCTCAAATTTGCTAAAACTATTTTCCTGCTGCGTTTGTTGTTTCATCTCATATCACCGCCAATATATGTGGGGGGCTTCTGTCTCCTTTTTGGGCATTTCTCTAGAGGTGAGTCAGGTCTTATATTTCCCTCTGCTAGCATTATTTAGTTCTCCGGCCGGCGCTGGGCATATAGGGATAAAAAGTAGGACATGCTACCTGGCTACTTCTAGATGATGCGGTAGGTTTAGTTCATGGTCAGTACAGTTACATCTTCCAAGAGCTTGTTCCTATTGAGGCTTATGCTAGTTCTCTGGCCATGGAGATCATGACAGTTTGACCGGCCCACTAAAGGGTTAAAATCCTTGGCTGAGAAAGGAGAGAAATAAGAAGTCTGCTGAAAATTTTTTTTTTTTTTTCTCTAGTAGTTAGTGTGCTCTTAATTGGATCACTTGCCAGTCTGTCTATGCTGCAGTCTTTCTTTTTTTTCTCTCTCCTTCTAATCTTTGAATGGCTCTATGTTCACCTGTCTATAATGGATCTACAGAGTGTAACTGCAGGTTTGAATAATCTCGCCACGAAAGTACAAAGTTTGCAAGATTTTGTTGTTCATGCTCCGGTATCAGAGCCGAGAATTCCTTTGCCGGAATTCTTCTCAGGGAATAGATCTAGCTTTCAGAATTTTAGAAATAATTGTAAGTTATTTTTGTCCCTGAAATCTCGTTCTGCTGGAGACCCTGCACAGCAGGTTGGGATTGTGATTTCCTTGCTCCGCGGCGACCCTCAAGATTGGGCTTTTGCATTGGCACCAGGGGATCCTGCGTTGCGCAATGTGGATGCGTTTTTTCTGGCCTTGGGCTTGCTTTATGAGGAACCTCATTTGGAACTTCAGGCAGAAAAAACTTTGATGTCCCTATCGTAGGGGCAAGATGAAGCTGAAATTTACTGCCAAAGATTCCGTAAATGGTCTGTGCTTACTCAGTGGAATGAGTGTGCCTTGGCGGCTACTTTCAGAGAGGGTCTTTCTGATGCCATTAAGGATGTTATGGTGGGGTTCCCTGTGCCTGCAAGTCTGAATGAGTCCATGACAATGGCCATTCAGATCGATAGGCGTCTGCGGGAGCGCAAACCAGTGCACCATCTGGCGGTGTCCACTGAGAAGACGCCAGAAAACATGCAGTGTGATAGAATTCTGTCCAGAAGCGAGCGGCAGAATTTTAGACGGAAAAATGGGTTGTGTTTCTATTGTGGGGATTCTACTCATGTTATATCAGCATGCTCTAAGCGTACTAAAAAGCTTGATAAATCCGTTCCCATTGGCACTTTACAGTCTAAATTTATTTTGTCTGTGACCCTGATTTGCTCTTTGTCATCTATTACTACGGACGCCTATATCGACTCTGGCGCCGCTTTGAGTCTTATGGATTGGTCCTTTGCCAATCGTTGTGGGTATGATTTAGAGCCTTTGGAGACTCTTATTCCTCTGAAGGGGATTGACTCCACCCCATTGGCTAATAATAAACCACAATACTGGACACAAGTGACTATGTGTATTAATCCGGATCACCAGGAGACTATTCGTTTTCTGGTGCTGTATAATCTACATGATGATTTGGTGCTAGGATTGCCATGGCTGCAGTCTCACAACCCAGTCCTTGACTGGAGAGCTATGTCTGTGTTGAGCTGGGGATGTAAGGGGACTCATGGGGACGTACCTTTGGTGTCCATTTCATCATCTATTCCCTCTGAAATCCCTGAGTTCCTGTCTGATTATCGTGACGTCTTTGAAGAACCCAAGCTGGGTTCGCTACCTCCGCACCGTGAGTGCGATTGTGCTATAGATTTAATTCCGGGTAGTAAATACCCAAAGGGTCGTTTATTTAATCTGTCTGTGCCTGAACATACTGCTATGCGAGAATATATAAAGGAGTCCTTGGAAAAGGGACATATTCGTCCATCGTCATCTCCCTTAGGAGCCGGTTTTTTCTTTGTGTCAAAAAAAGACGGCTCTTTGAGACCATGTATTGATTATCGGCTTTTGAATAAAATCACGGTTAAATATCAATACCCATTGCCGTTGCTGACTGATTTGTTTGCTCGCATAAAGGGGGCCAAGTGGTTCTCTAAGATTGATCTCCGTGGGGCGTATAATTTGGTGCGGATCAGGCAGGGGGATGAGTGGAAAACCGCATTTAATACGCCCGAGGGCCACTTTGAGTATTTGGTGATGCCTTTTGGTCTTTCTAATGCCCCTTCAGTCTTCCAGTCCTTTATGCATGATATTTTCCGCGATTTTTTGGATAAATTTATGATAGTGTATCTGGATGATATTCTGATTTTTTCGGATGATTGGGACTCTCATGTCCGGCAAGTTAAGAGGGTTTTTCAGGTTTTGCGGTCTAATTCTCTGTGTGTCAAGGGTTCTAGGTGCGTTTTTGGGGTTCAGAGAATTTCCTTTTTGGGATATATTTTTTCTCCCTCTTCCATTGAGATGGATCCTGTCAAGGTTCAAGCTATTTGTGATTGGACGCAGCCCTCTTCTCTTAAAAGTCTTCAGAAATTTTTGGGCTTTGCCAACTTTTATCGTCGATTTATTTCTGGTTTTTCGGATGTCGTTAAGCCATTGACCGATTTGACTAGACAGGGTGCTGATGTTGCTAATTGGTCCCCTGATGCTGTGGAGGCCTTTCAGGAGCTTAAGCGCCGTTTTTCTTCTGCCCCTGTGTTGCGTCAGCCTGATGTGACTCTTCCTTTTCAGGTTGAGGTCGACGCTTCTGAGATCGGGGCTGGGGCAGTGTTGTCGCAGAAAAGTTCTGACTGCGCCGTGATGAGGCCTTGTGCCTTCTTTTCCCGTAAATTTTCGCCCGCTGAGCGGAATTATGATGTTGGGAATCGGGAGCTTTTGGCCATGAAGTGGGCGTTTGAGGAGTGGCGCCATTGGCTCGAGGGGGCCAGACATCAGGTGGTGGTATTGACTGACCACAAAAATTTGATCTATCTTGAGACCGCCAGGCGCCTGAATCCTAGACAGGCGCGCTGGTCATTATTTTTCTCTCGGTTTAATTTTGTGGTATCGTACCTACCGGGTTCTAAGAATGTTAAGGCGGATGCCCTTTCTAGGAGTTTTGAGCCTGATTCACCCGGCAACTCTGACCCCACAGGTATTCTTAAGGAGGGAGTTATCTTGTCAGCCGTTTTTCCAGACCTGCGGCGGGCCTTGCAGGAGTTTCAGGCGGATAGACCGGATCGTTGTCCGCCTGATAGGTTGTTTGTTCCTGATGATTGGACCAGTAGAGTCATCTCTGAGGTACATTCTTCTGCATTGGCAGGTC
Source organism: Ranitomeya variabilis (assembly GCF_051348905.1). Classification (NCBI taxonomy): domain Eukaryota; kingdom Metazoa; phylum Chordata; class Amphibia; order Anura; family Dendrobatidae; genus Ranitomeya; species Ranitomeya variabilis. The sequence continues at coordinate 69,266,737 of NC_135233.1, forward strand.
ATCCTGGAATTTTTGGTACCAGGGATTTGGTGGCAAGATCCTTCTGGTGGCCTTCCCTGTCACGAGATGTGCGAGGCTTTGTGCAGTCTTGTGACGTTTGTGCTCGGGCCAAGCCTTGTTGTTCTCGGGCTAGTGGATTATTGTTGCCCTTGCCTATTCCTAAGAGGCCTTGGACACACATCTCGATGGATTTTATTTCAGATCTGCCTGTTTCTCAGAAGATGTCTGTCATCTGGGTGGTGTGTGACCGTTTTTCTAAGATGGTCCATTTGGTTCCCCTGCCCAAATTGCCTTCTTCTTCCGAGTTGGTGCCCCTGTTTTTTCAAAATGTTGTTCGTTTGCATGGTATTCCTGAGAATATCGTTTCTGACAGAGGAACCCAATTTGTGTCTAGATTTTGGCGGGCATTCTGTGCTAGGATGGGCATAGATTTGTCTTTTTCGTCTGCTTTTCACCCTCAGACTAATGGCCAGACCGAGCGGACTAATCAGACCCTGGAGACATATCTGAGGTGTTTTGTGTCTGCTGACCAGGATGATTGGGTTGCTTTTTTGCCATTGGCGGAGTTCGCCCTCAATAATCGGGCCAGCTCTGCCACTTTGGTGTCCCCGTTTTTCTGTAATTCGGGGTTCCACCCTCGATTTTCCTCCGGTCAGATGGAATCCTCGGATTGTCCTGGAGTGGATGCGGTGGTGGAGAGATTGCATCATATCTGGGGGCAGGTGATGGACAATTTAAAGTTGTCCCAGGAGAAGACTCAGCTTTTTGCCAACCGTCACCGTCGTGTTGGTCCTCGGCTTTGTGTTGGAGATTTGGTGTGGTTGTCTTCTCGTTTTGTCCCTATGAGGGTCTCATCTCCTAAGTTTAAGCCTCGGTTCATCGGTCCGTATAAAATATTGGAGATTCTTAACCCTGTTTCCTTCCGTTTGGACCTCCCTGCATCCTTTTCTATTCATAACGTTTTTCATCGGTCGTTATTGCGCAGGTATGAGGCACCGGTTGTGCCCTCCGTTGAGCCTCCTGCTCCGGTGTTGGTTGAGGGTGAGTTGGAGTACGTTGTGGAAAAAATCCTAGACTCCCGTGTTTCCAGACGGAGACTCCAGTATCTGGTCAAGTGGAAGGGATACGGCCAGGAGGATAATTCTTGGGTCACTGCATCTGATGTTCATGCCTCTGATCTGGTTCGTGCCTTTCATAGGGCCCATCCTGATCGCCCTGGTGGTTCTGGTGAGGGTTCGGTGCCCCCTCCTTGAGGGGGGGGTACTGTTGTGAATTTGGATTCTGGGCTCCCCCGGTGGCTACTGGTGGAATTGAACTTGTGACATCATCTTCCCTGTTCACCTGTTCTGATTAGATCTGGGTGTCGCTATATAACCTGGCTTCTCTGTTAGATGCTTGCCGGTCAACAATGTTATCAGAAGCCTCTCTGTGCTTGTTCCTGCTCCCAGACATCTACTAGATAAGTTGGACATTCGTCCATGTTTTGTTTTTGTATTTTGGTTCCAGTTCACAGCTGCAGTTTCGTTACTGTGTCTGGAAAGCTCTTGTTGATCAGGAATTGCCACTCTGGTATTATGAGTTAATGCCAGAGTCCTAAAGTAATTTCTGGATGTGTTTTGTTAGGGTTTTCTACTGACCATGAAAGTATGCTTTCTGTCTTCTGCTATCTAGAAAGCGGACCTCAAATTTGCTAAAACTATTTTCCTGCTGCGTTTGTTGTTTCATCTCATATCACCGCCAATATATGTGGGGGGCTTCTGTCTCCTTTTTGGGCATTTCTCTAGAGGTGAGTCAGGTCTTATATTTCCCTCTGCTAGCATTATTTAGTTCTCCGGCCGGCGCTGGGCATATAGGGATAAAAAGTAGGACATGCTACCTGGCTACTTCTAGATGATGCGGTAGGTTTAGTTCATGGTCAGTACAGTTACATCTTCCAAGAGCTTGTTCCTATTGAGGCTTATGCTAGTTCTCTGGCCATGGAGATCATGACACTTGACCCACGCTATAAAGGCAAATTGCAAAATATTATGCCACATGAGAACCTCGAACAAATATTAGCAACCAAACAAGCTACTCTTGTAGACCGTTTGATTCAGGCATTCCCAGCACACAGTGCCGGTGATGGTTCTCACACGAGCTGCAGGGGGCTACAGGGCAGAGGTGTTAGAGGTGCACAGATCAGAAGTGGAGTTGGACAGAGGGGTTTTCTGACCAGGTTGTGGAGTGATTTCACAATGACCGCAGACAGGACAGGTACTGCAGCATCTATTCAAAGTGACAGGAGACAACATTTGTCCAGTATGGTTACTAACTGTTTTTCAGCCCTTATTGATGTTCTCCCTCAACCGTCATTCCCATTTGATTACTGGGCATCCAAATTAGACACCTGGCCTGAATTGGCAGAATATGCGTTGCAGGAGCTTGCTTGCCCAGCAGATAGTGTGCTATCAGAAAGAGTATTCAGTGCTGCTGGTTCAATATTAACCGAAAAAAGGACTCGTCTGGCTACCCAAAATGTGGATGATCTCACCTTCATTAAAATGAACCACTCCTGGATTTCAAATTATTTTGCCCCACCTTTCCCGGCTGACACCTAGCTTTCTTATAAAAAAGTCTTGCTTGTGGACTGGTCTTACTGAGTGTTAAAATCTCTTAATTTGCAGCAGCTGTTTGACCAGCATACGACATGTTTACACCTCCACCAATGGGAAAACTCCCCCCACGAGGCCGTTGTCTCACTCTCGACACTTGGCGCAAGCACCCGTTAGTTACAGTGCTGTTTGTCAGAAGAGGTGGGTGTGCTCGCTTTTGGTCGACGGCACTGCCACTGGGTCCCTCATAGTACAATGTAGTGTCTCTGGCGGTGGTGGTGCGCACCCAACGTCAGACACACCGTTGTAACAAGAGGGGCCCTGGGGCGGTACCACCGGCCACAAGAGAGTTCCCCCCCAGCTCAAACTGTGCTCTACCACGTGCCAAATTATCTCGCACGGCTCCACCAATGTTTAGTCTATGCGCTGACATAATTCAATGCCTGGCACTGACAATCAATACCAATTTGTTGACATCTATGATGATAGTTACAGTAGTCTGGGTCAGTGTCCTATATTGACACCAGTAAATACTAATTTACTGCCAAATTACTTTGTCATAAACTCTGCAGATGAGCCCACCCCTGTACCTAAGCATGCCACCCTTTTTTTTATTTATAGTTGTTTTGCGAGACATTAACATCTATTTATTTTTTGGGAGTACTAACTGTGTCAGACACTTCTTGCAATACTCCTCCACTGACCACAATGCTGCCTGCCTGTGTATCCATGTAACCGATTTAAAACTGCCATGCCTGCCTATTGTTTGTTATTTTAGGCCTTTGATAGCCTGTCTGCGGCCCCTACTTGCAATACTCCTCCACTGACCACAATACTGCCTGGAGTGCCTGCCTGTGTATCCATGTAACCGATTTAAAACTGCCATGCCTGCCTATTGTTTGTTATTTTAGGCCTTTGATAGCCTGTCTGCGGCCCCTACTTGCAATACTCCTCCACTGACCACAATGCTGCCTGCCTGTGTATCCATGTAACCGATTTAAAACTGCCATGCCTGCCTATTGTTTGTTATTTTAGGCCTTTGATAGCCTGTCTGCGGCCCCTACCTGCAATACTCCTCCACTGACCACAATGCTGCCTGGAGTGCCTGCCTGTGTATCCATGTAACCGATTTAAAACTGCCATGCCTGCCTATTGTTTGTTATTTTAGGCCTTTGATAGCCTGTCTGCGGCCCCTACTTGCAATACTCCTCCACTGACCACAATGCTGCCTGGAGTGCCTGCCTGTGTATCCATGTAACCGATTTAAAACTGCCATGCCTGCCTATTGTTTGTTATTTTAGGCCTTTGATAGCCTGTCTGCGGCCCCTACTTGCAATACTCCTCCACTGACCACAATGCTGCCTGCCTGTGTATCCATGTAACCGATTTAAAACTGCCATGCCTGCCTATTGTTTGTTATTTTAGGCCTTTGATAGCCTGTCTGCGGCCCCTACCTGCAATACTCCTCCACTGACCACAATGCTGCCTGGAGTGCCTGCCTGTGTATCCATGTAACCGATTTAAAACTGCCATGCCTGCCTATTGTTTGTTATTTTAGGCCTTTGATAGCCTGTCTGCGGCCCCTACTTGCAATACTCCTCCACTGACCACAATGCTGCCTGGAGTGCCTGCCTGTGTATCCATGTAACCGATTTAAAACTGCCATGCCTGCCTATTGTTTGTTATTTTAGGCCTTTGATAGCCTGTCTGCGGCCCCTACTTGCAATACTCCTCCACTGACCACAATGCTGCCTGCCTGTGTATCCATGTAACCGATTTAAAACTGCCATGCCTGCCTATTGTTTGTTATTTTAGGCCTTTGATAGCCTGTCTGCGGCCCCTACCTGCAATACTCCTCCACTGACCACAATGCTGCCTGGAGTGCCTGCCTGTGTATCCATGTAACCGATTTAAAACTGCCATGCCTGCCTATTGTTTGTTATTTTAGGCCTTTGATAGCCTGTCTGCGGCCCCTACTTGCAATACTCCTCCACTGACCACAATGCTGCCTGGAGTGCCTGCCTGTGTATCCATGTAACCGATTTAAAACTGCCATGCCTGCCTATTGTTTGTTATTTTAGGCCTTTGATAGCCTGTCTGCGGCCCCTACTTGCAATACTCCTCCACTGACCACACCAATGCTGCCCATGTACCCCTGGAACCTATTTAAAAGTTCATAGAGCCTAGTTATATATTTTATTTACTATTAATAAGGCCATGATGGACTACGCTGTACCACGCTACAAGCTAACCAGTCGACACTACTTTTGCGAGAAAAGCCATCCCAACCCTCCACCAGCATGTAAAAGACCGCATTGTCCATGCACTCTGGCAATCTGTGAGTACAAAGGTGCACCTGACAACAGACGCATGGACCTGTAGGCATGGCCACGGAAGATTACGTGTCCATTAAGGCGCAATGGGTTAATGTGGTGGATGCATGGTCCACAGGGGACAGCCTACTAAGTCTGTCTGCAGTCCCTAATTCAAATTGTCCTCCACTGTCTAACTCGGAGCTTCCACCTTCTGGCTTTCGGCCTATAGTATCAGATATTAAACTGCATTTGGCCTTCAACTTTGGTTACGGCCTACTAACGGTGTCTGCCCCTGCCTGGTGTTTGTCCTCAACTGAATAAAGCTGAGCTTCAACCTTCTGGCTCTCATTAAGTGCTGTGTTTTTAAAAATTGGTGGTTAGGGCCTACTAACGGTGTCTGCCCCTCCCTGGTGTTTGCCCTCAACTGAATAAAGCTGAGCTTCCACCTTCTGGCTTTCGGCCTATAGTATCAGATATTAAACTGCATTTGGCCTTCAACTTTGGTTACGGCCTACTAGCGGTGTCTGCCCCTGCCTGGTGTTTGTCCTCAACTGAATAAAGCTGAGCTTCAACCTTCTGGCTCTCATTAAGTGCTGTGTTTTTAAAAATTGGTGGTTAGGGCCTACTAACGGTGTCTGCCCCTCCCTGGTGTTTGCCCTCAACTGAATAAAGCTGAGCTTCAGTCTTAGGCTTTTGGCCTAAAGTATCAGATATTAAACTGCATTTGGCCTATTAGTGTGTTTGGGCCCTTAAAACAGTGTCTGCTGCTCCTGGGTTTGCTACTCCACTGAACAAAGCAATGACGCCTGTTTAGTCCTGTTACCAATTTTGAACTGCATTTAGCCTACTTTATTCTTTGGCCCTATATCTGTTTCCTCCTCATCCTGCCCATTGCCCAGCCACTGCTAGATGAGTCTGCTGGTACATTGACCTAGACCACTACATTCCCCTTGCACTCTACACAGCCAGAATCTGACCCTGCTGAAAGTAAGGTTCACCTTCCCGCATGTTATACCACCTTACACAGGGACAAAGAGGAAGGTGCAGATCAAAGGTCAGGTTCCTTCATCAGGTGGGGGGGGCATACTCGTTGGCGACGTCACTGGCACAGGGCCCCTCAGAGTACGCAAAAGTGTCGCTGCTGGTGGGAGTCGCCCCCGCCGTGCAAACACACCGCTGTACTTTGAGGGGCCCTGTGCCAGTGCCAATGCGAACAAGTGTGCCCCCCTGCTTGCTCAGGATCCCAGCACTTGCAACGTTGAAATACTTACCTCTCCCTGCTCCACCGCCGTGACGTAGTCCACGATTCCTGGGCCCACTAAAACCTTGAACCAGCCCTACCCCCCACAAATTTGCCAAATGACCCCCAAGTTCCATTGAACAACTATTATTATAAAGTTAATTAACATTGACAAGCTTCAGAAACAAGAATGGATGTTTTTGGCATTAAAATGGGCACTGTAGGTGTTTTCCTGGCCTCCACTCACTGCCGACTATGCTTCCCCATTGACTTGCATTGGGTTTCGTGTTTCGGTCGATCCCCGACTTTTCGCGATAATCGGCCGACTGCACTCGACTCGACTCTGGACAAAGTCGGGTTTCACAAAACCCGACTCGATCTTTAAAAAATGAAAGTCACTCAACCCTACTTACCACCCATATGCCTATTTGCTACACAAAAAGATTCGAAGACACTGGCATGTACTACAAGAAGCACACCCTAATGTTCCAGAATTTAGGACCCCTTTCCTTCCATGTTTTAAAAGGGCTCCTAATATAAGAGATAAATTGGTGAGCGCGGACATGGTCCCATCTCAAACCATGTCTCGCCAACGGTTTTTACAGCAACCCAAATATGGAACCTTCCCGTGCCTTCACTGCAACCAGTGTAGTAATGTCATTAAGGGTGATTATTTCTCTCATCCGCATTCCGGCAAACAATTCAAAATACGTGATTATTTTACTTGTGATACCTCGTTCGTGATATATTTGATCAAGTGCCCATGTGGTCTGATGTACATAAGGGAAACTACACAGCCGGTGAAGGATCGTATATCCAAACATAAATCCACCATTCGATGTAATAATCTTCTCCTTCCTATACCCCAACATTTCGCCTCCCATAAACACAATGTCTCCCAAATGAAATTTCAAATGATAGAACATGTACCACTATCAAGGCGGGGAGGTGACCGTATTCAGAGATTAAAACAACGCGAGGCATTTTGGATACACACCTTGGGGACCTTACACCCAAGGGGTCTGAACAGAGATTATGATCTCCTATCCTTCATTTGAGCTTGTATCCCCATTAGCTGTGTTGTTATGGAGTTATGCATATTTGATTGCCTGTACTATGCAATGATTATGTTTATTAATTATGTTTCTCCCTTTACAGGGTCATCTCTATTGAACCGCTCCCACCTCCTCTTGTCACCTGGAGTCACATCACGCTGGCTGTCCCTTTATGATCTTATGGGACAACATAGCATAAGGCACCTTTTCCCTACAAGCCACCGTACTATGGTGGAACACAAACCAGCTAGCTGGAACGCATGCTTTGCGCATGCCCAGCACATTATGCTGTCGCACTCATTCTGCTAGCCGGACCCAAGCCACGCCCATTTCTATTTAGGGCACGGTGGAACACAAATATGGCCGTTGGAACGCACACAATGTGCACGCCCAGCACCTCCACTGACGCTTGAGCACTAACCTGCTGTCCGGACTCTAGCCACGCCCATTTCTCGATAAGTTATGGCGCCTAACACTCCCACAGCAGACTAGCTGTGGACACCGTGTCGCTGGGATGGACGCCAGTCACATTCAAGAATACAGGTCAGTTAACCCTTTCGTTCACTCAACGCTGCATCACCAATGGCATGGATCCTTATATTCCACATTATTGCAGGCTGCAGCCCTCAAACCGGACACATTAAAGCCGGATCTACAGGAGCCTATTTCTATATTATTCGGGTAGGCACACCGCCAACTCATTCTTTACTAATAGTGGGGCACGTCACTTATATTCTATTCCATGTTCACACTTTATTTTTAGACTCTTGGCGTACCATAACCCCACAACACGACTCCTAGGCATCTCTGCCTTTCTTTGATTGATAAGGGTATGTTATATTGTATTTCTTTACATACTTGGCGTTTAATGTTAAATAAGTTTTTGCGAAATGTATGTATTTTGTCCGTGATCTGTATACAGATTTTGGGAAAGGAAAGCTTCACTATGTCATTATATGGACCAACAATCTATTGGTGTTTTCTTTATAGTTTCCTATATCTAATATGTCCATGGACCATTGTTTCTATTTCTGTATATACTTTGTTTTCTCTTAGAGTGATGTCAACTCATGTTTGTTTTTTTTGTTTTATATTCAGTTACTGATGAAGGCCACATAGACCGAAACGTTTAAATTCTCCTTTGCCAAAATAAAAGGAGATTCACCTTAAGTTGAGTGCCAGGTTTTATTTATTCAGGTGTAGTGCAGGCACAGCAGGAGAACATCAGACATCGACCTCGGACAGACATCATCACAGGATGGACCCCAGGGAAAAGGCAGGATATTCGGACAGAGGCAAGACACGGACAGCACAGGTCCAGGAACACCGAAGCTCAAGACATCAGCTGGTCAGAACCAGGACACATAGGCCGAGCCGTCACCAAGGAACACATGTAGATTGGAGACTCCCCAGAAACACGGAGGATGAGCCCATCCAGGAACACAAGTGGAACCAACTCTGAAACACTGACTGGACCACCAGGACCATGGACTGGATATCTGGACACAAGCTGGACATCTAGGACAACAACAATACATCTGTACTCTGGACAACAGACACGGCTCCAGGCAGGAAACGTCAGGACATCAGGGACTCTGACAGAACATCAAGGAAGACTCCAGGCACCAAATGACGGTCATCTGGCTCTAGGCACCAGGCAGAGGTAGTCTGGCTCCAGGCACCAGGCAGAGGTCATCAGGCTCCAGGCACCAGGCAGCAGATGTCAGGCTCTAGGCAATGGATGTCAGGCTCCAGGCACCAGGCATTGGTCATCAGGCTCCGGAGAACGACACGACCTAGAAAGGAACTCAGGCGGTATGGTGCCAGCACCGCAGCATTGGACAAGACCTGAACGGAGCTAGAATCGCATAGTAGGCTGAGCACAGCTTAGTAGACGCTCTGCAGGAACACCGGACTCCATCTTCAGAAGACGAACACAGGTTTATTTTCAAGACACAGGTTACAGGACACTCACAGTCACTGGGCACGTGGTTCAAGACACAGAAGGACTTCAAGAATATCACACAGCAGGGATCCACATTCAAGGCAAGGACTTTGGTACCAACACATAAACAGATGGGTCCAGGGACAAAGACATTAGCTTTCCTAGAACTGATAGCAGGCAGAACAGGAGCTGAAGAACAGGCAGACCAGGAGCAACATGGAAGACCAAACACACATGGCTAGGTTAAGAAACCTTATGTTAAGCTCTGGCCACGCCCAACAGGGAAGAGGAACTTTAAGTAGGAGCTGCCCCTCAGCAATAGGCTGGGGACAGATATTCAAGCACACACACCGCACACACCTAATAAAAGCGGGGAAGGTGTGGCCGCGCGCACCCTAAGCACAGATATTTCCATAGATTGAAGTGACCGTGTGACCTGAGCTCAACTATATTCATCTTGTCACTTTCTTCTTGCTTCAATCAAAGTGAAGAAAGAGGACTTAGTTCTTCATTATGAATGGAAATCAAGCACTTGTATTTTCTAAAGGTCTCCATGCTCATTAGAGAACAGCCAGCCAGATCCCATCGATTTTGGTGCGATCAGCCAACCATCTAATGTACATAGGGGCTCCCAACTATGATAGATTGTATCAGGGACATAAGCATTTGCAAAATGGACTTTAATAGATTAATACTTTAGTTCGGCAGGGAGTAAAGCCACTGTAAGATGATTTTGGCAGTGGTTAATTCATGGAGAACACAGAAAAGCTTAAAGGTACCGTCACACTCAGCGACGCTGCAGCGATATAGACAACGAGCCAATCGCTGCAGCGTCACTGTTTAGGTCGCTAGGGAGCTGTCACACAGACAGCTCTCTCCAGCGACCAACGATCAGGGGAACGACTTCGGCATCATTGAAACTGTCTTCAACGATGCCGAAGTCCCCCTGCAGCACCCGGGTAACCAGGGTAAACATCAGGTTACTAAGTCCAGGGCCATGCTTAGTAACCCGATATTTACCCTGGTTACCATTGTAAAAGTAAAAAAAAAACAGTACATACTCACCTTCTGATGTCTGTCACGTCCCCCGGCGTCCACAGGGTTACGCGCTGCTGCTCAGAGCTTCCTGCACAGAATGTGTCAGCTGAGCGCCGGCAGTAGCATAGCACAGCAGTGACGTCACTGCTGTGCTCTGCTTTACTGCTGGCGCTGACACATTCAGTGCAGGAAGTTCTCGGCAGCAGTGCGTAACCCTGTGGACGCCGGGGGAAGTGACAGACATCAGATGGTGAGTATGTACTGTTTTTTTTTTTTACTTTTACAATGGTAATCAGGGTAAATATCGGGTTACTAAGCACGGCCCTGCACTTAGTAACCCGATGTTTACCCTGGTTACAAGTGAACACATCGCTGGATCGGCGTCACACACGCCGATCCAGCGATGACAGCGGGTGATCAAGCGACTAAATAAAGTTCTGGACTTCTAGCTCCGACCAGCGATATCACAGCGGGATCCAGATCACTGCTGCGTGTCAAACACAACGAGATCGCTATCCAGGACGCTGCAAAGTCACGGATCTTCGTCGTTCTCGCTGCAAAGTCACTTAGTGTGAAGGTACCTTAACCAATTGTTCCTGTGCCTACAAAAGTCAGTTGAGATAGCAATCAGTTGAATGGTAGTTCAGCAGACATTTATCTATTGTGTAAAGCCAGTTAAGCATTTTTTGTTGGATCACACATTTTACAGGTGTTAAAACTTTCTTTCTATTAATACTAAATGCAAAACAAATATTTAACACAATGTAATAATTTTAGAATGAATTATTTTTTCTTTACGAATTATTCACTGAAATATTTTATAATTATTTTTTAGATAATTGTATAATGCAAGTCCTGGCACATCCAGACTTTGCATGTTTGTACATCTTTACTATTACAGGTGCACATGTGATCATGATAGCCGGTTAAGAAAATAGTAGCCAATAATTATTATTTCTTTACCAAGTCATATGGAGTTGTTTGCACAATTTAATAATACTCTATCTTGTTCAGGCTGAGCAAACTGGTCCCTGTAGAAAAATGGCAGTAATAAATCAATAGCCCAGATGTAATCTTCGGTGTCTAAAATGCAAGAAGATTTTGGAGCATAATGGCACTGGTTGTCTATTGTCATTCAGACATGAGCTGCATCAGAAAAAAGGCTTGTGGGAACCTGATAAGAGTTGGTCAAAAGTGGGCCATAAATCAAATGTAGGCAGCATTCTGCTGATTTCACACACATGCTCACTGGAAAAAGTGATAGATCTGCAATTTACTGCTTATCACATCTGCTAGAAGTTTCATAATACCCAAGGCTGACCTTCACTGGGTAAACACTCTGGCTGAATACCTGCTTCAAATGAAAATATGTATGTATAGTGTTTGCACCTAATGTCGACAAGAAAATTGCTATGGAGATTGCCACCTAAAAAGGTAATGTGTGGTGTGATGGCTCCTAAACACATTATTTCTTGCTTCACGGCAGAAATCTGAATTTATAAAGGGATTGTTTTGTCATCTATTGGTAATTCATATGCAATATGCAAAAAGAAGGATTGCTGCGGCAAAGGAAGATAGTTTTTATTTTTTAGTATTTGGCATTATCTAATTACTATACTTAGCACATGAAATCTCCACTGTACTAGAAATTGACATAGAGACAAAGAGTCCAACAAAAGATAGGCGATTGTATTGACTCTATTCCTATAAAACAATAGAAACCTCAATAGACCCCTGTAAAGGAGCTGTTTCGACAACCAGTTCTAAATTCATAGGCATGAATATTTAATTGCACCCTTCCACCTTTTGGGGGAAAGATTATAAAGTGAGTCTGTGGGAATTTTTGCATTCATTCATTTGTATTTATCCAGAAGAACATTTGTAAGGACAGACTTTGCTTTTGGAGGAGAATACTGTGTTCACAATCTGTATTTTAGTTGACTCCAAAGGTGTTGATTGAGGAGATGTCTCTGTGCAGCCAGTTAAATTCTTCCATGGAAAACTCACCCAACAATGACTTTCTGGACCTTGCTTTGTGCACCAAATCACAGTCATGGAGAACAGAAGAGGACTTTCCTCAAACTGTTCCCACAAAATTGGAGGCAATTGTCCAAAATCTCTTGTTAAAGAGGTTGTCCACTACTAGGACAACCCCTTCTCAATCTGAATATTTACTCCCATTAAAAAAACACCTATACTCACCTCATGTGGCGGCGCCGTTCCAGCGGTCAACACTCAACACAGGTTGTTGTGCCATGTGAGTCCTGTGCCCAATCAGTGCTGGTGTCACTGTCCCCGCCTTGAAATGAATAAGTAATCAAGAAGAAGTAAGAGCGGCTCTCTCAGCTCCTCCAGATTAGTGATTACCCTAGCGCTGATTGGGCACAAGGTTCATGTGACATAACAACCTCATTTGAACCTCAGGAGAGCGAGTTCTGACACAAATGAAAATGAGAGGCATTTTTATTTTAACGTGTGCAAACATTCTGAATTAGGAGTATTCCTGATAGTGGACAACTCCTTTAAGATTTCACTTCATTGCTTGGAACTAAAAGACATAGGCCACTCCTGAAAACCAACTCCATAAAATTATCCGACTTCAAACCAATCTTTAAAGATTATTGACACCTTGAGAAGTATTTTTTTTTTAATCAAATGCACGTATTTTCGGCTCAAAATATTTTTTCTATTTAGGTTTTCTAATTTATGACCACATGAAAAAGGAAAGAAGCTCAGTAAATACAGAGAAGAGTAAACACATTTCTGTCAGTATGGGTGAAATGACGAATTCCAATTTAACCCATTCTGCAGCCAACAAACAGCGCCACACAGAAGATATAGAAGGCAAGTGGTGCAACATTATTACATAAACCCTATTGCCAAAATAACTTTCGGCCTAAAGTATATGCATTTAAGAAAAAAATGATTGTCCTTGAGGAGTCCATATAATTTAAAGTTTGCACAATGAAGTTAAGGGGATTGTTCTGCTCCTTGTATTTGCCAAACCCAGCCTCCTCCATCAGAATGCTAGATAGAGAGGTGTGATTCATCGCACCTCAGAAAACATTTCCCCTACACAAAAGTTTGCTGACAATGTTCTTTATACCACTCCATCCAACGCTTGGCATTGCACTTGGTGATGCAAGGTTTGCATGCAGCTGCTCTGCTATTAAACATCATGGAGCTCCATCCCACAGTTTTTGAGTTGATGTCAGCAACAGAGGAGGTTTGGACCTCTGCAGAGTGCTGGCAACTAGGGTTGAGCGACTTTCATTTTTTTAAGATCGAGTAGGGTTTTGGGAAACCCGATTTTGTCCAGAGTCGAGTCGAGTGCAGTCGGCCGATTATCGCTAAAAGTCGGGGATCGACCGAAACACGAAACCCAATGCAAGTCAATGGGGAAGCATAGTCGGCAGTGAGTGGAGGCCAGGAAAACACCTACAGTGCCCATTTTAATGCCAAAAACATCCATTCTTGTTTCTGAAGCTTGTCAATCTTAATTAACTTTATAATAATAGTTGGGCATAGGGAATTGGGGGTCATTTGGCAAAAGTTGTGGGGGGAGTAGGGCCGGCTCAAGTTTTTCGTGGGCCCAGGAAATGCGGACTACGTCACGGCGGTGTTGCAGGGAAAGGTAATTATTTAAAAGTTGCAAGTGCTGTGATCCTGAGCAAGCAGGGGGGGGGCCCACTCGTTCGCATTGCCACTGGCACAGGGCCCCTCAAAGTACGGCGGTGTGTTTGCATGGCGGGGGCGCCTCCCACCAGCAGCGACACTTTTGCGTACTCTGAGGGGCCCTGTGCCAGTGACGTCGCCAACGAGTATGCCCCCCCACCTGATGAAGGAACCTGCACTTTCATCTGCACCTTCCTCTTTGTCCCTGTGTAAGGTGGTATAACATGCGGGAAGGGGAACCTTACTTTCAGCAGGGACAGATTCTGGCTGTGTAGAGTACAAGGGGAATGTAGTGGTCTCGGTCAATGTACCAGCAGACTCATTTAGCAGTGGCTGGGCAATGGGCAGGATGAGGAGGAAACAGATATAGGGCCAAAGAATAAAGTAGGCTACATGCAGTTCAAAATTGGTAACAGGACTAAACAGGCGGCATTGCTTTGTTCAGTGGAGTAGCAAACCCAAGAGCAGCAGACACTGTTTCAAGGGCCTAACCACACTAGTAGGCCAAATGCAGTTTAATATCTGATAGTATAGGGCGAAAGCCAGAATGTGGAAGCTCAGCTTTGTTCAGTTGAGGACAACACCAGGGAGGGGCAGACACCTTTAGTAGGCCGGAAAAGCCTATTGCATTTTTTAAAATGGTAATTTGGAGCAGAAGGTTGAAGCTCAGCTTTATTTAGTTGAGGGCAACACCAGGGAGGGGCAGAAGCCGTTAGTAGGCCCTAACCACCATTTTTTTTTTAAAACCACTTAATGAGAGCCGGAAGGTTGAAGCTCAGCTTTATTTAGTTGAGGACAACACCAGGGAGGGGCAGAAGCCGTTAGTAGGCCCTAACCACCATTTTTTTTTTTTAAAACCACATAATGAGAGCCGGAAGGTTGAAGCTCAGCTTTATTTAGTTGAGGACAACACCAGGGAGGGGCAGAAGCCGTTAGTAGGCCCTAACCACCTTTTTTTTTTTAAAACCACATAATGAGAGCCGGAAGGTTGAAGCTCAGCTTTATTTAGTTGAGGACAACACCAGGGAGGGGCAGAAGCCGTTAGTAGGCCCTAACCACCTTTTTTTTTTTTAAAACCACATAATGAGAGCCGGAAGGTTGAAGCTCAGCTTTATTTAGTTGAGGACAACACCAGGGAGGGGCAGAAGCCGTTAGTAGGCCCTAACCACCATTTTTTTTTTTAAAACCACATAATGAGAGCCGGAAGGTTGAAGCTCAGCTTTATTTAGTTGAGGACAACACCAGGGAGGGGCAGAAGCCGTTAGTAGGCCATAACCACCTTTTTTTTTTTTAAAACCACATAATGAGAGCCGGAAGGTTGAAGCTCAGCTTTATTTAGTTGAGGACAACACCAGGGAGGGGCAGAAGCCGTTAGTAGGCCCTAACCACCTTTTTTTTTTTAAAAACCACATAATGAGAGCCGGAAGGTTGAAGCTCAGCTTTATTTAGTTGAGGACAACACCAGGGAGGGGCACACAGACAGACTCCTTTAGTAGGCCTGAAAAGCCTATTGCATTTTTCAAAATGGTAATTTGGAGCAGAAGGTTGAAGCTCAGCTTTATTTAGTTGAGGGCAACACCAGGGAGGGGCAGAAGCCGTTAGTAGGCCCTAACCAAAGTTGAAGGCCAAATGCAGTTTAATTTCTGATACTATAGGCCGAAAGCCAGAAGGTGGAAGTTCCGATTTAGACAGTGGAGCACAATTTGAATTAGGGACTGCAGACAGACTTAGTAGGCTGTCCCCTGTGGACCATGCATCCACCACATTAACCCATTGCGCCGTAATGGACACGTAATCTTCCGTGGCCATGCCTACAGGTCCATGCGTCTGTTGTCAGGTGCACCTTTGTACTCACAGATTGCCAGAGTGCATGGACAATGCGGTCTTCTACATGCTGGTGGAGGGTTGGGATGGCTTTTCTCGCAAAAGAAGTGTCGACTGGTTAGCTTGTAGCGTGGTACAGCGTAGTCCATCATGGCCTTATTAATAGTAAATAAAATATATAACTAGGCTCTATGAACTTTTAAATAGGTTCCAGGGGTACACGGGCAGCATTGGTGTGGTCAGTGGAGGAGTATTGCAAGTAGGGGCTGCAGACAGGCTATCAAAGGCCTAAAATAACAAACAGTAGGCAGTCATGGCAGTTTTACATCGGTTACATGGATACACAGGCAGGCACTCCAGGCAGCATTGTGGTCAGTGGAGGAGTATTGCAAGTAGGGGCCGCAGACAGGCTATCAAAGGCCTAAAATAACAAACAATAGGCTCATTGCAGTTTTACAGCGGTTACATGGATAGACGGGCAGGCAGCTTGGTGGTGGTGAGTGGAGGAGTATTTAAAGTAGGGACCGCAGACAGGCTTCAAAGGCCTAACATAAGAAAATGGGCTGGCTGTAGGCACTTTATAATTGGTTCCAGGGGTACACGGGCAGCAGTGGTCTGGTCAGTGGAGGAGTATTTAAAGTAGGGACCGCAGACAGGCTTCAAAGGCCTAACATAAGAAAATGGGCTGGCTGTAGGCACTTTATAATTGGTTCCAGGGGTACACGGGCAGCAGTGGTCTGGTCAGTGGAGGAGTATTTAAAGTAGGGACCGCAGACAGGCTTCAAAGGCCTAACATAAGAAAATGGGCTGGCTGTAGGCACTTTATAATTGGTTCCAGGGGTACACGGGCAGCAGTGGTCTGGTCAGTGGAGGAGTATTTAAAGTAGGGACCGCAGACAGGCTATCAAAGGCCTAAAATAACAAACAATAGGCTCATGGCAGTTTTACAGCGGTTACATGGATACACAGGCAGCTTGGTGGTGAGTGGAGGAGTATTTAAAGTAGGGACCGCAGACAGGCTATCAAAGGCCTAAAATAACAAACAATAGGCTCATGGCAGTTTCACAGCGGTTACATGGATACACGGGCAGGCAGCTTGGTGGTGGTGAGTGGAGGAGTATTTAAAGTAGGGACCGCAGAAAGGCTTCAAAGGCCTAACATAAGAAAATGGGCTGGCTGTAGGCACTTTATAATTGGTTCCAGGGGTACACGGGCAGCAGTGGTCTGGTCAGTGGAGGAGTATTTAAAGTAGGGACCGCAGACAGGCTTCAAAGGCCTAACATAAGAAAATGGGCTGGCTGTAGGCACTTTATAATTGGTTCCAGGGGTACACGGGCAGCAGTGGTCTGGTCAGTGGAGGAGTATTTAAAGTAGGGACCGCAGACAGGCTATCAAAGGCCTAACATAACAAACAATAGGCTCATGGCAGTTTCACAGCGGTTACATGGATACACGGGCAGGCAGCTTGGTGGTCAGTGGAGGAGTATTTAAAGTAGGGACCGCAGACAGGCTATCAAAGGCCTAAAATAACAAACAATAGGCTCATGGCAGTTTTACAGCGGTTACATGGATACACAGGCAGCTTGGTGGTGAGTGGAGGAGTAGTGCAAGGAGTGTCTGTCCCAGTACTCCCAAAATATAAATAGATGTTAATGTCTCGCAAAACAACCAAAACAAAAAAAAAAGGTGGCATACTTAGGTACAGGGGTGGGCTCATCTACTGAGTTTCTGACATTGTAATTTGGCAGTAACTATTTAATGGTGCCAATATAGGACACAGACACAGACTACTTTAAGTTGCATCATAGATGTCTACAAATTTGTATTGTCAGTGCCAGACATTGAATGATGTCAGCGAATAGACTAAAGATTGGTGGAGCTGTGCGACATAATTTTGCACGTGGTAGAGCACATTTTGAGCTGGGGTAGGGGGGAACTCTCTTGAGGCCGGCGGGACCGCCCCAGGGCCCCTCATGTTACAACGGTGTGTCTGACGTTGGGTGCGCACCACCACCGCCAGAGACACTACATTGTACTATGAGGGACCCAGTAGCAATGCCGTCAACCAAAAGCGAGCACACCCACCTCTTCAGACAAACAGCAGTCTCACGGGTGCTTGCGCCAAGTCGCGATACCACGGCCCCGTGTGGGGAGTTTTGCCATTTAGGGAGGTGTAAACATGTCGTATGCTGTACAATCAGCTGCAGCAAATTAGACATTAGAAAAGTAATTCACAGGCAAGAGCTTTTCATAGGAAAGCTAGGTGTCGGCCGGGCAAGGTGGGGCAAAAGATTTCGAAATCCAGTTGTGGTTCATTTTAATGAATGTTAGATCGTCAACATTTTGGGTAGCCAGACGAGTCCTTTTTTCGGTTAATATTGAACCTGCAGCACTGAATACTCTTTCTGATAGGACACTTGCTGCCGGGCAAGCAAGCTCCTGCAATGCATATTCTGCCAATTCTGGCCAGGTGTCTAATTTGGAGGCCCAGTAATCAAATGGGAATGACGGTTGAGGGAGAACATCGATAAGGGATGAAAAATAGTTAGTAACCATACTGGACAAATGTTGTCTCCTGTCACTTTCAATTGATGCAGCAGTACCTGTCCTGTCTGCGGTCATAGCAAAATCACTCCACAACCTGGTCAGAAAACCCCTCTGTCCAACGCCACTTCTGATGTGTGCACCCCTAACACTCCTAGTCTGCTGCCCCCTGGAGCTTGTGTGAGAACGATCACGTGCGCTGTGTGCTGGGAATGCCTGAAGCAAACGGTCAACAAGAGTTGATTGTTTGGTTGCTAATATTAGTTCCAAGTTCTCATGTGGCATAATATTTTGCAATTTGCCTTTATAGCGTGGATCAAGGAGGCAGGCCAACCAGTAATCGTCATCGTTCATCATTTTCGTAATGCGTGTGTCCCTTTTTAGGATACGTAAGGCATAATCCGCCATGTGGGCCAAAGTTCCAGTTGTCAAATCTCCGGTTGTGATTGGTTGAGGGGCAGTTGCAGGCAAATCTACGTCACTTGTGTCCCTCAAAAAACCAGAACCCGGCCGTGACACGCAACCAATTTCCTGTGCCCCCGTGAAAGTTTCCGCATTAAAAATATACTCATCCCCATCATCCTCCTCGTCCTCCACCTCCTCTTCGCCCGCTACCTCGTCCTGTACACTGCCCTGACCAGACAATGGCTGACTGTCATCAAGGCTTCCCTCTTCCTCTGGTGCAGACGCCTGCTCCTTTATGTGCGTCAAACTTTGCATCAGCAGACGCATTAGGGGGATGCTCATGCTTATTACGGCGTTGTCTGCACTAACCAGCCGTGTGCATTCCTCAAAACACTGAAGGACTTGACACATGTCTTGTATCTTCGACCACTGCACACCTGACAACTCCATGTCTGCCATCCTACTGCCTGCCCGTGTATCCTCCCACAAATAAATAACAGCACGCCTCTGTTCGCACAGTCTCTGAAGCATGTGCAGTGTTGAGTTCCACCTTGTTGCAACGTCTATGATTAGGCGATGCTGGGGAAGGTTCAAAGACCGCTGATAGGTCTGCATACGGCTGGCGTGTACAGGCGAACGTCGGATATGTGAGCAAAGTGCACGCACTTTGAGGAGCAGGTCGGAGAACCCAGGATAAGTTTTCAATAAGCACTGCACCACCAGGTTTAAGGTGTGAGCCAGGCAAGGAATGTGTTTCAGTTGGGAAAGGGAGATGGCAGCCATGAAATTCCTTCCGTTATCACTCACTACCTTGCCTGCCTCAAGATCTACTGTGCCCAGCCACGACTGCGTTTCTTGTTGCAAGAACTCGGACAGAACTTCCGCGGTGTGTCTGTTGTCGCCCAAACACTTCATAGCCAATACAGCCTGCTGACGCTTGGCAGTAGCTGGCCCATAATGGGACAACTGGTGTGCAACAGTGTCATCTGCCGATGGAGTGGTTGGCCGACTGCGTTCTGTGGAAGAGCTGTAGCTTCTGCAGGAGGACGAGGAGGAGGAGGAGGGGGTGCGAACGCCTACAGCCAACTGTTTCCTAGACCGTGGGCTAGGCACAACTGTCCCTAAATTGATGTCGCCTGTGGACCCTGCATCCACCACATTCACCCAGTGTGCCGTGATGGACACATAACGTCCCTGGCCATGCCTACTGGTCCATGCATCTGTAGTCAGGTGCACCTTTGTACTCACAGATTGCCTAAGTGCATGGACGATGCGCTGTTTAACATGCTGGTGCAGGGCTGGGATGGCTTTTCTGGAAAAAAAGTGTCGACTAGGTAGCTCGTATCGTGGTTCAGCGTACTCCATCAGGGCTTTAAAAGCTTCGCTTTCAACTAAACGGTAGGGCATCATCTCTAACGAGATTAGTCTAGCTATGTGGGCGTTAAAACCCTGTGTACGCGGATGCGAGGATAAGTACTTCCTTTTTCTAACCAGAGTCTCATGTAGGGTGAGCTGGACTGGAGAGCAGGAGATCGTGGAACTTTCGGGTGTGCCGGTGTACATGGCAGACTGAGAGACGGTTGGAGACGGTATTGTTTCCGCCGGTGCCCTAGATGCAATATTTCCTCCTACTAAACTGGTGATTCCCTGACCCTGACTGCTTTTGGCTGGCAAAGAAACCTGCACAGATACTGCCGGTGGTGCGGAAAATGGTGGCCTTACAGTGACGGAAGGGATGTTGCGTTGCTGACTAGCTTCATTGGCCGAGGGTGCTACAACCTTAAGGGACGTTTGGTAGTTAGTCCAGGCTTGAAAATGCATGGTGGTTAAGTGTCTATGCATGCAACTAGTATTTAGACTTTTCAGATTCTGACCTCTGCTTAAGCTAGTTGAACATTTTTGACAGATGACTTTGCGCTGATCAGTTGGATGTTGTTTAAAAAAATGCCAGACTGCACTCTTCCTAGACTCGGATCCCTTTTCAGGGATTGCAGACTGAGCTTTAACCGGATGGCCACGCTGTCCTCCAACAGGTTTTGGCTTTGACACGCGTTTTGGGCCAGATACGGGCCCGGCAGATGGAACCTGTTGCGATGTTGATGCCTGCTGCGGCCCCTCCTCCACCTCCGCTTCTGAACTACTGCCGCCTGCACCCTGTTCCCCCAATGGCTGCCAATCGGGGTCAATAACTGGGTCATCTATTACCTCCTCTTCGAGCTCGTGTGCAACTTCGTCTGTGTCACTGTGTCGGTCGGTGGTATAGCGTTCGTGGCGGGGCAACATAGTCTCATCAGGGTCTGATTGTGGATCTGTACCCTGAGAGGGCAATGTGGTGGTCTGAGTCAAAGGAGCAGCATAGTACTCTGGCTGTGGCTGTGCATCAGTGCACTCCATGTCAGAATCTACTTGTAATGGGCATGGCCTGTTAAATGTTTCACTTTCTAAGCCAGGGACGGTATGTGTAAAGAGCTCCATGGAGTGACCCGTTGTGTCGCCTGCTGCATCCTTCTCTCTTGTTGTAGTTTTTGCTGAGGAGGACAAGGAAGCGACTTGTCCCTGACCGTGAACATCCACAAGCGACGCGCTGCTTTTACATTTACCAGTTTCGGAAGAGGAGGCAAAAGAGCTAGAGGCTGAGTCTGCAATGTAAGCCAAAACTTGCTGTTGCTGCTCAGCCTTTAAAAGCGGTTTTCCTACTCCCAGAAAAGAGAGCGTTCGAGGCCTTGTGTAGCCTGACGACGAAACTGGCTCCACAGCTCCAGACTTAGGTGGAATATTTTTATCCCCACGACCACCTGATGCTCCACTACCACTACCATCATTACCAGCTGACAATGAACGCCCACGACGACCTCTTGCACCAGACTTCCTCATTGTTTAAAAATCGTAACCAAACTAACTTTATTTGTTGCTGTCAAACAACTTACACGGTGAGCTATAACTTCAGTATGATTTCAATATCCCTTAACAGGTTGGTGAGACCACAAGGAAAATCAGGCACAATGTTACACACTCTGTTTTCTGTGACACCAAATCACAGAGATGACACACACGCAGGACTGTCACTCAAGCACTAATGTCAATATTAATCTCCCACCTAATTTATTTTTTTTTTTTTCTCTGTGAGACTTTAGAAACCAAATAATATTTAAAAAAAAAACAAAAAAACAAGGCTTTCTATGGCCCACTGAATGAGAGATGGCACGCACAGGAGTGGCACACAAGCCCTGACTGAGGCCAATATTTTTCTCCCACTGATTGATGTAGTGTTTTTGTGTTGAGGTTGATTTTAAAACACAAATGAAGGAAAAAAATAAAAAGGCTTTCTATGGCCCACAATTAGAGAGAGAGGTGGCACACCCAGGAGTCAAGACTGGCACACAAGCTGAAATGGCAATATTACTCTCCCACTGTTTTTTTATGTATTTTTTTTTTATTTTCAGGGAGACTTTAGAAACCAAATAATATTTAAAAAAAAAAAAAAAAACAAGGCTTTCTATGGCCCACTGAATGAGAGGGACAGAGGTGGCACACCCAGGAGTCAAGACTGGCACACAAGCTGAAATGGCAATATTACTCTCCCACTGTTTTTTTATGTATTTTTTTTTTTTATTTTCAGGGAGACTTTAGAAACCAAATAATATTAAAAAAACCAAAAAATAAATAGGCTTTCTATGGCCCACTGAATGAAAGGGAGAGAGGTGGCACACCCAGGAGTCAAGACTGGCACACAAGCTGAAAGGGCAATATTACTCTCCCACTGTTTTTTTATGTTTTTTTTTTTTTTTCAGGGAGACTTTAGAAACCAAATAATATTAAAAAAAAAAAAAAAAAAAAAAATAGGCTTGCTATAGCCCACTGAATGAGAGATAGCACACACAGCAGTGGCACACAAGCCCTGACTGAGGCCAATATTTTTCTCCCACTGATTGATGTAGTGTTTTTGTGTTGAGGTAGATTTTAGAACACAAATCACGGAAAAAATAAATAGGCTTTCTATGGCCCACTGAATGAAAGGGAGAGAGGTGGCACACCCAGGAGTCAAGACTGGCACACAAGCTGAAAGGGCAATATTACTCTCCCACTGTTTTTTTATGTATTTTTTGTTTTTTCAGGGAGACTTTAGAAACCCAATAATATTTAAAAAAAAAAATAAATAGGCTTTCTATGGCCCACTGAATGAGAGGGAGAGAGGTGGCACACCCAGGAGTCAAGACTGGCACACAAGCTGAAAGGGCAATATTATTCTCCCACTGTTTTTTTAGGTTTTTTTTTTTTTTTTCAGGGAGAATTAGAAACCAAATAATATTAAAAAAAAAAAAAAAAAATAGGCTTGCTATAGCCCACTGAATGAGAGATAGCACACACAGCAGTGGCACACAAGCCCTGACTGAGGCCAATATTTTTCTCCCACTGATTGATGTACTGTTTTTGTGTTGAGGTAGATTTTAGAACACAAATCACGGAAAAAATAAATAGGCTTTCTATGGCCCACTCAGTGAGAGATGGCACACACAGGGATGGCACTGTAGCAGAAATGCCAATCTTAATCTCCCACAAAAAAACAAAACAAAAAAAAAAAAAAAACTGTCCTACAATTACTATCTCCCTGCAGTAATGTAAGCCAGGTATGGCAGGCAGCAATAGGAGTGGACTGATGCACAAATTAAATAAAAAGTGTGGAAAAACAGAAAAGATAGCTGTGCAGAAAGGAAGGAACAAGAGGATATGTGCTTTGAAAAAAGCAGTTGGTTTCCACAGTGGCGTACACACAGCAATACAGCTATCACGGAGCCTTCTAGGGCAGCCCAATGAGCTACAGCGCTGAGGGGAAAAAAAAAAAAAAATAGCTTCCACAGTCCCTGCACACCGAAGGTGGTGTTGGACAGTGGAAATCGCTGCAGCACAAGCGGTTTGGTGGTTAGTGGACCCTGCCTAACGCTCTCCCTGCTTCTGATGAAGCGGCAGCAACCTGTCCCTAAGCTCAGATCAGCAGCAGTAAGATGGCGGTCGGCGGGAACGCCCCTTTATAGCCCCTGTGACGCCGCAGACAGCAAGCCAATCACTGCAATGCCCTTCTCTAAGATGGTGGGGACCAGGATCTATGTCATCACGCTGCCCACACTCTGCGTTCACCTTCATTGGCTGAGAAATGGCGCTTTTCGCGTCATTGAAACGCGACTTTGGCGCGAAAGTCGCGTACCGCATGGCCGACAAGCACAGGGGTCGGATCGGGTTTCATGAGACGCCGACTTAGCCAAAAGTCGGCGACTTTTGAAAATGATCGACCCGTTTCGCTCAACCCTACTGGCAACTTTTATGCACTCTTCAGCTCCGCACTCAGTGACAGAGCTCTGTAACTTCACATGGTCTGTCAATTCAAGTCTTTGCTGCTGAAGTTTCTAAATACAAATACTTCCACTTTTTAATAATGCCAGTAATACCAGGAACTATAAAAATATGTAGTCATACAAATAATTTTACTATGTTGAGTCCATGCATTCTTATGACTGACGACGGCACAAGCCATAATTGTGACACTGTATTGCAAAAATAGGCATTTAGATATTATTTACTTATCATGCGATATACTGTTATCAGTCGGACATTTCAGGTAAAGTGATTACTAAAAATAATTTGCTATTATAATTACTTGGAATTTTAAAAAGGATTTATGACCAGCAAAGCCCCCTGTTTCTATTTATTACAGGCAGCCATAGAAAGGAAAAACAGTACATTTTAAATATAAAAAATGCTCTAAGCATTTAGGTTGCTCTAAGGAAGTCATCAGAGAATGCAGGTATGGAAAAAATGTTTTTAAGGAATGCTACTATCATGCACCAAGGAAACTATTGCCTTTGGTGTTGGCTTGTGCTCACATCATGCCCAGGCCCATCAATGCAATCAGTCCCTTTGTCACTAGTGTTGAGTGATACCGTCCGATACTTGAAAGTATCGGTATAGGAAAGTATCGGCCGATACCGGCAAAGTATCGGATCAATCACAGCAAGCCGTGACGTAATTTTCAGGTCCTGAATGCCTAATTCATAATTCTAGGCAGTCAGGACCTGAAAATTACGTCACGGCTTGCTGTGATTGGTCGCGTCGCGGTCACTTGGGCGGCACGCAACCAATCACAAGCCGTGACGTCACGGAAGGCAGGAAACGCGCGCATTTTAAGCAAAGAAGGCTCCCGGTTCCCTCGGTAAGGTCCAGGCTGCGTCGGAGAGGTGAGTATATCCCTATTTTTTATTTTAATTCTTTATTTTACACATTAATGTTGTTTCGATACCGATACCCGATACCACAAAAGTATCGGATCTCGGTATCGGAATTCCGATACCCGCAAGTATCAGCCGATACCCGATACTTGCGGTATTGGAATGCTCAACACTATTTGTCACATTAATCAGTCAGGTAGTGTAGGCTCCTCCATAAAAGTCCACTAGATTGAACAGTTTATTGTGCCTTTTTTCCTTTTTTATTGTTTCCCTTTTTTCCTCATTCTTTGGAGTTACATGTGGGTTCTATTTTTAATTCTTAGAAATAGTAGTGTGGACTAGGTGGCAAGGATCCATCATTAACACTGACTTTACGGGTCAGCTGGTCAGCTACATGCAAATATTACATTACCCTCATTGAAAAATGCACCTTAGCTTCTATAGAATAATGCTGTGGGGACTTAGCTACATGAATGCTGAGATGTTGCTTTTGTCTGCACATAGAAAATCAAGTGTATTGTGACAAATTATGCTCATATGGGATGGTGGGATGCCCATTCCTGCAGAGGGGCCCACCGGGAGATTCCATGGATCTCCTGTGAGCCAGTCCGAGGCTGAAGATATGGAGATATGTTTTAGTTATGGTATGTGAATCTTTGCAACTTTATCTGTAAATATGGCAAAATGAAATGAAACAAATAAATATTAAATCATTAGTTCTTTAACAATATTTATGTAAAGCAAATGCGTTCTGTAACTCAAGAAGGCTCTTCTAGACTCCGATGAGAATTGACAATCTGGTAACATATACTTGGGCAATTGATGTTAATTATTTTTATTAAAGGTGTGCCTCAAAATCACAGTTAGGCCGGGGTCACACTACAGCGTAATATGCATGAGTGTTAAGCGAGAAAAAAATCACATAGCACTCGGACCAATGTTAACCCCTTAATCCCATATGACATACTATCCCGACAAGGTGACCTGGGACTTAATTCCCAGTGATGGGATAGTACGTCATATGCGATCGGCCGCGCTCACGGGGGGAGCGCAGCCGATCGCGGCTGGGTGTCAGCTGACTATCGCAGTTGACATCCGGCACTATGTGCCAGGAGTGGTCACAGACCGCCCCGGCACATTAACCCCTGGCACACTGCGATCAAACATGGTCGCAGTGTTCCAGCGGTATAGGGAAGCATTGTGCAGGAAGAGGGCTCCCTGCGGGCTTCCCTGAGACCCTCGGAGCAATGCGATGTGATCGCGTTGCTCCGAGCGTCTCGTACCTCCTCTCCCTGCAGGCCCCAGATCCAAAATGGTCGCAGGGCTGCATCTGGGTCCTGCAGGGAGGTGGCTTACCAAGCGCCTGCTCAGAGCAGGCGCTGGTAAGCCTGCAGTGCTGTAAGTCAGATCGCTGATCTGACAGAGTGCTCTGCAAGCTCTGAGATAAGCGATCTGTGATGTTCCCCCTGGGACAAAGTGAAAAAGTTATAAAAAAATTTTCACATGTGTGAAAAAAAAATAAAAAATTCCTAAATAAAGAAAAAAAATATATATTATTCCCATAAATATATTTCTTTATCTAAATAAAAAAAATAAATAAAAGTACACATATTTAGTATCGCTGCGTCCATAATGACCCGACCTACAAAACTTTCCCACTAGTTAACCCCTTCAGTGAACACCGTAAAAAAGAGACAAAAGACGCTTTATTATCATACTGCCGAACAAAAAGTGGAATAACACACGATCAAAAAGACGGATATAAACAACCATGGTACCACTAAAAACGTCATCTTGTCCCGCAAAAAACGAGCCACAATACAGCATCATCAGCAAAAAAATAAAAAAGTTATAGTCCTCAGAATAAAGCGATGCAAAAATGATTATTTTTTCTATGAAATAGTTTTTATCGTATAAAAGCGCCAAAACATAAAAAATGATATAAATGAGGTATCGCTGTAATCATACTGACCCAAAGAATAAAACTGCTTTATCAAATTTACCAAACAAGGAATGGTATAAACGCCTCCCCCCCAAAAGAAATTCATGAATAGCTGGTTTTTGGTCATTTTGCCTCACAAAAATCGAAATAAAAAGTGATCAAAAAATGTCACATGCCCAAAAATGGTACCAATAAAAATGTCAATTCGTCCCGCAAAAAACAAGACCTCACATGACTCTGTGGACCAAAATATGGAAAAATTATAGGTCTCAAAATGTGGAGACACAAAAGTTTTTTTGCTATAAAAAGCGTCTTTTAGTGTGTGACAGCTGGCAATCATAAAATTCCGCTATAAAAACACTATAAAAGTAAATCAAACCCCCCTTCATCACCCCTTAGTTAGGGAAAAATAATAAAATTAAAAACATGTATTTATTTCCATTTTCCCGTTAGGGCTAGGGTTAGGGCTAGGGTTAGGGCTAGGGTTAGAGCTAGGGTTAGGGCTAGGGTTAGAGCTAGGGTTAGGGCTAGGGTTAGGGCTAGGATTATGGTTAGGGCTAGGGTTAGGGTTAGGGCTAGGGTTAGTGTTAGGGTTAGGGTTGGGGCTAGGGTTGGGGCTAAAGTTAGGGTTAGGGTTGGGGCTAAAGATAGGGTTAGGGTTTGGATTACATTTACGGTTGGGATTAGGGTTGGTATTAGAGTTAGGGGTGTGTCAGGGTTAGGGGTGTGGTTAGGGTTACTGTTGGGATTAGGGTTAGGGGCATGTTTGGATTAGGGTTTCAGTTAGAATTGGGGAGTTTCCACTGTTTAGGCACATCAGGGGCTCTCCAAACGCGACATGGCATCCGATCTCAATTCCAGCCAATTCTGCGTTGAAAAAGTAACACAGTGCTGCTTCCCTTCCAAGCGTACTCGGGACAAATTGGACAACAACTTTTGGAGTCCAAGTTCTCTTGTTACCCTTGGGAAAAAAAATTTGAGGGGCTAAAAATCATTTTTGTGGGAAAAAAATGATTTTTTATTTCACAGGTCTGCATTGTAAACTGTACAAACCCTTGGGAAAATACAAAACTGGGGGCTACAAAATAATTTTTGCAGAAATTTTTTTTTTTCACAGCTCTGCATTATAAACTGTAGTGAAACACTTGAGGGTTCAAAGTTCTCACAACACATCTATATAAGTTCCTTGGGAGGTCTAGTTTCCAATATGTGGTCACTTATGGAGGTATCTACTGTTTGGATACATCAGGGGCTCTGCAAATGCAACGTGATGCCTGCAGACCAATCCATCTAAGTCTGCATTCCAAATGGCGCTCCTTCCCTTCCGAGCTCTGCCATGCGCCCAAACAGTGGTTTACCCCCACATATGGGGTATCAGCATACTCAGGACAAGTTGGACAACAACTTTTGGGGTCCAATTTTAACTGTAACCCTTGTGAAAATAAAAAACTGAGGGCTAAAAAATAATTTTTGTGGACATTTTTTTTTTCACGGCTCTGTGTTATAAACTGTAGTGAAACACTTGGGGGTTCAAAGTTCTCATAACACATCTAGATAAGTTCCTTGGGGGGTCTAATTTCCAATATGGGGTTACTTATGGGGGTTTCTACTGTTTGGGTACATCACGGGCTCTGCAAATGCAACGTGACGCCTGCAGACCAATCCATCTAAGTCTGCATTCAAAATGGCGCTCCTTCCCTTCCGAGCTCTGCCATGCACCCAAACAGTGGTTTACCCCCACATATGGGGTATCAGCATACTCAGGACAAATTGTACAACAACTTTTGGGGTCCATTTTCTCCTTTTACCCTTGGTAAAATAAAACAAATTAGAGCTGAAATAAATTTTGTGTGAAAAAAAGTTAAATGTTCATTTTTATTTAAA
This sequence comes from Ranitomeya variabilis, assembly GCF_051348905.1. Taxonomy (NCBI): domain Eukaryota; kingdom Metazoa; phylum Chordata; class Amphibia; order Anura; family Dendrobatidae; genus Ranitomeya; species Ranitomeya variabilis. Next base: position 69,295,416 of record NC_135233.1, read on the forward strand.
CATTCAAAAAATTCCTGTAAAACACCTGAAGGGTTAATAAACTTCTTGAATGTGGTTTTGAGTACCTTGAGGGGTGCAGTTTTTAGAATGGTGTCACACTTTGGTATTTTCTATCATATAGACCCCTCAAAATGACTTAAAATGAGATGTGGCCCCTAAAAAAAATGGTGTTGTAAAAATGAGAAACTGCTGGTCAACTTTTAACCCTTATAACTCCCTAACAAAAAAAAATGTTGGTTCCAAAATTGTGCTGATGTAAAGGAGACATATGGGAAATGTTACTTATTAAGTATTTTGTGTGACATATCTCTGTGATTTAAGGGCATAAAAATTCAAAGATGGAAAATTGCAAAATTTTAAAAATTTTCGCCAAATTTCCATTTTTTTCACAAATAAACACAAGTTATATCAAAGAAATTTTACCACTATCATGAAGTACAATATGTCACGAGAAAACAGTGTCAGAATCGCCAAGATCTGCTGAAGCGTACCAGAGTTATAACCTCTTAAAAGGACAGTGGTCAGAATTTTAAAAATTGGCCCGTCATTAACATGCAAACCACCCTCGGGGCTTAAGGGGTTAATCTATGGGGCAGCTCCCATCATCTGTTTTTTCTCATCTGTATTACACTTGCGAGTGAAATCGCAGCATGCTGCGACTGTCCGCGTATCTCAGCTGAGAAATTCCAATGCAAGTCTATGGGTGGGAGAAAAAATCGCACAGCGCACGGACGATCAGTCTGACTTGCGAGAAATCCTCAGGCATTGGCAGGTGACAGGAAATTGGCTCAGCCATTATTTGCTCATTTTGCAAGTGTGTGAGAAAATCTCAGCATATGGATGACATACGGATGACACGTGGATACTTTTTTGAGAAAAAATCGCATCCTGGCATTGCACACAGATGAAAATTTGTGCAATTCTCAGCAGACAAAATTGGACAGATTTTTGTATACATTGTGTGTGACCCCGACATTAGAGTAGGTGTACATCATGCAGATTATGCAAGTGACACTATGTGTCATCATAGTGTGATCTGATTCTTTCAGAGCACACTGTGAGGAGAAGACAGAGAATAAAATTTCTCCATCTTCTCCATTGTGTCATTGCAGGGAAATTGGACGGCATTCAGATGTTATCCGATTGCAGTCTGAAGATTGCTTGGCCAAGTGCGATCCAAATATCGGATCAAACTAAGGCATGCTGCAAAAAATGGATAAGTGTGCGGCACCATAGATAAGCACTGGTCCGAGTGCGATCCGACAAAACATTGGATAATATGGTCCCGTGCAACTGACCATATGGTAATGTAGCAATGTACATGTTTGTGAATTTCAAACCAAATAATATGCATGTTGGCACGGTAGCTCAATGGTTAGGATAGTTCTTTTGCAGCTATGGTCCTGGGCTCAAATCCCACCAAGGACAACATTTGCAAGGAGTTTCTATGTGTTCCCCATGTTTGTGTGTGTTTCCACCATGTTCTCCAGTTACCTTCCACCCTCCAAAGACATACTGATAGGGAATTTAGATTATGGGGTGAATGATAATATCTATAAATTACTGCGGACTATGACAGTTCTAGATAAGGAAGCAAAATAAATTAAACAAGAGTGGCATAAACTGAAAATTTGCTTTAATTGACACACACAACTTCTTAAAGGTTTTCAGAAAATGCACTTATCTTTGATGGCGTACTGGTAACTGAATATGTACCTTCATATTATACCTCTGCTGTGTCTCTAAGGGTTCCCAGCAGCCCACCTTGTGCTGAATGATCTTTACGTCCATGCGAAGAAGATGTCAGAGGAGTCAAGAACTCCAATATACCAGGTAATAATAATAATCTTTATTTTTTTATAGCGCTAACATATTCCGCAGCGCTTTACAGTCTGCACACACATTATCATCGCTGTCCCTGATGGGGCTCACAATCTAAATTCCCTATCAGTATGTCTTTGGAATGTGGGAAGAAACCGGAGAACCCAGAGGAAACCCACGCAAACACAGGCATAACATTCAAACTCCATGCAGATGTTGTGCTTGGTGGGATTTGAACCCAGGACTCCAGTGCTGCAAGGCTGCAGTGCTAACCACCTGCTTGATGAGTTCAATGCCAGCACAGAAAAGGGGACAGCGGAGTAGGCGTTCATTTTGAATAAACATATGACTTCCATATTCTTTACTGTATAGATGCAGAGATTGCTATTGGTTACAAACCCCAAACATGGACGGCTTTAATGGCACAACAGAGGTGTGATATGAAGATAGTTATATTTTTCCAAGTGCATCATTACAATTGTGCACATTTTTCATAAATTTCTTCACCCTTTTAAGCATGTCGTATAGCACCAGTTCTAAATACTACTTTATTGTATATACATAGCTCTCTTTTTTCTCTCACTAACCTCGTGATATATTAACGAATATACAGTATATTTATTGACTTATTCATCAATACTTTTCAATGTAATGTTCACTTTGAATGCTTAGATGCTTATAAAGGACATATTCACTTTTTAGCCGAGGACGTCAATGTTAAATTGGGTACTGTTCCATTAAATCAGTGACATCTGGTATGCCTGTGTAAATGAATTACCAAAAGTAGATAGAAAACCATCTGTATTTCATTTTTCCTTGTTGCATCAGTAGGCAGAAGTCTCGACCGCTGAGTTTCATTAGCTATATCTCTGTTCTGATTTCAACAATGCCATAGATGTAAATGCTGACCCTGATTCCTGCATGAATAGTTAGGTTATATTTCACCATTGCGTTACTCCTGTTCAGTGGTGGGAAAGATGAAGAGGACAATCCAAAATAGCAATTTGAATATTGTTTCGGAGTAGTAAATTATAACTGTACATCTGTAATGTAACACATAACAGAAAATATTTGTTTTGGAGGTTGCTTCGAATATCCAGATACGGCACATAAAGGATAAAATATCACAATGCCTTTCCTTTTGCAGTGCAGAAATCGTACAGAGTGCCTCATTATAGCGTTTGGAAAATCAGTGTCTGAAGGCAATAGTGCATAAATGAATTATTTAAGCTTTGCAGTAAATTGCCCTGATCTTCTGTGCTGAGTCTTAATGCACTCTAACAGAGCCCTGGGAAGCAAATCACAGCAGACAAGGGGTATAATGTAAAGCAAGTTTTATTAGGCAGGAATAACTAAACTATACATTTTATTAAGTGTCAATGACATATCGTTGTTTGCCAAGTTGATTCAGTGAGTAACCATCATCATAAAAATTCTCCTTCCATGGTTTTCTTTTTTTTTCTGCCCTTTAAAATCTTCAACTGCAAACACAATCTTTACATGTCATTTGTATAAATATAAAATATGCATCAATCGTTGTCTTGGCAGAGCAATCACAAACAGGGGCCTAGACACAGGGGGTAAAGAGGTAGCAGTCGCATTTAGGCCATAGGGCTTGAAGGGGTTAATGGCATATAGGGCAATATATGAAAACGCCAACATTATGATTAGTTTGGTAGGTTGAGTAGAGATGAGTGAACTATTTGATGTGAATTCCAGTTGAACTTTATGAACTTTTTGAAAATTCAGTGATTCGTTTTGGCACAAATTACCCAAAAAATTACCACCACCTTTTTACAACAAGCAGAAGATTTCATTAGCCACAGAAGGCTGAGATAACCTCAAAAGCAAGCAAGAAAGCTTCCCTATAATGCCATGCAGCTGTTAGATCACATGGTATAGAGCAGCCAATCATGAGGGAAAATCCTAGCCTTTATAAAAGCCTAAGCAAGGAACGCAGCAGTAATTTGATGGTGATTTAGGATAGTGAGAGGACATCAGAGCTCCCTGTTAACCACTTGAGTTAGGATGAAAAAGCCCTAAAACATTGGCCAAATACTCCAGAAAGTTATGTATTGTTCAACTGCAGCAGTGAAGAAGATGAGTTTAGAAGTCTGTGAATAATCTAGAGACTCAATTGATAGGAGCATAGAGAGATAAGAGAGCTACAGCAGTTCTAGTATCAGTGAGATTAACTAGTGATATAGTGTAGATGGTATTTGTCCCGGACAAAGCTGTTGCAAAACCCCATTCACATGGATGGTGGATGAGCCTGTGCACTGTTTGCCGCCCGTCTGGGCATAACCTGGAATCCTTCACCATCTGGGTGTTACTGATTTTGCCCACATGGACTTTATTATTAACTTTTCCTCTCTTTTTTAGCATACCAGGTGATTAGACACCGTCTTCTCTACACATTTTTTTGTCTGTGATTAATTATTGTTACATTGTCATTTTCTCTCTGTATGTGCAATATACCTCTATGTGTACCTTTTTGCTTCACTCTGTGCTGAGATAATCTTTCAAATGTGCCCCTGCTGTGTACTGTGTAATGGTTGTGTCTGACCATACAGGAACATGGTCTGATCATACCAAAGCTCCTGGACAGGGGAGGAAGCAAAAGAGAATATACAGACAGGACCACATGGGATCACAGACTATTCTTTCTGTGAGGTAAAGCATTTCCCTGCTAGATATGAAGGTATGTTTTACTTTAAAGAAAGAATCATTTATGATCCCATGCTGTAATGTGTTTATACTCTCTTTTGCCTCTTCCTCAGCCCAGGAGCTGTGATATGTGCATTCCATGTCCCTGTACTGTCAGATACAGCCATATCACAGTACACAACACATAGCACATTTATAAGATTATCTCAGCACAGGAACATTTTTTTAAACACATCCAATTGCAGAACTTATTTTTTTTCCAAGATCTATTTAGATCTATCTTTAACTAAATCTGTGTTCATGTTAAAAAGCTTTAAACAAGTTGTTTACAGTCCTAGAAGACCTCAAAGTATTAGGCCGGAGTCACACTAACATAGAATACAGCCGAGTGCTATGTGAGAAAACATTGCATAGCACTCAGACCAGTGTTAATTTTTGGGGCAGCTCACATCAGCATTTTTTTTCTCAAGCGTATTTTGCGTGACTGTAAAATCACAGCATGCTGCGATTGTCACTGAGACTCGCCAATGCAAACATATGGTTGCAGGAAAAATATCGCACAGCACTCGGACCATGTGAGTGCTGTCCGATTTTTACGCACCAGTGTCTGTTATGATCCGGTGGTAGGATCACCAAACTGACCTGATAGGTAAACCTGAATAGTAGTACTAGCTCCGGGAATGTGGGAACTATACCGACCGCAATCCTGAACCTATCCACACACACTAAAGGCAGCCATGGAGCGTTACCTAAAAACCTAGACGCCTCTTCACAGCCTAAGAAACTGGCTACCCCTAGAGAGAAAGCAAAGCCTCACTTGCCTCAGAGAAATAACCCCAAAGTTTAGACAGCCCCCCACAATTAATAATGGTGAGTAAAGGGGAAAATACAAACATAGGAATGAAAAACAGGTTTAAGCAAATGAGGCCCGCTAACACTAAATAGACAGAAGAAAGCAAGGGATCTGTGCGGTCGGTACAAAAACTATCAAAAACTATCCACGCAGAAAGTACAAGAACCCCCACACCGACTCACGATGTGAGGGGCGCACTCTGCACCCCAGAGCTTACCAGCAAGCGAAAAATCACATAAAAGCAAGCTGGACTGAACACATCATATACTGAGAAACAAATTCAAGGAAACAATGAGCGAAAAGAACTAGCAAGACTTAGCTTCTCAGAAATAGACAGGTCACCAGGGAGATCCAGGAGAGGTCAGAACCAGTACTGAATACAACGACAGCAGGCAACAAGTAAAGGTCCAGGTGGAGTGTTATGACCCCAATGGCAGAGGGTCTCAAAAGTACATACCAAATCTGCAAACATAAAAAACCAGCTCATAGGGCAGTGGTAACTGGGCTAACCGTATATCTAATCCTAGCACCACAAATAGCAGCAGCCGGGGAACGTGCCTACGTTGGTTCTAGACGTCTCGCGCCAGCCGGAGAACTAACTAACCCTAGAAGGGAAAAGATAGACCTTTCTTGCCTCCAGAGAAAAGACCCCAAAAGTTGGATACAAGCCCCCCACAAATAATAACGGTGAGGTAAGGAGAAAAGACAAACGTAAGAATGAACTAGATATTTAGCAAAGAGAGGCCCACTGACTAATAGCAGAATATAGTAAGATGACTTATACGGTCAGCAAAAACCCTATCAAAATTTCCATGCTGGATATTCAAGAACCCCCGAACCGTCTAACGGCCCGGGGGGAGAATACCAGCCCCCTAGAGCTTCCAGCAAAATCAGGAATCACATTTAGTACAAGCTGGACAGAAAACAAGAGCCATACAAACAACCAAAAAACAAGGAAGCACGACTTAGCTTAATTTTGCAAGAACCAGGACCAGCAGACAGGAGCAAACAGAAAGGATCTGATTACAACGATGCCAGGCACTGGACTGAGAATCCAGGAAGCTTATATAGCAACACCCCTGGACTAACGACCCAGGTGGGTGCCAAACTGAGAAAGACAATCCCAGAGTCATATCACCAGTGACCACAAGAGGGAGCCAAAAAAGTCTAATTCACAACAGTACCCCCCCTTTAAGGAGGGGTCACCGAACCCTCACCAAGACCACCAGGGCGATCAGGATGAGCAGCGTGAAAGGCACGAACTAAGTCGGCCGCATGCACATCAGAGGCAACCACCCAGGAAATATCCTCCTGACCATAGCCCTTCCACTTGACCAGATACTGAAGCCTCCGCCTGGAGAGACGAGAATCCAAGATCTTCTCCACCACGTACTCCAACTCGCCCTCAACCATGACCGGAGCAGGAGGCTCAACAGAAGGAACCACAGGTACAACGTACCGCCGCAACAAAGACCTATGGAACACGTTGTGAATGGCAAACGACACCGGAAGATCCAAGCGAAAGGACACAGGATTAAGGATTTCGAATATCTTGTAAGGACCGATGAAGCGAGACTTAAATTTAGGAGAGGAGACCTTCATAGGAACAAATCGAGAAGACAGCCATACCAAATCCCCAACACGAAGTCGGGGACCCACACCGCGGCGGCGGTTGGCAAAACGCTGAGCCTTCTCCTGTGACAACTTCAAGTTGTCCACCACATGATTCCAGATCTGCTGCAACCTATCCACCACGGAATCTACCCCAGGACAGTCAGAAGGCTCCACATGTCCCGAGGAAAAACGGGGATGGAAACCAGAGTTGCAAAAAAAAGGCGAAACCAAAGTAGCGGAACTAGCCCGATTATTAAGGGCAAACTCAGCCAACGGCAAGAAGGTCACCCAATCATCCTGATCTGCAGAAACAAAACACCTCAAATAAGCCTCCAGAGTCTGATTAGTTCGCTCCGTTTGTCCATTAGTCTGAGGATGAAAGGCAGACGAAAACGACAAATCAATGCCCATCTTAGCACAAAAGGATCGCCAGAACCTGGAAACAAACTGGGATCCTCTGTCAGACACAATATTCTCAGGAATGCCATGTAAACGAACCACATTCTGAAAGAACAAAGGAACCAGATCGTAAGAGGACGGCAGCTTAGGCAAAGATACCAAATGGACCATCTTGGAAAAGCGATCACATGCCACCCAGATGACAGACATGCCCTGAGACACCGGAAGATCTGAAATGAAATCCATGGAAATGTGTGTCCAAGGCCTCTTCGGGACAGGCAAGGGCAAGAGCAACCCGCTGGCACGAGAACAGCAAGGCTTAGCTCGAGCACAAGTCCCACAGGACTGCACAAATGACCGCACATCCCGTGACAAGGAAGGCCACCAAAAGGACCTAGCCACCAGATCTCTGGTGCCAAAAATTCCCGGATGCCCTGCCAACACTGAGGAATGAACCTCGGAAATGACTCTGCTGGTCCACTTATCAGGAACAAACAGTCTGTCAGGTGGACAAGAGTCAGGTCTACCAGCCTGAAATCTCTGCAACACAAGTCGCAAATCCGGAGAAATGGCTGACAAGATAACTCCCTCTTTAAGAATACCAACTGGTTCTACGACTCCAGGAGAGTCAGGCACAAAGCTCCTTGAAAGAGCATCAGCCTTCACATTCTTTGAACCTGGTAAATACGAGACCACAAAGTCAAAACGGGAGAAAAACAATGACCAGCGGGCCTGTCTAGGATTCAGGCGTTTAGCAGACTCGAGATACATCAGATTTTTGTGATCAGTCAAGACCACCACACGATGCTTAGCACCCTCGAGCCAATGACGCCACTCCTCAAATGCCCACTTCATGGCCAACAACTCCCGATTGCCAACATCATAATTCCGCTCAGCAGGCGAAAACTTCCTAGAGAAAAAGGCACATGGTCTCATTACAGAGCAACCAGGGCCTCTCTGCGACAAAACGGCCCCTGCCCCAATCTCAGAAGCATCCACTTCAACCTGAAAGGGCAGTGAGACATCAGGCTGGCACAAAACAGGCGCCGAAGTAAACCGGCGCTTCAACTCTTGGAAAGCTTCCACGGCTGCAGGAGCCCAGTTAGCAACATCAGAACCTTTCTTGGTCATATCTGTCAAAGGTTTAACAACGCTAGAAAAATTAGCGATAAAACGACGGTAGAAGTTAGCAAAACCCAAGAACTTCTGAAGACTTTTAACTGACGTGGGCTGAGTCCAATCATGAATAGCTCGGACCTTGACTGGGTCCATCTCAACCGCAGAAGGGGAAAAAATAAACCCCAAAAAGGGAACCTTCTGTACTCCAAAGAGACACTTTGAGCCCTTAACAAACAAAGCATGCTCACGCAAAACCTGAAATACCATCCTGACCTGCTCTACATGCGAGTCCCAATCATCAGAAAAAACCAGAATATCATCCAGATAAACAATCATAAATTTATCCAGATACTTCCGGAAAATATCATGCATAAAGGACTGAAACACTGAAGGAGCATTAGAGAGCCCAAAAGGCATCACCAAGTACTCAAAATGACCTTCGGGCGTATTAAATGCAGTTTTCCATTCATCTCCCTGCTTAATGCGCACAAGGTTGTACGCACCATGAAGATCTATCTTGGTGAACCACTTGGCACCTTTAATCCGGGCAAACAAGTCCGACAACAGAGGCAAAGGATACTGAAATTTAACAGTGATTTTATTCAGAAGCCGATAGTCAATACAAGGTCTCAAAGATCCGTCCTTCTTGGCCACAAAAAAGAATCCCGCACCAAGAGGGGAAGAGGATGGACGGATATGCCCCTTCTCCAGAGACTCCTTGATATACGAACGCATTGCGGTATGCTCAGGTACAGACAGATTAAATAGTCTTCCCTTAGGAAATTTACTACCTGGAATCAAATCTATGGTGCAGTCACAGTCCCTATGAGGAGGCAGAGCACTGGACCTGGACTCGCTGAATACATCCTGATAATCAGACAAATACTCAGGAACTTCTGAAGGAGTAGAGGAAGCAATAGACACCGGCGGGGAATCACCATGAATTCCCTGACAGCCCCAACTTGACACAGACATTGCCTTCCAATCCAAGACTGGATTATGGGTCTGTAACCATGGCAGACCCAAAACGACCAAATCATGCATTTTATGCAGAACAAGAAAACGAATCACCTCCCGATGTTCAGGAGTCATGCACATGGTTACCTGTGTCCAAAACTGCGGTATATTTTACGCCAATGGCATAGGTTCAATACCTCTAAGAGGGATAGGATTTTCCAAAGGCTCAAGAACAAAACCACAGCGCTTGGCAAATGACAGATCCATAAGACTCAGGGCAGCACCTGAATCCACAAACGCCATAACAGGGTAGGAAGACAATGAGCAAATTAAAGTCACAGACAAAATAAATTTAGGTTGCAAATTACCAATGGCGACAGGGCTAACAACCCTTGTTAGGCGTTTAGAGCATGCTGATATTACATGTGTAGAATCACCACAGTAAAAACACAACCCATTCTGACGTCTATGATTTTTCCGTTCATTTCTAGTCTGAATTCTATCACATTGCATTAAATCAGGTGTTTGTTTAGACAACACCACCAGAGGATTAGCAGTTTTGCGCTCCCGCAAACGCCGGTCAATTTGAATAGCCAGCGCCATGGAATCATTCAGACTTGTAGGAATGGAGAAACCCACCATCACATTCTTAATGGCTTCAGAAAGGCCATTTCTGAAATTTGCGGCCAGAGCACACTCATTCCACTGAGTAAGCACGGACCATTTCCGAAATTTTTGGCAATACACTTCAGCTTCATCCTGGCCCTGAGAAATAGCCAGCAAGGCTTTTTCTGCCTGAATTTCAAGATTGGGTTCCTCGTAAAGCAATCCGAGCGCCAGAAAAAACGCATCAATATTTGCCAATGCCGGATCTCCTGGCGCTAGCGAGAAGGCCCAATCCTGAGGGTCGCCCCGTAAGAAAGAGATAACAATTTTAACTTGCTGAGCTGAGTCTCCAGATGAACGGGGTCTCAGAGATAGAAACAATTTACAATTAGTCCTGAAATTCCTAAACTTGAATCGGTCTCCAGAGAACAGTTCAGGAATAGGTATTTTAGGTTCAGACATTGGACTACTGGTAACAAAATCTTGTATGCCCTGCACACGAGCAGCAAGCTGATCCACACTTGTAATCAAGGTCTGGACATTCATGTCTGCAGCAAGCACAAGCCACTCAGAGGTAAAGGGGAGGAACAAAGAGAGGGAAAAAAAAAAACTCAGAATTTCCTTTCTTAATATCCCACTTCTGCAATGCATTAAACATTCAACTTTGGCCTGGCATACTGTTATGACCCCAATGGCAGAGGGTCTCAAAAGTACATACCAAATCTGCAAACATAAAAAACCAGCTCATAGGGCAGTGGTAACTGGGCTAACCGTATATCTAATCCTAGCACCACAAATAGCAGCAGCCGGGGAACGTGCCTACGTTGGTTCTAGACGTCTCGCGCCAGCCGGAGAACTAACTAACCCTAGAAGGGAAAAGATAGACCTTTCTTGCCTCCAGAGAAAAGACCCCAAAAGTTGGATACAAGCCCCCCACAAATAATAACGGTGAGGTAAGGAGAAAAGACAAACGTAAGAATGAACTAGATATTTAGCAAAGAGAGGCCCACTGACTAATAGCAGAATATAGTAAGATGACTTATACGGTCAGCAAAAACCCTATCAAAATTTCCATGCTGGATATTCAAGAACCCCCGAACCGTCCAACGGCCCGGGGGGAGAATACCAGCCCCCTAGAGCTTCCAGCAAAATCAGGAATCACATTTAGTACAAGCTGGACAGAAAACAAGAGCCATACAAACAACCAAAAAACAAGGAAGCACGACTTAGCTTAATTTTGCAAGAACCAGGACCAGCAGACAGGAGCAAACAGAAAGGATCTGATTACAAGGATGCCAGGCACTGGTCTGAGAATCCAGGAAGCTTATATAGCAACACCCCTGGACTAACGACCCAGGTGGGTGCCAAACTGAGAAAGACAATCCCAGAGTCATATCACCAGTGACCACAAGAGGGAGCCAAAAAAGTCTAATTCACAACAGTGGAGTTAAATAGGAACCAGCATAGCAGGAAATGAGGCAGCTGAGCCCAGCTCCAGACCCGCAGTATCGCTGAAGGCCACCAGAGGGAGCCCAGACGGAATTCACAACAGTACCCCCCCTTGAGGAGGGGTCACCGAACCCTCACCAGAGCCCCCAGGCCGATCAGGACGAGCCAAATGAAAGGCACGAACCAAATCGGCCGCATGGAAATCAGAGGCGACAACCCAGGAATTATCCTCCTGACCATAGCCCTTCCACTTAACCAAGTACTGAAGCTTTCGTCTCGAAACACGAGAATCCAAGATCTTCTCCACCACATACTCCAATTCTCCCTCGACCAAGACCGGAGCAGGAGGATCAACAGAAGGAACCACAAGCACCACATATCTCCGCAACAATGACCTATGGAACACATTGTGAATGGCAAATGATGCTGGGAGGTCCAAACGAAATGACACAGGGTTGAGGATCTCCAAAATCTTATAAGGACCGATGAAACGAGGCTTGAACTTAGGAGAGGAAACCTTCATAGGGACATAACGAGAAGACAACCATACCAAATCCCCCACATGAAGTCGGGGACCCACACAGCGCCGGCAGTTAGCAAAGCGCTGAGCCTTCTCTTGTGACAACGTCAAATTGTCCACCACATGGTTCCAAATCCGCTGCAATCTATCCACCACAGAATCCACCCCAGGACAGTCAGAAGGCTCAACCTGGCCTGAGGAAAAACGAGGATGAAAACCAGAATTGCAAAAAAAAGGCGAAACCAAAGTAGCAGAACTAGCCCGATTATTGAGGGCGAACTCAGCCAATGGCAAAAAAGTCACCCAATCATCCTGATCAGCAGAAACAAAACATCTCAGATAAGTCTCCATGGTCTGATTAGTTCGTTCAGTTTGGCCATTCGTCTGAGGATGGAAGGCCGATGAAAAAGATAATTCAATGCCCATCTTAGCACAAAAGGACCGCCAAAATCTGGACACAAACTGGGATCCTCTGTCAGACACAATATTCTCAGGAATACCATGCAAACGAACCACATTCTGAAAAAACCGTGGAACCAAATCGGAAGAGGAAGGCAGCTTAGGCAAGGGCACCAAATGGACCATTTTAGAAAAACGATCACAAACCACCCAGATAACAGACATCTTCTGAGAGTCTGGAAGATCCGAAATAAAATCCATGGAAATATGCGTCCAGGGCCTCTTCGGGACAGGCAAAGGCAAAAGCAATCCACTGGCACGAGAACAGCAAGGCTTGGCCCGAGCACAAATCCCACAGGACTGCACAAAGGAACGCACATCCCGCGACAAGGAAGGCCACCAAAAGGACCTAGCCACCAAATCCCTGGTACCAAAAATCCCAGGGTGACCCGCCAACACCGAAGAATGAACCTCAAAAATGACTCTACTGGTCCATTTATCCGGGACAAACAGTCTCTCCGGTGGACAACGATCAGGTCTATTGGCCTGAAATTCCTGCAATACCCGTCGTAAATCAGGGGAGATGGCAGACAAAATCACCCCTTCTTTGAGGACACCAGCCGGTTCAGAAACTCCCGGAGAGTCAGGCACAAGGCTCCTAGAAAGAGCATCAGCCTTCACGTTCTTCGAACCCGGAAGGTATGAAACCACGAAATCGAAACGGGAGAAAAACAGCGACCATCGAGCCTGTCTAGGATTTAGCCACTTAGCAGACTCGAGATAAGTCAAATTCTTGTGATCCGTCAAGACCACCACACGATGTTTGGCTCCCTCAAGCCAATGTTGCCACTCCTCAAATGCCCACTTCATTGCCAACAACTCCCGATTACCAACATCATAATTCCGCTCGGCAGGCGAAAACTTTCTTGAAAATAAAGCACATGGCCTCATCACAGAGCCATCAGAGCTTCTCTGTGACAAGACAGCCCCTGCTCCAATCTCAGACGCATCAACCTCGACCTGGAAAGGCAGAGAGACATCTGGCTGACGCAAGACAGGAGCCGAAGAGAACCGACGTTTGAGCTCCTGAAAGGCCTCCACGGCCGCAGGAGACCAATTCGTCACATCAGAACCCTTCTTGGTCAAATCCGTCAAAGGCTTAACCACACTGGAAAAATTAGTGATGAAGCGACGGTAAAAATTAGCAAAACCCAAGAACTTCTGAAGACTCTTTACCGATGTAGGTTGAGTCCAGTCATAAATAGCCTGGACCTTGACTGGATCCATCTCAATGGTAGAAGGAGAAAAAATAAAGCCCAAAAAGGAAACCTTCTGGACTCTGAAGAGACATTTAGAGCCCTTCACAAACAAGGCATTGGCTCGCAGGACCTGAAATACCATCCTGACCTGCTTCACATGAGATTCCCAATCATCAGAAAAGACCAAAATATCATCCAGGTACACAATCATAAACCTATCCAGATACTCTCGGAAGATGTCCTGCATGAAGGACTGGAACACAGAAGGGGCATTAGAAAGCCCAAAAGGCATCACCAAGTACTCAAAATGGCCTTTGGGCGTATTAAATGCTGTTTTCCATTCATCGCCCTGCTTTATACGCACAAGATTATACGCTTCACGAAGATCTATCTTGTGAACCAACTGGCCCCCCTAATCCGAGCAAACAGATCGGACAACAGTGGCAAAGGATACTGAAATTTGACCGTGATGTTATTTAGAAGGCGATAATCTATACAGGGTCTTAGAGAACCATCCTTCTTGGCCACAAAAAAGAACCCCGCACCCAAAGGGGACGAGGACGGGCAAATATGCCCCTTCTCCAAAGACTCCTTGATATAACTCCGCATAGCAGCATGTTCTGGTACAGACAAATTAAAAAGTCGTCCCTTAGGGAACTAACTACCAGGAATCAAATTTATGGCGCAATCACAATCCCTATGAGGGGGTAGGGCACTGGACTTGGGCTCATCAAATACATCCTGGTAGTCCGACAAAAATTCAGGGACTTCAGAAGGAGTAGAGGAAGCAATTGACACCAAAGGAGCATCGCCATGAATTCCCTGGCAACCCCAACTTGACACAGACATTGCTTTCCAATCCAGGACTGGATTATGAGCCTGCAGTCATGGCAGACCTAAAACAACAACATCATGCAAATTATGTAACACAAGAAAGCGAATCACCTCCTGATGTGCAGGAGTCATGCACATGGTCACTTGAGCCCAGTACTGAGGTTTATTCTTGGCCAATGGCGTGGCATCAATTCCCTTAGGGAATAGGGAATTGCAAAGGCTCCAAGATAAAACCACAGCGCCTGGCAAAAGACAAAGCCATCAAATTCAGGGCAGCACCTGAATCCACAAAAGCCATAACTGAGTAGGATGACAGAGAGCAAATCAAAGTAACAGACAAAATGAATTTAGGCTGTACAGTACCAATGGTGACAGACTTAGCAAAGTTTTTTGTGCGCTTAGAACAATCTGAGATAACATGAGCAGAATCACCACAGTAAAAGCACAACCCATTCTGACGTCTGTGATTTTGCCATTCAATTCTGGTCAGAATCCTGTCACATTGCATAGACTCAGGCTTCTGCTCAGAAAATACCGCCAGATGGTGCACTGGTTTGCGCTCCCGCAAACGCCGATCAATCTGAATGGCCAAAGACATTGACTCATTCAGACCCGCAGGCGTGGGGAACCCCACCATGACATCCTTAATGGCTTCAGAAAGACCTTTTCTGAAAATCGCTGCCAGGGCACACTCATTCCATTGAGTGAGCACAGACCATTTCCTAAACTTCTGACAATAAACCTCTGCTTCATCCAAACCCTGGGAGAGAGCCAGCAAAACCTTTTCTGCTTGGTCTACCAGATTACGTTCCTCATAAAGCACTCCAAGAGCCAGAAAAAACGCATCCACATTTTGCAATGCAGGATCTCCTGGCGCCAGAGAGAATGCCCAATCTTGAGGGTCACCACGCAACAAAGAAATAATAATTTTAACTTGCTGAACCGGATCACCAGAGGAACGAGGTCTCAGAGAAAGGAATAATTTGCAATTATTTTTAAAGTTCAAAAACCTAGATCTGTCTCCGGAGAACAGCTCAGGAATAGGTATCTTAGGCTCTGACATAGGACTGTGAACTACATAATCTTGAATGCCTTGTACCCTAGCAGTGAGATGATCCACACTAGAAGACAGACTCTGAAGGTCCATAGCTGCAGCTGAATTCTGAACCACCCAGAGATTAAGGGGAGGAGAGAGGCTAGACACACTGCAGAGGAAAAAAAAAATGAACTCAGGATTTCTCTTATCCCTCTTTTGCGATGCATTAACTCTTTACTGGCCTGCTGTACTGTTATGATCCAGTGGTAGGATCACCAAACTGACCTGATAGGTAAACCTGAATAGTAGGACTAGCTCCGGGAATGTGGGAACTATACCGACCGCAATCCTGAACCTATCCACACACACTAAAGGCACTCATGGAGCGTTACCTAAAAACCTAGACGCCTCTTCACAGCCTAAGAAACTGGCTACCCCTAGAGAGAAAGCAAAGCCTCACTTGCCTCAGAGAAATAACCCCAAAGTTTAGACAGCCCCCCACAAATAATAACGGTGAGTAAAGGGGAAAATACAAACGTAGGAATGAAAAACAGGTTTAAGCAAATGAGGCCCGCTAACACTAAATAGACAGAAGAAAGCAAGGGATCTGTGCGGTCGGTACAAAAACTATCAAGAACTATCCACGCAGAAAGTACAAGAACCCCCACACCGACTCACGATGTGAGGGGCGCACTCTGCACCCCAGAGCTTACCAGCAAGCGAAAAATCACATATAAGCAAGCTGGACTGAACACATCATATACTGAGAAACATATTCAAGGAAACAATGAGCAAAATGAACTAGCAAGACTTAGCTTCTCAGAAATAGACAGGTCACCAGGGAGATCCAGGAGAGGTCAGAACCAGTACTGAATACAACGACAGCAGGCAACAAGTAAAGGTCCAGGTGGAGTTAAATAGGAACCAGCATAGCAGGAAATGAGGCAGCCGAGCCCAGCTCCAGACCCGCAGTATCGCTAAAGGCCACCAGAGGGAGCCCAGACGGAATTCACAACAGGTGTCCTTTAAAAAGCCAGCAAATCATATGCTGCATACAGTAAAATGACACAGACAGGATAGAATAGATAAAATAGATACATAGAATACATAGATATATAGATGTCAGTAACACACACATACAGTGGGTATGGAAAGTATTCAGACCCCTTTACATTTTTCACTCTTTGTTTCATTGCAGCCATTTGATAAATTAAAAAAGTTTATTTTTTTCTCATTAATTTACTCTCTGCACCCCATCTTGACTGAAAAAAACAGAACTGTAGTAATTTTTGCAAATTTATTTAAAAAGAAAAACTGAAATATCACATGGTCATAAGTATTCAGACCCTTTGCTCAGTATTCAGTAGAAGCGCCCTTTTGAGCTAGTACAGCCATGAGTCTTCTTGGGAATGATGCAACAAGTTTTTCACACCTGGGGGATCCTCTGCCATTCTTCCTTGCAGATCCTCTCCAGTTCCTTCAGGTTATTATTATTATTATTTAATATTATAGCACCATTTATTCCATGGCGCTTTACATGTGAGGAGGGGTATACATAATAAAAACAAGTACAATAATCTTAAACAATACAAGTCACAACTGGTACAGGAGGAGAGAGGACCCTGCCCACGAGGGCTCACAATCTACAAGGGATGGGTGAGAATACAGTAGGCGAGGGTAGAGCTGGTTGTGCAGTGGTTTGGTCAATCGGTGGTTACTGCAGGTTGTAGGCTTGTCGGAAGAGGTAGGTCTTCAGGTTCTTTTTGAAGGTTTCGATGGTAGGCGAGAGTCTGATATTTTGTGGCAGAGGGTTCCAGAGTAGGAGTCATGCGTGAGAGAAGTCTTGTATACGATTATGGGAAGAGGAGATAAGAGGGGAGTAGAGAAGGAGATCTTGTGAGGATCGGAGGTTGTGTGCAGGTAAGTACTGGGAGACGAGGTCACAGATGTATGAAGGACAGGTTGTGGATGGCTTTGTATGTCATGGTTAGGGTTTTGTACTGGAGTCTCTAGGCAATGGGGAGCCAATGACGGGATTGACAGAGGGGAGAGGCTGGGAAATAGTGCTGGGACAGGTGGATTAGTCGGGCAGCGGAGTTTAGAATAGATTGGAGGGGTGCGAGAGTTTTCAAGGGGAGGCCACAGAGTAGGACGTTGCAGTAGTCAAGGCGAGAGATGATGAGGGTATGGACTAGGGTTTTTGCAAATTTTTGGTTGAGGAATGTTTGGATCCGTAAAATATTTTTGGGTTGAAGTCGTCAGGAAGTGGAAAGGGCTTGGATATGTGGTTTGAAGGAGAGATCAGTGTCAAAGATTACCCCGAGGCAGCGAGCTTGTGGGACTGCGGAGAGTGGGCAGCTGTTTACTGTAATGGATAGGTTCATTGGGGGGGTCGCATGAGATGGGAAAAGATGATGAATTCTGTTTTGTCCATGTTAAGTTTCAGAAATCTAGAGGAGAAGAAGGATGAAATAGTGGACAGACATTGAGGGATTCTGGTTAGTGGGGAGGTGATATCTGGTCCAGAGATGTAGATTTGTGTGTCTTCAGCATAGAAGTGATACTGAAAGCTGTGAGATTCCATGAGCTGTCCCAGGCCAAAGGTGTAAATGGAGAAGAGCAAGGGCCCTAGGGCTGAACCTTGCGGGACTCCGACAGATAGGGGGCGAGGTGAGGAGGTGGTGTTTTAGTGGGAGACGCTGAATGTCTGGTCTGTTGGCATGACGAGATCCAGGATAGGACCAAGTCTGTGATGCTAAGAGGTGAGAGGGTCGGTAGTAATAGGGAATGGTCCACTGTGTCAAAGGCAGAGTACAGGTCAAGGAAGAGGAGGACAGAGTAGTGTCGCTTGCTCTTGGTGGTTAATAGGTAATTGGTGACTTTAGTAAGGGCAGTTTCAGTGGAGTGGTGTAACTGGAAGCCAGATTGTAAGCGGTCAAAGAGGGAGGAAGAAGAGAGATGGGAGGACAGTTCAAGATAGATGTGTTGCTCCAGTAGTTTGGAGGCATAGGGGAGAAGTGATATAGAGCGATAGCTAGATACAGAGGATGGGTCAAGAGAGGGCTTTTTGAGGATAGGTGTGATTGAGGCATGTTTAAAGCTTGAGGGGAAAACACCAGTTGTTAGTGATAGGTTAAAGAGGTGGGTTAGGGTTGGGATGAAGACTGTGGTAAGGTTTGGGATGAAGTGGGATGGGATCAGGTCAAGTGCACAGGTGGTGAGATGCAATCTTGAGAGTAGAGTGGAGAGTCAATCTTCTGTAATGGTGGAGAAGTTGGTTTTGGAGGTGGAGGCCTGGAAAGTTGGGAGGAAGGGCTGTGGGGGTTGTTGACCAAAACTGTCTCTGATGTTATCAATCTTATGCTTGAATGGTTGGATGCTGAAGTTGGTGGACAGCCATTTTCAGGTCTCTACAGAGATGTTCAATTGGGTTTAGGTCAGGGCTCTGGCTAGGCCAGTCATGAATGGTCACAGAGTTGTTCTGAAGCCACTCCTTTGTTATTTTAGCTGTTTGCTTAGGGTCATTGTCTTGTTGGAAGGTGAACCTTCGGCCCAGTCTGAGATTCAGAGCACTCTGGAAGAAGTTTTCATCTAAGATATCTCTGTACTTTGCCACATTCATGTTTCCTTCAATGATAACCAGTCGTCCTGTCCCTGCAGCCAGCGTCGGACTGGAGCACCTTGGGCCCACCAGAGAAAATCATTCTTGGGGCTCACTATGTAGCTACACAGAAATAAATACAAGACCACCAACTGTGCAATAAAACACGGCAATATCAGGGCATAACATAAGGTAATACACGTCTTAATGATATAGCAGGGGTTGGTGCCCACATTTTGGTTCAAACTCAATGATAAATGTTCATGTTTATTACCCACTAGGCCAATGTGTTATAGCACCAGTGTATTGGAGGGGATTTTATGACATCTCATCTATACTCTGAGAAAATCCACGGTGGGAATTGAACGATACAGATTTAACATATTCACCACCGATTTCATCCTTTGCAATACAAAGAATCAGGTCAGTGGTAAAGGTGCAACATTACATCTTGAGGAAGATCTGTTGGATCGAAACGTTGCCACAGGAGGCGGAATAAAATGTGAATCTTTTTTTCACCAACGTTTGAGGCGCTGTCTTTTCTTCTACTTGGTATGGACCTCCTTCCGGGATGAACTTCCTGGTTGTGATGTGCATCCTTATTAGTGTCCTATAGGACCCAGGTTGTATGAGGTGCAGTTTAACCTATATTGTTTTGATTACATATTAGTGAATGCAGTGATATTTGCACAATGTCTGTGTGGATATTTCTGTTAATTTGCTTTTTGATTTCTGCAGCAAATTCATTATGTGAATGCCCCCTCTTCTAGTGGTGGAGGTCCTAGATCCCTTATATATGACATTGGAGTAATTTCAAAAGAGTTTTCCCTCACATCCCCCCATAAACTTTTTACAGAAATCTCTCTGCCACCTATAAGGCCATAACTTTTTATGAAGGGCCTCATTTTGTTAGTAGTAGGGAAAGTAAAGTTTTAGTCAGGGGTGATAAAGGGGGAAAGGGGCTCAATCAGGGTGATACAGGGGGAGGTGTTGCAGTCAGGGGTTATACAGGGGAAGGGGGCTCAGTCAGGCAGGGGTGATACAGTGGAAGGGAGCTCAGCCCCTCCCCCTCGATCACCTCAGACTAAATGCCCCCCATTTACACTTACTTTTAGGCTGGCAGGGGGGCCCTTGTTCAACCATTGCAGCTGTAGCAGGGAGTCTTCTATCTTCTATCTCCCTCTGCTGCTTGCACTGTGGGGGAGGGGAGCGCACATTGTAGATGACAGCACAGCTTATTATCTGCGCTGTGCTGTACAGCCAGGGAGATGAGGACACAAACAACACAAAGCTGGGTGATCTGTACTTACCTTGAGTTGCGGTGATGCGCCCTCTGCTGGATGTCCTCATATGAACTCGAGCGTGGGAACTTTTCCAAGGCTCCAGTTCATGAGGACATCCAGCAGAGGGCGCATCACCGCAACTCAAGGTAAGTACAGATCATCCTGCTTTCCTTTCAGTACCCGGGGTCTACAGGCACAAGCGAGTGCTTTAGCACAGCTCCTGGCTGTAAAATGATTTAACCCCTTCAGATGGATTTACTTCGTGGGACATGACAGATCATCTGAAGGTATGTATATTGTTGGTTTATTATTTTTCTGAGCGAGGGTCTTCAGGTGGATTGAGAGAGCAATAAAATATTAAAACAACCTGTGTGTTTATTTCATTAAAATACTTTTTAATAATGTGTGTGTTTTTTAACCCTTTCATACAATTGGATTAATAATGGATAGGTGTCATAATTGACGCCTCTCCATTATTAATCTGGCTTAATGTCACCTTACAATAGCAAGGTGACATTAACCCTTCATTACCCCATATCCCACCGCTACACGGGAGTGGGAAGAGAGTGGCCAAGTGCCAGAATAGGCGCATCTTCCAGATGTGCCTTTTCTGGGGTGGCTGGGGGCAGATGTTTGTAGCCAGGGGGGGGCCAGTAACCATGGACCCTCTCTAGGCTATTAATATCTGCCCTCAGTCACTGGCTTTACCACTCTGGCGGAGAAAATTGCGCGGGAGCCCACGCCAATTTTTTCCTCCATTTAACCCTTTGTTTTAGCAGCTACAGCGCCCAAATTTTGCACATACACACTACTAACATTAGTAGTGTGGAATATGCAAAAAAAAAGGGATATGAGATGGTTTACTGTATGTAAACCATGTCTCATATCATGTCGGGTTTGGGAAAGAGAAATGAAAAGCCGGCAATTGAATTACCGGCTTTTCACTAACACCGCTGCGTATTTCTCGCAAGTCACACTGCTGGTCCATGTGGAATCCGTATTTTTCTCGCTCCCATAGACTTTCATTGGCGATTTTTTTGCGCAATACGGTGACAAACGCAGCATGCTGCGATTTTCTACGGCCGTACAAGACCGTATATTACGGATGCCTAATATACGGCAGATAGGAGCTGGGCCATAGAGAATCATTGGGCCGTGTGTAATGCGTATTTTACGGACGTAGTTTATGCGCTCATACGTCCATAAAACTCGCTAGTGTGAGGCCGGCCTAAAAGGGTTTACTGGCTTCTATCATAGAGTAACTAAATATGCTCTGTGATATGTGCAGAGATTTTTGTGCAGGGAGTGGGAAGAGTAGTAAAAATTGCAAAATTTTAGAATTTGGGAGTTTTTTTATTTGAGTAATAGTCAGAAAAAAAGCACATTTTTGTATCAAAATAAAATTCTTAACATGACAACTTTATTTAAACCAATATTTCACAAACTATAGGTACTCTCTTGGGCTAAGCTGAGGAAACAGTTTTAGTCTGTGTGCACACGTTCAGGACTTTTCACTATAAAAACACGATACAACCACAAAAAAACGCATACATTAAGCATCCTATTATTAGAATGCAATCCGCACTTTTTGTGCACATGTTGCATTTTTTTCCGCAGCGGAATTGCATAATGGAAAAAAACACAGCACATTCATTCTTTGTGCGGAATCGCGGGGATTCCGCACACATAGGAATGCATTGATCCACTCACTTTCCGCATGTGGCCATGCCCACCATGCGGGAAGTAAGCGGATCATCTGCGGTTGGTACCCAGTGTGGAGGAGAGAAGACTCTCCTCCAGGCCCTGGGAAACATATACCTGTAAAAAAAAAGAATTAAAATATAAAATCGTGATAGTCTCACCTTACGGCGGCCCCAGCAGCCTTCCAACTCCTCGCGATGCTTCCGTTCCCAGTAATACCTTGCGGCAATGACCTGTGATGATGTAACGGTTTCTCGTGATGCTACATCATCTGGGGTCATTGCCGCGAGGCATTACTGGGAACGGAAGCATCGCGAGGAGCGGGAAGGCTGCCGAGGCCGCCAGAAGGTAAGAATATCATGATTTCTAATTTTTTTTTGTTATTTTTAACATTATATATTTTACTATTGATGCTGCATAGGCATAAGTTGGTCACACTTGTCAAACACTATGTTTGACATGTGTGACCAATCTGTCAATCAGTTTTTCAAGTGATGCTATATATCGCTTGGAAAACGCTAGCATTCTTCAAGCTAATTACGCTTGTAAAATGCTAGTGTTTAGCGGGAAAACGCATGCCAATTCTGCATGCGTTTTACTCGTGGCACAGTTGCGGAATTGCCATGGAAATTTCCGTGGCAATTCCGGACGTGTGCACATAGCCTTAATGAAAATGATCATAATCTGCATTGGCTTTCTTTGACTTCTGCTATCTCTTGTTCACCCAATTGTTTTAAGCCTTTAATAATATTATTTGAATTGTAAATGAATGCATTGAGCAATATGTTACTATTTCAACATGGTTTTAGCTCTATTTACAGAGCAATAAAATGTCTGTTTTTAATGGTACAAATATATGCATTTTTTTCTATTTTTCCCTTTCGTGGCATTTTTATAATATTATGTGCTTGATAAGCTGCGTTTTTTATTTAGCATTTTTCCTAAACACTGTTTGAAGGCACATTAACTGTAATACAGATCTAATTTCCCACATTTGATGTTCTAGCTATAGAAAATAAACACTAACTGGAGCAGCCATGTTATTCATATCAGTGTGATAAAATAAACTATGGCCGATGATGCTTTGCTTACACCATGTGGTGAGATGAAACGATGAAACACAGATGGAAAATATCTGAATATCTACCAATTGATTTGCTAAGGAAAGTTTTTGTCTTCCACCAGCATTTTCATGGTTAAACTAAGCAACTTCATGAGTCTTGTAATAGACAACAGAGGAGAAACAGACCCTGCTAAGATAAACCAATTAAACAAGATGGGCTTAACAGGCAGACAGATCTTGCTAAAAATATCCAAGTCGAAAACAGGTGGAATATTCTCTGTGTTATCTGGCTGTGGAAATAATGTTCTCAGGATTCCGTGTTATAAACAAACAAAGGGAATTAAGAGGGGAAGAAATGAAACGCGTAGTATCACATGTAATGTTATTCTACCTTGTATGCTGTTTGGATGGTATATTTAGTTAAATGTGTTAAACACTTTGTAAATCAGGAATTACGACTCAATATTTACTGTAATACATGTAAGGCTACGTTCACATTTGCGGTCAGCGCCGCAGCGTCGGGCGCCGCAGCGGCGCCGCATGCGTCATGCGCCCCTATATTTAACATGGGGGCGCATGGACATGCGTTGTGCTGCGTTTTGCGCCGCATGGCCGCAAGCGTTGGACGCAAGAAACGCATCAAGTTGCATTTTTTTTGCGTCCAACTTTCGGCCAAAAACGACGCATGCGGCGCAAAACGCAGCGTTTTAGCGTGCGTTTTGCCGCGTTTTTGTTTGCGTTGTGCGCTGCGGCGCCGACGCTGCGGCGCACAACGCAAATGTGAACGTAGCCTTAGCTAATCAATATACAGAGTAGAAAATGAAATATGGACTGATTTTGGAATATTTAGGCTTAGTGTACATTATCTTTCATTATACAGTAAGTCGTCTGCGTCAGATTAACTCTCATATTCCTTTTAACATAGCTGGATTGAAGAACACTTCCATTTATTCTTAAAGGGCCACTGTCACCCCCCTCCAGCCATTATAAACTAAAAGAGCCACCTTGTGCAGCAGTAATGCTGCATTCTAACAAGGTGGCTCTTTTAGTTTTAGGTTCAAGTATACCCCAAATAAAGCATTTTTATACTTAGCCACAATTCCTGTCTCTAGCCACGTAGGTGGGTCCTCACTCCCCAGCTTGGCCAGCTCCTCTGCCGTCACTCACATCTTCCTGCATTTTCGTCGCCACACCCTCAGCGCTGTTATCTTTTCAAAAATGGCGCCTGCGCTGTGTACTGGTGTCCTGCGCAGACGCAGTAAGCTCTGGCCATCTGATTGCCCTAATCACATGGCAGTGACGTCATCGCAGGTCCTACAGCTATTTGCTGTGCAGCGATCCATCCTGGTGTTCTGTGGATGTCTTTTGTTCTCTGGTATCAGCCATTACACGGAATATTCTGTATAGGTGGAACCTTTGGAATCCCCGCCCCGCACTGTGCATAATGCATAACACAGTGCGAGGTGGGGATTCCAAAGGTGGCTGGCCGCAATGCCCGCGCAGGCGCAGTGTGCAAGCCTGGCTGGGATATCAGACGGCCAGAGCTTACTGCGTCTGCGCAGGACACCAGTACACAGCGCAGGCGCCATTTTTGAAAAGATAACAGCGCTGAGGGGGTGGCGCCAAAAACGCAGGAAGATGTGAGTGACGGCAGAGGAGCTGGCCAAGCTGGGGAGTGAGGACCCGCCTACGTGGCTAGAGACAGGAATTGTGGCTAAGTATAAAAATGCTTTATTTGGGGTATACTTGAACCTAAAACTAAAAGAGCCACCTTGTTAGAATGCAGCATTACTGCTGCACAAGGTGGCTCTTTTAGTTTATAACGGCTGGAGGGGGGTGACAGTGGCCCTTTAAGGTATTCTGACTGTGAGGAACTGGTCACGGACTAAAGACTATTGGACAAATGATAATAGAGTGGAGTCCACTGCGCTACTGCATGTAGACTTTTTTCAGCACGGAGCACCGCTTGCGTCGATATTGTTGTGTTTTATTAGATATTTTTTTGCTGTGTTTTATTAGTGATTTGCTTGCTCGTTGCTCATCAGTTCATCCTCAGGAATCAATGTTACATTCAGTGATAGTAAGCAGAGGAAGACAAGCAGGCTAGATCTTATGTAAACCTAAGGCCAGACAGTAGATTGCTAAGGCCATGTGCACACATTCAGTATTTTTCGCGTTTTTTTCGCGTTTTTTTTTCGCTATAAAAACGTGATAAAAACGCGAAAAAAACGCGAAAAAAAAGCTTACATATGCCTCCCATTATTTTAAGTGTATTCCGCATTTCTTGTGCAAATGTTGCATTTTTTTCGCGGAAAAAAAACCCAACATGTTCATTAAATTTGCGGAATTGCGGGGATTCCGCACACCTAGGAATGCATTGATCTGCTTACTTCCCACACGGTGCTGTGCCCACCATGCGGGAAGTAAGCGGATCATGTGCGGTTGGTACCCAGGGTGGAGGAGAGGAGACTCTCCTCCACGGACTGGGCACCATATAATTGGTAAAAATAAAAGAATTAAAATAAAAAATAGTCATATACTCACCTTCGATGGCCCCCGGAGTCTTCCCGCCTCTTAGCGGTGCATGCTGCCGCTTCCGTTCCTATAGATGGTGTGTGTGAAGGACCTGCGATGACGTCGCATCATCGAAGGTCCTGCACACACCATCTATAGGAACGGACGCCGCTGAGGAGATCGGCTGTCTGCAGAGGGTGAGTATAACCTTTTTTTATTTTTTTATTATTTTTAACATGATATCTTTTTACTATTGATGCTGCATAAGCAGCATCTATAGTAAAAAGTTGGTCACACTTGTCAAACAGTATGTTTGACAAGTGTGACCAACCTGTCAGTCAGTTTTCCAAGCGATGCTACAGATCGCTTGGAAAACTTTAGCATTCTGCAAGCTAATTTCACTTGCAAAATGCTAAAAAAAGGTGAAAAAAACGGGAAAAAAACGCAAAAAAAATGCGGATTTCTTGAAGAAAATTTCCGTTTTTCTTCAGGAAATTTCTGCAAGAAATCCTGACGTGTGCACATACCCTAAGGGTTAATGTAAAGCAATCATCTTATCAATCCATTGTTCTACCAGCCTAGGCC
Organism: Ranitomeya variabilis; assembly: GCF_051348905.1. NCBI lineage: Eukaryota > Metazoa > Chordata > Amphibia > Anura > Dendrobatidae > Ranitomeya > Ranitomeya variabilis. The sequence goes on from NC_135233.1 coordinate 69,321,696, forward strand.
CATTGTGTGGATAGAAACAGAAGAGCCACTGCCACAGGGGGTCTCACATGCAAGCCAGGTGAGGGGAAACACCCTGAGTGAGACACCCACACCAATGCCCAGTTGCTTTGCGAGGGGAGTGTTTCCTGAGAGTCGAGCTCACACCCGAGGGGCAGCTTGGTGTATGGTGGAATGACGAGGCTAAATTCACATTAGCATTTGGGGGCTTTGTGAAAGGCTGCGTACATCCTCCTTTAAGCCCCACCTACTTCCACATACTTCTGCATGCATTCTGCATACCTATCTTTAATATTGGGTATGCAGGACTTGCGGATGTATGCATTTGCATGCGGATGCGTTGTTTTGACGTGCCTGCCAACCGCATGGGAACGCAACAAGTTGCGTTTTGTGTGGATGGCGGGCACGTCAAAACAACACATCCTCATGCATCCGCATGTCCTGCGTACCCTATGTTAAAGATAGGTATGCAGGACGCATGCAGAAGTAGGCGGAAGTAGGCGGGGCTTAACGGAGGACAAACACAGCCCTATGCAAAGCCCCCAAATGCAAATGCGAACCAGGCCTTAGTGCTACTTTTTTCACTTCCTTTCTGATGAACCCCAGAGCATGCTGGGATACTCAAGCAAAATGTCATTGGGGAAGAGGTCACTGCCACAGTCCCTGCCCCATCCCTGAAATGATGCATCAGTCACACTTATTTCAGCGGCTGGAATAGTCTCTGCGAACTGTGCACTGCGTGATGTGCACAATGACAGTGCACTCTCTGTTGCCTCAGATCATCAGTAACAAGTTGGTAAAAGAATGGTGTCACAATACTCGGCGCACAAAGACCAACCCTGCCCCATAAGTGACATCACTGGTATCTGCACACCGGATATTCTGACAACGCACTCTGTTACTGCTGATCTGAGCCAGCAACAGAGAACACATTCTCATTGTGCACATCACACAGTGAACATCATGCAGATATTAGCCCTCCCATGAAATAAGTGGTGCCAATGACTCTTTTTTTTACAGGAACAGGCAGGGGCTGCGGCCGTGACCACATCCTCTGACCCCCTGATGATGCTTCGTTTGTGTTTCCCAGCATGCACTTGGATTATGAAATTAAGCATCATCAAAAAGGACTGGAAAAAAGGAGAAAATCAGTTAGTGTAGTTAGGGAAGGATATTAAATTTTTAATTCAAGAATATTAGAAAATTGTTTACTTGTTGGCATTAAATAGATAACGTAAAGGGGGAAATTAATTTGGACTTCAGAACACCCCTTTAAGTGTGAATTGAATTTGGCACATTTTATTCATGCACATGCACACTCATCATTCAGAATGGTGTAAAAACACCAGTTATAATAAATCGAGGCTAATATTTGTGCGTTCTCACACTTGAGAATCTGTTTTGGCTGTAATATTAGGAAATTGTGTTCTGGGAAAATTAAATAATATACTAATGAGCCTGAATTGTAAAGTGCTGCAGAATATGTTGGCACCATATAGAAAATTGTCATTATTTTTATTATTATAAAAGGATACATCGGGGGCTTATCTACAGCATTACAAAATGCTGTAGATAAGCCCCTGATGCTGGTGGGCTTAGCTCACCTTCGATTTTGGGGGTGACAGGTTCCCTTTAATTAAACTTAATATTTGTCTCAAAACAGCATCCGAGAATCAGTTCTTCTAGGTACACTTACAGGAATCATAAAATGGGGATTTTTAGCACAATTACAAAGTAAACAGTCAAATGACCCTGTTTAGAAAATGAGGATAACGTAGAGGTTTAGTGCAAAAACATAAGCCAGAGCATATAAAGGGAATCATGCACATGAAAACCAATTGAATAGGATAAAAGGTAATTTTTATTATGACAAAAATAAGGTGCAAATAGAACATAGTGTATACAGGGTGATGGCAGAGATCAGTCAGAAAACAAGGGGCACCACAACTATAAACAGGCAATATTCAGAGCATATATGATAGGTTGTTGAAGATGGGACAAATGAAAGTAAGGTGTAACTGAATATTCTGAATAGTAACAAACTCCTATGTAAATTTCAAGGAGTCTAATTGAAACAGCACACCTAACAGTAAAGATTGCAAAATGAATCCTAAATAAGATATGTGCAGATCATGGTTTACCTAGAGCTGTGGTGTCACCATCCCCACGCACGTTTCGGCCACAGTGCCTTCTTCAGGGGTAGTCAATCTGCCTTATTTAGGTTTCTTTTACAATCTTCACTGTTAGGTGTGCTGTTTCCTTTTGAACTCCTTGAGACTTACTTACCAGCTTGTTACTACTCAGAATATTCAGTTATACCTTCAATTGTCCCTTCTTCAACAACCTGCCTATCATGGCTGTATGTTTGTGTAGCATATGCAGTGGAAAGCCTTGCTGCCTCCTTTCATGTTTGGGAAGATGTGCTGCAAGTGGATATTCTGATCTAATACTGGAGATAACAGAGGTGCTGAGGTAAGAAGAGGCTGCTCACAACTACTGTATACTCAGTCTATCTCATCTAACACTGGAAGTACCATGAGTGATGAGGTAAATATGGGAAGCTTACACTGATGTCTACCCTGTCTGTTTGATCTAACACCCGAGATACCAAGAGTACTAAGGTAAGAAGAAGAGTCTGCTCACACTGCTGTTCACTCTATATGATCTAATGCTGGAGCTACCAGGAGTACTGAGGTAGGATGAAGCTGCTCACACTGCTGTCCACCCTGTCTATCTGATCTAATACTGGAGATACTAGGAGTACTGAGGTAAGAAGAGGCTGCTCACACTGCTGTATGCTTTGTTTATATGTTCAAATACTGGAGATACCAGGAGTACTGAGGTAAGAAGAGGCTGCTCACACGGCTGTTCACTCTATAGGATCTAATACTGGAGATACCAGGGGTGCTGAGGTAAGAAGAGGCTGCTCACACTGCTGTGCACCCTGTCTTTTTGAGTGCTGAGCAGCTCCTTTGACTTGGAAACATCTTGTCAGTATGTGGTATGGATAATGTCCGGGTAACAGTAGTAACATTTGCTATGCACGTGCTCACAGTTACCTGTCCTGCTGACATTTTAATGCGCTACAATGATTACCTCTGTAGACAAAATGATGATTTGATAATTAAGGGTCTTTAGGAATTCCTAACGATGTTTCCTATTCCTAGAGAACTCTTTAATTCAACAGAAACTTAAAAGAACTGTAAACAATATATTTGTAAAGATTTAGTATTTTTTTACTTTTTCAGCTTAAACCCTAAAACACTGGTTCTAAAAACTGGATTCACACATGAGAATGCAAATAATATTAAATCACATGTATGCAACCATTCACATTACAAGTTATTGACATTTTAAGGACAAAGAATGATTTAAATATCTATTTCATAATCCAAAAATACAAAATAAGAATATAGCATAGAGTGGATGATACATAAAAAAAACAATATATAGTGTTATTTTTTCTAACTACGTAAGACAATTATATACAGGAAGTACTTATCTTCCCAATGACATTTACCTTAAGCAAAGGCTTTACATATTGTAGGCACCTGGATAAATGATGTCGCACATAGCCTGAACATAAGCCAGAGGACTGCCTTCATAAAGCTATTATGCTTTATTAGATTGTTGTTTTTCCTCAGGCAATAACTAATATCCTTAATGAATTAGACATGTTACTGTATATGAGCTGCAGTTCTAATTTTAGAGGGACTTTCCCAGCAAATTTTACATTGTGGGTTGTTGTCATCAAGGGGTTTTCAAAAAAATTTGTAAAGAAGATATTGTGCCTTCTAGTTCTTAGTGATATCAAATAACCACAAAACCACATGATTGATAAAGTTTTCCACCTTGTTCTCTTACTTTAGGTATGACTAGAGTATACAATGATAGAAATAAACAGCACCTACTCCAATGCCTAGGGCAGGCTCCAGGTCTCAGTGGAACCCGGGCGAAAGAGTGTCATTTGGCCCCTTTAACACATACCATTATTCATCATGCACAGATAAGAAATATAGGAATAGTACAATGCCAGGAGTTTCACTTACTTCTTACATTACATGAGTGATAGCTATTGTAAATTCTACAAAAGCTCAGAAACCATCAAATCCTTGCAGTGCACAGCACACAGAGTAACTGCAGACTTATCATTTTAGACCGGACAGTGTAGTCCCCCATACAGTATTATGGGCACCACATATTCCTCCATACGGTATTATGGGCACCACACAGTCTCTCATACATAATTATGGGCACCACAAAGTCCTCCATACAGCATTATGGGCACCATATAGTCCTCCATACAGTATTATGGGCACCACATATTCCTCCATACAGTATTATGGGAACCACACAGTCTCTCAAACAGTATTATGGGCACCACATAGTCCTCCATACAGTATTATGGGCATCCCATATATTGCTCCTTACAGTATAATGGACCTTACTTCATACAGTATAATGAGTCCCTTATATTACTTCATACAGTATAATGGACCCCATATAATGCTCCATACAGTAAAATGGACCCTGTATAATGCTCCATACAGTATTATGGGCCCATATATTGCTCCATACAGTATAATGGGGCCCCATATAATACATTAAAAAAAAGTACCTTATATTATTTATATGCACTATTACTCTTCACTTACTTGTTACAAGATAGATTTGCTCATTTTCTTTTTATCTTGGGGTCTGTCTATTAAATGGCATCAGTGTGAATGCACACCTTTGCAATGCTCTTATACCAACATATGCTCTTGCTCATATATTTTTTTGCTTTGTTACAGTGAAAAATTCCAAGTAAATCAGTCCTATGTAAGTGTAACCTCTATGGAAGAAGCTTTAAACCCGTGTGAATTCCTATGATCAGAAATTAAATTCTCCTTATTAAATTGAAAAATGTTCCTATCTTATTACCACAAACTTAAAATTGTTTAACGCATAAACTTTATTAGCAGATATGACCTATATATATTCTTACATGAATTTTACTTTTTCGAAGAACTAAAATGGAGAACGATAATACTTTAAATGATAGAACTTAGAAGAAACTTTCAATTTAGTTCAGTTATGTCGAATGCACTTGCACAAATTGTAATGCTACAAATTGGTCTTAGTTGAGCAATGAAATTTACAATCTCTATGGCACAGCAGGGTCTGAGACTGAATACTTTCATAACCCCCTATCATAATAGTTTTGGGAATGTGAAAAATGTAGAAAAGTGGAAAAGATTTAGAGAAAAACAATATTTTTGTCTCAGACAGCATTAATAGTTTCAAGCTTAGTCTTCCAACTCATTTGAATCACAAAGAAATGTTACATTGGAGAGGCATAAATGGAGAGTTATTATAAATGTTGCACATTCAAACAATACATCGGGCTACTCAGAAATGCAAATGTGCACTTCGTATGAAAAATACATCTTTCTTATTTCACCCATGGTAAAAAATTTCAAAGAATAGGTGATAGGCAGAGTACATTCATTTTTCCGACAAAAGTTTCTTAAATGTGAAAAATCAAGATATTACTTGTTAAACTTGTATTTTACTGCTGTTAGGGGAAATAAAGAACAAAAGTTGTACAAAGATTTATTAATGTTTCCAATGAGATCCCATGGTCCTTATGATTGCCAGTTGTGTTTGGAAAAATGTCACCAGATGGAATGGACTTTATAAGAAAATAGAAACTTATACAAAAAAGTGATGGCTAACTGACTTTTTCTTATGAAGACAAAGTCTTCTCCAACACAGCCAAACTGGTTTCTGGATGACCCAGAGGTCATTTGTTACTATCATTGAGATTTCTGTTGACCATACACACCCCTTGAACATCCACATTTAAATGAATTGCAGATACCGTAACACAGGGATGTGCCAAATAGAGAAGATAATTCAATTATTTAGTGCTTTTCTGCTCTGGCTCTTATAAGTAGGGGATCTTTTCTATCATGTCAATATGTCTTAATAAGGAATATGGACAGGAATTGTTTTACAAAAGCAAGTTCTTAAAAATAGATAAAATTAATGATATACACTGGCACTGCACTTGACCAGAAAAAGGGGGATTATTGTATAGCAGGTAGCGGGAGAAAGAGAACAAAGAGTAGTGAGCAGCTGGTGAGGTGGCGGGGTCTGTGCTGCACCGCGTCTGAAATAGATACTGAAGTACAAATAAATAAATCACCTGCGCTTGTGGAGTGGTAGTACTGGAAGGTGTCCTACATACTACCTTCCACCATAGGGAAGTCCTGGAAGTTGGCAAACACAGTAGTTCAATGATAAGCCTGGATCCTCAAAGGATTGTGCACATATGAATACGGACAAAACCTCCCCGAATAATCCACCCGATGGTAGCCCGTAATGCAAGCGTGCTTACTGGTGTAAACACATGTACTCACTAGGTGTAGAAGCAGGAGTGAACACAGCGTGGAGAGTAACAGTTGTCCTGCTTGAGAGCGATGTTGCACTGGGCTTGGTGAGTGCGGACTGCACCATAGGGCTGCGGGGTAATGTCAAGGCCGGCTAGGCTGAAAGAATGTCCGCTCACTCAGCGATGTGTGTGAGCGGGGACCGCGAACTCCTAGCGTGCCCCGGCCGGAAGCAACGCCAGAGCCGGAGCAGTGTTTGTTGGGGGCGTGGTACCTGATGTGACGTCACAGGGTAGGAGGGTGGGCTTTTGGACAGGGCAACCAATTTGACGCGTTTCGAAGGATACACTCCTTCTTCGTCAGGGATGGAGCTCCCTGTCTGGCCCGGCCTTATATGGACTACCCCCTCTTTGGTCCTAGCCTGCCCGAATAACCCGCATTCACCCACGTGTTACCCTTTGCCGCACTATATTGCAGTATGAACTAAATATGGCATGTATATTCTGCGCTTACATCAAGCTTAAATGGTAATAGATAGGACCACTTGGTTCCTCCTTAAGTGTAACTATGAAAGTCTGTACCAGAATTTACTGTTTAAAAGTGCACCGTTTTCTCCCATATTACTAAACATATATAGTTACATAGTTACATAGTTATTAACCCCTTCACCCCCAAGGGTGGTTTGCACGTTAATGACCGGGCCAATTTTTACAATTCTGACCACTGTCCCTTTATGAGGCTATAACTCTGGAACGCTTTGACAGATCTTGGCTATTCTGACATTATTTTCTCATGACATATTGTACTTCATGTTAGTGGTAAAATTTATTCAATATAACTTGCGTTTATTTGTGAAAAAAATGGAAATTTGGCAAAAATTTTGAAAATTTTGCAATTTTCCAACTTTGAATTTTTATGCCCTTAAATTACAGACATATGTCATGCAAAATACTTAATAAGTAACATTTCTTACATGTCTACTTTACATCAGTACAATTTTGGAACCAAAATTTTTTTTTGTGACGGAGTTATAAGGGTTAAAAGTTGACCAGCAATTTCTCATTTTTACAACACCATTTTTTTTTAGGGACCACATCTCATTTGAAGTCATTTTGAGGGGTCTATATGATAGAAAATACTCAAGTGTGACACCATTCTAAAAACTGCACCCCTCAAGGTGCTCAAAACCACATTCAAGAAGTTTATTAACCCTTCAGGTGTTTCACAGGAATTTTTGGAATGTTTAAATAAAAATGAACATTTAACTTTTTTTCACACAAAATTTATTTCAGCTCCAATTTGTTTTATTTTACCAAGGGTAACAGGAGAAAATTGACGCCCAAAGTTGTTGTACAATTTGTCCTAAGTACGCTGATACCCCATATGTGGGGGTAAACCACTGTTTGGGCGTATGGCAGAGCTCGGAAGGAAAGGAGCGCCATTTGACTTTTCAATGCAAAATTGACTGGAATTGAGATGGGACGCCATGTTGCGTTTGGAGAGCCCCTGATGTGCCTAAACACTGAAACCCCCTACAAGTGACACCATTTTGGAAAGTAGACCCCCTAAGGAACTTATCTAGATGTGTGGTGAGCACTTTGACCCACCAAGTGCTTCACAGAAGTTTATAATGCAGAGCCGTAAAAATAAAAAATCATATTTTTTCACAAAAATGATTTTTCGCCCCCAATTTTTTATTTTCCCAAGGGTAAGAGAAGAAATTGGACCCCAAAAAATGTTGTGCAATTTGTCCTGAGTACGCTGATACCCCATATGTGGGTGTAAACCATTGTTTGGGCGCATGGCAGAGCTTGGAAGGGAAGGAGCGCCATTTGACTTTTCAATGCAAAATTGACTGGAATTGAGATGGGACGCCATGTTGCGTTTGGAGAGCCCCTGATGTGCCTAAACATTGAAACTCCCTACAAGTGACACCATTTTGGAAAGTAGACCCCCTAAGGAACTTATCTAGATGTGTGGTGAGCACTTTGACCCACCAAGTGCTTCACAGAAGTTTATAATGCAGAGCCGCAAAAATAAAAAATCATATTTTTTCACAAAAATGATTTTTTCGCCCCCAATTTTTTATTTTACCAAGGGTTAGAGAAGAAATTGGACCCCAAAAAATGTTGTGCAATTTGTCCTGAGTACGCTGATACCCCATATGTGGGTGTAAACCATTGTTTGGGCGCATGGCAGAGCTTGGAAGGGAAGGAGCGCCATTTGACTTTTCAATGCAAAATTGACTGGAATTGAGATGGGACACCATGTTGCGTTTGGAGAGCCCCTGATGTGCCTAAACATTGAAACTCCCTACAAGTGACACCATTTTGGAAAGTAGACCCCCTAAGGAACTTATCTAGATGTGTGGTGAGCACTTTGACCCACCAAGTGCTTCACAGAAGTTTATAATGCAGAGCCGTAAAAATAAAAAATCATATTTTTTCACAAAAATGATCTTTTTGCCCCCAATTTTTTATTTTCCCAAAGGTAAGAGAAGAAATTGGACCCCAAAAAATGTTGTGCAATTTGTCCTGAGTACGATGATACCCCATATGTGGGTGTAAACCATTGTTTGGGCGCATGGCAGAGCTTGGAAGGGAAGGAGCGCCATTTGACTTTTCAATGCAAAATTGACTGGAATTGAGATGGGACGCCATGTTGCATTTGGAGAGCCCCTGATGTGCCTAAACATTGAAACTCCCTACAAGTGACACCATTTTGGAAAGTAGACCCCCTAAGGAACTTATCTAGATGTGTTTTGAGAGCTTTGAACCCCCAAGTGTTTCACTACAGATTATAACGCAGAGCCGTGAAAATATATATTTTTTTTTTCTCAAAAATGATTTTTTTAGCCCCCAGCTTTGTATTTTTACAAGGGTAACAGAATAAATTGGACCCCAAAATTTGTTTTCCAATTTGTCCTGAGTACGCTGATACCCCATATGTGGGGGGGAACCACTGTTTGGGCGCATGACAGAGCTCGGAAGGGAAGGAGCGCCATTTGGAATGCAGACTTAAATGGATTGGTCAGCAGCCGTCACATTGCATTTGCAGAGCCCCTGATGTACCCAAACAGTACAAACCCCCCACAAGTGACCCCATATTGGAAACTAGACCTCCCAAGGAACTTATCTAGATGTGTTTTGAGAACTTTGAACCCCCAAGTGTTTCACTAAAGTTTATAACGCAGAGCCGTGAAAATAAAACATCTTTTTTTTCCCACAAAAATGATTTTTAGCCCCCCAAATTTTTTTTTTCCTAAGGATAACAAGAGAACTTGGACCCCAGAAGTTGTTGTTCAATTTGTCCCGAGTACGCTGATAACACATATGTTGGGGTAAACCCCTTTTTGGGCGCACGGGAGAGCTCGGAAGGGAAGGAGCACTGTTTTACTTTTTCAACGCAGAATTGGCTGGAATTGAGATTGGACGCCATGTCGCGCTTGGAGAGCCCCTGATGTGCCTGGACAGTGGAAAGCCCCCAATTCTACCTGAAACCCTAACCCAAACACACCCCTAACCCTAATCCCAACGGTAACCCTAACCACACCCCTAGCCCTGACACACCCATAATTCTAATCCCAACCCTAATCCAAACGTAAATGTAATCCAAACCCTAACCCTAACTTTAGCCCCAACCCTAACTTTAGCCCCAACCCTAACTTTACCTCCAACCCTAGCCCTAACCCTAACCCTAACCCTACCCCTAACCCTAACCCTAAACGTGACTGAAATACGTGGCACTGAAATACGTGGCACTGAAATACGTGGCACTGAAATACATAGCACTGAAATACGTGGCACTTAAATACATGGCACTGAAATATGTGATACGTGGCACTTAAATACGTGGCACTGAAACACGTGGCACTGAAATACGTGATACGTGGCACTGAAATTCGTGGCACTGAAATACGTGGCACTGAAATACGTGGCACTGAAATACGTGGCACTGAAATACGTGGCACTTAAATACGTGGCACTTAAATACGTGGCACTGAAATATGTGATACGTGGCACTTAAATACGTGGCACTTAAATACGTGGCACTTAAATACGTGGCACTGAAACATGTGATACGTGGCACTTAAATACGTGGCACTGAAATACATAGCACTGAAATACGTGGCACTGAAATACGTGGCACTTAAATACGTGGCACTTAAATACGTGGCACTGAAATATGTGATACGTGGCACTTAAATACGTGGCACTGAAACACGTGGCACTGAAATACGTGATACGTGGCACTGAAATACATGGCACTGAAATACGTGGCACTGAAATACGTGGCACTGAAATACGTGGTACTAAAATATGTGGCACTGAAATACGTGATACGTGGCACTGAAATACGTGATACGTGGCACTGAAATACGTGGCACTGAAACACGTGGCACTGAAATACGTGATACGTGGCACTGAAATACATGGCACTGAAATACGTGGCACTGAAATACGTGGCACTGAAATACGTGGCACTATGACTGTCAGAAAATGTTCATTAAACGGTTAGGGGTGAGGTTAGGGGTAGAGTTAGGGTTAGGGTTTGGATCCCTTTATCACCTTGATGGTGGTGGGTGGCTTTTCAGTGTGTTTTCTGTTTTTTTTCGATAAAAATGTATGTGCTTAAAAACGCAAGAAAATACTGCAGGTTGTATTTCTGAAAATGAACGCATGCAGAAAAAAACCGCATGCGTTTGAAAACGCGACCAAACGCGTACAAAAAAACCGCATGCGTTTTCAATGTTAAATATAGGGAAAAACGCATGCGTTTTTTTGTGCAAAAAACGCTGCAGACAAAAACGCAAGTGTGAAACCAGCGACGCTTTTTATAGCAAAAAAGTTTTTGCGTCTCCACATTTTGAGACCTATAATTTTTCCACATTTTGCTCCACAGAGTCATGTGAGGTCTTGTTTTTTGCGGGACGAGTTGACGTTTTTATTGGTAACATTTTTGGACACGTGACCGTTTTTGATCGCTTTTTATTCCGATTTTTGTGAGGCAGAATGACCAAAAACCTGCTATTCATGAATTTCTTTTGGGAGAGGCGTTTATACCGTTCCGCGTTTGGTAAAATTGATAAAGCAGTTTTATTCTTCGGGTCAGTACGATTACAGCGATATCTCATTTATATCATTTTTTTATGTTTTGGCGCTTTTATACGATAAAAACTATTTTATAGAAAAAATAATTATTTTGGTATCGCTTTATTCTCAGGACTATAACTTTTTTATTTTTTTGCTGATGATGCTGTATGGCTTGTATTGACTTGTTTTTTGCGGGACAAGATGACGTTTTCAGCGGTACCATGGATATTTATATCAGTCTTTTTGATCGCGTGTTATTCCACTTTTTGTTCGGCGGTATGGTAATAAAGCGTTGTTTTTTGCCTCGTTTTTTTTTTTTTTTTCTTACGGTGTTTACTGAAGGGGTTAACTAGTGGGGCAGTTTTATAGGTTGGGTCGTTACGGACGCGGCGATACTAAATATGTGTACTTTTATTGTTTTGTTTTTTTTATTTAGATAAAGAAATGTATTTATGGGAATAATATATATTTTTTTTTTATTATTTATTTAGGAATTTTTTTTTTTTTTTTTTTACACATGTGGAAAAAATTTTTTTTTACTTTTTTACTTTGTCCCAGGGGGGGACAATACAGATCATTGATCTGGCAGTGTGCACAGCACTCTGCCAGATCGACGATCTGCTGTGCAGGGCTGCAGGCTTACCAAGCGTCTGCTCTGAGCAGACACTCGGTAAGCCACCTCCTTCCCTGCAGGACCCGGATGCTGCGGCCATCTTGGATCCGGGACTTGCAGCCAGGAAGGAGGTAGGAGACCCTCGCAGCAACGCGATCACATCGCGTTGCTCCGGGGGTCTCAGGGAAGCCCGCAGGGAGCCCCCTCCCTGCGCGATGCTTCCCTATACCGCCGGTACACTGCGATCATGTTTGATCACGGTGTGCCGGGGGTTAATGTGCCGGGGGCGGTCCATGACCGCTCCTGGCACATAGTGCCGGATGTCAGCTGCGATAGGCAGCTGACACCCGGCCGCGATCGGCCGCGCTCCCCCCGTGAGCGCGGCCGATCGCGTATGACGTACTATCCCGTCGGTGGTCATACGGGCCCACCCCACCTCGACGGGATAGTACGTCTGATGTCAGGAAGGGGTTAAGGTTGAAGGAAGACTTTAAGTCCATCTAGTTCAACCCATAGCCTAACCTAACATGCCCTAACATGCTGATCCAGGGGAAGGCAAAAAAAACCCATGTGGCAAACAGTAAGCTCCACCATGGGGAAAAAAATTCCTTCCCGACCCCACATACGGCAATCAGACTAGTTCCCTGGATCAACGCCTTATCAAGGAATCTAATATATATACCCTGTAACATTATACTTTTCCAGAAACGTATCCAGTCCCCTCTTAAACTTAAGTAATGAATCACTCATTACAACATCATACGGCAGAGAGTTCCATAGTCTCACTGCTCTTACAGTAAAGAATCCGCGTCTGTTATTATGCTTAAACCTTTTTTCCTCCAGACGTAGAGGATGCCCCCTTGTCCCTGTCACCGGTCTATGATTAAAAAGATCATCAGAAAGGTCTTTGTACTGTCCCCTCATATATTTATACATTAACATAAGATCACCCCTTAGCCTTCGTTTTTCCAAACTAAATAGCCCCAAGTGTAATAACCTATCTTGGTATTGCAGACCCCCCAGTCCTCTAATAACCTTGGTCGCTCTTCTCTGCACCCGCTCTAGTTCAGCTATGTCTTTCTTATACACCGGAGACCAGAACTGTGCACAGTATTCTAAGTGTGGTCGAACTAGTGACTTGTATAGAGGTAAAATTATGTTCTCCTCTTGAGCATCTATGCCTCTTTTAATGCATCCCAATTATTTTATTTGCCTTAGAAGCAGCTGCCTGACACTGGCCACTGAATATGAGTTTGTCATCCACCCATACACCCAGGTCTTTTTCATTGACGGTTTTGCCCAGAATTTTAGAATTAAGCACATAGTTATACATCATATTACTACTACCCAAGTGCATGACCTTACATTTATCCCCATTAAAGCTCATTTGCCATTTATCAGCCCAAGCTTCTAGTTTACACAAATCATCCTGTAATATAAAATTGTCCTCCTCTGTATTGATTACCCTGCAGAGTTTAGTGTCATCTGCAAATATTGAAATTCTACTCTGAATGCCCCCTACAAGGTCATTAATAAATATGTTAAAAAGAAGAGGGCCCAATACTGACCCCTGTGGTACCCAACTACTAACCGCGACCCAGTCCGAGTGTACGCCATTAATAACCACCCTTTGTTTCCTATCCCTGAGCCAGCTCTCAACCCACTTGCACATATTTTCCCCTATCCCCATTATTCTCATTTTATGTATCAACCTTTTGTGTGGCACCATATCAAAAGCTTTTGAAAAGTCCATATACACTACATCTACTGGGTTCCCTTGGTCCAGTCCGGAACTTACCTCTTCATAGAAGCTGATCAAATTAGTCTGACATGATCGGTCCCTAGTAAACCCGTGCTGATACTGGGTCATGAGGTTATTCCTCTTCAGATACTCCAGTATAGCATCACTTAGAATGCCCTCCAGGATTTTACCCACAGTAGAGGTTAAGCTTACTGGCCTATAATTTCCGAGTTCAGTTTTTGTCCCCTTTTTGAATATTGGCACCACATTTGCTATACGCCAGTCCTGTGGTACAGACCCTGTTATTATGGACTCTTTAAAGATTAAAAATAATGGTCTATCAATGACTGTACTTAATTCCTGCAGTACTCGGGGGTGTATCCCATCCGGGCCCGGAGATTTGTCAATTTTTGTGATTTTTAGACGCCGCCATACTTCCTGCTGGGTTAAGCAGGTAACATTTAATTGTGAATTTTTATCACTAGTCATATTGGCTGCCATGGGATTTTCTTTTGTAAATACTGATGAAAAAAATTCATTTAGCATATTGGCTTTTTCCTCATCCTCATCCCCCATTTCACCCAGACTATTTTTAAGGGGGCCAACACTATCATTTTTTAGTTTCTTACTATTTATGTAGTTAAAGAATATTTTGGGGTTATTTTTGCTCTCTCTAGCAATGAGTCTCTCTGTCTCAGTCTTTGCTGCCTTGATTTGCTTTTTACAGAATTTATTTAATTTTTTGTATTTATTTAATGCCTCCTCACTACCTACTTCCTTTAATTCCCTAAATTCTTTCTTTTTGTCACTTATTGCACCCCTTACAGCTTTATTTAGCCATATTGGTTTCCTCCTATTTCTAGTATGTTTATTCCCATACGGTATATACTGTGCACAGGTCCTATCCAGGATGCTAATAAACGTCTCCCATTTTCTTTGTGTACTTTTATGTCTCAGGATATCGTCCCAGTTAATTGCACCAAGATCCTCTCTCATCCGTTGAAAATTTACCCTCCTGAAGTTTAGTGTCCTTGTCACCCCTCTACTACACATCTTATTAAAGGAGACATGAAAACTTATTATTTTGTGATCACTATTCCCCAAGTGACCCCCAACCCTTATATTTGATATGCGGTCTGGCCTGTTGGTTAATATTAGGTCTAGCAGTGCCCCCCTTCTTGTTGGGTCCTGAACCAGTTGTGAAAGGTAATTGTCTCTCATAGTTGTCAAAAACCGATTACCTTTACTGGAACTGCAGGTTTCTGTTCCCCAATCTATTTCGGGGTAGTTGAAGTCCCCCATAATAATGACTTCTCCTTGAGTCGCAGCTTCATCTATTTGCTTTACGAGGATATTCTCCATTGATTCCATTATTTTTGGAGATTTATAACAAACCCCTGTCAGTAATTTATTATTTTTTCCCCCTCCCCTTATCTCCACCCACAGGGACTCTACATTTTCATTAGATTCACCTATATTATCACGCAGGATGGGTTTTAAGGTCGATTTTACATACAGACACACCCCACCCCTACGTTTATCTGTACGGTCATTTCTGAAAAGGCTATAGCCCTGCAAGTTAACAGCCCAGTCATGGCTCTCATCCAGCCATGTTTCAGATATCCCCACCATATCATAATTATGTTCCAACAACATTAGTTCTAATTCATCCATTTTGTTGGCGAGGCTTCTGGCATTAGTATACATGCACTTGATATTCCTCTCTGTACCTCTATTCTTTCTTAAATTACTAACTGTTCTAACCCCACCCCTCATGCCACCACCACCCCCAACTTCCTTATTTGTGCCCAGGTCTCTATCTGCACTATCTTCCCCTCCTATAAAATGAATACCCTCCCCCCAATCCCTAGTTTAAACACTCCTCCAACCTTCTAGCCATTTTCTCCCCCAGCACAGCTGCACCTTCCTGTTGTGAACTCTATTTCTGGGCTCCCTCTTGTGGTCACAAGTGGTGCTGTGTGAGTGCTGTCTTTCTGCAGGTTTGTGACTGGCATCAGCTGTCTCGTTATCTGTGGGCTGGTTTTCTATTTAAGCTCACTTGGAATCTCAGTCTATGCCTGCTGTCGTTGTATTCAGTGCTATTCTGTTTGCTCCTGTCTACATCCGTTACCAGTCTCTTCAAGAGAAGCTAAGTTCTGTTTGCTTATTCTTGCTCATCTGTGTTCAATATGTTCCTAGAATATTATGAGTTTTGTCCAGCTTGCTAATATGTGATTTCCCAGCTTGCTGGTGCTCTGGGGTGCTGAGTTGCTCCCCCCACATCGTTAGTTGGTGTGGGGGTTCTCGCATTCTCTGCGTGGATATTTTTGTATAGGGTTTTTTACTGACCGCACAGATCCCTTGCTATTTTCTGCTATCTAGTGTTAGCGGGCCTCATTTGATTAACCTGTTTCATCTCTGCATTTGTCTTTTCCTCTTAACTCACCGTTATTATTTGTGGGGGGCTGTTCTATTTCTTTGGGGTTATTTCTCTGAGGCAAGTGAGGTCTTACTTTATCTCTAGGGGTAGTCAGTTTCTCAGGCCATGAGGAGACGTCTAGGATTTCAGGAAACGTTCCACGGCTACCTTTAGTGTGTTTGGTTAGGATCAGCTTTGCGGTCAGTCCAGTTACCACATCCCCAGAGCTCGTCCTATTGTCTCTGACTTAGCTGGTTAGATTTGTGATCCTAAGCCACTGGGATCATAACACCTTCCACATTGAGGTGCAGCCCGTCCCTAGCATAGAACCTGTAGCCAACTGAGAAGTCGGCCCAGTTCTGCAGGAACCCAAACCCCTCCTTCCTACACCAATTCTTGAGCCACTTATTAACCTCCCTAATCTCCCATTGCCTCTCTGGCGTGGCACGTGGTACAGGCAGTATTTCGGAAAATACCACGTTGGAGGTCCTTGCTTTCAGCTTGCAACCTAATTCCCTGAAATCATCTTTAAGGACCTTCCACCTACCTCTAACTTTGTCATTTGTGCCAATGTGCACCATGACCGCTGGGTCCTCACCAGCCCCTCCCAGTAATCTGTCCACCCGATCAGCGATGTGTCGGACTCGAGCGCCAGGTAGGCAGCACACCGTTCGACGATCCCTGTCTTTGTGACAGATTGCCCTATCTGTTCCCCTAATAATTGAGTCCCCCACTACCAGCACCTGTCTGGCCTGCCCTGCTCTCCTATTTCCCCCCTTACTGGAGCAGTCACTCCTCCGGCTTTCAGAGGACATGCCTGGCTGCAGCAGTGCTATCCCTGTACTGGCACCCCCCTCATCTGCCAACTTAGCAAACTTATTGGGGTGAGCCAGATCAGGACTAGCCTCCCTGGCACTCTTCCCTCTACCCCGCTTTCTGAATGTCACCCAGCTACCTACTTCACTGTGCTGCAGCTCCATCCTACCATCCCCCTCCTCATCTATCCCATTGAGTGTCTGCTCTGTGAGCAGAAGACTCCTCTCCATATTGTCTATGGATCTCAGTGTTGCCAGCTGCACATTTAGATCCAGAATCTGGGATTCCAAATGCACAACGTGCATAGTCAAAAAAAGGGAGGGGGAGGCGGGAATTGGATGGAAAGGGGGTTAGGAGTCATAATGTTATGGCGATTAAAAACTCGAAGTTTATTTAAAGTAAAACTAAAAACCTTACATATTAAAAACCCCTATATGGGTTAAACAAATATAATCATAAAATTACACATTAATATAGGAATTGATAAAAACATAAAATCATTACGCATGTATAAAAAATGCTGTAGCTCATTAATAGTCATAGGCTGTATGATCACCAGAGGAAATCCCCACATACGCCTATGGCCACCTAATAATAAATTAATGGTAAAAAACTTGTATTGGACTATTTGGGTAACATGCACACTTAAGGTTACCCTCTAGTATTTAAAACGCATACAGCTCTATTTCTTGATTTAAACCTTTGGGGGCCAGGGTGTCCAGTGTGAAAATCCACTTGGATTCAATCCTGGACATTAATTTAATAAAATCGCCCCCCCTAGGGTTTTGCTGAACTGCTTGAATCCCACAGAACGTGATATTGGTACATGATCGGTTGTGCTTTTCCACAAAGTGGCAGGATAAAAGGTGCCCTGTAAAACCCTTTTGGATGTTGTCCAAATGCTCTTTTATTCTCACTTTTAGTGGTCTTTTTGTGCGGCCCACATAAATTTTATTACACGGACATGTGAGTGTATAGATGACCCCTGCTGTTTCGCAGGAAATTTTGCTCTTAATGAGGAAACTCTTTGTACCACTATAATCCTTAAATGTGGTCTGAATATGCCTCTTATGGGATGTCCGTTTACAGCATAAACACCAACCACATGACATAAATCCCTGATTACGGGGATTTACTGATTTGCTAGATACATCTTTCCTTAACATAATTGGTTTTGTGGTTGGTGCCAAAAGAAGACCCAGATTTTGCGCCTTTGTATAGACAAATCTGGGGTTCTTGGGTAAAAGGTCCCCAATGCACTTATCACTTTGTAGAATCGGCCAATGTTTCCTAACTATGCTTGTAAATTTTTTATACCCTGAGTGGAATTGGGTTACTATAGGTAATTTGTTTATTTGTTGGTGAATGTCTAGGGAAGGATTGTTTGTACTAGCTTTATGAACCAAACTTTCCCTAGAAACTTGGCTTACTGTATTATATTAATGTGTAATTTTATGATTATATTTGTTTAACCCATATAGGGGTTTTTAATATGTAAGGTTTTTAGTTTTACTTTAAATAAACTTCGAGTTTTTAATCGCCATAACATTATGACTCCTAACCCCCTTTCCATCCAATTCCCCCCTCCCCCCCTCCCTTTTTTTGACTATGTCCCTACATATGTTTAGTAATATGGGGGAAAACGGTGCACTTTTAAACAGTAAATTCTGGTACAGACTTTCATAGTTCCACTCAAGGAGGAACCAAGTGGTCCTATCTATTACCATTTAAGCTTGATGTAAGCGCAGAATATACATGCCATATTTAGTTCATACTACAATATAGTGCGGCAAAGGGTAACACGTGGGTGAATGCGGGTTATTCGGGCAGGCTAGGATCAAAGAGGGCGTAGTCCATATAAGGCCGGGCCAGACAGGGAACTCCATCCCTGACGAAGAAGGAGTGTATCCTTCGAAATGCGTCGGATTGGTTGCCCTGTCCAAAAGCCCGCCCTCCTACCCTGTGACGTCACATCAGGTACCACGCCCCCAACAAACACCACTACGGCTCCGGCGTTGCTTCCGGCCGGGGCACGCTAGGAGTTCGCGGTCCCCGCTAACACACACATCGCTGAGTGAGCGGACATTCTTTCAGCCTAGCCGGCCTCGACATTACCCCGCAGCCCTATGGTGCAGTCCGCACTCACCAAGCCCAGTACAACATTGCTCTCAAGCAGGACGACTGTTACTCTCCACGCTGTGTTCACTCCTGCTTCTACACCTAGTGAGTACATGTGTTTACACCAGTAAGCACGCTTGCATTATGGGCTACCATCGGGTGGATTATTCGGGGAGGTTTTGTCCGTATTCATATGTGCACAATCCTTTGAGGATCCAGGCTTATCATTGAACTACTGTGTTTGCCAACTTCCAGGACTTCCCTATGGTGGAAGGTAGTATGTAGGACACCTTCCAGTACTACCACTCCACAAGCGCAGGTGATTTCTTTATTTGTACTCAAGTTCTTAAAAATAGTTGAATTGGCTACAATATTAACAAAACAATAACTTAAGATGTTAGAAAATTATCACCTATCCCAATTATGAGATTCCCATTGATCCTTAGAATGGAACTATGACTTGCCCTGTTTGAATAGAGCAACAACTACACACTCACACAACAGTTTTATGTATTATCAAACTTCCGAGCATTTTGTTGGGCAATACAAATGATAATAAATTGATGTATAAGCTCAAGATTAGTGGGGTTCCCAAAGGCGAAATCTCCAGTGATCAGTAAATTATCACGTATCCACAGAATAGGTGATAACTTGCTAAACTGAGACAATCCCTTTATTTTTCTCTTTTTGTTTTAGCCAATGCAACTTTTTAACCTTGAATGAGTGACATCTGAACTGTACACTTTCACATAACCCAGGCCCTTTAGGCCCTTGTGGAAATCATATGGAGGAACTCAAATAAATAAACTTTTACAAGTTTATTTCAAAATTGCAAAGTAAGATATAAAAAATGCACAACATCGGAATTATAACTGTTCGCAAGAAGTAAGCACGGGCTACGCATTCTAGGGTTTTTAAAGGATCTTTCATCATGCTAAT
This sequence comes from Ranitomeya variabilis, assembly GCF_051348905.1. Classification (NCBI taxonomy): domain Eukaryota; kingdom Metazoa; phylum Chordata; class Amphibia; order Anura; family Dendrobatidae; genus Ranitomeya; species Ranitomeya variabilis. The sequence goes on from NC_135233.1 coordinate 69,341,806, forward strand.
ACACTTGAAATAGTGAATCTCATGACTCCATATTTATCCCCTTTACCCCCAAGGGTGGTTTACACGTTAATGACCAGGCCAATTTTCACAATTCTGACCACTGTCCCTTTATGAGGTTATAACTCTGGAACGCTTCAACGGATCCCAGTGATTCTAACACTCCTTTCTCATGACATATTGTACTTCATGAGAGTGGTAAAATTTATTTGATATTACCTGCGTTTATTTGTGAAAAAAATGGAAATTTGGCGAAAATTTTGAAAATTTCGCAATTTTCCAAATTTGAATTTTTATGCAATTAAATCAAAGAGATATGTCACACAATATACTTAACACTTAAGTTAATACTTAACAAGTAACATTTTCCACATGTCTACTTTACATCAGCACAATTTTGGAACGAACATTTTTTTTTGTTAGGGAGTTATAAGGGTTAAAAGTTGACCAGCAATTTCTCATTGTTACAGCACCATTTTATTTTAGGGACCACATCTCATTTGAAGGCATTTTGAGGGGTCTATATGATAGAAAATAACCAAGTGTGACACCATTCTAAAAACTGCACCCCCCAAGGTGCTCAAAACCACATTCAAGAAGTTTATTAACCCTTCAAATGTTTCACAGGAATTTTTGGAATGTTTAAATAAAAATGAACATTTAACTTTTTTTCACAAAAAAATTTACTTCAGCTCCAATTTGTTTTATTTCACCAAGGGTAACAGGAGAAAATGGACCCCAAAAGTTGTTGTACAATTTGCCCTGAGTACGCCATACCCCATATGTGGGGGTAAACCACTGTTTGGGCACATGGCAGAGCTCGGAAGCGAAGGAGCGCCATTTGACTTTTCAATGCAAAATTGACTGGAATTGAGATGGGACACCATGTTGCATTTGGAGAGCCCCTGATGTGCCTAAACATTGAAACCCCCCACAAGTGACACCATTTTGGAAAGTAGACCCCCTAAGGAACTTATCTACATGTGTGGTGAGCACTTTAACCCATTAATTGATTCACAGAAGTTTATAATGCAGAGCCATAAAAATAAAAAATCATATTTTTTCACACAAATGATCTTTTCGCCCCCAATTTTTTATTTTCCCAAGGGTAAGAGAAGAAATTGGACCCCAAAAGTTGTTGTACTATTTGTCTTGAGTACAATGATACCCCATATGTGGCGGTAAACCACTGTTTGGGCTCATGGGAGAGCTCAGAAGGGAAGGAGCGCCGTTTGACTTTTCAATGCAAAATTTACAGGAATTGAGATGGGATGACATGTTGCATTTGGAGAGCCCCTGATGTGCCTAAACATTAAAACCCCCACAAATGACACCATTTTGGAAAGTAGACCCCCTAAGGAACTCATCTAGATGGGTTTTTAGAGCTTTGAACCCCCAAGTGTTTCACTACAGTTTATAACACAGAGCCGTGAAAATAAAAATTCTTTTTTTTTCCACAAAAATTATTTTTTAGCCCCAGTTTTGTATTTTTCCAAGGGTAACAGTTGAAATTGGACCCCAAAAGTTGTTGTCCAATTTATTCTGAGTATGCTGATACTCCATATGTGGGGGGGAACAACCGTTGGAGCGCATGGCAGAGCTCGGAAGGGAAGGAGCGTCATTTGGAATGCAGACTTAGATGGATTGGTCTGCAGGCATCACATTGCGTTTGCAGAGCCCCTAATGTACCTAAACAGTAGAAACCCCCAAGTGACCCATATTGGAAACTATACCCCCCAAGGAACTTCTCTAGATGTGTTGTGAGAACTTTGAACCCCCAAGTGTTTCACTACAGTTTATAGCGCACAGCAGTGAAAATAAAAAATCCTTTTTTTTCCACAAAAATTATTTTTAGCCCCCAGTTTTGTATTTTCCCAATGGTAATAGGAGAAATTGGACCCCAAAAGTTGTTGTCCAATGTTTCCTGAGTACACTGATACCCCATATGTTGGGGTAAACCCCTGTTTGGGCGCACAGGAGAGCTCGGTAGGGAAAGAGCACTGTTTTACTTTTTCAACGCAGAATTTGCTGGAATTGAAATCGGACGCCATGTCGCGTTTGGAGAGCCCCTGATGTGCCTAAACAGTGGAAACCCCCCAATTATAACTGAATCCCTAATCCAAACACATCCCTAACCCTAATCCCAACAGTAACCCTAACCACACCCCTAACCCTGACACACCCCTAACCCTAATCCCAACCCAATTCCCAACCATAAATGTAATCCAAACCCTAACTGTCATGTTCCCAATGGCAGGGAATTAAACACGTAACACGGGCAAAAACAGGACGAGCTCTAGGGTGATGGAACCTGAGCTGACCGCGATCCTGAACCTCAACACTCAACTAACAGCAGCCGGGGAACGTTCCTGGGGGAACTCTAGACGTCTCGCGCCAGCCGGAGATCTAGCTACCCCTATCAGAAGAATCACAGACCTATCTTGCCTCCAGAGAAATATTCCCACAGAAATAGCAGCCCCCCACATATAATGACGGTGAAATGAGAGGAAGGCACAAACGTAGTTATGAAAACAGATTCAGCAAAATGAGGCCCGCTTAAGCTAGATAGCAGAGGATACAAAAGGTGAACTGCGCGGTCAGCTTAAAATCCTTCAAAATACCATCCTGAAATTACTTGAACTCATGTGCCAACTCATGGCACATGAGTGGTAATTTCAGCCCACTAGAGCAACCAGCAGCAGAGAATTACATATCTGCAAGCTGGACTAAAACATGAAAGCAAACATGAAACAGGGAAATCCAGACTTAGCTTGTCTTGAAGGCCTAGGAGCAGGTAGCAAAGGTAACAGAGACACACTGATACATTGATAGCCAGCAAGGGAATGACAGGAAAGCCAGGTTAAATAGGAAACACCCAGCCTCTGATGGACAGGTGGAAACCAGAGACCGCAACCCACCAAAGTCACCCAGTACCAGCTGTAACCACCAGAGGGAGCCCAAAAACAGAATCCACAACAGTACCCCCCCCTTGAGGAGGGGTCACCGAACCCTCACGAGAACCCCCAGGGCGATCAGGATGAGCTCTATGGAAGAAGCGGACCAAATCAGTCGCATGAACATCAGAGGCGACCACCCAAGAATTATCCTCCTGACCATAACCCTTCCACTTAACCAAATACTGGAGTTTACGTCTGGAAACATGAGAATCCAAGATCTTCTCAACAACATACTCCAATTCTCCCTCCACCAGCACCGGAGCAGGAGGCTCAACCGAAGGAACAACGGGCACCTCATACCTCCGCAATAACGACCGATGGAACACATTATGAATAGCAAACGATGCTGGGAGATCCAAACGAAAAGATACAGGGTTAAGAATCTCCAAGATCTTATAAGGACCGATGAACCGAGGCTTAAACTTAGGAGAAGAGACCTTCATAGGGACAAAACGAGAAGACAACCACACCAAGTCCCCAACAAGAAGTCGGGGACCCACGCGGCGACGGCGATTAGCAAACTGCTGAGTCTTCTCCTGAGACAACTTCAAATTGTCCACCACCTGATTCCAAATCTGATGTAGCCTGTCCATCACCACGTCCACTCCAGGACAATCCGAAGGCTCCACCTGACCAGAGGAAAAGCGAGGATGAAACCCCGAATTACAAAAGAAAGGAGAAACCAAAGTAGCAGAACTAACCCGATTATTAAGGGCAAATTCGGCCAGTGGCAAAAAGGCAACCCAGTCATCTTGATCAGCAGAAACAAAACACCTTAAATAAGTTTCCAAAGTCTGATTAGTTCGCTCCGTCTGGCCATTCGTCTGAGGATGGAATGCAGACGAGAAAGACAAATCAATGCCCATCTTAGCACAAAACGTCCGCCAAAATCTAGACACAAACTGGGATCCCCTGTCAGAAACGATATTCTCTGGAATCCCATGCAAACGAACCACGTTCTGAAAAAATAAAGGGACCAACTCAGAGGAGGAAGGCAACTTAGGCAAGGGTACCAAATGAACCATCTTAGAAAAGCGGTCACACACAACCCAGATAACGGACATTTTCTGTGAGACAGGGAGATCTGAAATAAAATCCATGGAAATGTGCGTCCAAGGCCTCTTCGGGATAGGCAAGGACAACAACAACCCACTGGCCCGAGAACAGCAAGGCTTAGCCCGAGCACACACTTCACAAGACTGCACAAAGGTGCGCACATCCCTTGACAAGGAAGGCCACCAAAAAGACCTGGCCACCAAGTCTCTAGTACCAAATATTCCAGGATGACCAGCCAACACAGAAGAATGGACCTCGGAGATGACTCTACTGGTCCAATCATCCGGAACAAACAGTCTTTCTGGTGGACAACGATCAAGTTTATCCGCCTGAAACTCCTGCAATGCACGTCGCAAGTCTGGGGAGACGGCGGACAATATTACCCCATCCCTAAGGATACCAGTAGGCCCAGAGTCTCCAGGAGAGTCAGGCACAAAACTCCTGGAAAGAGCATCTGCCTTCACATTCTTTGAATCTGGCAGGTATGAAACCACAAAATTGAAACGAGAAAAAAACAACGACCAACGAGCCTGTCTAGGATTCAGACGCCTGGCAGACTCAAGGTAAATCAGATTTTTGTGATCAGTCAAGACCACCACACGATGTCTAGCACCCTCAAGCCAATGACGCCACTCCTCAAATGCCCACTTCATGGCCAAAAGCTCTCGATTACCCACATCATAATTGCGCTCGGCGGGCGAGAATTTTCTAGAAAAGAACGCACATGGCTTCATCACCGAGCCATCGGAACTTCTCTGTGACAAAACCGCCCCCGCTCCAATCTCGGAAGCATCAACCTCAACCTGAAAAGGAAGTGAAACATCTGGTTGACATAACACAGGAGCAGAAGAAAACCGGCGCTTAAGTTCCCGAAAGGCCTCCACAGCCGTAGGAGACCAATTAGCAACATCAGCACCCTTTTTAGTCAAATCAGTCAAAGGTTTAACAACACTGGAAAAATTAGTAATGAACCGACGATAAAAATTAGCAAAACCCAAGAACTTCTGAAGACTCTTAACAGATGTAGGTTGTGTCCAGTCACAAATCGCCTGAACCTTGACGGGATCCATCTCAATAGTAGAAGGAGAAAAAATGTACCCCAAAAAAGAAATCTTCTGGACTCCGAAGAGACATTTTGAGCCCTTCACAAACAGAGAATTGGCCCGCAGGACTTGAAACACCTTCCTGACCTGTAGAACATGAGACTCCCAGTCATCAGAAAACACCAAAATATCATCCAAATACACAATCATAAACTTATCCAGATATTCACGGAAAATATTGTGCATAAAGGACTGAAAGACTGAAGGAGCATTAGAAAGTCCAAAAGGCATTACCAAATACTCAAAATGGCCCTCAGGTGTATTAAATGCGGTTTTCCACTCATCACCCTGCTTTATCCGCACAAGATTATACGCACCGCGAAGATCTATCTTAGTGAACCACCTAGCCCCCTTAATGCGAGCAAACAAATCAGTCAATAATGGCAATGGATACTGATATTTGACTGTAATCTTATTCAGAAGGCGATAATCTATACAAGGCCTCAGGGAACCATCTTTTTTTGCCACGAAAAAAAAACCTGCTCCCAGAGGGGACGAAGATGGACGAATATGTCCCTTTTCCAAGGACTCCTTAATATAATTCCGCATAGCAGTATGCTCTGGCACTGACAGATTAAATAAACGACCCTTAGGGAACTTACTGCCAGGAATTAATTCTATAGCACAGTCACAATCCCTATGAGGAGGGAGCGAATTGAGCTTAGGCTCCTCAAAAACATCCCGATAGTCAGACAAAAACGCAGGGACCTCAGAAGGAGTAGATGAAGCGATTGAAATCAGAGGTGCATCATCATGAACCCCCTGACATCCCCAGTTTAACACAGACATTGTTTTCCAATCCAAGACTGGATTATGAGTTTGTAACCATGGCAGACCAAGCACTAGTACATCATGTAAATTATACAGTACAAGGAAGCGAATCACCTCCTGATGAACGGGAGTCATGCGCATGGTCACTTGTGTCCAGTACTGCGGTTTATTCATAGCCAATGGTGTAGAGTCAATTCCCTTCAAAGGAATAGGAACTTCCAGAGGCTCCAGACTAAAACCGCAGCGTTAGGCAAATGACCAATCCATAAGACTCAGGGCAGCGCCCGAATCCACATAGGCATCGACGGAAATGGATGACAGTGAACAAATCAGAGTTACAGACAAAATGAACTTAGACTGCAGAGTACTAATGGCAAAAGATTTATCAACCTTTTTTGTGCGTTTAGAGCATGCTGATATAACATGAGCTGAATCACCACAATAAAAACACAATCCATTTTTCCGCCTATAATTTTGCCGTTCACTTCTGGACTGAATTCTATCACATTGCATAGTCTCAGGTGCCTGTTCAGAAGACACCGCCAACTGGTGCACAGGTTTGCGCTCCCGTAAACGCCGATCAATCTGAATGGCCATAGCCATAGACTCATTCAGACCTGTAGGCGCAGGGAACCCCACCATAATATCCTTAATGGCCTCAGAAAGACCATCTCTGAAGTTTGCAGCCAGGGCGCACTCATTCCACTGAGTAAGCACCGACCATTTCCGAAATTTTTGACAATATACTTCCGCTTCATCATGCCCCTGAGAGAAGGCTAATAAAGCCTTTTCAGCCTGAATCTCCAGGTTAGGTTCCTCATAGAGCAATCCCAGTGCCAGAAAAAACGCATCCACACTGAGCAATGCAGGATCCCCTGGTGCCAATGCAAATGCCCAATTCTGAGGGTCGCCCCGCAGGAAAGATATTACAATCTTAACCTGCTGAGCAGGGTCTCCAGAGGAGCGAGATTTCAAAGAAAGAAACAATTTGCAATTGTTCCTGAAATTCAGGAAGGTAGATCTATCTCCCGAAAAAAACTCTGGAATAGGAATTCTAGGTTCAGACATAGGAGTGTGAACAACAAAATCCTGTATGTTTTGAACTCTTGCAGCAAGATTATTCAGGCTGGAAGCCAAACTCTGGACATCCATGTTAAACAGCTAAGGTCAGAGCCATTCAAGGGTTAAGAGGAGGTAAGAAGCAGCTAGACAGCAATTAAGGGCTAGGCAGCAAAACTCTGAGCTAAAAAAAAAAAAATTTCCCTTCAACACTTCTTTTTCTCCTGCTTCAGCCCAAACAATTAACACTTTGTGGGCCGGCTATACTGTCATGTTCCCAATGGCAGGGAATTAAACACGTAACACGGGCAAAAACAGGACGAGCTCTAGGGTGATGGAACCTGAGCTGACCACGATCCTGAACCTCAACACTCAACTAACAGCAGCCGGGGAACGTTCCTGGGGGAACTCTAGACGTCTCGCGCCAGCCGGAGATCTAGCTACCCCTATCAGAAGAATCACAGACCTATCTTGCCTCCAGAGAAATATTCCCACAGAAATAGCAGCCCCCACATATAATGACGGTGAAATGAGAGGAAGGCACAAACGTAGTTATGAAAACAGATTCAGCAAAATGAGGCCCGCTTAAGCTAGATAGCAGAGGATACAAAAGGTGAACTGCGCGGTCAGCTTAAAATCCTTCAAAATACCATCCTGAAATTACTTGAACTCATGTGCCAACTCATGGCACATGAGTGGTAATTTCAGCCCACTAGAGCAACCAGCAGCAGAGAATTACATATCTGCAAGCTGGACTAAAACATGAAAGCAAACATGAAACAGGGAAATCCAGACTTAGCTTGTCTTGAAGGCCTAGGAGCAGGTAGCAAAGGTAACAGAGACACACTGATACATTGATAGCCGGCAAGGGAATGACAGGAAAGCCAGGTTAAATAGGAAACACCCAGCCTCTGATGGACAGGTGGAAACCAGAGACCGCAACCCACCAAAGTCACCCAGTACCAGCTGTAACCACCAGAGGGAGCCCAAAAACAGAATCCACAAAACCTAACCCTAACTTTAGCCCCAACCCTAACCCTAACTTAAGCCCCAACCCTAACTGTAGCCTTAACCCTAGCCCCAACCCTAACCCTAACCCTAGCCCTAAACTTAGCCCTAACCCTAGCCCTAACCCTTGCCATAACCCTAACCCTAGCCCTAACCCTAACCCTAGCCCTAGCCATAACCCTAGCCCTAGCCCTAACCCTAGCCCTAACCCTAACCCTAGCCCTAGCCCTAACCTGAGCCCTAACCCTAACCCTAGCCCTAACCCGAAACCTATTAGGAAAATGGAAATAAATACATTTTTTAAATTTTTCGCTAAGGGGGTGATGAAGGGGGGGTTTGATTTATTTTTATAGCGGGTTTTTTAGCTGATTTTTATGATTGGCAGCTGTCACACACTGAAAGACGCTTTTTATTGCAAAAAATATTTTTTGTTTTACCACATTTTGAGAGCTATAATTTTTCCATATTTTGGTCCACAGAGTCATATGAGGTCTTGTTTTTTCTGGATGAGTTGACGTTTTTATTGATAACATTTTTGGGCTCATGACATTTTTTGATCGCTTTTTATTCCGATTTTTGTGGAGCAGAATGAACAAAAACCAGCTATTCATGAATTTCTTTTGGGGGAGGCGTTTATACCATTCAGCATTTGGTAAAATTGATAAAGGAGTTTTATTCTTCGGTTCAGTACGATTACAGCGATACCTCATGTATATAATTTTTTTTATGTTTTGGCGCTTTTGTACGATAAAAACTATTTTATAGAATAAATAATTATTTTGGCATCGCTTTATTCTGAGGACTATAATTTTTTTCTTTTTTCTTTGATGACGCTGTCTAGTGGCTCGTTTTTTGCGGGACAAGTTGACGTTTTCAGCGGTACCATGGTTATTTATATCCGTCTTTTTGATCGCGTGTTATTCTACTTTTTGTTTGGCGGTATGATAATAAAGTGTTGTTTTTTGCCTCGTTTTTTTTAATTTTTTTACAGTGTTCACTGAAGGGGTTAACTAGTGGGACAGTTTTATAGGTGGGGTCGTTACGGACGCGGTGATACTAAATATGTGTACTTTTATTGTTTTTTTATTTAGATAAAGAAATGTATTTATAGGAACAATATATTTTTTTTTATTTGAATTTTTTGGGGGAATTTTTATTTTTTATTTTTAACACATGTGAATATTTTTTTTTTACACTATAACATTGCCCCAGGGGGGGCATCATGTTATAGTGTAAGATCGCTGATCTGACACTTTGTTGTGCACTGTGTCCAATCGGCGATCTGACGTGCACAGCTCCAGGCTTCCCGGCGCCTGCTCTGAGCAGGCACTGTGAAGCCACCTCCCGGCAGGACCCGGATGCCGCGGCCATTTTGGATCCGGGCCTGCTGCAGGGAGGAGGAGGTAAGAGACCCTCTGAGCAACACAATCACATTGCGTTGCTCCGGGGTTCTCAGGGAAGCACGCAGGGAGCCCCCTCCCTGCGCGATGCTTACCTATACCGCCAGAACACTGCGATCATGTTTGATCACAGTGTGCCAGGGGTTAATGTGCCGGGGGCGGTCCGTGGCCACTCCTGGCACATAGTGCCGGATGTCAGCTGCGATAGTCAGCTGACACCCAGCCAGGATCGCGTCGGTGGTCGTACGGGCCCACCCCACCTCAACGGGATAGTACGCCCAATGTCAGAAAGGGGTTATATTATAAATAACTTTTTATATTAAGTTATAATAGAATCCCTTAGAGACAACCACTCAAATTATACTAAAAAATATTCTCTTCTAGAGGAGTGGTAATCTTAAAAAAAAAATTTAATTGAGATTAAATCACATCAAAGAAGCATCTGGAATAAATCTAAAAGAGGTGGTCCTTGGTAGGTTTCACCGTATGTGCTTTAAAATATCAAACAATTCTTGATTTAGATTTTGAGGATTTTTTTTGAAACTCCAAAAATATAAATAGGCAATTGTCTATGCTGTGAAGATACGAGATGTGAAGCATCTTAAACAACGGATACTGGAAGCCTGTTCTAGCATTTCTTCTGTGGTGTTGCTATCAGTGTGTCAAGTGTGGGAGAAGAGGGTTGCATTGACAATCCAACACAATGGGCAGCACTTTGAACACATGTTATAAGTGGCCATGAACTTGTTAATAACCCGTGAAAGAATAAAGTTACTTTAAAACCAAGCACACCGTTTTTTTGTGAAATGCTCAATAAGTTTGATGTGTCACAAAATCATCTTCCCACTGGAAAAAAAAATGTTGGATGCCAAATGGCTGACTTCAAAATGGCTGTTATGGTCACCACCCATTTGGAAAAGTTTTCCCCATCCCATATGCTAATGTGCCACAAACAGGAAGTTGATATCACCTGCCATTCCCATTTTATTTAGGTGTATCCATATAAATGGCCCACCCTGTACATCAAATTTTCACACAAGTCTTTAAAACTAGATTATGAGAACCAAATCAAACAAATGGGTCAAAATCTTAGATTTTGTAATTTTTTTTTTGCAGAGGAAAATGATCCAGTATCACGACCATAAGTGGCATCGTCATAAAATCAAGTAAAAACATTGGACTGTCACACACTAGTGTGAATGGCAGAAGTATGAAAACATTTAGAATTAGCTAATAATTTTGAAGATAAAATTAGAATCTCATGTTTTCAATAAATGGGATGATAATCAGGCATGAGTGAGCAACCTGTTTTATTTAAAGAACAGGGATCTATCAAAGTTTGATCTTTATAATACATTTGTGCAAGTGTATCATGATCCGAATAAAAAAGATTTCTGAAGACCTTAGAAGAATTTAAACTCCACCAACTCTCAGAGAGATTGTGCACAAATGTAGGAAATTCTACTATCAGCAGCTAAAGACCTCTAACACATTAGTTGATGATAAAGTTCATGAGTCCACCATCAGGAGAACACTGAAAAACAATGGTGTGCATGGCAGGATTAGAAGATGAAAGAAAGCAAACAAAGGAGAAAGTTTGACCGCACAGCTGCTGTGGGGTCAGTGTGCTGACTACAATGCCTCCAGGCATGAGCCTGACATCCCAGTAGAGGTGCTCGTATGGAAAGCAGGTATAATCCAACAAGAAATATGAAGAGAAGTACGGCAACACTCACCGGTCCAGTGTGATGCAACAATCTTTATTCAAGCCTTTTGAAACGCCATCGCACAGACGGCCCGGGACAGTGAAACAAGGGAGGAGGTGAGCAGGATGTGACGACGGCCGTTTCGCGCCTACGTCAGTGCTTCAACAGGTCTCCTGTTGACCTGTTGAAGCGCTGACGTAGGCGCGAAATGGCCGTCGTCACATCCTGCTCACCTCCTCCCTTGTTTCACTGTCCCAGGCCGTCTGTGCGATGGCGTTTCAAAAGGCTTGAATAAAGATTGTTGCATCACACTGGACCGGTGAGTGTTGCCGTACTTCTCTTCATATTTCTTGTTAGAAGATGAAAGACCCTGCTTCCAAACAAAACATTGCCGTGTATCGGCAGTTTGCTAAAGATTACGTTGGCATGCCAGAAGGCTATTGGATCACTGTTTTATATGTGTATATGAACAAAATAGAGTTTTTTGGTTGAAATGAGAATCATTATGTTTGGAGAAATAGAAATACTGCATTACAACAGAAAAATCTCATATTACCTTTGATAAATGGTGGTGGAAGTATCATGATTTAGGCCTATTTTGCTGCATCAGCGGCAGTCATCATTAATGGAACAATAAATTCTGAATTTTATCAATAAATTCAAAAGAAAAATATCAGGATATCTGTCAATGAGCTGAATCTCAAGAGAACATGTATCATCCAGCAAAACAAAAACTCAAAACAAATGAGTCATTCTAAAAAAACAATGGTTAAAGAATAATAAAGTTATGTAATGGCCAAGTCAAAAACCTGAACTTATATAAAAGTTTTGTAGGGACATGAAGTGAGCAGTACATGGGAAAAAAAACCCACCAATATAACAGAAAAAGCTGTTTAGTATGGAGAAATTGGCTAAAATTCCTCCAACTCAATGTGCAGGACTGAACAACAATTACCCAAAATGTTTAGATGCATTTATTACTGTACAAGGGGGTTACACCAAACACTGAAAGCAAAGGATCACATACTTTTGTCAGTCACAGATAATTTTCCTTAAAGAAGCACTCCATTCAAAGAGTTTTTATCCTCTTCATATATTGCAGTCATTATATTATAGTGGAACTGGCATACTCCTGTACCCACAATGCACTTTCCAGGTTATCCCCCCAGTTCCATCATTTTCATTCCCTTCTTTTGAGGTTCGCACCATCAGGCTCTTCCATTCCCTCTCCCTCAGAGTAGCTGCTCTTGAAGCACCTGGTCAACTCCCTCCTTACCTGTTATCTCTCCACTCACTCTCTTCTAGATCTATCACTGTATGGCTTCTGCCTCTCTTTGCTCATTCTTCTTGACCTCTCTGCACCTTTTGACACTGTTGACTACCATCTCCTGCTTTCTATGCTCCACTCAATCAGCATAAAGGACATTGCTCTCTCCTGGTTCTCTTCCTATCTTTCTGACCGCTCCTTCAGTGTATAATTCACTGGCTCCACTTCGTCTCCTCTTCCTCTCACTATTTTGGTCCCTCAGAGTTCAGTCCTTGACCCTCTTCTCTCTCTACACGGCTCCAATTGGACAGACCATCAGCAAATTTGGCTTTCAGCACCATCTTTATGCTGATAACACACAACTATAAACTTAATCCCCTGACCTTACGTCCCTGCACTGCAAAACACCAGTGACTGTCCGCAGTTTCGAACATCATGTCTGCTCTCTATCTGAAACTCAACCTTTCCAAAACTGAACTTCTTCTGCTCCCTGTCACGGGAGACCTAGGTATGCAAGAGCTCATGACCCGGGCCCCTGCAATTTCCCTCAGACTAGGGAAACCCTGACTGACCCTCTACCTGGAGTTTACACTGATGGTGTGCATGTCCAGGCCTCGAACCTCACCCTGTCTCCTGTTTCAACCCTAGGCTGAAACCACCACCCACCACCCAGTGAAAAGATCATACACCAATACCCACAGTTAGCACAGACAAGGATAACGGAAAATATACACCACGCCGCAGTCACTCAGGAATACACTATAAATGGACAGGGCAAAGTAAATACAAATATAGGAAGGGGTAAATAAGACAAAGGGAAATACACCACCAGCAACGATACTCCAACTCCTAGCTCACCACTCCAGACCGAGATAACCAAGCACAAGACAGAAGCTATAATCAGCGACGCCCAATGTTCAGAATAACTATTTAAAGGCAGTAGGCGTGGCCCAGCTTCCAATCCGAGCACCAGCTAAATTAACCCCGGACCAGCTAGATAAAATCTAGCCGACGCCACTGAGCACATAGTGGACAAAAGCGGAATTACCGCTGTCTGTCGAATGCCCTGGTATGAACAGCGTCCGACATGACAGTACCCCGCCTTCTACGAGGGACCCCAGGGCCCTCACGGCTTATAGGACCCGGCTTGTCCGGATGATGGCGGTGAAACATACTGACCAGCCGATCCACATGAACGTCCGAGGCTGGTACCCAGGACCTTTCCTCAGGCCCATAACCACGCCAGTGTACCAAGTACTGTAAAGTGCGGCGCACTACACGAGAGTCAACCACCTTGGAGACTTCGAATTCCAAATTACCATCCACCAAGGCTGGAGAAGGCAGTGGTGTCGCGTCCACAAGACCCACCACCTTTTTTAGCAACGATCAGTGGAACACGTTGTGTATCTTATACACCGTAGGAAGCTCCAACTGGTACGCTACTTGGTTAATGACAGCGGCGACCCTAAATGGACCAATAAACATTGGACCCAATTTAAGGGACGGTATTTTGAGTCTTATGTTTTTTGTGGATAACCACACCCAGTCATCCACACTCAGGTCCGGACCTGGCACACGCCTACTGTCAGCCACACATTTGTACCTAGCACCCACACTCAACAGGCGCTGTTTAACTCTCCTCCAGACTGATGATAATTGTGCTCCTAACTGGTCTTCCTCCGGGATGCCGGAAGAGCCCCCCTGACTCAAAGTACAAAATTGAGGATGTAGCCCGTAAACACAAAAAAACGGAGACACCCCAGAAGACTCCTGGCGGTGATTATTGATGGCAAACTCAGCCAAAGGAAGGAACGTCGAACACTCCTCCTGGTTATCAGAAACAAAGCAGCGTAAGTACTGTTCCAAATTTTGGTTCATACGCTCGGTCTGACCATTTGACTGAGGATGAAACGCCGAAGAATGAGACAACTTGATCCCCAGCCGTGAGCAAAATGCTTTCCAAACTTTTGCCACAAACTGAGACCCCCTATCAGAAACTATGTCAGAAGGAACCCCATGAAGTCTGACCACCTCCTGCACAAATACCCGAGCCAGAGTCTTAGCGTTAGGCAACGAAGGCAAAGACACAAATTGTGACATTTTTGAGAACCGATCAACAATCACCAAGATGACCATGTTCCCAGCTGAGGAGGGCAAGTCAGTGATAAAATCCATGGAGATTTCCGTCCATGGCTTACTAGGTACCTCGAGAGGAAGTAGTGTGCCAACAGGACGGGAGCGGGGCGTCTTAGCCCTAGCGCACATGGTGCAAGCTAACACGTATGAGACCACGTCCTGTCGGATCTTAGGCCACCAAAACCGACGTGACACCAACTCCAAGGTACCCCTAACCCCTGGGTGGCCAGCCAGGAAAGCATCATGATGCTCCGCCAAAACCTTTAAGCGGAGATGAAGCGGTACAAACATTTTGTTGATGGGAAGCACAGATGGTACCTCCTCCTGGGCCTCGGCAATCTCAGCCTCAACCTCGGTAGTGAGAGCCGAAACCACAACACCCTTTTGGAGGATGGGTACTGGAGCTTCCCGAGGTTCTCCCCCTGGAAAACACCTTGACAGAGCATCCGCCTTAGTGTTTTTAGACCCAGGTCTGTAAGTGACAACAAAGTTGAACCGCGTGAAAAACAATGCCCAGCGAGCCTGCCTGGGAGACAGACACTTGGCAGTCTCCAAATAAAGCAAATTTTTATGGTCGGTAATAACAGTAACCTGATGAACCGACCCCTCCAAGAAGTGTCGCCATTCCTCAAAGGCCAATTTGATTGCCAACAACTCCCCGTTGCCGATATCGTAGTTACGTTCGGCGGGCGACAGTGTCTTGGAAAAATATGCGCATGGTCGCAAACCGCTCAAGGATGAGCCTTGTGACAGCACCACCCCCACACCAACCTCCGACTCCGACTCGACTTCCATGACAAAAGGTTTCGATACGTCTGGCTGCACAAGAATGGGGGCCGAAACAAAACTGTTTTTAAGAAATTCAAATGCGCGCACAGCGGCCTCAGGCCAAACGGAGAAATTGGTACCCTTTTTAGTCATGTCTGTAAGCAGTTTAGCAATGATAGAAAAATCTTTGATAAACTTCCTATAGTAGTTAGAAAACCCAAGGAACCGCTGATGAGCTTTTAGGTTATCAGGCCGTTCCCAATGCAACACCGCTTGCACCTTAGCGGCGTCCATTTTAAAACCAGAAGCAGACACAATATAACCCAAGAAAGGCAACTCCTGAACCGAAAAAACATATTTCTCAAGTTTTGCATATAGCTTATTCTCTCTGAGAAGCTGTAACACCTGCCTGACATGATCTAAATGAGTATCACGGTCGCAAGAATATATGAGAATGTCATCTAGGTACACAATAACGAATTTCCCCAAAACATGCGAGAACACATCATTTATGAAATGTTGAAACACTGCAGGTGCGTTTGTCAACCCAAATGGCATCACCAAATTTTCAAAATGACCCTCAGGGGCATTAAAAGCCATTTTCCACTCATCACCTTGACGGACTCTTATGAGGTTGTACGCCCCCCTGAGGTCAAGCTTGGTGAACCACTTAGCACCTGCCACCTGGTTGAACAAATCCGGTATCAATGGCATAGGGTATGGATCACGAACCGTAATCTGGTTTAACTCCCTGAAATCCAGACACAGGCGTAGTCCGCCATCTTTCTTCTTAATGAAGAAGAACTCTGCTGCCACTGGCGAGGATGAAGGCCTGATGTGCCCTTTGCTCAGACTTTCAGAAATGTAATCCTTTAGCGCTTGTCTCTCCGGACCGGAGATGTTAAACATCCTTGCTTTAGGCAATTTGGCCCCTGGTTTAAACCTGATAGTACAGTCATAGGGGCGATGTGGTGGAAACTCTGAACAACCCTTCTCAGAGAACACATCCACAAAATCCAGAAGTGACTCAGGAACGCTTGAAGTCACAGCAGACACACATGTGGCCAAGCAATTCTCCTGGCAGAATTCGCTCCACTGAATTATGTCCTGAGTTTTCCAGTCAATAACCGGGTTGTGCATAGACCACCATGGAAAACCCAGAACCAATTGTGCTATCATGTGTTATATGTAACCTGCTCGAAATGAAGAACCCCAATGTGGAGTTTCACCTCAGCCACAAACTCAGTAATCTCCCCCTGTGGGAGAGGAGCAGCATTGATGGTGACCACGCGGACAGGATGAGGCAGTTTTTCAACCCTAAAACCGGCTGTGCGCGCAAACACCTCATCAATGAGATTTGTGGCAGAACCACTATCCACAAAAACCGTGATTGGCAGCTCTCTGACCGCGACAATAACTTTGGCAGGGAGCATGCATTGAGAAACCACCATGGAGGATATACATAAGCTCAGATTGGACTCCTCCACACCCTCTGAGCTTAGAAGTTTTCCGCCGTTGCATTTTTCTTTGACAGCAGAGGACAAATATTAACAAAATGACCAGTTTTACCGCAGTAAAAACAGGCTCCCTGCTTCCTAAGCACAGGGGCTTGATGCCTAACATGTGACACCCCTGCTATTTGCATAGGTTCCATGGGCTCACCTGCAGCAACCTCACGTGAACCTAAACCTTCTCCCACAGGTGGCGTCTCATGCTCCCCCTGACGCAAACAGCGATCAATGCAGACAACAAGACTCATAGCGGAATCTAGTGAAGCAGGAGTCTCGTACATCAGGAGGGCTTTTTTAACCCTTCCAGAAACCCCATGAATAAACTGACACCGCAGCGCGGGATCATTCCACTGAGTGTCGACCGCCCAGCGGCGAAATTCAGAACAGTAATCCTCTGCAACACGCTCACCCTGGCGAATAGTGCGTATCTTAGATTCTGCTAGAGCCATTCTGTCAGGATCATCGTAAATGTTTCCAAGAACAGAAAAAAAACTCTCCACAGAGTTAAATGCAGCAGAATCAGATGGCAAAGAAAATGCCCATGCTTGGGGGTCCCCGTTTAATAATGACAACACCAGGCCCACACGCTGAGCCTCATTACCTGAGGAGATCGGACGCATCCGAAAATACAGTTTGCAAGCTTCACGAAAAGTAACAAATTTACTGCGTTCCCCAGTAAACTTTTCAGGCAAAGGAAACTTAGGCTCAGCAACTCTACCTGTCACTCCGGCTTGCACATTAGATACTGCTAGTCCCTGTTGCTGCACTGCCCCCCTCAACTCAGTGACCTGTAGGGACAGCGCCTCCAACTGGTGGGTTATGGAATTCATGGGATCCATGGAATTTCAAATAATGTTGGCTGATTATAATGTCACGGGAGACCTAGGTATGCAAGAGCTAATGACCCGGGCCCCTGCGATTTCCCTCAGACTAGAACCCTGACTGACCCTCTCCCAGAGTTTACACTGATGGTGTGCATGTCTGAGCCTCCACCCTCACCCTGTCTCCTGTTTCAACCCTAGGCTGAAACCACCACCCACCACCCAGTGAAGAGACCACACACCAATACCCACAGTTAGCACAGACAAGGATAACTGAAAAATATGCAACACGCCGCAGTCACTCAGGAATACACTATAAATGCACAGGGCAAAATAAATACAAATATAGGAAGGAGAAAATAAGACAAAGGGAAATACACCACCAGCAACGATACTCCAACTCCTAGCTCACCACTCCAGACCGAGATAACCAAGCACAAGACAGAAGCTATAATCGGCGACGCCCAATGTTCAGAAGAACTATTTAAAGGCAGTAGGCGTGGCCCAGCTTCCAATCCGAGCACCAGCTAAATTAACCCCGGACCAGCTAGATAAAATCTAGCCAACGCTACTGAGCACATAGTGGACAAAAGCGGAATTACCGCTGTCTGTCGAACGCCCTGGTATGAACAGCGTCTGACATGACACTCCCACTGTCTACTTACTGTTACGGAACTGCAACACAGAATTAGGGTAGAAGGGGGAAAACTGACCTTGAACTATGACTAGGCTGATACCCTATGATGGAGTGGGCGACCCATTCCTTGCAAATAGACCCACCGACGATCCTAGGTTAGTCTCAGCGAAGACCTATAGATGGGGGAAGGGGGTCCCTAAAAGATCTAAGGACTGGGTACAAAAACGGGTCACCTCCTAATAGAAAACACAGAGAAGACTGCAGAAACAAACTGAAAACAGAAACTAAGGCTAGCAGGACAAGAGATCCCAGAACTGCACAAATTACAAACTCAGAAGACAAAGCAAAGCACCAAGCCTGAACTCAAGCTAATTAACACTGTTGTCCAGCAAGGACTGGGAGGCAGGTGCTGGTTAATAAAGAGTGATACAATCACCTGACCCAAGACAAACCCAGCACCATAGGGAAAAGACCAGCAGCCAGAACACCACAAGAAAATGGCAGATAGTCACAAACTAAACAGATTCTAATACTTACTAGCCCTAAATCTAACATCTCTCTCTCCGAGTGTGGCACCACAATAATGCTTAGGCAGCAGGCGCGCTGTCTAGGTATTATGTTTGACACCAATATTTCCTACACCTCCTATATACAATATCTTGCCCACTCTTGTCTCTTGCCTCCCCCTCATTCAACTTTCCCCTCTCCAGTCCATCCTTAATGCAACAGCCAGGGTCATCCATCTGGCTAATTGTTACTCAGATGCTTCCACTCTGTGCCAGTCATTGCATTGGCAGGCCATAGGTTATAAGATTAAATTTAAATTGATTGTTATCACACAAAGGTCTTCACAGTGTTTATCACCCTACCCATTCACTACGCTCTGGAAGCGACTTTTGACAAACATCTGCACCAATCCAAGACTTCTCCCAAGTTGCAACAATTCTTCGGCATGCTCTACCCCAAGAAATTAGGACTAACCGTTACTTATACAGTTTTAGACGCTCCCTAAAAACACATCTGTTTAGGGTGTTCTA
The DNA here is from genome assembly GCF_051348905.1 of Ranitomeya variabilis. NCBI lineage: Eukaryota > Metazoa > Chordata > Amphibia > Anura > Dendrobatidae > Ranitomeya > Ranitomeya variabilis. The sequence continues at coordinate 69,361,040 of NC_135233.1, forward strand.
TCACATTCCCTAATTAAAGTTCTTTTTATATATAGCCTATTGATTATTTTTCTGAATATAATTCTCCATCAAACTTCATCGCACCCAAAAACACTAAAACAATTAGCTGGTGAGTGGTGACTAGCTCATGCAGCCTTTATCAGTCACTAGTGTTGAGCATTCCGATACCGCAAGTATCGGGTAACGGCCGATACTTGCGGTATCGGAATTCCGATACCGAGATCCGATACTTTTGTGGTATCGGGAATCGGTATCGGATCCATATTACTGTGTAAAATAAAGAATTAAAATAAAAAATATTGATATACTCACCTCTCCGGAGGCCCCTGGACATCACCGCTGGTAACCGGCAGCCTTCTTTGCTTAAAATGAGCGCGTTTAGGGCCTTCCATGACGTCACGGCTTCTGATTGGTCGCGTGCCGCTCATGTGACCGCCACGCAACCAATCACAAGCCGTGACGTCATTCTCAGGCCCTAAACTCCTCATTCTAGGAATTTAGGACCTGAGAATGACGTTGCGGCTTGTGATTGGTCGCGTGGCGGTCACATGAGCGGCACGCGACCAATCAGAAGCCGTGACATCATGGAAGGCCCTAAACGCGCTCATTTTAAGCAAAGAAGGCTGCCAGTTACCAGCGGTGATGTCCAGGGGCCTCCGGAGAGGTGAGTATATCAATATTTTTTATTTTAATTCTTTATTTTACACGGTAATATGGATCCCAGGGCCTGAAGGAGAGTTTCCTCTCCTTCAGACCCTGGGAACCATCAGGATACCTTCCGATACTTGGTGTCCCATTGACTTGTATTGGTATCGGGTATCGGTATCGGCGATATCCGATACTTTTCGGGTATCGGCCGATACTATCCGATACCGATACTTTCAAGTATCGGACGGTATCGCTCAACACTATCAGTCACCCATCCCCTCAAGATGGCTGGGCCATCATTGTAAACAAGCTCCTGTACTTTGTGTCACCTCCACCTCATTGTAGATTGTAAGCTCTTACAAGCAGGGTCATCATTATTTTCGCTTTTATTATTATATTATCTTTAACTATGTTACTTATGACTGTTGTATATGAACCTCTGAATTGTAAAGCACTACGGAATATGTTGGCACTATATAAATAAAGATTATTATTATTATATTATATAGCACTGTGTACTTACAATTGTTCATTTTACCTTTCTACCCAGTTAATTCCTGTTTTCCATTAGATCTATAACATCATGCGTAAAAACTGACAAGCTGAATCCTTCTAAGTTCTATGTAGAAACAGCAACTGAATTTTCCCTGTTTGAGCCATGAGTCACTGCAAAAGCCCCTGGCGGGGAAGGGGAGGGAGCAGCTGAGTTAGGAGGTGAAGACGTGAACGATATTTGCAGGGAAAAGAGACTTGCTGCTTCTACATAGAACAGAGAAATGAGAAGAATTTACTGGGTAGAAAGGCAAAATTAGCAATTATAAGTACACAGTGCTGTATACTATGATGATTGCAATATATACAGGATTGATGGGAGTGCTTATTTAATTAAAAAAAAATAGGACAGTTTAATATTTGTGACTAGTTTGTTTGATTTGGTTCTCTTTACCTACTTCTAAGACTTGTATAAAAATATGATGTAATTTTAGGTCTAATTTATGCAGAAAAAAGGAAAATTTTGATGGGTTCACAATCTTGAAAGCACTACTGTACTGTATGTATTCTCAGCATAATAAAATAATGTTTTCACACTTCAATTTATTTACTTACCCGTTTCTTTTCTTTTCATTTTATTCATTCAGCTCCTTTAAACTTTTAGTGAATGAAAGGGCTATAAAATTCAGCACAAATAATATCATTTAGAATAATAAAGTTGTCTATCCAACAGAAATGTTCATGTTTATTATTATTTCTCGGCCCCAAATTATTATCTTCTCCAAAAGTATTCATCTTAATTTAAACAATCAAAAGATATGGAATTCTTAAAAGTTTCAACCTTCTCTAAGTCATTATTCAGTTTCATGATCAAACAGATGCTTGAGAGCTGCTGATGAATTTAAGCTCTGTGCCAGGGTGTGCTGGTCTCTTGAAACAATACAAGAACTTCCCAGTTGAAAATTTTAAAATGTCACACATTAATTATATCTTGTAATTACTATTGTTCAATACTTCAAATATAGTAGAGTACTATTTTTTTTTTTTAAATAAAGCCATGTATAAGAATTCCTCTGTATAGTTTGGGAACATGGTCGGGAACATAGTAAAAGATGGTGCAGAGGTAACAGCTACACCCATGAAGTTGCCCAAACACCATTTGAGACCTGAGACAATACCAGTATTATAGATGGCAAATTATTTGGGGACTTGGGTGGGGCTGTTACAGATTTGCATTAGAGCCAAAATCTTAAGGTCTTGCCTAAGTCTATAGTAGTCAACAATGTTTACATGACTTTTGAAAAAAATATATTTTTATCTATATTTCTAATATTTTCCTTATTTTCTAATAGCACAAAGATAATTTTACTTTGTTAGTGCGGTGAGTAGAAATTAAATCAAAACTATTTTACATTTTAGGATTTTATTTCAAGTAGCAATCTTTAGCCTTGATAACACCATTGCATTGAAATATCAACTTTATAAAATGGGATGTGATACCAATTGCCTTGAAGAAGTTCCGATGAACATTGTTCTGCTGCTTCCTATCTATTCTCATGTCTATCCGATCCTCAACCATTCCTATTTGATCATGTTATGGTAGTGTTTTTTTGGTCAATTTTCTGATTGAAACAAAATGACAAACCGACTATGTTGATACTGTATGGGCAGGAGTGTTACTATAAAACGCTAGCCCTGAAGATTCTCTTCAATTCTATATAAACCACTTACCAAGTCACTAGCAAAGAAATTCATACCATAATGCCTCTTTTTCTGTGTATCATGGTGGGAAGCAGATGCTATGCACTCACATCCACTACATTTCACAATTCACAAGACTGTATCATTATCTGTCAAATTGCTGTAATTTTCCATATTGACCTATCTTCCATTTTAAGAATAAGGTTTTTCTGTTCTGCCCATACTAGTGTCTACTAAAATCGAAATAGATGTCCCATTTACCAAATAGATCCACTTATGGTATTCCATACTTTTCCATACACCACTTGTCATCATTAAACTTAAAGAGAACCTGTAATACTAATTAAATGTATACCTTTGGTTAAAAAATTCACTTTGTGGTTCTTGTTTAATCACCATTTGAAGTTTTTTGCCAATTAGATGTCTATGCACATGGGCCGGACTGTGCACTGTATCTTCTTCTCTCTATGTCTGTGATTGCCCAGTCCCTCTGCCCGCCCCGGTCTGTATATGACAAGTCACTGCTGAGATTTCAAAAGAAGATGGCAGGTCACTAACAGACCAGAGGCAAGCAGAGGGTCCAAGGAATCAAAGATAGGAAGGAGAAGACCCAGTGCACAGTCCGGCCCTGGTGCACCGAAAGCTAAATTTCCAGAAAACTTCAACTGGTGATTAAAGAAGAAAAAAAATGTGGATTTCTTCACCAAAGGTATCCATTTAATCAGCATTACAGCGCCACTACTGTTGTGATTTTAATTTAATTTACAAAATCAGGCTGACAGGTTCTCTTTAATAAGTAAACCAATTTCGCAATTTAGTTTTGAAGTCAAGTATTTAAGCTGTGTTCAGTATAGCCTTTAGGTGTTTTTTATGTTGGCTTGATCCTTCAATTTATTAAATGTGTCTAATTTATTCCATTTGTTTTTTTTTCCAATAGGGTAATTCTCATTCTATTTTAGCTTCTGAAAATAAACATTCCAGAATGTCAAAAGTTGATTTGAACTGATGTCATTTCATACAATAGTTGCAATTAGTTTAGATTATTTCTTGATTGGGATATAAAGTATATTCTAGCTCATTATTCTCCATCGATACATTTTATTGGAGGTTCTAAATTGAAATGGAGACTACTTGAAAAATAACTTGTTTTCTTTTGGCTCAGATTTTTGCTTCATAGATTGGCATCAAAAATACTATTTACATTTATCTAAGAAACTCATAAATTTCCAACCATATGCCAGCCAAACACATTTTATGGCTGCAGGCTGAGTGAAGATTCATGTGATTGTTTGAGCGGCAACTATCTCGGCTGGCTCTCCTAGAGGAGCGTTCATTCGGCAGTGCAAATGTAGACATCCCGGATCAATATATCTAACGACAATAAATAGTCTGAGGCTCCCATACACCTTAGAATATCATCTGAACTGTTGAATATTGGCAGCTTAGGCCGTCAGTAGTCTCATGTTTATGGGGGGATGGCTTTAGATATTCCTTCAATATATGTATGATAGTTGAGAACCAAACATCTGGAACCAATAATTACTAAATGAATAGGAATCGTCTGAGCTCCTTTCTGTCAGATGCCTTATTCAAATAGACAAGTGGAGTTAGGCTGGGACCAAAACTTTGCAAGGTCCCACCTAAGTAAAACTATAAAGAAATAAAAAGAAAAATGCAAAGAATGATAAATCACCTATTTTTGGTATGCATGTCTTTCTTTGGTTAAAAAATTGATAAATAAACCTTTAGTAATGGAAACCCTTATTAGTTCAAGATATATTTTAGTGAATAGCTGTTCTGATGTATCCTAACTGTTGACTGGTTCTATATATACTGTAAATGCTTGCTGCAATATCAGAAGTTTGCCAAAACTTACCAAAAATACATTATCTCTATTTTAGAAATGAACTGTGATATAATATTACAATTTTAATATATAATATGCTTATTAGCATATTTTCTAAATGGTAAAATATTTTATTATATGTCCCAAAAGGGTTGTCCAGCAAATAAAAATATTTTCAAAAAGCCTGAGATTGGTTAAAAAAATAAAAGTGATACTCATCCTTTCTGATCACATGCAGCTCCAAATTCTGACAAATACTCACTCCCCAAGGATTTCTACTTCCTAGTTCTGTCATGACACTAAATAGTTTGAAGGAAATTCCCTTTGGCAATCACTGACTGGCTGATCGGACAGTAGGGACCAATGAGAACTGGGTAAGGATCAGCGTGTGAACTGTATGGGATCTGCGAACATATCACTCCTTAAATTTTTTTACAAAACATTTTTTGCCCTTTTAATAATAACTTTTATTTGCTATACATCTGCTGTAAATTATTATGAGTAAATGCTTTTTAGTACAATTATAGTTTCTTACACTTAAAGGGAGACTGTCATGTGAAAAATGCTATTATGCTGCAGATATGGGGTTAATCTGCAGGTTATTAGATTTCTGAACCTGCCCGATGCCCATAATTAGAGCCTTGCTGCCAGGACGAAATGAAATTCATTTCCCCCTTGCAGGGTTCCACCTTACCTCACTGGGGTGTCACCGGCATGGGTTCACTTACTGCTCAATGTATAGAGAGAAGTGGCTGTAACCACACCGATGGTACTGACTGATAGCAGACCCTAATGCTGAGCAAGTTGTCAGTCAGAGCAACTGCTGTATACACAGACTGATGACTGTACCTGCACCAGTGCTACCCCCATGATTGAACACTGAACATTGCAAGGGGAAATAAACTTAATTTCCTTTTGGCAATGGCTCTCTAAGTGTAGGCACCTGGCAGACTAAATGGGCTGTTTACTACTAGAACAACCCCATCTGGATCTGAATGTTTGCGCCTCTGAAAATAAAAAAGTTTATACTCACCTGACGTCCCGGCGCCATTTCAGTAGTATCAGCACGTGCATTCCTGAGCTTACCTGCAATTGTTATGATACGTGAGCCCTGTATCTAATCAATCAGCATTGGCGTGGTGTCACTGTCACTGTCTTTGGATGGACACGTAACCAAGAGGAAGTGAGAACTGCGACTGTCCACTCAACTCCTTTTGATTACCAATACGTCTGAATGCGGCACAGTGACGCCAGTGCTGAATGGCTGCAGAGCTCACATGTCATAACAGTCGCACATGGAACACAAGTGCTGTCATCCCTGGAACGGCGTCGGCACTGGAGGTAAGCATAAGCTTTTTTATTTTCACGGGCCCAAACATTCAGATCAAGAAGGAGTTGTCCTAGTAGCATTTAAGAATGCTATTAAGCAGCAGATTAACCACATATCTGCAGGTTAATAGCATTTTTTTAGGTGTCAGATTGATAATTTTAATTTTACTAATTGAATTTTATGTCTTATATTTTTTGTTTTTTGTTTTTGTTTGTTTTATCAGCAATTAGCTTATATTATGCTCATTTTTTCACTCCTACTGTATGTAGGTAGAACCGAACATTATCAGTGCAATACTGTAGATTCAGTAACTCAAAATTAATACAAAAACAGGTTTAGTAATTAATAGAAAAATTTAATAAATGATGCTGCACAAATGCAGCAAATTCTTTCATGAGAGCCTCCTTATAGTCTTATCTTGGCTAAAATAAGCATTAATGACATATATAATATACATAGTTCATTTCAAGGAAAACTAATTATTTATATTCTTCATCTTCAAAGACCTTCCTGAGCCTCTCTGATCATCTGTATGGAACAGCATGGTCAGTAGTCCCACACAATTGTAGAGTCATTACAAATCATAGACCCGCAAAGATTCATTATGATTCGCTGCCAGGGAATGCAAACTGGACTTCATTTTTCTGAAGAACAAATAGTTATTTAATAACACGCAGCACATTCTGCATGCTTCAGATAAAATATATGATACCAAACAGATATTAATGTTCACGCAGACAGCCAGCTATGGAACTCCTAGCAACGTTTGTTGCAAGAAATAGAAGGGGGAGACTGAGCCATTTGGTGCGCATCCAGTGCAATCTATCACGTTTAGACATCCAAAAAACTTTTAAGGTATTCCAAACAGTTTAATCCCCATGGTGCCTCCAAAGGAGCAACGCCAAAAAATGTTAATGCTGGCAATAAGAAAATCTAGTGAAATGTGAAAATATGAATTTGTCTTAATAAAAAAAACTGTTGAATTTATTTAATACACATTAAAAGAAAAATTGTTATTCGGTCTTGTGTTTCTTGCTGTGGCCTGTTGACACTCAGTATGAAGCCAGTTACTACAGTTATAAAAGTTGTATGTGCTTTATAAACATGTATTTTGATTCATCACGGAAGCTGTAAAAATAGACTCCCACTTGTAGCCCTCACTTTTCATCTGACAACGTTCTTCATAATGTTCTACTGAAGTACAAAAAGTTTTTGGATTATAAAATTTGGACCTATACTTTGATTCAACAATTCAGTTATTAGAAAGATGCTTCATTTCATGGGCCCTAAAAACATTAGTCCTCAGTAGAGTTGAGCGACTTTCATTTTTTTAAGATCGAGTCGGGTTTTGTGAAACCCGATTTTGTCCAGAGTCGAGTCGAGTGCAGTCGGCCGATTATCGCTAAAAGTCGGGGATCGACCGAAACACGAAACCCAATGCAAGTCAATGGGGAAGCATAGTCGGCAGTGAGTGGAGGCCAGGAAAACACCTACAGTGCCCATTTTAATGCCAAAAACATCCATTCTTGTTTCTGAAGCTTGTCAATCTTAATTAACTTTATAATAATAGTTGGGCATAGGGAATTGGGGGTCATTTGGCAAAAGTTGTGGGGGTAGTAGGGCCGGCCCAAGTTTTTCGTGGGCCCAGGAAATGCGGACTACGTCACGGCGGTGTTGCAGGGAAAGGTAAGTATTTCAACGTTGCAAGTGCTGTGATCCTGAGCAAGCAGGGGGGGCCCACTCGTTCGCATTGGCACTGGCACAGGGCCCCTCAAAGTACAGCGATGTGTGTTTGCATGGCGGGGGCGCCTCCCACCAGCAGCGACACTTTTGCGTACTCTGAGGGGCCCTGTGCCAGTGACGTCGCCAACGAGTATGCCCCCCCACCTGATGAAGGAACCTGCACTTTCATCTGCACCTTCCTCTCTGTCCCTGTGTAAGGTGGTATAACATGCGGGAAGGGGAACCTTACTTTCAGCAGGGTCAGATTCTGGCTGTGTAGAGTATAAGGGGAATGTAGTGGTCTAGGTCAATGTACCAGCAGACTCATCTAGCAGTGGCTGGGCAATGGGCAGGATGAGGAGGAAACAGATATAGGGCCAAAGAATAAAGTAGGCTAAATGCAGTTCAAAATTGGTAACAGGACTAAACAGGCGGCATTGCTTTGTTCAGTGGAGTAGCAAACCCAAGAGCAGCAGACACTGTTTCAAGGGCCTAACCACACTAGTAGGCCAAATGCAGTTTAATATCTGATAGTATAGGGCGAAAGCCAGAATGTGGAAGCTCAGCTTTGTTCAGTTGAGGACAACACCAGGCAGGGGCAGACAGACACCTTTAGTAGGCCGGAACAGCCAATTTTTTAAAAAAACAGCAGTTAGTAAGAGGCAGAAGGTAGAAGCTCAGCTTTATTCAGTTGAGGACAACACCAGGCAGGGGCAGACAGACACCTTTAGTAGGCCGGAACAGCCAATTGCATTTTTAAAAATGGTAATTTGGAACTGAAGGTTGAAGCTCAGCTTTATTCAGTTGAGGACAACACCAGGCAGGGGCAGACAGACACCTTTAGTAGGCCGGAACAGCCAATGGCATTTTTAAAAATGGTAATTTGGAACAGAAGGTAGAAGCTCAGCTTTATTCAGTTGAGGACAACACCAGGCAGGGGCAGACATTCACCTTTAGTAGGCCGGAACAGCCAATTGCATTTTTAAAAATGGTAATTTGGAACAGAAGGTAGAAGCTCAGCTTTATTCAGTTGAGGACAACACCAGGCAGGGGCAGACAGACACCTTTAGTAGGCCGGAACAGCCAATGGCATTTTTAAAAATGGTAATTTGGAACTGAAGGTTGAAGCTCAGCTTTATTCAGTTGAGGACAACACCTGGCAGGGGCAGACAGACACCTTTAGTAGGCCGGAACAGCCAATTTTTTAAAAAAACAGCAGTTAGTAAGAGGCAGAAGGTAGAAGCTCAGCTTTATTCAGTTGAGGACAACACCAGGCAGGGGCAGACATTCACCTTTAGTAGGCCGGAACAGCCAATTTTTTAAAAAAACAGCAGTTAGTAAGAGGCAGAAGGTAGAAGCTCAGCTTTATTCAGTTGAGGACAACACCAGGCAGGGGCAGACAGACACCTTTAGTAGGCCAGAACAGCCAATTGCATTTTTAAAAATGGTAATTTGGAACTGAAGGTTGAAGCTCAGCTTTATTCAGTTGAGGACAACACCAGGCAGGGGCAGACAGACACCTTTAGTAGGCCGGAACAGCCAATGGCATTTTTAAAAATGGTAATTTGGAACTGAAGGTTGAAGCTCAGCTTTATTCAGTTGAGGACAACACCTGGCAGGGGCAGACAGACACCTTTAGTAGGCCGGAACAGCCAATTTTTTAAAAAAACAGCAGTTAGTAAGAGGCAGAAGGTAGAAGCTCAGCTTTATTCAGTTGAGGACAACACCAGGCAGGGGCAGACATTCACCTTTAGTAGGCCGGAACAGCCAATTTTTTAAAAAAACAGCAGTTAGTAAGAGGCAGAAGGTAGAAGCTCAGCTTTATTCAGTTGAGGACAACACCAGGCAGGGGCAGACAGACACCTTTAGTAGGCCGGAACAGCCAATTGCATTTTTAAAAATGGTAATTTGGAACTGAAGGTTGAAGCTCAGCTTTATTCAGTTGAGGACAACACCAGGCAGGGGCAGACAGACACCTTTAGTAGGCCGGAACAGCCAATGGCATTTTTAAAAATGGTAATTTGGAACTGAAGGTTGAAGCTCAGCTTTATTCAGTTGAGGACAACACCTGGCAGGGGCAGACAGACACCTTTAGTAGGCCGGAACAGCCAATTTTAAAAAAAAACAGCAGTTAGTAAGAGGCAGAAGGTAGAAGCTCAGCTTTATTCAGTTGAGGACAACACCAGGCAGGGGCAGACATTCACCTTTAGTAGGCCGGAACAGCCAATTTTTTAAAAAAAACAGCAGTTAGTAAGAGGCAGAAGGTAGAAGCTCAGCTTTATTCAGTTGAGGACAACACCAGGCAGGGGCAGACAGACACCTTTAGTAGGCCGGAACAGCCAATTGCATTTTTAAAAATGGTAATTTGGAACAGAAGGTAGAAGCTCAGCTTTATTCAGTTGAGGACAACACCAGGCAGGGGCAGACATTCACCTTTAGTAGGCCGGAACAGCCAATTGCATTTTTAAAAATGGTAATTTGGAACTGAAGGTTGAAGCTCAGCTTTATTCAGTTGAGGACAACACCAGGCAGGGGCAGACAGACATCTTTAGTAGGCCGGAACAGCCAATGGCATTTTTAAAAATGGTAATTTGGAACAGAAGGTAGAAGCTCAGCTTTATTCAGTTGAGGACAACACCAGGCAGGGGCAGACATTCACCTTTAGTAGGCCGGAACAGCCAATTTTTAAAAAAAACAGCAGTTAGTAAGAGGCAGAAGGTAGAAGCTCAGCTTTATTCAGTTGAGGACAACACCAGGCAGGGGCAGACAGACACCTTTAGTAGGCCGGAACAGCCAATTGCATTTTTAAAAATGGTAATTTGGAACTGAAGGTTGAAGCTCAGCTTTATTCAGTTGAGGACAACACCAGGCAGGGGCAGACAGACACCTTTAGTAGGCCGGAACAGCCAATTTTTTAAAAAAACAGCAGTTAGTAAGAGGCAGAAGGTAGAAGCTCAGCTTTATTCAGTTGAGGACAACACCAGGCAGGGGCAGACAGACACCTTTAGTAGGCCGGAACAGCCAATTGCATTTTTAAAAATGGTAATTTGGAACTGAAGGTTGAAGCTCAGCTTTATTCAGTTGAGGACAACACCAGGCAGGGGCAGACAGACACCTTTAGTAGGCCGGAACAGCCAATGGCATTTTTAAAAATGGTAATTTGGAACTGAAGGTTGAAGCTCAGCTTTATTCAGTTGAGGACAACACCTGGCAGGGGCAGACAGACACCTTTAGTAGGCCGGAACAGCCAATTTTTTAAAAAAACAGCAGTTAGTAAGAGGCAGAAGGTAGAAGCTCAGCTTTATTCAGTTGAGGACAACACCAGGCAGGGGCAGACATTCACCTTTAGTAGGCCGGAACAGCCAATTTTTTAAAAAAACAGCAGTTATTAAGAGGCAGAAGGTAGAAGCTCAGCTTTATTCAGTTGAGGACAACACCAGGCAGGGGCAGACATACACCTTTAGTAGGCCGGAACAGCCAATTGCATTTTTAAAAATGGTAATTTGGAACTGAAGGTTGAAGCTCAGCTTTATTCAGTTGAGGACAACACCAGGCAGGGGCAGACAGACACCTTTAGTAGGCCGGAACAGCCAATTTTTTTTAAAAAAAGCAGTTAATAAGAGGCAGAAGGTAGAAGCTCAGCTTTATTCAGTTGCAGCTTCTTGGCAATAATATAAAGAAGACGCGACAGGACAACACTCGGTGGATGCCATATCTGTGTTTTCAATGGAAAAAAACCTTTCAGTTAACTACTTGCAGGAGCAAGTTTTTGTAGCTGGTGGACAATTTTTTTTAAAAAAAAGCAGTTAATAAGAGGCAGAAGGTAGAAGCTCAGCTTTATTCAGTTGCAGCTTCTTGGCAATAATATAAAGAAGACGCGACAGGAGAACACTCGGTGGATGCCATATCTGTGTTTTCAATGGAAAAAAACCTTTCAGTTAACTACTTGCAGGAGCAAGTTTTTGTAGCTGGTGGACAATTTTTTTTAAAAAAAGCAGTTAATAAGAGGCAGAAGGTAGAAGCTCAGCTTTATTCAGTTGCAGCTTCTTGGCAATAATATAAAGAAGACGCGACAGGACAACACTCGGTGGATGCCATATCTGTGTTTTCAATGGAAAAAAACCTTTCAGTTAACTACTTGCAGGAGCAAGTTTTTGTAGCTGGTGGACAATTTTTTTTAAAAAAAGCAGTTAATAAGAGGCAGAAGGTAGAAGCTCAGCTTTATTCAGTTGCAGCTTCTTGGCAATAATATAAAGAAGACGCGACAGGACAACACTCGGTGGATGCCATATCTGTGTTTTCAATGGAAAAAAACCTTTCAGTTAACTACTTGCAGGAGCAAGTTTTTGTAGCTGGTGGACAATTTTTTTAAAAAAAAGCAGTTAATAAGAGGCAGAAGGTAGAAGCTCAGCTTTATTCAGTTGCAGCTTCTTGGCAATAATATAAAGAAGACGCGACAGGACAACACTCGGTGGATGCCATATCTGTGTTTTCAATGGAAAAAAACCTTTCAGTTAACTACTTGCAGGAGAAAGTTTTTGTAGCTGGTGGCCAATTTTTGTACTGTACCAGTTTTTTGTTGTATGTGTTTTTGTTTTTAATGTTAAAATGTCTGCATTTGATATCTCTCCAGTATTTTCTTTTTTATAAGCAAAATACTGCAGTTTTACATCGGTTACATGGATACACAGGCAGCTTGGTGGTGAGTGGAGGAGTATTTAAAGTAGGGACCGCAGACAGGCTATCAAAGGCCTAAAATAACAAACAATAGGCTCATGGCAGCTTTACAGCGGTTACATGGATACACAGGCAGCTTGGTGGTGAGTGGAGGAGTATTTAAAGTAGGGACCGCAGACAGGCTATCAAAGGCCTAAAATAACAAACAATAGGCTCATGGCAGCTTTACAGCGGTTACATGGATACACAGGCAGCTTGGTGGTGAGTGGAGGAGTATTTAAAGTAGGGACCGCAGACAGGCTATCAAAGGCCTAAAATAACAAACAATAGGCTCATGGCAGTTTTACAGCGGTTACATGGATACACGGGCAGGCAGCTGGTGATGAGTGGAGGAGTATTTAAAGTAGGGACCGCAGACAGGCTATCAAAGGCCTAAAATAACAAACAATAGGCTCATGGCAGTTTTACATCGGTTACATGGATACACGGGCAGGCAGCTTGGTGGTCAGTGGAGGAGTATTTAAAGTAGGGACCGCAGACAGGCTATCAAAGGCCTAAAATAACAAACAATAGGCTCATGGCTGTTTTACATTGGTTACATGGATACACGGGCAGGCAGCTTGGTGGTCAGTGGAGGAGTATTTAAAGTAGGGACCGCAGACAGGCTATCAAAGGCCTAAAATAACAAACAATAGGCTCATGGCAGTTTTACATCGGTTACATGGATACACAGGCAGCTTGGTGGTCAGTGGAGGAGTATTTAAAGTAGGGACCGCAGACAGGCTATCAAAGGCCTAAAATAACAAACAATAGGCTCATGGCTGTTTTACATCGGTTACATGGATACACGGGCAGGCAGCTTGGTGGTCAGTGGAGGAGTATTTAAAGTAGGGACCGCAGACAGGCTATCAAAGGCCTAAAATAACAAACAATAGGCTTATGGCAGTTTTACATCGGTTACATGGATACACGGGCAGGCAGCTTGGTGGTCAGTGGAGGAGTATTTAAAGTAGGGACCGCAGACAGGCTATCAAAGGCCTAAAATAACAAACAATAGGCTCATGGCAGCTTTACATCGGTTACATGGATACACAGGCAGCTTGGTGGTCAGTGGAGGAGTATTTAAAGTAGGGACCGCAGACAGGCTATCAAAGGCCTAAAATAACAAACAATAGGCTCATGGCAGTTTTACATCGGTTACATGGATACACAGGCAGCTTGGTGGTCAGTGGAGGAGTATTTAAAGTAGGGACCGCAGACAGGCTATCAAAGGCCTAAAATAACAAACAATAGGCTCATGACAGCTTTACAGCGGTTACATGGATACACGGGCAGGCAGCTGGTGATGAGTGGAGGAGTATTTAAAGTAGGGACCGCAGACAGGCTATCAAAGGCCTAAAATAACAAACAATAGGCTCATGGCTGTTTTACATCGGTTACATGGATACACGGGCAGGCAGCTTGGTGGTCAGTGGAGGAGTATTTAAAGTAGGGACCGCAGACAGGCTATCAAAGGCCTAAAATAACAAACAATAGGCTTATGGCAGTTTTACATCGGTTACATGGATACACGGGCAGGCAGCTTGGTGGTCAGTGGAGGAGTATTTAAAGTAGGGACCGCAGACAGGCTATCAAAGGCCTAAAATAACAAACAATAGGCTCATGGCAGCTTTACATCGGTTACATGGATACACAGGCAGCTTGGTGGTCAGTGGAGGAGTATTTAAAGTAGGGACCGCAGACAGGCTATCAAAGGCCTAAAATAACAAACAATAGGCTCATGGCAGTTTTACATCGGTTACATGGATACACAGGCAGCTTGGTGGTCAGTGGAGGAGTATTTAAAGTAGGGACCGCAGACAGGCTATCAAAGGCCTAAAATAACAAACAATAGGCTCATGACAGCTTTACAGCGGTTACATGGATACACGGGCAGGCAGCTGGTGATGAGTGGAGGAGTATTTAAAGTAGGGACCGCAGACAGGCTATCAAAGGCCTAAAATAACAAACAATAGGCTCATGGCTGTTTTACATCGGTTACATGGATACACGGGCAGGCAGCTTGGTGGTCAGTGGAGGAGTATTTAAAGTAGGGACCGCAGACAGGCTATCAAAGGCCTAAAATAACAAACAATAGGCTCATGGCAGCTTTACATCGGTTACATGGATACACAGGCAGCTTGGTGGTCAGTGGAGGAGTATTTAAAGTAGGGACCGCAGACAGGCTATCAAAGGCCTAAAATAAGAAACATTAGGCTCATGGCAGTTTTACATCGGTTACATGGATACACGGGCAGGCAGCTTGGTGGTCAGTGGAGGAGTATTTAAAGTAGGGACCGCAGACAGGCTATCAAAGGCCTAAAATAACAAACAATAGGCTTATGGCAGTTTTACATCGGTTACATGGATACACGGGCAGGCAGCTTGGTGGTCAGTGGAGGAGTATTTAAAGTAGGGACCGCAGACAGGCTATCAAAGGCCTAAAATAACAAACAATAGGCTCATGGCAGCTTTACATCGGTTACATGGATACACAGGCAGCTTGGTGGTCAGTGGAGGAGTATTTAAAGTAGGGACCGCAGACAGGCTATCAAAGGCCTAAAATAAGAAACAATAGGCTCATGGCAGTTTTACATCGGTTACATGGATACACAGGCAGCTTGGTGGTCAGTGGAGGAGTATTTAAAGTAGGGACCGCAGACAGGCTATCAAAGGCCTAAAATAACAAACAATAGGCTCATGGCAGCTTTACATCGGTTACATGGATACACAGGCAGCTTGGTGGTCAGTGGAGGAGTATTTAAAGTAGGGACCGCAGACAGGCTATCAAAGGCCTAAAATAACAAACAATAGGCTCATGGCTGTTTTACATCGGTTACATGGATACACGGGCAGGCAGCTTGGTGGTCAGTGGAGGAGTATTTAAAGTAGGGACCGCAGACAGGCTATCAAAGGCCTAAAATAACAAACAATAGGCTTATGGCAGTTTTACATCGGTTACATGGATACACGGGCAGGCAGCTTGGTGGTCAGTGGAGGAGTATTTAAAGTAGGGACCGCAGACAGGCTATCAAAGGCCTAAAATAACAAACAATAGGCTCATGGCAGCTTTACATCGGTTACATGGATACACAGGCAGCTTGGTGGTCAGTGGAGGAGTATTTAAAGTAGGGACCGCAGACAGGCTATCAAAGGCCTAAAATAAGAAACAATAGGCTCATGGCAGTTTTACATCGGTTACATGGATACACAGGCAGCTTGGTGGTCAGTGGAGGAGTATTTAAAGTAGGGACCGCAGACAGGCTATCAAAGGCCTAAAATAACAAACAATAGGCTCATGGCAGCTTTACAGCGGTTACATGGATACACGGGCAGGCAGCTGGTGATGAGTGGAGGAGTATTTAAAGTAGGGACCGCAGACAGGCTATCAAAGGCCTAAAATAACAAACAATAGGCTCATGGCAGCTTTACAGCGGTTACATGGATACACAGGCAGCTTGGTGGTGAGTGGAGGAGTAGTACAAGGAGTGTCTGTCCCAGTACTCCCAAAATATAAATAGATGTTAATGTCTCGCAAAACAACCAAAACAAAAAAAAAGGTGGCATACTTAGGTACAGGGGTGGGCTCATCTACTGAGTTTCTGACATAGTAATTTGGCAGTAACTATTTAATGGTGCCAATATAGGACACAGACACAGACTACTTTAAGTTGCATCATAGATGTCTACAAATTTGTATTGTCAGTGCCAGACATTGAATGATGTCAGCGAATAGACTAAAGATTGGTGGAGCTGTGCGACATAATTTTGCACGTGGTAGAGCACATTTTGAGCTGGGGTAGGGGGGAACTCTCTTGAGGCCGGCGGGACCGCCCCAGGGCCCCTCATGTTACAACGGTGTGTCTGACGTTGGGTGCGCACCACCACCGCCAGAGACACTACATTGTACTATGAGGGACCCAGTAGCAATGCCGTCAACCAAAAGCGAGCACACCCACCTCTTCAGACAAACAGCAGTCTCACGGGTGCTTGCGCCAAGTCGCGATACCACGGCCCCGTGTGGGGAGTTTTGCCATTTAGGGAGGTGTAAACATGTCGTATGCTGTACAATCAGCTGCAGCAAATTAGACATTAGAAAAGTAATTCACAGGCAAGAGCTTTTCATAGGAAAGCTAGGTGTCGGCCGGGCAAGGTGGGGCAAAAGATTTCGAAATCCAGTTGTGGTTCATTTTAATGAATGTTAGATCGTCAACATTTTGGGTAGCCAGACGAGTCCTTTTTTCGGTTAATATTGAACCTGCAGCACTGAATACTCTTTCTGATAGGACACTTGCTGCCGGGCAAGCAAGCTCCTGCAATGCATATTCTGCCAATTCTGGCCAGGTGTCTAATTTGGAGGCCCAGTAATCAAATGGGAATGACGGTTGAGGGAGAACATCGATAAGGGATGAAAAATAGTTAGTAACCATACTGGACAAATGTTGTCTCCTGTCACTTTCAATTGATGCAGCAGTACCTGTCCTGTCTGCGGTCATAGCAAAATCACTCCACAACCTGGTCAGAAAACCCCTCTGTCCAACGCCACTTCTGATGTGTGCACCCCTAACACTCCTAGTCTGCTGCCCCCTGGAGCTCGTGTGAGAACGATCACGTGCGCTGTGTGCTGGGAATGCCTGAAGCAAACGGTCAACAAGAGTTGATTGTTTGGTTGCTAATATTAGTTCCAAGTTCTCATGTGGCATAATATTTTGCAATTTGCCTTTATAGCGTGGATCAAGGAGGCAGGCCAACCAGTAATCGTCATCGTTCATCATTTTCGTAATGCGTGTGTCCCTTTTTAGGATACGTAAGGCATAATCCGCCATGTGGGCCAAAGTTCCAGTTGTAAAATCTCCGGTTGTGATTGGTTGAGGGGCAGTTGCAGGCAAATCTACGTCACTTGTGTCCCTCAAAAAAACAGAACCCGGCCGTGACACGCAACCAATTTCCTGTGCCCCCGGGAAAGGTTCGGCATTAAAAATATACTCATCCCCATCATCCTCCTCGTCCTCCACCTCCTCTTCGCCCGCTACCTCGTCCTGTACACTGCCCTGACCAGACAATGGCTGACTGTCATCAAGGCTTTCCTCTTCCTCTGGTGCAGACGCCTGCTCCTTTATGTGCGTCAAACTTTGCATCAGCAGACGCATTAGGGGGATGCTCATGCTTATTACGGCGTTGTCTGCACTAACCAGCTGTGTGCATTCCTCAAAACACTGAAGGACTTGACACATGTCTTGTATCTTAGACCACTGCACACCTGACAACTCCATGTCTGCCATCCTACTGCCTGCCCGTGTATCCTCCCACAAATAAATAACAGCACGCCTCTGTTCGCACAGTCTCTGAAGCATGTGCAGTGTTGAGTTCCACCTTGTTGCAACGTCTATGATTAGGAGATGCTGGGGAAGGTTCAAAGACCGCTGATAGGTCTGCATACGGCTGGCGTGTACAGGCGAACGTCGGATATGTGAGCAAAGTGCACGCACTTTGAGGAGCAGGTCGGAGAACCCAGGATAAGTTTTCAATAAGCACTGCACCACCAGGTTTAAGGTGTGAGCCAGGCAAGGAATGTGTTTCAGTTGGGAAAGGGAGATGGCAGCCATGAAATTCCTTCCGTTATCACTCACTACCTTGCCTGCCTCAAGATCTACTGTGCCCAGCCACGACTGCGTTTCTTGTTGCAAGAACTCGGACAGAACTTCCGCGGTGTGTCTGTTGTCGCCCAAACACTTCATAGCCAATACAGCCTGCTGACGCTTGGCAGTAGCTGGCCCATAATGGGACAACTGGTGTGCAACAGTGTCATCTGCCGATGGAGTGGTTGGCAGACTGCGTTCTGTGGAAGAGCTGTAGCTTCTGCAGGAGGACGAGGAGGAGGAGGGGGTGCGAACGCCTACAGCCAACTGTTTCCTAGACCGTGGGCTAGGCACAACTGTCCCTAAATTGATGTCGCCTGTGGACCCTGCATCCACCACATTCACCCAGTGTGCCGTGATGGACACATAACGTCCCTGGCCATGCCTACTGGTCCATGCATCTGTAGTCAGGTGCACCTTTGTACTCACAGATTGCCTGAGTGCATGGACGATGCGCTGTTTAACATGCTGGTGCAGGGCTGGGATGGCTTTTCTGGAAAAAAAGTGTCGACTGGGTAGCTCGTATCGTGGTTCAGCGTACTCCATCAGGGCTTTGAAAGCTTCGCTTTCAACTAACCGGTAGGGCATCATCTCTAACGAGATTAGTCTAGCTATGTGGGCGTTAAAACCCTGTGTACGCGGATGCGAGGATAAGTACTTCCTTTTTCTAACCAGAGTCTCATGTAGTGTGAGCTGGACTGGAGAGCTGGAGATCGTGGAACTTTCGGGTGTGCCGGTGTACATGGCAGACTGAGAGACGGTTGGAGACGGTATTGTTTCCGCCGGTGCCCTAGATGCAATATTTCCTCCTACAAAACTGGTGGTTCCCTGACCCTGACTGCTTTTGGCTGGCAAAGAAACCTGCACAGATACTGCCGGTGGTGCGGAAAATGGTGGCCTTACAGTGACGGAAGGGATGTTGCGTTGCTGACTAGCTTCATTGGCCGAGGGTGCTACAACCTTAAGGGACATTTGGTAGTTAGTCCAGGCTTGAAAATGCATGGTGGTTAAGTGTCTATGCATGCAACTAGTATTTAGACTTTTCAGATTCTGACCTCTGCTTAAGCTAGTTGAACATTTTTGACAGATGACTTTGCGCTGATCAGTTGGATGTTGTTTAAAAAAATGCCAGACTGCACTCTTCCTAGACTCGGATCCCTTTTCAGGGATTGCAGACTGAGCTTTAACCGGATGGCCACGCTGTCCTCCAACAGGTTTTGGCTTTGACACGCGTTTTGGGCCAGATACGGGCCCGGCAGATGGAACCTGTTGCGATGTTGATGCCTGCTGCGGCCCCTCCTCCACCTCCGCTTCTGAACTACTGCCGCCTGCACCCTGTTCCCCCAATGGCTGCCAATCGGGGTCAATAACTGGGTCATCTATTACCTCCTCTTCGAGCTCGTGTGCAACTTCGTCTGTGTCACTGTGTCGGTCGGTGGTATAGCATTCGTGGCGGGGCAACATAGTCTCATCAGGGTCTGATTGTGGATCTGTACCCTGAGAGGGCAATGTGGTGGTCTGAGTCAAAGGAGCAGCATAGTACTCTGGCTGTGGCTGTGCATCAGTGCACTCCATGTCAGAATCTACTTGTAATGGGCATGGCCTGTTAAATGTTTCACTTTCTAAGCCAGGGACGGTATGTGTAAAGAGCTCCATGGAGTGACCCGTTGTGTCGCCTGCTGCATCCTTCTCTCTTGTTGTAGTTTTTGCTGAGGAGGACAAGGAAGCGACTTGTCCCTGACCGTGAACATCCACAAGCGACGCGCTGCTTTTACATTTACCAGTTTCGGAAGAGGAGGCAAAAGAGCTAGAGGCTGAGTCTGCAATGTAAGCCAAAACTTGCTGTTGCTGCTCCGCCTTTAAAAGCGGTTTTCCTACTCCCAGAAAAGAGAGCGTTCGAGGCCTTGTGTAGCCTGACGACGAAACTGGCTCCACAGCTCCAGACTTATGTGGAATATTTTTATCCCCACGACCACCTGATGCTCCACTACCACTACCATCATTACCAGATGACAATGAACGCCCACGACGACCTCTTGCACCAGACTTCCTCATTGTTTTAAAATCTTAACCAAAGTAACTTTATTTGTTGCTGTCAAACAACTTACACGGTGAGCTATAACTTCAGTATGATTTCAATATCCCTTAACAGGTTGGTGAGACCACAAGGAAAATCAGGCACAATGTTACACACTCTGTTTTCTGTGGCACAAAATCACAGAGATGACACACACGCAGGACTGTCACTCAAGCACTAATGTCAATATTATTCTCCCACCTAATTTATTTTTTTTTTTTTTCTCAGGGAGACTTTAGAAACCAAATAATATTTAAAAAAAAAAAAAAAAAAAAAAGGCTTTCTATGGCCCACAATTAGAGAGAGAGAGGTGGCACACCCAGGAGTCAAGACTGGCGCACAAGCTGAAAGGGCAATATTACTCTCCCACTGTTTTTTTTATGTATTTTTTGTTTTTTAAGGGAGACTTTAGAAACCCAATAATATTTTAAAAAAAAAATAAATAGGCTTTCTATGGCCCACTGAATGAGAGGGAGAGAGGTGGCACACCCAGGAGTCAAGACTGGCACACAAGCTGAAAGGGCAATATTACTCTCCCACTGTTTTTTTATGTTTTTTTTTTTTCAGGGAGACTTTAGAAACCAAATAATATTAAAAAAACCAAAAAAATAAATAGGCTTTCTATGGCCCACTGAATGAGAGAGAGAGGTGGCACACCCAGGAGTCAAGACTGGCACACAAGCTGAAAGGGCAATATTACTCTCCCACTGTTTTTTTATGTATTTTTTGTTTTTTAAGGGAGACTTTAGAAACCAAATAATATTACAAAAACCAAAAAAATAAATAGCCTTTCTATGGCCCACTGAATGAGAGAGAGAGGTGGCACACCCAGGAGTCAAGACTGGCACACAAGCTGAAAGGGCAATATTACTCTCCCACTGTTTTTTTATGTATTTTTTGTTTTTTAAGGGAGACTTTAGAAACCCAATAATATTTAAAAAAAAAAATAAATAGGCTTTCTATGGCCCACTGAATGAGAGAGGTGGCACACCCAGGAGTCAAGACTGGCACACAAGCTGAAAGGGCAATATTACTCTCCCACTGTTTTTTTATGTTGTTTTTTTTTCAGGGAGACTTTAGAAACCAAATAATATTAAAAAAAAACAAAAAAATAAATAGGCTTTCTATGGCCCACTGAATGAGAGAGAGAGGTGGCACACCCAGGAGTCAAGACTGGCACACAAGCTGAAAGGGCAATATTACTCTCCCACTGTTTTTTTTTTTTTTTTTTTTTTCAGGGAGACTTTAGAAACCAAATAATAAGAAAAAAATAAATAAATAAATAGGCTTTCTATAGCCCACTGAATGAGAGATAGCACACACAGCAGTGGCACACAAGCCCTGACTGAGGCCAATATTTTTCTCCCACTGATTGATGTAGTGTTTTTGTGTTGAGGTAGATTTTAGAACACAAATCAAGGAAAAAAAAAAATGTTTTCTATGGCCCACTGAATGAGAGAGGTGGCACACCCAGGAGTCAAGACTGGCACACAAGCTGAAAGGGCAATATTACTCTCCCACTGTTTTTTTATGTATTTTTTGTTTTTTAAGGGAGACTTTAGAAACCCAATAATATTTAAAAAAAAAAATAAATAGGCTTTCTATGGCCCACTGAATGAGAGAGAGAGAGGTGGCACACCCAGGAGTCAAGACTGGCACACAAGCTGAAAGGGCAATATTACTCTCCCACTGTTTTTTTATGTATTTTTTGTTTTTTAAGGGAGACTTTAGAAACCAAATAATATTAAAAAAAAACAAACAAAAAAAGGCTTTCTATGGCCCACAATTAGAGAGAGAGAGGTGGCACACCCAGGAGTCAAGACTGGCGCACAAGCTGAAAGGGCAATATTACTCTCCCACTGTTTTTTTATGTATTTTTTGTTTTTTAAGGGAGACTTTAGAAACCCAATAATATTAAAAAAAATAAATAAATAGGCTTTCTATGGCCCACTGAATGAGAGGGAGAGAGGTGGCACACCCAGGAGTCAAGACTGGCACACAAGCTGAAAGGGCAATATTACTCTCCCACTGTTTTTTTATGTTTTTTTTTTTTTCAGGGAGACTTTAGAAACCAAATAATATTAAAAAAACCAAAAAAATAAATAGGCTTTCTATGGCCCACTGAATGAGAGAGAGAGGTGGCACACCCAGGAGTCAAGACTGGCACACAAGCTGAAAGGGCAATATTACTCTCCCACTGTTTTTTTATGTTTTTTTTTTTTTCAGGGAGACTTTAGAAACCAAATAATATTAAAAAAACCAAAAAAATAAATAGGCTTTCTATGGCCCACTGAATGAGAGAGAGAGGTGGCACACCCAGGAGTCAAGACTGGCACACAAGCTGAAAGGGCAATATTACTCTCCCACTGTTTTTTTATGTATTTTTTGTTTTTTAAGGGAGACTTTAGAAACCAAATAATATTAAAAAAACCAAAAAAATAAATAGCCTTTCTATGGCCCACTGAATGAGAGAGAGAGGTGGCACACCCAGGAGTCAAGACTGGCACACAAGCTGAAAGGGCAATATTACTCTCCCACTGTTTTTTTATGTATTTTTTGTTTTTTAAGGGAGACTTTAGAAACCCAATAATATTTAAAAAAAAAAATAAATAGGCTTTCTATGGCCCACTGAATGAGAGAGGTGGCACACCCAGGAGTCAAGACTGGCACACAAGCTGAAAGGGCAATATTACTCTCCCACTGTTTTTTTATGTTGTTTTTTTTTCAGGGAGACTTTAGAAACCAAATAATATTAAAAAAAAACAAAAAAATAAATAGGCTTTCTATGGCCCACTGAATGAGAGAGAGAGGTGGCACACCCAGGAGTCAAGACTGGCACACAAGCTGAAAGGGCAATATTACTCTCCCACTGTTTTTTTTTTTTTTTTTTTTTTTCAGGGAGACTTTAGAAACCAAATAATAAGAAAAAAAAAAATAAATAAATAGGCTTTCTATAGCCCACTGAATGAGAGATAGCACACACAGCAGTGGCACACAAGCCCTGACTGAGGCCAATATTTTTCTCCCACTGATTGATGTAGTGTTTTTGTGTTGAGGTAGATTTTAGAACACAAATCAAGGAAAAAAAAAATGTTTTCTATGGCCCACTGAATGAGAGAGGTGGCACACCCAGGAGTCAAGACTGGCACACAAGCTGAAAGGGCAATATTACTCTCCCACTGTTTTTTTATGTATTTTTTGTTTTTTAAGGGAGACTTTAGAAACCCAATAATATTTAAAAAAAAAAATAAATAGGCTTTCTATGGCCCACTGAATGAGAGAGAGAGAGGTGGCACACCCAGGAGTCAAGACTGGCACACAAGCTGAAAGGGCAATATTACTCTCCCACTGTTTTTTTATGTATTTTTTGTTTTTTAAGGGAGACTTTAGAAACCAAATAATATTAAAAAAAAACAAACAAAAAAAGGCTTTCTATGGCCCACAATTAGAGAGAGAGAGGTGGCACACCCAGGAGTCAAGACTGGCGCACAAGCTGAAAGGGCAATATTACTCTCCCACTGTTTTTTTATGTATTTTTTGTTTTTTAAGGGAGACTTTAGAAACCCAATAATATTAAAAAAAATAAATAAATAGGCTTTCTATGGCCCACTGAATGAGAGGGAGAGAGGTGGCACACCCAGGAGTCAAGACTGGCACACAAGCTGAAAGGGCAATATTACTCTCCCACTGTTTTTTTATGTTTTTTTTTTTTTCAGGGAGACTTTAGAAACCAAATAATATTAAAAAAACCAAAAAAATAAATAGGCTTTCTATGGCCCACTGAATGAGAGAGAGAGGTGGCACACCCAGGAGTCAAGACTGGCACACAAGCTGAAAGGGCAATATTACTCTCCCACTGTTTTTTTATGTATTTTTTGTTTTTTAAGGGAGACTTTAGAAACCAAATAATATTAAAAAAAAACAAAACAAAAAAGGCTTTCTATGGCCCACAATTAGAGAGAGAGAGGTGGCACACCCAGGAGTCAAGACTGGCGCACAAGCTGAAAGGGCAATATTACTCTCCCACTGTTTTTTTATGTATTTTTTGTTTTTTAAGGGAGACTTTAGAAACCCAATAATATTTAAAAAAAAAAATAAATAGGCTTTCTATGGCCCACTGAATGAGAGAGGTGGCACACCCAGGAGTCAAGACTGGCACACAAGCTGAAAGGGCAATATTACTCTCCCACTGTTTTTTTATGTTTTTTTTTTTTTCAGGGAGACTTTAGAAACCAAATAATATTAAAAAAAACAAAAAAATAAATAGGCTTTCTATGGCCCACTGAATGAGAGAGAGAGGTGGCACACCCAGGAGTCAAGACTGGCACACAAGCTGAAAGGGCAATATTACTCTCCCACTGTTTTTTTTATGTATTTTTTGTTTTTTAAGGGAGACTTTAGAAACCAAATAATATTAAAAAAACAAAAAAATAAATAGCCTTTCTATGGCCCACTGAATGAGAGAGGTGGCACACCCAGGAGTCAAGACTGGCACACAAGCTGAAAGGGCAATATTACTCTCCCACTGTTTTTTTATGTATTTTTTGTTTTTTAAGGGAGACTTTAGAAACCCAATAATATTTAAAAAAAAAATAAATAGGCTTTCTATGGCCCACTGAATGAGAGGGAGAGAGGTGGCACACCCAGGAGTCAAGACTGGCACACAAGCTGAAAGGGCAATATTACTCTCCCACTGTTTTTTTATGTATTTTTTGTTTTTTAAGGGAGACTAGAAACCAAATAATAATAAAAAAAAAACAACAAAAAAAAGGCTTTCTATGGCCCACAATTAGAGAGAGAGAGGTGGAACACCCAGGAGTCAAGACTGGCGCACAAGCTGAAAGGGCAATATTACTCTCCCACTGTTTTTTTATGTATTTTTTGTTTTTTAAGGGAGACTTTAGAAACCCAATAATATTTAAAAAAAAAATAAATAGGCTTTCTATGGCCCACTGAATGAGAGGGAGAGAGGTGGCACACCCAGGAGTCAAGACTGGCACACAAGCTGAAAGGGCAATATTACTCTCCCACTGTTTTTTTATGTTTTTTTTTTTTCAGGGAGACTTTAGAAACCAAATAATATTAAAAAAACCAAAAAAATAAATAGGCTTTCAATGGCCCACTGAATGAGAGAGAGAGGTGGCACACCCAGGAGTCAAGACTGGCACACAAGCTGAAAGGGCAATATTACTCTCCCACTGTTTTTTTATGTATTTTTTGTTTTTTAAGGGAGACTTTAGAAACCAAATAATATTAAAAAAAAAAAAAAAAAAAAAGGCTTTCTATGGCCCACAATTAGAGAGAGAGAGGTGGCACACCCAGGAGTCAAGACTGGCGCACAAGCTGAAAGGGCAATATTACTCTCCCACTGTTTTTTTATGTATTTTTTGTTTTTTAAGGGAGACTTTAGAAACCCAATAATATTAAAAAAACCAAAAAAATAAATAGGCTTTCTATGGCCCACTGAATGAGAGAGAGAGGTGGCACACCCAGGAGTCAAGACTGGCACACAAGCTGAAAGGGCAATATTACTCTCCCACTGTTTTTTTATGTATTTTTTGTTTTTTAAGGGAGACTTTAGAAACCAAATAATAATAAAAAAACCAAAAAAATAAATAGCCTTTCTATGGCCCACTGAATGAGAGAGAGAGGTGGCACACCCAGGAGTCAAGACTGGCACACAAGCTGAAAGGGCAATATTACTCTCCCACTGTTTTTTTATGTATTTTTTGTTTTTTAAGGGAGACTTTAGAAACCCAATAATATTTTAAAAAAAAAATAAATAGGCTTTCTATGGCCCACTGAATGAGAGAAGGGCAATATTACTCTCCCACTGTTTTTTTATGTATTTTTTGTTTTTTAAGGGAGACTTTAGAAACCCAATAATATTAAAAAAAAAAAAAAAATAGGCTTTCTATGGCCCACTGAATGAGAGGGAGAGAGGTGGCACACCCAGGAGTCAAGACTGGCACACAAGCTGAAAGGGCAATATTACTCTCCCACTGTTTTTTTATGTTTTTTTTTTTTCAGGGAGACTTTAGAAACCAAATAATATTAAAAAAACCAAAAAAATAAATAGGCTTTCTATGGCCCACTGAATGAGAGAGAGAGGTGGCACACCCAGGAGTCAAGACTGGCACACAAGCTGAAAGGGCAATATTACTCTCCCACTGTTTTTTTATGTATTTTTTGTTTTTTAAGGGAGACTTTAGAAACCAAATAATATTAAAAAAAAACAAAAAAAAAAAGGCTTTCTATGGCCCACAATTAGAGAGAGAGAGGTGGCACACCCAGGAGTCAAGACTGGCGCACAAGCTGAAAGGGCAATATTACTCTCCCACTGTTTTTTTATGTATTTTTTGTTTTTTAAGGGAGACTTTAGAAACCCAATAATATTTTTTAAAAAAAATAAATAGGCTTTCTATGGCCCACTGAATGAGAGAGGTGGCACACCCAGGAGTCAAGACTGGCACACAAGCTGAAAGGGCAATATTACTCTCCCACTGTTTTTTTATGTTTTTTTTTTTTTCAGGGAGACTTTAGAAACCAAATAATATTAAAAAAAACAAAAAAATAAATAGGCTTTCTATGGCCCACTGAATGAGAGAGAGAGGTGGCACACCCAGGAGTCAAGACTGGCACACAAGCTGAAAGGGCAATATTACTCTCCCACTGTTTTTTTATGTATTTTTTGTTTTTTAAGGGAGACTTTAGAAACCAAATAATATTAAAAAAAACAAAAAAATAAATAGCCTTTCTATGGCCCACTGAATGAGAGAGGTGGCACACCCAGGAGTCAAGACTGGCACACAAGCTGAAAGGGCAATATTACTCTCCCACTGTTTTTTTATGTATTTTTTGTTTTTTAAGGGAGACTTTAGAAACCCAATAATATTTAAAAAAAAAAATAAATAGGCTTTCTATGGCCCACTGAATGAGAGGGAGAGAGGTGGCACACCCAGGAGTCAAGACTGGCACACAAGCTGAAAGGGCAATATTACTCTCCCACTGTTTTTTTATGTATTTTTTGTTTTTTAAGGGAGACTTTAGAAACCAAATAATATTTAAAAAAAAACAAAAAAAAAAAGGCTTTCTATGGCCCACAATTAGAGAGAGAGAGGTGGCACACCCAGGAGTCAAGACTGGCGCACAAGCTGAAAGGGCAATATTACTCTCCCACTGTTTTTTTATGTATTTTTTGTTTTTTAAGGGAGACTTTAGAAACCCAATAATATTTAAAAAAAAAATAAATAGGCTTTCTATGGCCCACTGAATGAGAGGGAGAGAGGTGGCACACCCAGGAGTCAAGACTGGCACACAAGCTGAAAGGGCAATATTACTCTCCCACTGTTTTTTTATGTTTTTTTTTTTTTTCAGGGAGACTTTAGAAACCAAATAATATTAAAAAAAACCAAAAAAATAAATAGGCTTTCAATGGCCCACTGAATGAGAGAGAGAGGTGGCACACCCAGGAGTCAAGACTGGCACACAAGCTGAAAGGGCAATATTACTCTCCCACTGTTTTTTTATGTATTTTTTGTTTTTTAAGGGAGACTTTAGAAACCAAATAATATTAAAAAAAAAAAAAAAAAAAAAAAAAAAGGCTTTCTATGGCCCACAATTAGAGAGAGAGAGGTGGCACACCCAGGAGTCAAGACTGGCGCACAAGCTGAAAGGGCAATATTACTCTCCCACTGTTTTTTTATGTATTTTTTGTTTTTTAAGGGAGACTTTAGAAACCAAATAATATTAAAAAAACCAAAAAAATAAATAGCCTTTCTATTGCCCACTGAATGAGAGAGAGAGGTGGCACACCCAGGAGTCAAGACTGGCACACAAGCTGAAAGGGCAATATTACTCTCCCACTGTTTTTTTATGTATTTTTTGTTTTTTAAGGGAGACTTTAGAAACCCAATAATATTTTTTAAAAAAAATAAATAGGCTTTCTATGGCCCACTGAATGAGAGAGGTGGCACACCCAGGAGTCAAGACTGGCACACAAGCTGAAAGGGCAATATTACTCTCCCACTGTTTTTTTTTTTTTTTTTTTTTTTCAGGGAGACTTTAGAAACCAAATAATAAGAAAAAAACCAAAAAAATAAATAGGCTTTCTATGGCCCACTGAATGAGAGAGAGAGGTGGCACACCCAGGAGTCAAGACTGGCACACAAGCTGAAAGGGCAATATTACTCTCCCACTGTTTTTTTATGTATTTTTTGTTTTTTAAGGGAGACTTTAGAAACCAAATAATATTAAAAAAACCAAAAAAATAAATAGCCTTTCTATGGCCCACTGAATGAGAGAGAGAGGTGGCACACCCAGGAGTCAAGACTGGCACACAAGCTGAAAGGGCAATATTACTCTCCCACTGTTTTTTTATGTATTTTTTGTTTTTTAAGGGAGACTTTAGAAACCCAATAATATTTAAAAAAAAAAAAAAATAGGCTTTCTATGGCCCACTGAATGAGAGAGGTGGCACACCCAGGAGTCAAGACTGGCACACAAGCTGAAAGGGCAATATTACTCTCCCACTGTTTTTTTTTTTTTTTTTTTTTCAGGGAGACTTTAGAAACCAAATAATAAGAAAAAAAAATAAATAAATAAATAGGCTTTCTATAGCCCACTGAATGAGAGATAGCACACACAGCAGTGGCACACAAGCCCTGACTGAGGCCAATATTTTTCTACCACTGATTGATGTAGTGTTTTTGTGTTGAGGTAGAATTTAGAACACAAATCACGGAAAAAATAAATAGGCTTTCTATGGCCCACTCAGTGAGAGATGGCACACACAGGGATGGCACTGTAGCAGAAATGCCAATCTTAATCTCCCACAAAAAAAAAAAAAAAAACAGGGACTGTCCTACAATTACTATCTCCCTGCAGTAATCTAAGCCAGGTATGGCAGGCAGCAATAGGAGTGGACTGATGCACAAATTAAATAAAAAGTGTGGACAAACAAAAAAGATAGCTGTGCAGAAAGGAACAAGAGGATATGTGCTTTGAAAAAAGCAGTTGGTTTCCACAGTGGCGTACACACAGCAATACAGCTATCACGGAGCCTTCTAGGGCAGCCCAATGAGCTACAGCGCTGAGGAAAAAAAAAAAAAATAGCTTCCACTGTTCCTGCACACCGAAGGTGGTGTTGGACAGTGGAAATCGCTACAGCACAAGCGGTTTGGTGGTTAGTGGACCCTGCCTAACGCTATCCCTGCTTCTGACGAAGCGGCAGCAACCTCTCCCTAAGCTCAGATCAGCAGCAGTAAGATGGCGGTCGGCGGGAACGCCCCTTTATAGCCCCTGTGACGCCGCAGACAGCAAGCCAATCACTGCAATGCCCTTCTCTAAGATGGTGGGGACCAGGATCTATGTCATCACGCTGCCCACACTCTGCGTTCACCTTCATTGGCTGAGAAATGGCGCTTTTCGCGTCATTGAAACGCGACTTTGGCGCGAAAGTCGCGTACCGCATGGCCGACAAGCACAGGGGTCGGATCGGGTTTCATGAGACGCCGACTTAGCCAAAAGTCGGCGACTTTTGAAAATGATCGACCCGTTTCGCTCAACCCTAGTCCTCAGTAGCCACTATTGCTTAATTCAATGGATGTAATATTGAAGAGTGTCTCAGTTTGTACTTCATGCAAGGACTACAGCTATTGATGGTAAAGAGGTAGTAGTTGTAACTAGAGATGAGAGGATCAATTCACGAGACTCGCAACTAACGTCCACAACTGTCAGCTGGATGAGAGCTTTGCAAATATCTGACCTTCCGCAATTCGAGGCAAAGCATTTGATTTGTCAGGGCTGGCATGATGACATCATGCCTGCACTGGCTAATCAAAAGCTGTGCCTGAGACACTAGAAGTTAAGAGATTTATGGGTCTCCCGTCTAGCTGCTAAGTAAAACTGACCTAGACGCTGGACTGGAGTTCCCCGAATCGATGCGCTTATCTGCGGTTGTAACCAGTCCCCAGCACTACATGTGACAAAGTCATTATTATGAGTGGCATATGGTGGTGTGCTATTTTTTGCCTTAGTTTTGGGCTGCCACTAGGAATTTAGGGGCCCCATACTGGCAAATTTTTTTGGGCCCCCTTGAGACTGCCCAGGCTCCACCTCCGACCCGCTTCCACTCCTCGAGCTGTCCACCGTCCCATCGCTCTCTCTTGGAAAACTCCACTTCTCACCAATCACACATTAACAGTTCCCATCACCAGATCACATGCAGAGCCAGCAGCTTTTGTTTTGGCCAAAAGATTTTTTTAATCCGCCACAATGACTAGGTAGACTCTTTTGGCCGGGCCCTACTCTACTCTAACCTATTAAACATTTGTTAAAATATGCAATACAATTTAAGTATATTTTTATTTATTTTTCAGTTTTTAAAATGACCAATAATACCACATACAAGGTACAAATACCACAACATCATGACCAAATAACATATTATCACCACATAGTGACCTATAATACCATCTACAAGGAACAAATACTGCCGCACCATGTCCAGACCACATATTACCACCACAGTGTGACCAACTACATACAAGGAACAAATACCAACACAATACACCACACAGTGACCGAATAATAGCATATACAAGGAACAAATACCACCACACCAAGACAAGACCACATATTAGCACCACATAGTGACTAAATAATAGCACATACAAGGAGCAACTACCCACACACCATGGCCGGACAACATATTACCACTACACTGTGACTGAATAGTACAATTCTGATCATTAATAAAAAAAAAAAATCACCATAATTGCCATTATACACAGGAGATCTGTACTTAGTATGCAATGTCTGTGTACAGGTAATACAGTGATCACCAGTGCCATTATACTCAGGAGCTCTGTATATAGTGTATAGTATACAGGTAATAAAGTGATTACCAGTGACATTATACAGAGGAACTCTGTATACAGTATACAGTGTATAGTGTCAGTGTACAGTTAACACACTGACTCCCCAGTGACGTCTCTTGCTGAAGTCCTTCAGCTTTGCATTTCTTTTTAATTCAGCGCAGAGCACCATCACTTTTTTCAGCCAGGACTCGTCTCTGCATAAAATAACACAGTTATCTAGAGCACTACTTCCAGAGCACATTCCCCACTTTTTCCCTTTCTTCTACACTACACATCTGAATACAGATGTTCACCCACCATTAATATATAATTGGTTATTATGCAACCCACCATTCCAAATATAAATTATAATCCACCACTGTGCCCCTACTATCTGTACATAGCCACTTCCATTTAATATATAAATGAATTAGCACCTGTACACTTTCCCCCAATTGATTACCAGTCACTTTAAACTCAATGCCCCCACTATGTACCTCCCAGTCTAACCCTTACCCCAATTCATTATAGTTACATGCCCCTTCTACCTCAATTCATTGTCATGTCTTCTCTCTCTCCCACCCTCTATTCATTATCAACTGCTCTCCCCACCTTCAATACACCATTTGCTGTCCCCACCCCCACCTTCAATTCAAATGCTGTCCCCGCCCCTCACACTCACTTCATTTGCAGCCCCCATCACCCCCACTTCATCATTTGCAGTCCACCTTACGTCATCATTTACAGTCCCCTATCCCCCTTCACTTCATCTGTAGTCCCCCTTACTTCATCATTTGCAGCCCCCTATCATTTCACCATGTGCAGTACCATCTCATGTGCAGTACCCCCTCAAACACACTTCATCATCTGCAGTCCCCATCACCCCCACATCATCACTTGCAATCACCATCACCCCAACATCATCTTTTGCAGTCCCTATAACCCCTGCATCATTATTTTCAGTCCCCATCACCCCCACTTCTTCATTTGCAGTCCCCCTCACCCCCGCATCATCATTTGCACTCCCCGTCACCCCATTTCATCATTTGCAGTCCACCTTCATCATTTAGAGTCCCCTATCCCCCCTTCACTTCATCTGCAGTCCCTCTTACTACATCATTTTCAGCCCCCTATCATTTCATCATGTGCAGTAAACCCTCAAACACACTTCATCTGCAGTCTCACTCCCCCAACCTCACCCTCTAGTGGGATTGTGATTTAGTCACATGGCAAGGCTCATTAAAGGGTCAATATTAACTTTTATGATTGTTACTTCCAATAGGTGTCACTAGAGATCTAATCCTTTTTTCTCTCCGAAGAGGCAATTTGCATATTTAATTTCCCAGACCAGCATGCATAGTGTAAAAGTCTCCTCACTCCAACATTTGAGACCTGGCTTGTCAGGCTGTTTGGAAGATACTCTAGTTTAACAAAAATTCAAAGTTATGTTTCAAAACTCTTGTATAGGCCAGACATTGGATTACATTGTAGCTATCTAAAGGTAGAAATAGAGAGTCAGTTTTCTCTTTTCCTTTTAGAAGAGAGAAAATAGGAAATTCCATATTAAGTAGATTTTTCCTTTAATGAAAATGTGCCTTTTTTAAGAATATAAACTTTAAAAAGTATTTTACATGGGGCAATTACCTTTAATTGTCTTTACTTATCTGTATCAAAATAAAACTTTGAAATGTTCATTATTATAAAACTTGTTGTCCTATGAGTAAAGCCAGGAAAATGTCAGGACCATATGATTTAAGTTGCTGTGATTTACTAATGGGCTGACTGTGTGATGCTAAAACAACAAATTTCTCATCATCATCTCTGTCACAAAATGGCTTAGAGGTCATCAAATGACTTATTGACCCTGTGTAGTAACACTGAGGTCACAGCAATCCCAGTCTGAATATTAAAGGGGTCTTGTCTGCTACAAATAGAAAATTATTATTGCTTAACTGAACAAAGCTATTTAGTAGTAAACAAATTTCATATAAAATTTAGAGAAGTCGAAGCACCAAAATTGCAAAAGCACATGAGATGTCCGGTCTTTATTTGGTGATCATGGAATTTTATTTATTAACTAGCTGAAGAGCCCAGCGTTGCATAGGCATAGTAACTAACTGTGGTTAGTTATAACACATAATGATTATCCTACATTCCATAGTCCCGCGCCCATAAACCCATCATACATATCCTCCATCCCATAGTCCCATGCCCATATACCCATCATACACATCCTCCATCCCATAGTCCCGTGCCCATATACCCATCATACACATCCTCCATCCCATAGTCCCATGCCCATATACCCATCATACACATCCTCCATCCCATAGTTCTGTGCATATATATGCATTATGACATCATCTTCACCATGGCAACCATTCTGACATCATCGTCACCATGGCAACCTATTAAAACATCATTGTCACCATGGCAACCATTGTAACATAACCGTCACCATTACAAACTATTATGACATCATCGTCGCCATGGCAACCTTTATGATATCATCGTCGCTTATGACATCATCGTCGATACACACACAAACATACAGACTAGAAGCTGCCATAACCCAATCGGCTCTGCTACATAGAGTGATGTTTAGATCACTGGGTGGTGCTAACAGCAAGCCAGCACTGACAACCATAGAGGACTCCAGGAGACCTCAGGTTGTCATGCAAACACACCGGTGACCCGCAATCATCTTGGGCGTATTTCTGTCCCAATGGCCGGAAGCGCGATTTAAATGCCGCTGTCTGTGTTTGACAGCGGCACTTAACTGGTTAATAGCTGCGGGTGGAGCGCGATTCCACCCGCGGCTATTGCAGGCACATGTCAGCTGTTCTAAACAGCTGACATGTCCCCGGAAAGATTTGGGTTCTCCGCCAGAGCCCACATCAAAGGGAGGGAGTCCGACATGGATGTACTATTACGCCTGATGTCGGTAAGGGGTTCATATTTAGTAGAAATGGACCTACTACAGTCATGTAACATACATACAGTATGCCTTTCATTCCATTCCATTCCAATCTTTATACACATTTTTACTTAATGTACAGTATCTCTCTTGTGGTTAGAGGTCCAAATCCCTTCCACATCAATAGAGAAAAGCAGTAGAATTCTGCCCCCACTAAGGGGAGCTTTGGAGCTTAATTTATACTTTGTTATTATTTATTTATTGAGTATAATGTATAAACTGTATGTGAGTCACCCACCAAGGCAGGGTACTCGGTACGGGTCTGATCAGCTATTAAAGGAGATGTCACGGTGGCTGCAACCTGGTCTGTGGCCCTGGGACTCACTGTAAAAGTCAACGGTCTTTAAAAGGGAATTGTGAATAATTCTGTTGTGATGCCACCTGTGGTGTTCAGTCAATAGGGGGACCGACGCTGCTTCAAA
Source organism: Ranitomeya variabilis (assembly GCF_051348905.1). Taxonomy (NCBI): domain Eukaryota; kingdom Metazoa; phylum Chordata; class Amphibia; order Anura; family Dendrobatidae; genus Ranitomeya; species Ranitomeya variabilis. Next base: position 69,395,469 of record NC_135233.1, read on the forward strand.
GGGGTCCTCTGGGGGATGTTGTTGCAGCAATGATGGTGACACTTCCCACAGGTGAAGCGGGGTCCCCAGGCGTCCTAGAGTGTATGGTGATGATGGTGTTTGCCAAAGAATAAGTGTAGGACACAAGTTGTAAAGTCTTTACCTGGTTTACTGAAGATGTAGTAGTCCTCAGTCCAGGGTACCAGGCACAGGTGTCCTATGGTCCGGCCGGCTCAGAGGCAATGGGAGAAGCTCCTTCCCAGTTGAGGTCCATGAGCCTTTCCTCCTTGCACTGTTTTGTGAGGTCCCTGCTGCCTGAAGCTTTCTAACAAGGTCCTCGTTCTTTTCCCCTGTCCTGGGACAGGCAGCTGCATGACGGCAGCTTGACCCATTTTACAGGGACTCTATCATGCCCAGGGCTCTTCAGGTGCTGCTGCATCTCAGGTGTGGTGTGGGCCAATTACATACAGTTCTGGGCCCTCCGATTCTGCCAAGTGTCCTGCAGCTCCACTAAGGCCTCGTGCTCCTGGTACCTGGTACTGTGCTTTGGCTCTGAGGGTGCCCGCTCACAGTTCCCCTGTGAGCCCTGTTCGTCTCCTTTGCTCCTTTTCTTTGAAGCTCCACCACATACAACCCCTTGGGTTATCTATCCTTTCAGAGGCTGCAGCTCCCTCGTGGCTGCCAGGCCTCTCTGTCTGATCTCTCAGACTTCCTTCTTCTCCTTCATTGTCTGTATCAGACTGGCTAACTCCTCCTCCAGACCAGGACATATACCTATATTTGAAGGAAGCTCCCCTGAATCCAGGACTTGAGCTCCCCCTCCTGGCCTGGATTCAGAAAGTGTTGCATGTGGGTGCCTTACCTGGTGAAGAGAACTCCATTGCCTCTGAGAATGATATTACCCTCCCCGAAGGGAAAGCAACATCACTGTAACAACCGGTTACCTGGGGTGTTACATATGCAATTAGTTAATTTGTTTCACCTAGTATTGGCAGAATTTTGTCCTTCTGTGATGCTGTAGTTTGGGGTTACCAAAACAGATCGGTCAGATGACCATATCATCCATGATGTGTTCTTGTAAAGGACAGCTCATGCTTTCGTATTGTAGGTGGCTTAATTATGACATCAATTTCTAGCAGAATGTAACAGCAGATTTTGATCTGACATTACATAAAGAAAGTCATCTGTCAACAGAATAGGGTACATTTGTCTTTGAATAAGTTAATCCAATTACATAATGAGAATGTTGAGTGTCCAACTTATGTGCCATGCTGACAGATAGGTATAATTAAAATTTGGAAATGTCTATCTAAAGCACTAGCACACATGGCACTATTATATCTGGCTCAATATATACTTAGCATAAGCTACTATATCAGCAATTTTATACATCACATGAGTATATTCTGCTTCAGCTGCTGCCGAATTACTGTATACTGCACCTATCACCAACACCAGTGTACAGACATAACATTAGACCTAAGTATATTTGAAAAATATAATGGTATTATTGTATTTGGCTTTAGAACTAACACTGTTATACTGGGCATCAGACATGGTATTATTGGACTTGGCATTGCCGAGCGGACGCTAGACTTTTCTGTGGAGGTGTTGATGAAGACAAGAAAATAATAACATATTATCCAGTAATGTATAGGTGTATGTAAATATTTAAAAAATCATGTTACCAGGTGCAAGAAAAGTACATGGAAACTAATGTTGCAAGCAGACAAAGTCAAACAGACACAATAAAAAGTCAATCCAAAAAATACATAATACAATAATATCCTACAAAACCAAGGAAACTCAACTACAGCTCTGGCAAAAATTAACAGATGACTGCACAGTTTTATAAAAATCAGCTTCTCTACATGTCTGACAGCCATTCCATTCTAGTGTCAGTTGAATTCCAACCAGAATACACCTCATTCTACTTAATGTGCTTCTGATTAGGTGATCACCTGAACCAAATCTTATTTAACGTAGGAAAGCATAAAAAACCCTGCTATTGTGTTCACAATCCTCTTGCAATAGGACAAGCTGGATGGCAAAACAAGTGCTAGTAATATCTCTAAAGTAATAGGAATGAAAATATAACTTTTAACCATGCCAAAGGAGTTGAAAAGAAAAGTCTTGAGTGAGGAAAGGAAGGGCTCAGTTCTGGCTTTACTAGCAGAGGGACACAGTGAGAGTCATGTTGCCTCCATCCTTAAAATTTCTACTACGGGAGTCCATTACAACTAGGTCAAGCAGCAGACATTGGGGACAACAAAGTTACAGACTGGCAGAGGGCAAAAACGACTCTCCACTGACCGGGATGACCATCATTTTATTCGAATGTCACTCAGCAACAGCAGGATGACATCAAGTGACCTACAAAAAGAATGGCAAAGGGCAGCTGGGGTGAAGTCCATGGCAAGAACAGTTCGTAACAGGCTCCTGGAGGCAGGGCTCAAATCACGTAAAGGTAGAAAAAAGCCTTTCATCAATGAGAATCAAAGGAGAGCCAGGCTGAAGTTTGCCAAAGACCATAAGGATTGAACCATAGAGAACTGGAGTAAGGTAATCTTCTTTGATGAGTCTAATTTTCAGCTTTGCCCAACACCTGGTTAGACGGAGACCTGGAGAGGCGTACAAGCCAGAGTGTCTTGTACCCACTGAGAAATTTGGTGGAGGATCAGTGATGATCTGGGAATGCTTCAGCAAGGTTGAAATTGGGCATGTTAATCTTTGCAAAGGAAGCATGAATCAAGCCGCATACAAGGTTATCCTGGAAAAACAGTTGACTCCGTCTGCTCACACAATGTTCCCCAACTCTGAGGACTGGTTTTTCCAGGAGGACAATGCGCTATGCCACACATCTAGGTCAATCAATGTGTGGATGAAGGACCACCACATCAAATCCCTGTCATGGCCAGCCCAATCTCCAGACCTGAACCCCATTGAAAATCTCTGGAATGTAATCAAGAGGAATATGGATAGTCACAAGCCATCAAACAAAGAAGAACTGCATACATTTGTGTACCAAGAGTGGCATAAGGTCACCCAAAAGTTGTGTGAAAAACTGGTGGAAAGCATGCCAAGACGCATGAAAGCTGTGATTAATAATCATGGTTATTCCACAAAATATTTATTTCTGAACTCTTCCTGAGTTAAAACATTAGTATTGTTGTTTCTAAATGAATATGAACTTGTTTTCTTTGCATCATTTGAGGTCTGCAAGCACTGCATTTTTTTGTTATTTTGACCATTTCTCATTTTCTGAAAATAAATAAAAAATGTAGTGCTTGGAACTTCGGAGACATGTTGTCAGTAGTTTATAGAGTAAAAGAGCAATTTACATTTTGCTCAAAAATATGCCTACAAGGAGAAAAATCAGACAAACAGAAATTTTTGCAGTGGTCTCTTAATTTTTGCCAGAGTTGTATAATGTATAAATAATAAATATTCTTTAACAGATGAAAACATATATTAAAAACCAATAAAAAAACATAAAAAAGGTTAATACATGATGTAAAAGTGCTCGAACATAACCAGTCCAGGTAATGATTCATCAGTAAGTTAACCAAATATAAATATATTGGTTTCAAAAAAGGTCTTGATGAAATAGAAGTCAAATCAAATAACGAATAATTTGATAAATGAATCTGAATTGGGAAAGATGAGGTAGAAAGAGATCTTCCATAAACAATACAATATAATCCCATAATTTCAGTGATACCAACGCATCCAACAGAGCCACCCCTGATGCAGTGCCAGACTCAGTGTGATAGATCAATGACATTCTGTAGTTGGTGTTTGTCTTGATACATTTAAATTCCAAGTTCACTTTTTTCATTCTTAATGCACAAGAAAGCAGCAGCAAGGCAAACTAAATAAAAACAAAACTAAAATGAGTGTCACTTAGAGACAGTGTGCTTTCTTCTCAAAAGCAAATGTATTGGATTTTTGCATTTCTTGAAAAAAGGGAATAATTGTTTTTTATTTAATACAAAACAAATCACCCAAATTCCATACATTTAATTGTAACTGTTACCTAGCAAAGTATGCGTGTTTCATTGAATGTTTATTTTTGCGCCCCAAATAATTTACCTGTCAAATTTTACATCTGTATGTGCCACACCAATATAGTGCAGATTGTGAATTTTGCACATGTACCTACTTAGCATTTCTTATTACATTGTTTTTTGGGAAAGTGATTGAGTTTTAATAAGTGTTAATAAGTTTTAATAAGAGTTTTAAGTGTTCCATGAACAAAGTACATTTTAATGAATAGATATTTTAATAATAATAAGTTCCACAATCAGCTATGTCGAAATAAATGTTCCTGTGCTGAAATAATCTTATAAATGTGCTGAAAAAGAGAATGGACAGCACCTCCAAGAATCATACATTGATCTAATGCCGCTAGACAAAAATATATATTACTGAACATGAGGTTCTTAGTTTAACATTCTGGCATTCCCATTTGGCACAGGTGATTTTACTTAGCTCCCATTGGAGTGCTTGAGGAAGGTGAGTTTCAATGCTTCTTTCATTTGGTGTGGGTGCTGTGTGGCAGCCATTGTAGCTGTGGTTTTGTGCTTGTGGGGCAGCGTGGACTGGAGTCATGGGTACCCAGACTTGCAGCATGGGCGCTGTGAGGCACCAGGCCATCCTCCCTGCTGGTGCATTGTCGCTGTGGCGGTGGTCGGTGCACGGCTCTGCTCCATTAGGGTGATAGGGATCCACTAAGAGGTTTGCCATGACGTGGCAGTGGGCTTCATACAATCTGATCAGAATGTTAAGCTAAGAACCTCATGTTCAATAATATACATCTTTGCTTAGCGGCATTAGATCAAAGTATGATTTTTAAACATGCTGTCTATTCTCGTTTTCAGCAAATCTTATAAATGTGTCCCTGCTGTGTACTGTGTAATGGCTGTGTCTGACATACAAGAACATGGTCTGATCATACCACATCTCCTGGGCAGATGAGGAAGTAAAATACAGACATTACGGCCTGTGAACAGTAGCTGCTTTCTTTGATGCAAAATCATAATCAGAATAAGAATCAGCTGTGATCCCATACTGTCCTGTCTGTAAACTCTCTTTTGGGCCTTTTCCTGGCCAGAAGATGTGTTATGATCAAGCCATGTCCCTGTATGATCAGACACAGCCATTACACAGTACAAATTTTTATGCATACTAGCTGAAGAGCCCGGAGTTGCCCAGGCATAGTAACTAACTGTGGTCAGTTATAACAAATTACAATGATTATATTGCACATAAAAACATTTCACATCATATACTCAACACTACAGATTTGCAACACAAATTAACTAAATGATTGCCTAAGTATTGATAGTATTTTATTTTCAACTCATTCAACAGCCTTTTGGATAAACAACATTTTTGTAACAACTCTGCTGGCATCACGGCATGGCCTCGCATTTCTCACACTATCTTACCCACTGCTCCAGGCCATGATGTGGTTTCTGTTTTTTGCCAGCTCCATGTTCTGTCTCTGCTCTCTGCATGCTTCATAGTTCTGTGTATAGAGGGGCGGCGCCTGAACTCTCTGGTTCTTATAGGTATCAGGTGCATCTGTCCAATCTGTTCCTGACCAATTGCCAGGAGACCTCCAGTATTTAGTTCAGCTCCACCCAGTGGTCTGGGACTGTGCAATGTGTTAGCTCAGTTAGTGTCTTGCTTCTGAGTTTGCCTGGCCTTGCTCTGAGTTACTCCCTCTCTGGAGGATTCTCTGTGTTATTTCCTTGGTCTTGTTGTCCGCCCACCAGGAGGCAGAATATCCTGGTCCCAGTGTCTTTGTCCTTGTGTCTTGTTCCATTGCCTTGTCTGCACTTAGTCTTATCTCTGTCTCCTAGTCTTTGGCTTCCTTCCCTGTTGTCTTTCCTTGTATTCTCAGTCTGCTTACACTCCTCACTCTTGCAGCTCTGCCTGCTCTGTACCTTTGTGACTTTACCTCTGCTCCTCCCTTCTGCGTTTCTGCTCCTTTCTACTCTGCTTATCTTCTGCTGTTGCAGTTATCCCTTGCTGCAGCTTCTCTCCACATTCCTTGTGGCTCTGCTCAGCTTTGCTGCAGAGACCTCTCCCGCAGCTCCTCTCCGCTCCTTGCGGTTCTACCTGGCTCCGCTCCTTGCGGTTCTACCTGGCTCCGCTCCTTGCGGTTCTACCTGGCTCCGCTCCTTGCGGTTCTACCTGGCTCCGCTCTTTGCGATTCTACCTGGCTCCGCTCTTTGCGGTTCTACCTGGCTCCGCTCTTTGCGGTTCTACCTGGCTCCGCTCTTTGCGGTTCTACCTGGCTCCGCTCCTTGCGGTTCTACCTGGCTCCGCTCCTTGCGGTTCTACCTGGCTCCGCTCCTTGCGGTTCTACCTGGCTCCGCTCCTTGCGGTTCTACCTGGCTCCGCTCCTTGCGGTTCTACCTGGCTCCGCTCCTTGCGGTTCTACCTGGCTCCGCTCCTTGCGGTTCTACCTGGCTCCGCTCCTTGCGGTTCTACCTGGCTCCGCTCCTTGCGGTTCTACCTGGCTCCGCTCCTTGCGGTTCTACCTGGCTCCGCTCCTTGCGGTTCTACCTGGCTCTGCTCCTTGCGGTTCTACCTCCCCTGCACTTGGCTCCGCCTCCTGCCTGTCTGCACTTGGCTCCGCCTCCAGCTCTTGGCTCCGCCTCCTGCGGTTTTGCACTTGGCTCCGCCTCCAGCTCTTGGCTCCGCCTCCTGCGGGTTTGCACTTGGCTCCGCCTCCTGCGCTTGGCTCCGCCTCCTGCATTTCTGTTCTTGGCTCTAGCTCCTGTGCTTTCGCTCTGCATCCGCTCTTGCGGTCTTTATCTACTTATTCCTAGGTCCTCGTGTCTGAACAGGTTCTTACCCGTTCTACATACTTGCCTGCAGACCGGTCCCTACCGGTTCTTCCAGTGTACCAGTCTTGTCTACCAGTCCTGCCAGAGAGCCAGCCGTGCCCGCCTGCCTACCAGAGAGCCAGCCGTGCCCGCCTGCCTGACAGTGTTCCTGTTGTACCCGTCTGCCTGCCTATGTGCCAGCCGTGCCCGCTTGCTTGTCTATGTTCCGTTCCCCGGTGGGATCAGCAGCCACAACCAGGCTCCACCCTGGAGTGGTACCTGGTAGCTTCCTATTGCACAAGTCTGACCTCACCATCAGAGGCTCCAGCGAACACCTAGGAAGCTACTTAGTTACGCCCCTTCCAGGGAGGTTTGGTCTGTGGTCCAGTGGGGCCACTCCCACGCACGCCCGCGCCAACCAGTCTGGGCGCGAGCATGACAGTTTGCACAGGCCATGGCCTCCGCTGTATCCCATGTCCTACCGCTCGCAGAGCATGATGAACTTTTTTCCTGCCCGTATGAGCAACCTGAAAAATTTGTTCCACCAAGGGTGGTTCAGATTGAAGAGACCTCTGACCCAATTATTGTCTCTAATGCTCTCTTCAAGCAACTTCAGGCCTATGAGGAGGAGCACTACCCAGCTGACCCACCTAGGTTCTATGGGAATCCTGAAGAATGCCAGGGGTTCCTGAAGCAGTGCTTACGCTACATCCTGCAGAATGCAGCTTGTTTCCCCTCTGACTGGGTCAAGGTGGGTTACATCATGTCCTACCTGGCCGAAGATGCTCTAATATGGATAACTCCCCTCTGGGAAGCAGGGGATCCTATCGTCATGAACCTAGGGGCCTTCCTGGTGGCCTTCCGTAAAGTCTTTGACAAGCCTTGTCCTGCTGCTCCTGTTAAGTCTTCCCCATCTAGATCCGAGAGGCGCTCCAGACGGGCGAAACCTGTGAAGAAACCCCCACGTCAAGCCATGACCGTCTGTGACCCTCCTGTTCCTCTACCCGTTAAAGCAGCAACCTGTGTGAAGCCTAAGAAGGTTGATGAGAGTGGGCTGGCAAAGCAGCAGCCTGAAATCAGCCATAAGAAGGGCATACAATGTCGCTGCTGTTGTGAGGAACACCTGGATGGCCTCTGTCCAGGGGATCTCAAGCTCAAAAACCTCGGGTCAGTAGGAGAGACTGCCCTTGGTGAGAATAACTCCCTGCCGCTAAAGTCTATGACTGTTTCTCTGCCTTCTGGGAGCTTTGGTGTGTCTAAGCCGCCTGTCATACGGAGTCGGTGTATGGTCTCCGTTCTACAGCTCCAGAACCCGGTGTGGGCGTTGCCTGATAATGGCCGAACCCTGCTAAAGAGCAGTCTAGTCCTACAAGGACAACTTCAGCTCCAAGTAGGAGCCTTATACACGAAGAAGTTTGTCTTCCACATGCTGTCTGTTATGCCCATGGGTCATTCTGAGCCAAGGACTCTACCACCTGCTCTGGTCAAGGGTTCCAGTAAAGTGCTTCGCTTGAACTTACCCAGTCTCGAGAAGTGTCTGGTTCCCATGCGTCAAAGACACTCAGCAGTGACATCTTCTTCTGCTGGTCTGCTAGTCGTCGAGTCAAGCTGTGCTGACGTCACCGAAGATGGGGAAACGGTGACTATGTCTCCACACATCTCCAGCGACTATACCAGTAAACACTTAGTCGTCGAGTCAAGATGTGCTAATGTCACCGAAGATGGGGAAGCGGTGACTATCTCTCCACACGTCTCCAACGACTTTTCCTGTATTCCGTTCCTAAGAACATCCCCGCCGCTTGGACGATTTCTTCTGGATAACGGGCAGAAGATTGTTCCTATGTTTATACCTTCTGCGTCCTTATGGCCGGCTGGTGAAGATTTCAAAACTGAAGTTTGTTCACCTCAATTTTTCTCTGACCCGGTGGAGCTGATGCTCTCCACACTCATCTCTAGTGACTTTTCCTGTGTTCAGTATCCGGGAGCTTCTCTGCTACCTGTTGGGCAAAATTTGAATCCTATGAGACGGTTTCCAGTTTCCAAGTGTCTGGCTGGTGAAGATATTAAGATGGCAGCATTCAAGTCCCTGTTACCTATGTACCTGGAGGAGATGGTCCAGTCCATAGAGAAAGCTAACCCCATTGGGTACAATGAGACTTTGCTACCTGAGATTTCCGATGAAGTTAATCCTACAGAGCACAAAGAGACTTTGTTTTCTGAGATTCCTGGTGACCCGCCTGCCTTATTCTACTCTGAAGATGTCATGTTATCCTGGACTATGTGTGCTCCTATCCTTCTTCTACAAGTTATTCTGGCTGGCTTGAAGAAGAGGGGCCGTAAAGGGGGGGGGGGTACTGTAACAACTCTGCTGGCATCACGGCATGGCCTCGCATTTCTCACACTATCTTACCCACTGCTCCAGGCCATGATGTGGTTTCTGTTTTTTGCCAGCTCCATGTTCTGTCTCTGCTCTCTGCATGCTTCATAGTTCTGTGTATAGAGGGGCGGCGCCTGAACTCTCTGGTTCTTATAGGTATCAGGTGCATCTGTCCAATCTGTTCCTGACCAATTGCCAGGAGACCTCCAGTATTTAGTTCAGCTCCACCCAGTGGTCTGGGACTGTGCAATGTGTTAGCTCAGTTAGTGTCTTGCTTCTGAGTTTGCCTGGCCTTGCTCTGAGTTACTCCCTCTCTGGAGGATTCTCTGTGTTATTTCCTTGGTCTTGTTGTCCGCCCAAAAGGAGGCAGAATATCCTGGTCCCAGTGTCTTTGTCCTTGTGTCTTGTTCCATTGCCTTGTCTGCACTTAGTCTTATCTCTGTCTCCTAGTCTTTGGCTTCCTTCCCTGTTGTCTTTCCTTGTATTCTCAGTCTGCTTACACTCCTCACTCTTGCAGCTCTGCCTGCTCTGTACCTTTGTGACTTTACCTCTGCTCCTCCCTTCTGCGTTTCTGCTCCTTTCTACTCTGCTTATCTTCTGCTGTTGCAGTTATCCCTTGCTGCAACTTCTCTCCACATTCCTTGTGGCTCTGCTCAGCTTTGCTGCAGAGACCTCTCCCGCAGCTCCTCTCCGCTCCTTGCGGTTCTACCTGGCTCCGCTCCTTGCGGTTCTACCTGGCTCCGCTCCTTGCGGTTCTACCTGGCTCCGCTCCTTGCGGTTCTACCTGGCTCCGCTCTTTGCGATTCTACCTGGCTCCGCTCTTTGCGGTTCTACCTGGCTCCGCTCTTTGCGGTTCTACCTGGCTCCGCTCTTTGCGGTTCTACCTGGCTCCACTCCTTGCGGTTCTACCTGGCTCCGCTCCTTGCGGTTCTACCTGGCTCCGCTCCTTGCGGTTCTACCTGGCTCTGCTCCTTGCGGTTCTACCTGGCTCCGCTCCTTGCGGTTCTACCTGGCTCCGCTCCTTGCGGTTCTACCTGGCTCCGCTCCTTGCGGTTCTACCTGGCTCCACTCCTTGCGGTTCTACCTGGCTCCGCTCCTTGCGGTTCTACCTGGCTCTGCTCCTTGCGGTTCTACCTCCCCTGCACTTGGCTCCGCCTCCTGCCTGTCTGCACTTGGCTCCGCCTCCAGCTCTTGGCTCCGCCTCCTGCGGTTTTGCACTTGGCTCCGCCTCCAGCTCTTGGCTCCGCCTCCTGCGGGTTTGCACTTGGCTCCGCCTCCTGCGCTTGGCTCCGCCTCCTGCATTTCTGTTCTTGGCTCTAGCTCCTGTGCTTTCGCTCTGCATCCGCTCTTGCGGTCTTTATCTACTTATTCCTAGGTCCTCGTGTCTGAACAGGTTCTTACCCGTTCTACATACTTGCCTGCAGACCGGTCCCTACCGGTTCTTCCAGTGTACCAGTCTTGTCTACCAGTCCTGCCAGAGAGCCAGCCGTGCCCGCCTGCCTACCAGAGAGCCAGCCGTGCCCGCCTGCCTGACAGTGTTCCTGTTGTACCCGTCTGCCTGCCTATGTGCCAGCCGTGCCCGCTTGCTTGTCTATGTTCCGTTCCCCGGTGGGATCAGCAGCCACAACCAGGCTCCACCCTGGAGTGGTACCTGGTAGCTTCCTATTGCACAAGTCTGACCTCACCATCAGAGGCTCCAGCGAACACCTAGGAAGCTACTTAGTTACGCCCCTTCCAGGAGGGAGGTTTGGTCTGTGGTCCAGTGGGGCCACTCCCACGCACGCCCGCGCCAACCAGTCTGGGCGCGAGCATGACAATTTTTGTTTTTTCCTTCCGGTGCAAAGATGAACAGATTTTTGGCAGTTCAAATTCTTGAACAGGCCATTTAAACTTGACCTTGAGAAAAGCATAGAGATTGCAAACCGATCCCTACTACTTTCAAGGACTGTCCCTGAGCTTGTTAATGGACATTGCAAAAGCCAGTCGAAGTGGAAACTGGAGGCATTTAAAATCAAAAAGCAAATCATATGGAAAGAGAGGAATTCTAATTCTGTCCTGTGTGATACTGTATGCTGAGCTGTGTATCTAATCCTATCCTGTGTGTTACTGTCTGCTGAGCTGTGTATCTAATCCTCTCCTGTATGATACCGTCTGCTGAGCTGTGTATCTAATTCTGTCCTGTGTGATACTGTCTGCTGAGCTGTGTACCTAATCCTATCCTGTGTGATACTATCTCCTGAGCTGTGTATCGAATGCTATCCTGTGTGACACTCTCTGCTGAGCCATGTATGTGTCCTATCCCGTGTGACACTGTCTGCTGAACTGTGTATCTAATCCTATCTTGTGTGATACAGTCTGCTGAGCCATGTATCTAATCCTATCCTGTGTGATACTGACTGCTGAGCTGTGTATCAAATCCTATCTTGTGTGATACTGACTGCTGAGCTGTGTATCAAATCCTATCTTGTGTGATACCATCTACTGAGCTGTGTATCTAATCCTATTTTGTGTGATACTGGGCTCCCCCTTCAGTCTGTGGCAGGGGGTGGTCTGTGTCGGCACAGTAATAAATTGTGTTATTTCCAGCTTAACAGAAGGACGATAACACCACAGAAATGATAAGAATAATAGGCCTCAGTTACCACAACTGTCTACAAGGAAAACTGTTGCTCATAGCAACAAATGACAGCTCAGCTTCTTATAAACAGCTCTGGTGAACTGAAAGGTGCTTAGTGATTGGTTGCCGATACATACACTCATATATGTATTTGTATGTATATATATATATATATATATATATATAAAGCTGAATGTTTGTGTGTGTGTATGTGTGTGCGTATGTCTGGGTTTGGCATCTGCACTGTCGCAGCTACAGCCACAAACTTTTGCACAGTCACACGTCTGGACCCCGAGAGCGTCATAGGCTATGTTGAGAGGCGAAATTTTAACCCCGCGCGTTCCAATTCACCAAACAATTTTGCCCCTATCTACATAATGGGGAAAAAGTGAAAGGAAACGTGTTGGAGGCAAATTGACAGCTGCCAGATGTGAACAAGGGGGACTTAAAGAGTGAGAGCGATGGCGCCAAAGAGTATATACTGTACAGTTGCTAAGGTGGGGCCCCAACATGGGATAATCACCACACACGGGGATATGAACACACACAAAATGCGCCACACACTACCACGTGCTTGAACACATATACCACCCTCAGCACACATTTCACCACACATACACCAACCTCGCCACATAAAAGTCGAAACACAAAAGTCGCCACTCAAAACTCATCACGCGCGAAATTCGCCACATGCAAAACTCGCCACATGCAAAATTAGGCTCACGCAAAACTCGCCACACGTGCAAAACTCACCTCATGGAAAACTCGCCACATGCAAAACTTGTACAAGCGGAAAATTTGCCACGTGCACAAAAGTTGCAACACATGCAAAAGTTGTCTCACACAAAACTTGCACATACTCAAAACGCACCACACATAAAACTCACCACGCGCAAAACTCGCCATGCGCAAAACTTGCTGCACACAACTTGCTACACTAACCTGTCACATGCAACTCTACACACAAAAAGTTGCTATATGCATGTCATCACACAAAACTCATCTCACAAAAGCCGCTACATTCATGTCACCACACGCAACTCAACACACACAACTTGACACATGAAACTCGCCCTAAAACACACACAAGTCTGGTATTATCCTTCAAAAATAAAAATCTGATTAATAAGCAGACAAACTACAAGAGCAACAAATGTACCATATAGGAAATACGGCAGCTGTCAGCCACATGACCTGCCTATTATGTGTATGTGTGAGCTAATATATACTGCCAGGGGGGAGGGCTTCCTGTTGGCTGGGGATTTATCAGGCTGCTAATTTAGCTTACAAATACTGAGGTAAAAATACTGACCAAATAACGTGTGAACGAGGTCTAATACAGGAGGAGATGACACACAGGTATATACTATATACAGGGGAGATGACACACAGGTATATACTATATACAGGGGAGATGACTTACAGGTATATACTATATACAGGAGGAGATGACATACAGGAATATACTATATACAGGAGCAGATGACACACAGGTATATACTATATACAGGAGCAGATGACATACAGGTATATACTATATAGAGGAGCAGATGACACACTGGTATACTATATAAAAGAGGAGATGACACATAGGTATATACAGGAGGAGATGACATACAGCAGGTATATCCTATATACAGGGGAGATGACATACAGGTACATACTATATACAGGAGATGACATACAGGTATATACTATATATAGGAGGAGATGACATACAGGTATATACTATATAGAGAAGAGATGACATACAGGTATATACTATATACAGGAGATGACATACAGGTGTATACTATACATAAGGGAGATGACAAACATGTATATACTGAGGTGAAAATGAGAGGTGTGAGGTGAAAATGAAAGGTGTGAGGTGAAAATGAAAAGGTGTGAGTGCAAAATGAGAGGAGCGAGGGAAAATAGTGGAGTGATCGAAAAATGACAGATGTGAGGTTGAAATGACAAGTGTTAGGGGGGAATGAGAGGAGTGAGGGGGGAATGAGAGGAGTGAGGGGGAAAATGAGAGGAGGGGGAAAATGAGAGGTCTGAGGGGGAAAATGAGAGGCGTGATGGGAAAATGAGAGAAGTGAGGTGCTATAACTAACCACAGATATTTAATATGCCCAGGCAACGCTGGGCTCTTCAGCTAGTATATATATAAAATTGAGAAATATGTAATTGTTGAAACTCCCCTACTTGTATCTGAGGCCAGAGCTCCAGTATTTGTAACATACTATTGTTTAACCACTGTGCCAACAACCAACAAAGAGAATACCTGCAGCTTTCAATGTGTTTTCTGTCTCATGGTTGAGTCTCTTCACTTTCTGATACAAATGATTAATTTCAAGTAACAGCACATAGCATTGAACACTTTGAGACAAAGACAGAAATTATTTAATATAAAAGATAAAAACATTTAGGATAAAACGAGACATTTATAAAAATAAATATGTAAAATATGTGAAAAAAAAACCTGTAACATTCAAATACTAATCACAATTTTTTCAAATAACTTTATTTCAATTGTTGATTATTCTGAGATCATCCTTTAAATAACTATTATTCCAGAGCCCACTTCTTTAGTGATAGCAATCTACAGATTTTTTTTGTATTTTCAGGAATAATCGTAATTGCTACTGATGTTTCTCTTGCTAACATTCTCCATGTCAGGCGCCTATACATTTATCTATAAACAGCCCCTATTTAAGCTCTTGCATCTGAAATAATTGCCTCCTGCTCGTCCTGAGTGTCTATTAATCACTGTGCCACACACTCGCTGCTGTAAGATAAATATAACATTGCATACCACACATGTGAAATCAACTCTGAAAATCAAAATAATAGCATAGTCAGAAACATCCCCTCTGGGTCTTCACATACTACAAATCCACGTCATTGTTACTGAAAGAATTCTAGCACTTCTGCACTTTCTATCACAGGCTGGATGTGCTATTCTTATATGGGTCACTGCTTGGTTCAGTATATATTTTTTATTATTTTTTTTATTTTATTTGGGTCATATTAAACTGCATTAAGCTATAGGACTATGAAAAATATGGGTTTCTTTTTAGTCATTATGATGATACTATATCACTAACTTCAGTTTTGTGCTTCCTTGTAGAAGTATCAATAGTGTTTATAATTTTGGAAAATAGGAAAAATAGTCAAAAACTCAAAGGGGTTGAATACATTCGCAAGCTGCTGGAGGCATCAGAGCAATGCAATTGTTAAGCCTACAGACCTACATTGAATATTTGAATAATTTTCCACTAGAGAAGAACGCGTTTCATCTATAGCTCTAGTACACCTTCAAGTTTTAATCCATTCTTTAACTGCATCTCACCGTTATGTTTAATACAGTTCTTCAAGAAATAAAACTTTTGCTGACCTTTTGATCCTCCAATAAAACTGTATAACTATCTAAGAAGCATTCATTTTGTGATGCAGATGTTCTTTTAAAATCCAAGCTAGATCTGAAATCCTATTTGCGCATGTCAGGTTTAACTTTATGGAACTTGATCACGGTAAAAAAATAAAAAATAAAAAAAAATTCAAAACTGATAAAAGCAATAAACTAGACTCATTGAAAAAAACTGAAGTGTCGTAGCAAGCTCAGCTTTTGCTTGAAGTCTCTGGACCCCCTGTCTCTATAGATGAAGTTTTTGGAGGTGGAATGCGTACATGTGGTACCAAAAGGGAATTAATAGAGATCTCTTAGCAGATTTCACAATAATAGTATTTTTTTTGTGGTTCATAATATTTATTATTTGATATCCATTCTTTTCTCTTTTAATCCAAATGTGAAAAAAATTCAATTCATCATTTATTTTTTATTTTTTCCTTGTTCTCCAACATAGATATATATATTCTAAAAACTGGACCATAAAGAAATGAGGATCATTATACAGTCTCTATTTTTTTATTTCATGGAGAAGACGTATTCTGATTAGTGTACCCTTTAATGGATCATATACAAAAAGTCCACCTTTCACACCCGAGCCATTAATTTCTTCATAGTATTATGGAAAAAGCAGGTACAGTCTCTCCGTGCTGATTGAAAAAATGATGGATTGTTTTCATGTGGAAAAAAAAACACATTGTTTTCTTTAGCACAGCAGGATATTATGTTTGCAAGATTCTACAGTGAAATATTATGCATAACTACAATTGGCTTTCTGCCAGGGTTGTGGAACCTCTAGTGAAATCTTGGATCTTAATGTTGCATTCCATATATATATATTCATGGTGGCCACTATTGGTGATGGCCGGCTGAATAAATATCCTCCTCGCAATAGATATAGACATTTCTGATATAATTCAGCGCACAAGCCAAAGAATAATTAGTTAAACATAAATCATGCAGTATAATATCACATTGTAATAATGTAGACATACAACATTATCATACAAGTTACTCACCAGTCCAGGTCTTTGTGTAATTTCAGCTATAACATTTTGACATAAATATAAAAAAGAAACACAAAGCAATCCTACTGACACTTTAACAAAAATCTCTACATGTAACATAGTCAATGAATTGTAAAAGCTCATATGTACAAAGAGCTATTTCCTATCAAGGTTAGTGGAGGCCCCTAGGCCATTGTAACAGCATCTTATAAAGCGTGGCTAGACACAGATACAGAATTTCCTTCCGTGCTTAATAATATCACAATGGAGTAAGATATTTTGATGCAGAAAACTGCCATTCTACATCTAACTTGACATGATCAACTGCTTTAGTTGTTTTAAATGTGTGGTCCAGCACCTGAAATGTATTTTCTAACAATTTATCCTTACACCTTACTTTTGTCATTTTCTTTAATACACAATTCTCTACACTTCTCCCTGTGTAGCTAATCCCTAAATGTTTTTTTTTTTACTGTGCTTTCTGTGATGTTTCATTTGATAGGAATCCCAAACATGACTTCACAGGAGGCTGGGGCTGCACTCACTTCCCGCATCATCCATGGCCCCTCCTATAACAGGATGTCACCAGGGGTTACTCATTAGTGTATTACATCGCTGCTCCCTTTGAAGACTTCCTGGATCCTGGATGATGGACAATGAGAGGTGAGTGCATCATCATCTCATCATCTCTCTGCTGCTATCTCTGCTGCCACGGTAGCTTCTGTGAAAGAATCATAGGTGGAGATAGAAGCAGTGAATGACACAAGCATCACCCTACAGCTTCTAGCACCACCCTCAAACTGAACTAACCACATTTATTTGTTATGTAATGTTGGTATACTTGTGAAAGATTTGTGTCCTAATATTTTATGTACTGCTGTTTGAATTGCTGCTGTAATACCGTAATTTCCCCCGGGATCAATAAAGTGTATCGTATCGTATCATCAGGGGGCAGCAATTGGTGTCACTCATTGCTTCTAGCACTGCCCCCTGATAATGACTCATTTGAGGGCAGTGCTAAAAGTCGGTGTCACTCACTGATTCTATTGCCAACTCCTGCTGATATCTTTCACAGAAACTACAGCGGCAGCAGAGACAGAAGCAGAGAGCCGGCGCTGCATTCACCTCCCCACCGTGCCCATTACCCAGGATCCAGGATGTCTTATAATAATAATAATCTTTATTTTTATATAGCGCTAACATATTCCGCAGCGCTTTACAGGTTGCACACATTATCATCACTGTCCCTGATGGGGCTCACAATCTAAATTCCCTATCAGTATGTCTTTGGAATGTGGGAGGAAACCGGAGTTCCCCGAGGAAGCCCACGCAAACACGGGGAGAAGTCCTTGCAGATGTTGTCCAAGGTGGGATTAGAACCCAGGACTCCAGTGCTGCAATGCTATCCACTGAGCCACCGTGCTGCCCCTCTTCAAACTAAGCAGCGATGCAAGAAACTAGTGAGTAACTGTAGCACTGTAGAGCTGTCCCCAGGTGATGTCCTATTCCAGGAAAGGCCATCAATGCTTCAAGAAGTGAGTGCTGCCCCAGCTTCTTAAAACTTTACCTTTGAGAACTCTCCCAAACAAAGCATCCCAGGAAGTACAGTAAAATATATATATATATATATATATATATATGGATTAGCTAGATAGGGAGAGGTGTAGGGTATTGTGTAATAAAGTAAACTACAAAAGTGGTTCTGTTGTTTGGATGCTTAGTAGATAATAGATAGAAAATACATTTTAGATGCCGGACCACCCCTTTAAGTGTCTAGTTCCAACTTTCTGCATCATATCTTCCTGTGACATGATATATTAAACTTTTGTTTTAGGTTAAAGTGTAACTGTACTTACAAGGAACTTTTCAGAATAACCTCTGTGTGAACTTGAGGATAACACTATATCTGGCCATTATATAACATCAACATTTTCACCAGTTTTTCCCTTTACAGACTCTATCTCTTAATTTGCAAATGATTCTGAGACGATGAGAGGAAGATCTCCCATACAAAGCACAGCACAGAGAGATATTGCTGCTCTTCATTTCAGGTATTTTCAAGACTATTTTGACCAAGGATCTGGTGTCCTTGACTGAAAACGCTATAGCGACTGCAATGATAATAATTAGATCTATATAAGCCTTTCCAAAAATCACAAACACATTGATTTCGTTTATGTCTTGCAGAAAAAGTCCACTATTTTAACAGATTGTTCTCAAATTTACTGATGGTTGGTGATCCAGTTTTTTACCCTGTGCTAGAGTGGTCCAATTAGATGTTTGACTGTTAAGAAAAAAAATGTGTGGAGATATTGTTTTTTCCATATGGATGTATTACCAGACAGGAATTATGGGGGCTGATCACAATACCGAACAATCTTAAGTGAGCAAACTGCATTAATCCACCAATATTGACTTTAGCATTCCTGTACTTTACATCTCTTGAGATCCCACAAAGCCAATGACCCGTGAAACATTTTCCTGATTAGTCTCATAGCTGTTGTACATGATAAAGTCATTCTAACCTCAAAATATTCTCTACAGTCTACTATAGAAGACAGCATGGCTTGTTACTACTTGCACGTTTTTATCTGCTAACGCCAACTCTATTCACTATTCAAAATGACTCTTGTGTTTTATAATGAAGCATAGCTATCAAATAGGGCAATGTGGAGGTTCAAAGTGTCCAAATATTTGCCCCATATGTGCTCAAACAGGAGTAATACACGAGTTGTTAACTTTGCTGTTTAAAAGGATTAAGACATAAAAAACTATTAAAGGTTCAGTTTAAAATGTAACATCGAAACTCTAAAATTACCATTTTTCGGTCAACACACCTCTTCTAAAAATGCATTATACATATCCAAACATCCTATGTAGTTCATAATTACATTAGAAAGACCATCAGCCTGCCACCCAAAAAAAAAAGCTTTCATACACGTTCACTGATGAAAAAATAAGAAATGAATCTCAAAAAATGTTGACCCAAACCAATTTTTTTCATTTTCATCTTAAAAAGTGTAGAATAATTATGTTGCCAGATTATTGTTACTGCAGAATAAACACCATAAAAATAAAATCCAAGAATCAATGGTGAAATTGTGTTTATTTTCTTTCCACCATTTTACCTCATATGGAAATGTTTTCTATTTTTCAATACATTATAAGCTTAACCACTTACCGACATCGGGCGTAATAGTATGCCGATGTGAGTATCCCTCCCTTTGATGTGGACTCCGGCGGTGAGCTCACATCTTTCCGGGGACATGACATGTCTGTTTTGAACAGCTGACATGTGCCCACAATAACCGTGGGTGGAATCGCGATCCACCTGCAGCTATTTACTACTTAAATGCCGCTGTCAAACTCTGACAGCGGCATTTAAATGGCACTTCCGGCAATCGCACCAGAAATACACACACCAGAGGCCTGCGTCCCGTGATCGCGAGTCATCGGTGTGTCGGAATGACAACCCGAAGTCTCCTGTAGACCTCTATGGTTGTCAGTGTCACACTGCTGTGAGTGCGACCCAGTGGTCGGCGCTCATAGCAACTCAGCAATTCTACTACATAGAGGCGATCAGACCATCGCCTCTATGTAGCAGAGCCGATCAAGTTGTGCAAGCTTCTAGTCTCCTATGGAGACTATTGAAGCATGGCAAAAGTATAAAAAATGTTTTTAAATATTTAAAAAATTAAAAAAATATAAAAGCTCCAACCACCCCCCTTTTGCCCCATTCAAAATCAAACAATAAAAAATAAAATCAAACCTACACATATTTGGTATCACCACGTTCAGAATTGCACAATCTATCAATAAAAAAATGGTTAATCTGATTGCTAAATGGTGTAGCGAGAAAAAAGTCAAAACGCCAAAATTGCGTGGTTTTTTGGTAGCCGTGACATTGCATTAAAATGCAATAACGGGCGATCATATCAGCACCAAAATAATATAAATAATAATATAATAATTAGTGTTGACTTGAGCATTCCGATACCGCAAGTATCGGGTATCGGCCGATACTTAGCGGTATCGGAATTCCGATACCGAGATCCGATACTTGCCGCGTATCGGATACCGGAATCGGAAGTTCCCAGGATTCAAACTGCACAAATTTGCACAAAATCAGCCAATGAGAATGATTCCAAGTGTGGGCACATCCTGTTCAGCATGGAGGGCATGAAACTACTGGCAAGGCTGTGATTGGCTGCTGAAATGATGTCATGATGCAGTTTAAAAGTCGCTGGCGCCATTTTTCGCTCACTCTGCTGTGAATTCAGTTAGTGACAGGACGCTGTTTGCTGACTGAGGGCCAGTTTAGAGATAGCGATTTGCTTCTTTGTGCTTTTCCAAGGCTAATTTAGCAACCGCTGTGTTCACCTACTAATCACCTTGCTTTTGCCTTGCAGCACTGTTTTCACAGCGATCTGCAAGGTCTGTGTGTGTGTGTGAGTGCAGCCCACTCTCTAGTCTGTGTGCAGCCATAGGCCATCCATAGCTGGTTGTATTCAGTTCAGGGAGGGTGGTTCATTGCCTCATACTGTTCTTTTTTTTTTTTTTCAAGTAGTGTAGTCTGCTGCTCATTTTTTCTAATAATTCCTATTAGTGACTTTCCACCCCTTTCCAGCTAACTTGTGGAAAAACACTACATAGGATAAAGTAGAGGAGGTTTTCTGGGCCTTGCAGCGCCATTTACGGCTGTCTGCACGGTCTCCGTGTAACTGCAGCTTGCCCTGTAGTCTGTGAGCAGCCATAGCCTGGTTGTATCCATCTCAGGGTTGTTCACTGCGTCATACCGTAAAATCAATTTTCCTTTTGTTTTAAGTAGTGCAGGCTGCTGCACATTTTTTCAAAAAATTCCTATTAGTGTCTTTCCACCCGTATCCAGCTAACTTGTGGAAAAACACTACATAGGATAAAGTAGAGGAGGTTTTTTGGGCCTTGCAGCGCCGTTTACGGCTGTCTGCACGGTCTCCTTGTGACTGCAGCTCTCTCTGTTGTCAGTTCAGCCCCCAAAAAATAAATAAATAATAAAGTTCACCAAACACACACCACTTTACATTTGTGTAGGCCACATTAGCTCATATTAAAGTCTAGTCCACACTTTAGAAAATTAGTGTTTCCTATACCTGTTAGGACTCGGAGCTGTTCAGGAATAAGCACACAAAGCCGTTAGTACTTTTCTGCTTATCTTTATCAGTCAACCAAGATGAAGAAGGCAGGGAGTAAGGCACGTGGGCGTGGGCGCGGAGCAGGGAGAGGACGTGGGGACTCTGTGCCTGCTGTGGGCACCGGTGACTCCTCAGCACCAAGTTTCACCAGGGAACAGTCCTTCATGCGCAGCTTTGTCGCAGAGCGCCGTACACCGCTGCTGCGTGAAGACCACATTGAAGCCGTTGTCGGATGGATGGCAGCTAACGCATCGACTTCAATTAGTGCCACATCCTCTCAGACACAGAGCACTGGAGAGCAGCCATCTGTCTCTTCACCACCTGCCAAATTGGCCAGGCAGACAGAGAGCCCAGGACAGGAGCCGTCTCTACTTCTGTTCTCTGAATCTCTTGGCTTGGAAACAGGGGGCCAGCCAAGCAGCATTGGAGAAATGGAAGAAGAGGCAGGGTGCAGTGATGCCCAACAGCTTTTTCTCTCTGAGTCTGAAGAGGTGGGTGGGCCAGTGCCTCCGGTCACCACATCGCAGGCCGCATCCGCTGATGATGACACTCAGGTGCCACTTTCTGGTGCGTGCTCTGCTGCTGAGACTACCCAGGAGGAGCAGTTGGTGGCAGAGGGTAGTGTAGATGATGAGGTCCTTGACCCATCGTGGCGTGAGGGACAGGAAGGTGGTGGGAGCAGCTCCGAGGAAGAGATTCCTAGAACGGGCCAAAGAGGTAGAGGGAGGGGGAAGACTGCGCAGCCTGTAGCCTCCACTTTGGCACCCGTTAGGAGCATGTCTGTTCCAAAAGCCAAAAAGGGCGCTCCCAAGACTTGCAGTGTCTGGCCCTTTTTTGACACAGTTGCAGATGACATTTGCTATGTCAAATGCAAGGTGTGTCATCACAAAGTCAAAAGAGGTCGAAATGTCAGCAACCTCAATACCTCCAACATGTGGAAACATGTGCGCAACAGGCACGTGGCGGAGTTAGAAAAACACACTGAAGAGCTAGGCCAACCAACAGCGGCAGCTACCACCTCTTCAGCTCGTGTTGCCTCTTCCTCCAGTTCACACGCAGCTGGTTCGGCTTCCTCCCAGGATCGCCGTGGAAGAACCTCTGTCCCTGTTGTCCAGAGACCCACTGTAATTCCACCCGCAGCACCACTTTCCCAGTCATCCACACACTCCCAGCCCAGTCTACAGCCATCGGTAGTACAGGCATGGGAGAAAAGGTGGCCTTTCTCGTCAAACCACCCACGAGCACAGGCTCTGACTGCAGGCATTGCCAAACTTCTGTCACTGGAAATGCTGTCATTCAGGCTGGTGGAGACTGACAGCTTCCGTGACTTGATGTAATTGGCAGTCCCACAGTACAATGTGCCCAGCCGCTTTTACTTCAGCAGGCAAGCTGTCCCTGCCCTGCACAAGCATGTGGAGGGACATATAAAACACGCGCTACTGAACGCCGTCAGTAGCAAGGTCCACCTCACCACCGATGCGTGGACCAGTCAACATGGACAGGGGCGATACCTTTCCCTCACTGCCCATTGGGTTAATGTCGTTGAGCCAGGTACAGATCGTGCGAGTGGCGCAGGATGTGTCCTGCCCACTCCAAGGATTGCAGGAATCCATTCTGTACGCATTGACTCCTCCTCTTACACCAGTTCCTCAGAATCATCGCTGCAGGAGCCGTCACAGTCCACCTCCACATGGACCCGTGATGAAGGTTTACCTGTTACGACCGACATGAGCACAGCCGTGGCCAAACGTCAACAGGCCGTCTTGAAATTAATTTCTTTGGGGAATCGAAGCCACACAGCGCAGGAGCTCTGGAATGTCATCAAGCAGGAGAGCGATGTGTGGTTTGTGCCAGCGAATCTCCAGCCAGGCATGGTAGTGTGTGATAATGACCGAAATCTGGTGGCAGCTCTGGGCCTCGGCAACCTCACTCACATCCCATGTCTGGCACATGTGCTCAATTTGGTCGTGCAGAGTTTTTTGAGGGACTATCCGGATCTTGATGCACTGCTGCACAAGGTCCGCCTAGAGTGTGCTCACTTGCGGCGTTCCAGCACGGCAAAATCGCGCATTGCGGCTTTGCAGCGCCGACACCGCCTGCCGGAACATCGCATCATATGTGACCTACCTACCAGGTGGAATTCCACGTTACATATGTTGGAGCGGTTGTGTGAGCAGCAGCAAGCTGTAATGGAGTACCAGCTGCATCAGGCGCAAAGAATTCGCACTCCGCGCCGTTCAGACTTCACAACCACAGAGTGGGCCACTATGAAGGACGTCTGCCAGGTTTTGCGTCCCTTCAATTATTCCACGCGGATGGCGAGTGCAGATGATGCACTAGTCAGCTTGACTGTCTCCCTTATCTGCCTGCTTGAAAAATCACTGCAAGTGCTAAGGGATGATGGTGGAGGATGAGGATTCACCATTTCCATCATCTTCTGGACAGTCAGCGCCACGTGGTTCCTCACAAACGCATAGGCAGGGGACACTTTGTGAGGAGGATGAGGAGGAGTCAATGGAGGAGGAAGACATCCGTCCAGAGGAGGGAGTTACACAATTGTCCAGTACTCAGTGTGTACAGCGAGGGTGGGGTGATGACGAGCGGGCAGAGATCACGCCTCCAGCAGGGGACAGCGTTTCTTGGCCAGTTGGCAGTGTGCAGCACATGGTGGATTACATGCTGCAGTGCCTGAGAAACGACCGCCGCATCGCCCACATTCTCAACATGTCTGATTATTGGGTGTTCACCATCCTCGATCCTCGCTACCAGGACAACGTAGAAAGCCTCATCACACCGTTGAACCAGGAGCAAAAAATGCGGGAGTACCAAGACACACTGGTGAATTCCATCATCTTCTCCATTCCAACTGAGAGAAGTGCTGCTACTGCATTACAAAGCAGCTCAGTGCGTCCAGGCAGTGGAGGAGGCTCTGCTCAAAGAGGGAGCAGAAGCAGTGCCTCTGCCCAAGGCAAGACCAGTATCGCCCAACTGTGGCACAGTTTTGTGTGCCCGCCACAAAAGTCTACACCATCACAGACGGCTCCAGTCAGCAGGAGGCAACGGTTCCGTCAGATGGTGACAGACTACATGTCTTGCCCTCTTGCTGTACTCCCAGACGGCTCTTCCCCTTTCAAGTTTTGGGTCTCAAAGCTGGATACATGGCCAGAGCTAAGCCAGTATGCATTGGAGGTGCTGGCTTGCCCTGCGGCTAGTGTATTATCGGAACGCGTCTTTAGTGCTGCAGGTGGTGTACTAACTGACCGTCGCATGCGACTATCCTCCGATAACGTTGACCAGCTTACTTTCCTGAAAATGAACAAGGCCTGGATCTCGCAGGAATTTGCCACTCCTCTTCCTGATTAAATAATTAGGTGACTGTCTACAGTATCCAGGTCTCCTGTTGTGTTCATCTTTCTACCACCTGAACTTTAATTCCTGGGCTCCAACACCGCCAGTTGAGGCTCAGAAGTGCCGTCTGCACAGTCAAAACATACGACCCAGTGTTATTGGGTTTCAGTAACGTCAGCTGATCCCCAGCTGTGTAGCCGGCAATGTGTCCTGCGACCGCCACGCTGACACAACAACTGAAATGTAAGGGAACCTGTCCACCCCAAGGCGTTTGTTACTGAAAGAGCCACCTTGTGCAGCAGTAATGCTGCACAAGGAAAAGGTAGCTATTTTTGTTTCGCTCCTTGCACATGCAGAACTTAACACTTATAAAATGTGTCCACTGATACCGTAAAACCGTCCCGGAGGTGGGACTTTCCTTCGTAATATGACGCAGCACAGCTGTCATTCCTACCCCCTTGGCGCCGTGCCCCGGCTCCTCAGCGTTGTTTGATTCCATCCCGGAGCCTGCGCTGTTATGTTATCCCTTGGCCAGGCACACTTAGCGCTGCCCCTCTTCTGACATCATTTGGTGTCAGGCTGACTGCGCCTGTGCGGCCGCGCTGGCCGAGAGCCCGCCTCGCAGTGTCTTCTGATTTAATCCCACTGGGGGCCTGAGATCCATGGACATGCGCAGTGCATATCTGAACCTCCGCCTCTCACTCATCTCCCTATGCCTTCTTCAGACTGTGCGCCGTCAGCTGATCCCTAATAGCATGCCACGGCCGTGACGCCGCACAGTCTGAAGAAGCCGTAGGGAGGGGAGTGAGAGGCGAGGATATGCACTGCGCATGGCCACGGATCCCAGGCCGCGGTGGGATTACATTAGACGACACTGCGAGGCGGGCTCTCGGCCAGCGCGGCCGCACAGGCGCAGCCAGCCTGACACCAAATGATGTCAGAAGATGGGCAGCGATAAGTGTGCCTGG
Source organism: Ranitomeya variabilis (assembly GCF_051348905.1). Classification (NCBI taxonomy): domain Eukaryota; kingdom Metazoa; phylum Chordata; class Amphibia; order Anura; family Dendrobatidae; genus Ranitomeya; species Ranitomeya variabilis. Next base: position 69,421,172 of record NC_135233.1, read on the forward strand.
CCAAGGGATAACATAATAGCGCAGGCTCCGGGACGGAATCAAACAACGCTGAGGAGCCGGGGCACGGCGCCAAGGGGGTAGGAATGACAGCTGTGCTGCGTCATATTACGAAGGAAAGTCCCACCTCCGGGATGGTCTCACGGTATCAGGGGACACATTTTATAAGTGTTTAGTTCTGTGTTTGCAAGGAGCATAATGAAAAGAGCCACCTTTTCCTTTTGCATCCTTTGTGCTGCACAAGCTGGCTCTTTCAGCTACAAACGCCTTGGGGGGGGCTAAAGGCTCCGTTTCGACTTTCTCCAATCAGGCTTCGGCCTACACTGTGTTCCTCTGCTCCTCCTGCTGTCCCTGGGCTCCAACACCGCTAGTTGTTGCCTGGTAGTGCTGTACGCACAGTCAACAGTCGCTCCTCTGTTATTGGGGTTCAGTAACGTAAGCTGTTCCCCAGCTGTGTGTGTGGCAATCCCTCCTATCTCCTCCACCTCCTCCTCCTGCTGTCCCTGGGCTCCAACACCGCTAGTTGTTGCCTGGTAGTGCTGTACGCACAGTCAACAGTCGCTCCTCTGTTATTGGGGTTCAGTAACGTCAGCTGTTCCCCAGCTGTGTGTGTGGCAATCCCTCCTATCTCCTCCACCTCCTCCTCCTGCTGTCCCTGGGCTCCAACACCGCTAGTTGTTGCCTGGTAGTGCTGTACGCACAGTCAACAGTCGCTCCTCTGTTATTGGGGTTCAGTAACGTCAGCTGTTCCCCAGCTGTGTGTGTGGCAATCCCTCCTATCTCCTCCACCTCCTCCTCCTGCTGTCCCTGGGCTCCAACACCGCTAGTTGTTGTCCAGAAGTGCTGTCCGCACAGAGCCAAACACCTCGCCAATGTGTTAGTGGGGTTCAGTAATGCCTGCTGCTCCCCTGCTGTGTATACGGCAACGTGTCATGCGACCGCCATGCAGGCACAACAACTTAAATTTAAGGGAACCTGTCCCCCCCCCCCAAGGCGTTTGTTACTGAAAGAGCCACCTTGTGCAGCAGTAATAATCATGCAAAAGGAAAAAGTGGCTCTTTTTGTGGTGCTCCTTGCACACGCTGAACTTGACACTTATGAAATGTGTCCCCTCACACCGTTAAACTGTCCGGTCGGAGGGACTTTCCTTTGTCATGTGACGCAGCACAGCTGTCATTCTTACCCCCTTGGTGCCGTGTGCCGCCTCCTCAGCGTTGTTTGAATCTGTCCCGGAGCCTGCGCTGTTATGTTAGCCCTTGTCCATGCACACATTTTGCGCTGCCCATCTTCTGACATCATTTGGTGTCAGGCTGGCTGCGCCTGTGCGGCCGCGCTGGACGAGATCCCACCTCGTAGTGTCTTCTGATTTAATCCCACTGCGGGCCTGTGATCCATGGACATGCGCAGTGCATATCTTAACCTCCGCCTCTCTCTCATCTCCCTCAGCCTTCTTCAGACTGTGCGCCGTCAGCTGATCCCTAATAGCATGCCACGGCCATGACGCCGCACAGTCTGAAGAAGCTGGAAGGAGGGGAGTGAGAGGCAAGGATATGCACTGTGCATGCCCATGGATCACAGGTCCGCAGAGTGATTACATTAGATTAGGCGGCGCACGGCGCCAAGGGGGTAAGAATGACAGCTGTGCTGCATCACATGACAAAGGAAAGTCCCTCCGACCGGACGGTTTAACGGTGTGAGTGGACACATTTCATAAGTGTCAAGTTCAGCGTTTACAAGGACCATAATTAAAAGAGCTAAGTTTACCTTTTCCAGCATTAGTGCTTTACAATATGGCTCTTTCAGCTACAAACCCCTGGGGGGGAGGGAGTTAAAGGTTCCCTTTCAACTTGCTCCAGTGCAGGCTTCGGCCTACACTATGCTCCTCCTGCTGACCCTGGGCTCTAACACCGCCAGTTGGCGCCCAGATGTGCTTGCTGCACAGAGAAAAACACCAGCCAATGTGTCAGTGGGGTTCAGCAACGCCAGCTGTACCCTTGCTGTGTAGCCGGCATCGTGTCCTGCAACAGCCACGCAGACACAAAGCTGCCACCAGTGCAGGCTTCGGCCTACACTCCGCTCCCTCTCCTCCTCCTGCTGACCCTGGGCTCTAACAACGCCAGTTGGGGCCCAGAAGTGCTGGCTGCACAGAGCCAAACACCTCGCCAATGTGTCAGTGGGGTTCAGCACCGCCAGCTGTTCCCCTTCTGTGTAGCCGCATCGTGTCCTGCAACAGCCACGCAGACACAAGAACTGAAATTGAAGGGAACTTGTCCCCCCTCCCCCAGGCGTTTGTATGTTTCACAGCCACCTTGTACAGCAGTAATGCTGCATGTGTGCAAGGTGGCTCAGAAACTTATTCCCCTTGCACACGTGGAACTGAACACGTCTAAAATGTGTCCTCTGTGACCATTAAACCGTCCCTGAGGTGTGACTTTCCTTTGTAATTACACGCTGCAACCCCCTTGGTAGCGCTGCCCGTCTTCTGGCATCATTGTTTGGCTGGCTGCGCCTCTGCGGCCGCCCTGGCCCACACAACGCCCCTCGGTGTCTTATTTATTTTGACTGCGAGGGTGTGATTGATGGGCATGAGCAGTGCATATGTTCGCCTGTCCCTCATCTCCTTTGGCCTTCTTCAGACTGTGCGGCTTCATGGCCGTGGCATGCGACAAGGGATCAGCTGACGCCGCACAGTCTGAAGCAGGTGTAAGGACCCGAGTGTGAGAGGCAAACATATGTACTGCGCCAGGCCATGAATCCCAGCCCCGCAGTGTTTTAACAATGTAAAGACACTGCGGGGCTGGGATTCATGGTCATCGCGAACCGCACCGGCCAACATTAAATGATGTCAGAAGATGGGCAGCGCTAACAGCGCAAGGCCAAGGGATAACACGACAGCGCAGACTCCTGTGCAGCAAATAATGACGCTCAGGAGGTCGCGCCCAGCACCAAGGTGGGATTTTTGCCAGCTGTGCTGCGTCTCATTACAAAGGGAACTCACGCCTCCAAAACAGTTTGACTGCTTAAGTGTTGTGAATTTGGATTCTGGGCTCCCCCGGTGGCCGCTTGTGGAATTGGACTTGTCATCCTCTTTCCTGTTTCACCTGGTTCCATCAGTAGTGGGTGTCGCTATTTAAGCTCATTTCTCTGGTGGTTTCTTGCCGGTCAACAATGTTATCTGATGCCTCTCAGTGCTTGTTCCTGCTTCTAGACAACTACTAGATAAGTTGGACTTTTGTCCATGTTTTGTTTTGCCTATTTGTTCCAGTTCACAGCTGAAGTTTTGTTACTGTGTCTGGAAAGCTCTCGTTGATCAGGGATTGCTACTCTGGCGTTATGAGTTAATGCCAGAGTTTAAGGTAATCTCTGGATGGTGTTTTGTTAGTGTTTTTCTGCTGACCATGAAAGTATACTATCTGTCTTCTGCTATCTAGTAAGCGGACCTCAAATTTGCTAAGACTATTTTCCTGCTGCGTTTGTAGTTTCATCTGAACTCACCGTCATTATATGTGGGGGGCTACTGTCTTCTTTGGAATATTTCTCTAGAGGTGAGCCAGGTCTTATATTTCCCTCTGCTAGCTATTTAGGTCTTAGGCCAGAGCTGGGCATCTAGCGATAAATAGGAAATGCTACCTGGCTATTTCTAGTTGCGCGGCAGGCTTAGTTCATGGTCAGTATAGTTCCATCTTCCGAGAGCTTGTCCCTCTATAGGCTTGCTATGATCTCTGCCTGCAGAGATCATGACAGTTTGACCGGCCAGTTAAAGTGTTAAAGACCCAGGTTGAGAAAGGAGAGTTATAAGAAGTCTGCTGGAATTTTTTTTTTTTTTCCTCCAGTCTGCCTTGCTGCAGTCTTTTTTCTCTCTCTCCTCCTAATCTCTGTATGCTCTGTGTGCACCTGACAATAATGGATCTCCAGAGTGTAACTGCGGGTTTGAATAATCTCATCACGAAAGTACAAAATTTACAAGATTTTGTGGTACATGCTCCGGTATCTGAGCCGAGAATTCCTTTGCCGGAGTTCTTCACAGGGAATAGAGCTAGCTTCCAGAATTTCCGAAATAATTGTAAGCTTTATTTGTCCCTGAAGTCTCGTTCAGCGGGAGACCCTGCTCAGCAGGTTAGGATTGTGATTTCCTTGCTCAGGGGTGACCCTCAAGATTGGGCCTTCTCATTGCCAGCAGGGGATCCTGCGTTACGCGATGTGGATGCGTTTTTTCTGGCCTTGGGCTTGCTTTATGAGGAACCTCATTTGGAACTTCAGGCAGAAAAAACTTTGATGGCACTATCTCAGGGGCAAGACGAAGCTGAAGTTTTCTGCCAAAAATTCCGTAAATGGTCTGTGCTTACTCAGTGGAATGAGTGCGCTTTGGCGGCAACTTTCAGAGAAGGTCTCTCTGATGCCGTTAAGGATGTTATGGTGGGGTTCCCTTTGCCTGCAGGTCTGAATGAGTCCATGACAATGGCTATTCAGATTGATAGGCGTCTGCGGGAGCGCAAACCGGTGCACCATCTGGCGGTGTCTATGGAAAAGACGCCAGAGAGTATGCAGTGTGATAGAATTCTGTCCAGGAGCGAGCGACAGAATTTTAGACGGAAGAATGGATTGTGTTTCTATTGTGGGGATTCTACTCATGTTATATCAGCATGCTCTAGGCGTACAAAGAAGCTTGATAAGTCTGTTTCCATTGGCACCATTCAGTCTAAGTTTATTTTGTCTGTAACCCTGATTTGCTCTTTGTCATCCATTGCCACGGACGCCTATGTTGACTCTGGCGCCGCTCTGAGTCTTATGGATTGGTCCTTTGCCAATCGTTGTGGTTTTAATTTAGAGCCTTTGGAGACTCTTATTCCTCTGAAGGGGATTGACTCCACCCCATTGGCTAATAATAAACCACAATACTGGACACAAGTAACCATGCGTATCAATCCGGATCACCAGGAGATTATTCGTTTCCTGGTGCTGTATAATTTACATGACGATTTGGTACTGGGATTGCCATGGTTGCAGTCTCACAACCCAGTCTTGGACTGGAGAGCAATGTCTGTGTTGAGCTGGGGATGTAAGGGTATTCATGGGGACGTACCTTTGGTTTCTATTTCGTCGTCCATTCCCTCTGAAGTCCCTGAGTTCCTCTCTGATTATCAAGACGTCTTTGACGAACCCAAGCTTGGGTCGTTACCTCCGCACCGTGAGTGCGATTGTGCCATAGATTTGATACCGGGTTGTAAATATCCAAAGGGTCGTTTGTTTAATTTGTCTGTGCCGGAACATGCTGCTATGCGGGAATATATAAAGGAGTCTTTGGAAAAGGGACATATTCGTCCATCTTCTTCTCCCTTGGGAGCTGGGTTTTTCTTTGTCTCAAAAAAAGACGGCTCTTTGAGACCATGTATTGATTATCGGCTTCTGAATAAGATCACTGTTAAGTATCAATACCCATTGCCATTGCTTACTGATTTGTTTGCTCGTATAGAGGGTGCTAAGTGGTTCTCTAAAATTGATCTTCGTGGGGCGTATAATTTGGTGCGGATCAGGCAGGGGGATGAGTGGAAGACCGCATTTAATACGCCCGAGGGCCACTTTGAGTATTTGGTCATGCCTTTTGGTCTTTCTAATGCCCCTTCAGTTTTCCAGTCTTTTATGCATGATATTTTCCGCGATTTTCTGGATAAATTTATGATAATATATCTGGATGATATTCTGATTTTTTCTGATGACTGGGACTCTCATGTCCAGCAGGTCAGGAGAGTTTTTCAGGTTCTGCGGTCTAATTCTTTATGTGTGAAGGGGTCTAAGTGCGTTTTTGGGGTCCAGAAAATTTCCTTTTTGGGGTATATTTTTTCTCCCTCTTCCATTGAGATGGATCCCGTCAAGGTGCAAGCTATTTGTGACTGGACTCAGCCCTCCTCTCTTAAGGGTCTTCAGAGATTTTTGGGCTTTGCCAACTTTTACCGCCGATTTATTGCTGGTTTTTCGGATGTCGTTAAACCACTGACTGATTTGACCAGACAAGGCGCTGATGTTGCTAATTGGTCCCCTCATGCTGTAGAGGCCTTTCAGGAGCTTAAGCGCCGTTTTGCCTCTGCCCCTGTGTTGCGTCAGCCTGATGTGAATCTGCCTTTTCAGGTTGAGGTTGACGCTTCGGAGATCGGAGCTGGGGCAGTGTTGTCGCAGAAAGGTTCCGACTGCTCCGTCATTAGGCCTTGTGCCTTCTTTTCTCGCAAATTTTCGCCCGCAGAGCGGAATTATGATGTTGGGAATCGGGAGCTTTTGGCCATGAAGTGGGCGTTTGAGGAGTGGCGCCATTGGCTCGAGGGGGCTAGGCATCAGGTGGTGGTATTGACTGACCACAAAAATTTGATTTATCTTGAGACTGCCAGACGCCTGAATCCTAGACAGGCGCGCTGGTCTTTATTTTTTTCTCGCTTTAATTTTGTGGTGTCATACCTACCGGGTTCTAAGAATGTTAAGGCAGATGCCCTTTCTAGGAGTTTTGACCCGGACTCTCCTGGTAATTCTGAACCCACAGGTATCCTTAGGGAGGGAGTAATTTTGTCGGCCGTTTCTCCTGATCTGCGGCGGTCCTTGCAAGAGTTTCAGGCGGATAGACCGGATCGTTGTCCGCCTGATAGACTGTTTGTTCCGGATGATTGGACCAGCAGAGTCATCTCTGAGGTACATTCTTCTGCATTGGCAGGTCATCCCGGAATTTTTGGTACCAGGGATTTGGTGGCAAGATCCTTCTGGTGGCCTTCCCTGTCACGAGATGTGCGAGTCTTTGTGCAGTCATGTGACGTTTGTGCTCGGGCCAAGTCTTGTAGTTCTCGGGCTAGCGGACTGCTGTTGCCCTTGCCTATTCCTAAGAGGCCTTGGACACACATCTCGATGGATTTTATTTCAGATCTGCCTGTTTCCCAGAAGATGTCTGTCATCTGGGTGGTCTGTGACCGTTTCTCTAAAATGGTCCATTTGGTTCCTCTGCCCAAGTTGCCTTCTTCTTCTGAGTTGGTTCCTCTGTTTTTTCAGAATGTTGTCCGATTGCACGGTATTCCTGAGAATATTGTTTCTGACAGAGGTACCCAATTTGTGTCTAGATTTTGGCGGGCATTCTGTGCTAGGATGGGCATAGATTTGTCTTTTTCATCTGCTTTTCACCCTCAGACTAATGGCCAGACCGAGCGGACTAATCAGACCCTTGAGACATATCTGAGGTGTTTTGTCTCTGCTGACCAGGATGATTGGGTTGCTTTTTTGCCATTGGCAGAGTTCGCCCTCAATAATCGGGCCAGTTCTTCCACCTTGGTGTCCCCGTTTTTCTGTAATTCGGGGTTTCACCCTCGATTTTCCTCCGGTCAGGTGGAATCCTCGGATTGTCCTGGAGTGGATGCGGTGGTGGAGAGATTGCATCACATCTGGGGGCAGGTTATGGACAATTTGAAGTTGTCCCAGGAGAAGACTCAGCGTTTTGCCAACCGTCATCGTCGTGTTGGTTCTCGGCTTTGTGTTGGAGATTTAGTGTGGTTGTCTTCTCGTTTTGTCCCTATGAGGGTCTCTTCTCCTAAGTTTAAACCTCGGTTCATCGGCCCTTATAGAATATTGGAGATTCTTAATCCTGTTTCTTTCCGTTTGGACCTCCCTGCGTCCTTTTCCATTCATAACGTTTTTCATCGGTCGTTATTGCGCAGGTATGAGGTACCTGTTGTACCTTCAGTTGAGCCTCCTGCTCCGGTGTTGGTTGAGGGTGAGTTGGAGTACGTTGTGGAGAAAATTTTGGACTCTCGTGTTTCCAGACGGAAACTCCAGTATCTGGTCAACTGGAAGGGTTACGGCCAGGAGGATAATTCTTGGGTCAATGCATCTGATGTTCATGCTTCTGATCTTGTTCGTGCCTTCCATAGGGCTCATCCTGGTCGCCCTGGTGGATCTGGTGAGGGTTCGGTGCCCCCTCCTTGAGGGGGGGGTACTGTTGTGAATTTGGATTCTGGGCTCCCCCGGTGGCCGCTTGTGGAATTGGACTTGTCATCCTCTTTCCTGTTTCACCTGGTTCCATCAGTAGTGGGTGTCGCTATTTAAGCTCATTTCTCTGGTGGTTTCTTGCCGGTCAACAATGTTATCTGATGCCTCTCAGTGCTTGTTCCTGCTTCTAGACAACTACTAGATAAGTTGGACTTTTGTCCATGTTTTGTTTTGCCTATTTGTTCCAGTTCACAGCTGAAGTTTTGTTACTGTGTCTGGAAAGCTCTCGTTGATCAGGGATTGCTACTCTGGCGTTATGAGTTAATGCCAGAGTTTAAGGTAATCTCTGGATGGTGTTTTGTTAGTGTTTTTCTGCTGACCATGAAAGTATACTATCTGTCTTCTGCTATCTAGTAAGCGGACCTCAAATTTGCTAAGACTATTTTCCTGCTGCGTTTGTAGTTTCATCTGAACTCACCGTCATTATATGTGGGGGGCTACTGTCTTCTTTGGAATATTTCTCTAGAGGTGAGCCAGGTCTTATATTTCCCTCTGCTAGCTATTTAGGTCTTAGGCCAGAGCTGGGCATCTAGCGATAAATAGGAAATGCTACCTGGCTATTTCTAGTTGCGCGGCAGGCTTAGTTCATGGTCAGTATAGTTCCATCTTCCGAGAGCTTGTCCCTCTATAGGCTTGCTATGATCTCTGCCTGCAGAGATCATGACACTTAAGGGCCTAAATGTTATACGTGTTTCTTTCTGCGTGTGCAAGGAGCAAAATTAAAAGAGCAACCTTTGACTTGTGCAGCATTACTGCTGCCCAAGCTGTGGCTCTTGTAATTTGTAACCCCTGAGGGGGGGTTAAAGGTTACCTTTAAAATCGGTTCAATTAGGCTTCGGCCTACACTCTGCTCCACCTGCAGAGCCCGGGCTCCAACACCGCTAGTTGCTGTCCGGAACTGCTGGCTGCACAGAGCAAAACACACGCCACTCTGTCAGTGGGGTTCAGCACCGTTAGCTGTTCCCCTGCTGTGTAGCCGGCATCGTGTCCTGCAACAGCCACGCAGACACAAAGCTTCCACCAGTCCAGGCTTCGGCCTACACTCCGCTCCCTCTCCTCCTCCTGCTGACCCTGGGCTCTAACAACGCCAGTTGGGGCCCGGTACTGCTAGCTGCACAGAGAAAAACACCAGCCAATGTGTCAGTGGGGTTCAGCACCGCCAGCTGTTCCCCTGCTGTGTAGCCGGCAACGTGTCCTGCAACAGCCACGCAGACACAAGAACTGAAATTGAAGGGAACCTGTCCCCCCTCCCCCAGGTGTTTGTATGTTTTACAGCCACCTTGTACAGCAGTAATGCTGCATGTGTGCAAGGTGGCTCATAAACTTATTCTCCTTGCACACGTGGAACAGAACACGTCTACAATGTGTCCCCTGAGACCATTAAAACGTCCCTGAGGTGTGACTTTACTTTGTAATGACACGCAACAACCCCCTTGGTAGCACAGCCCTTCTTCTGACATCATTGTTTGGCTGGCTGCGCCTCTGCGGCCGCCCTGCCCGACACAACGCCCCTCGGTGTCTTATTTATTTTGACTGCGAGGGTGTGATTGACGGGCATGAGCAGTGCATATCTTCGCCAGGCTGTCACTCAGCTCCTTCCGCCTTCTTCAGACTGTGCGGCTTCATGGCCATGGCATGCGATAAGGGATCAGCTGACGCCGCACAGTCTGTAGCAGGTGTAAGGACACGAGCGAGAGGCGAACATATGTACTGCGCCAGGCCATGAATCCCAGCCCCGCAGTGTGAAACACTGTAAAGACACTGCGGGGCTGGGATTCATGGGCATCGCGAACCGCACCGGCCGACATAAAATGATGTCAGAAGACGGGCAGCGCATGGCCAAGGGATAACGCAACAACGCAGACTCTGTACAGCAAAATGCGATGCTCAGGAGGCCACGCCAAGCACCAAGGTGGGATTTTTGCCAGCTGTGCTGCGTCTCATTACAAAGGGAACTCCCGCCTCCAAGACAGATTGACTGTATAAGGGCCAAAATGTTGTACGTGTTTCATTCAGCTTGTACAAGGAACAAAATTAAAAGAGCAACCTTTGACTTGTGCAGCACTACTGCTGCATAAGGCGTGGCTCTTCTAGTTTGTAACACCGGAGGGGGGGTTAAAGGTTACCTTTAAAATTGGTTCAATTAGGCTTCGGCCTACACTCTACTCCCTCTCCTCCTGCTGACCCTGGGCTCTAACACCGCCAGTTGGGGCCCGGTACTGCTAGCTGCACAGAGAAAAACACCAGCCAATGTGTCAGTGGGGTTCAGCACCGCCAGCTGTTCCCCTGCTGTGTAGCCGGCAACGTGTCCTGCAACAGCCACGCAGACACAAAGCTGACGCCAGTGCAGGCTTCGGCCTACACTCCGCTCCCTCTCCTCCTCCTGCTGACCCTGGGCTCTAACACTGCCAGTTGGGGCCCGGTACTGCTAGCTGCACAGAGAAAAACACCAGCCAATGTGTCAGTGGGGTTCAGCACCGCCAGCTGTTCCCCTGCTGTGTAGCCGGCAACGTGTCCTGCAACAGCCACGCAGACACAAGAACTGAAATTGAAGGGAACCTGTCCCCCCTCCCCCAGGTGTTTGTATGTTTTACAGCCACCTTGTACAGCAGTAATGCTGCATGTGTGCAAGGTGGCTCATAAACTTATTCTCCTTGCACACGTGGAACAGAACACGTCTACAATGTGTCCCCTGAGACCATTAAAACGTCCCTGAGGTGTGACTTTACTTTGTAATGACACGCAACAACCCCCTTGGTAGCACAGCCCTTCTTCTGACATCATTGTTTGGCTGGCTGCGCCTCTGCGGCCGCCCTGCCCGACACAACGCCCCTCGGTGTCTTATTTATTTTGACTGCGAGGGTGTGATTGACGGGCATGAGCAGTGCATATCTTCGCCAGGCTGTCACTCAGCTCCTTCCGCCTTCTTCAGACTGTGCGGCTTCATGGCCGTGGCATGCGATAAGGGATCAGCTGACGCCGCACAGTCTGTAGCAGATGTAAGCACACGAGCGAGAGGCGAACATATGTACTGCGCCAGGCCATGAATCCCAGCCCCGCAGTGTGAAACACTGTAAAGACACTGCGGGGCTGGGATTCATGGGCATCGCGAACCGCACCGGCCGACATGAAATGATGTCAGAAGACGGGCAGCGCATGGCCAAGGGATAACGCAACAACGCAGACTCCTGTACAGCAAAATGCGATGCTCAGGAGGCCGCGCCAAGCACCAAGGTGGTATTTTTGCCAGCTGTGCTGCGTCTCATTACAAAGGGAACTCCCGCCTCCAAGACAGATTGACTGTATAAGGGCCAAAATGTTGTACGTGTTTCATTCAGCTTGTGCAAGGAACAAAATTAAAAGAGCAACCTTTAACTTGTGCAGCACTACTGCTGCAGAAGGCGTGGCTCTTCTAGTTTGTAACACCGGAGGGGGGGTTAAAGGTTACCTTTAAAATTGGTTCAATTAGGCTTCGGCCTACACTCTACTCCCTCTCCTCCTGCTGACCCTGAGCTCTAACACCGCCAGTTGGGGCCCGGTACTGCTAGCTGCACAGAGAAAAACACCAGCCAATGTGTCAGTGGGGTTCAGCACCGCCAGCTGTTCCCCTGCTGTGTAGCCGGCAACATGTCCTGCAACAGCCACGCAGACACAAAGCTGCCGCCAGTGCAGGCTTCGGCCTACACTCCGCTCCCTCTCCTCCTCCTACTTACCCTGGACTCTAACACCGCCAGTTGGGGCCCGGTACTGCTAGCTGCACAGAGAAAAACACCAGCCAATGTGTCAGTGGGGTTCAGCACCGCCAGCTGTTCCCCTGCTGTGTAGCCGGCAACGTGTCCTGCAACAGCCACGCAGACACAAGAACTGAAATTGAAGGGAACCTGTCCCCCCTCCCCCAGGTGTTTGTATGTTTTACAGCCACCTTGTACAGCAGTAATGCTGCATGTGTGCAAGGTGGCTCATAAACTTATTCTCCTTGCACACGTGGAACAGAACACGTCTACAATGTGTCCCCTGAGACCATTAAAACGTCCCTGAGGTGTGACTTTACTTTGTAATGACACGCAACAACCCCCTTGGTAGCACAGCCCTTCTTCTGACATCATTGTTTGGCTGGCTGCGCCTCTGCGGCCGCCCTGCCCAACACAACGCCCCTCGGTGTCTTATTTATTTTGACTGCGAGGGTGTGATTGACGGGCATGAGGAGTGCATATCTTCGCCAGGCTGTCACTCAGCTCCTTCCGCCTTCTTCAGACTGTGCGGCTTCATGGCCGTGGCATGCAATAAGGGATCAGCTGACGCCGCACAGTCTGTAGCAGGTGTAAGGACACGAGCGAGAGGCGAACATATGTACTGCGCCAGGCCATGAATCCCAGCCCCGTAGTGTGAAACACTGTAAAGACACTGCGGGGCTGGGATTCATGGGCATCGCGAACCGCACCGGCCGACATGAAATGATGTCAGAAGACGGGCAGCGCATGGCCAAGGGATAACGCAACAACGCAGACTCCTGTACAGCAAAATGCGATGCTCAGGAGGCCGCGCCAAGCACCAAGGTGGTATTTTTGCCAGCTGTGCTGCGTCTCATTACAAAGGGAACTCCCGCCTCCAAGACAGATTGACTGTATATGGGCCAAAATGTTGTACGTGTTTCATTCAGCTTGTGCAAGGAACAAAATTAAAAGAGCAACCTTTGACTTGTGCAGCACTACTGCTGCATAAGGCGTGGCTCTTCTAGTTTGTAACACCTGAGGGGGGGTTAAAGGTTACCTTTAAAATTGGTTCAATTAGGCTTCGGCCTACACTCTACTCCCTCTCCTCCTGCTGACCCTGGGCTCTAACACCGCCAGTTGGGGCCCGGTACTGCTAGCTGCACAGAGAAAAACACCAGTCAATGTGTCAGTGGGGTTCAGCACCGCCAGCTGTTCCCCTGCTGTGTAGCCGGCAACGTGTCCTGCAACAGCCACGCAGACACAACAGACCTACAAATGCCTCCAGTGCAGGCTTCGGCCTACACTCTGCTGCCCCTGCTGACCCTTTGCTCCAACACCGCTAGTTGGGGCTCTAGGAAGACAAGCTTGATTAGGTCCCCATCCTGGTTCCAGCACCGTCAGCTGGTTCAGGGCAGAGCCTTTGGCTTAGGTGCCTCCCTCTGGGTATCCGAGTTCCACCAACGTCAGGTGGTCCTTGGTAGTGCTTTCAGGCACGGGTACCTCCTGCTTAGTAACCGGGTTCCAGTAACGTCAGCTGGTCCTCGGTAGTTCCATTGGCTCTTGGACCTTTGGCTACCCATCCGGGTTCCAGTACCGTCAGCTGGTTCTCGGCAGTGTCTTTTGCTCTTGTACCTTCTGCTCCCCATCCTGGTTCCAGTACCGTCAGCTGGTTCCGGGCAGAGCCTTTGGCTTAGGTGCCTCCCTCTGGGTATCCGAGTTCCACCAACATCAGGTGGTCCTTGGTAGTGCTTTCAGCACGGGTGCCTCCTGCTTAGTAACCGGGTTCCAGTAACGTCAGCTGGTCCTCGGTAGTTCCATTGGCTCTTGGACCTTCGGCTACCCATCCGGGTTCCAGTACCGTCAGCTGGTTCTCGGCAGTGTCTTTTGCTCTTGTACCTTCTGCTCCCCATCCTGGTTCCAGTACCGTCAGCTGGTTCTGGGCAGAGCCTTTGGCTTAGGTGCCTCCCTCTGGGTATCTGAGTTCCACCAACGTCAGGTGGTCCTTGGTAGTGCTTTCAGGCACGGGTACCTCCTGCTTAGTAACCGGGTTCCAGTAACGTCAGCTGGTCCTCGGTAGTTCCATTGGCTCTTGGACCTTCGGGTAGCCATCCGAGTTCCAGTTCCATCAGCTTTTTCTCAGCATTTTCTCAGCCTTCTTGTACCTTCTGCTACATTTCCAAGTTCAAGACCCTAAAGACGACGACCCGGAAGACCACCCCTAAGATGACGACGACACCAGAGACGACAACCACTGAGATGACGACGACCCTGGAAACGATGACCCTGAAGACCACCCCGATGACGACGACCCCAGAGACGACGACCCTGGAGACGACGACGACCCTGGAGACGACGACGACCTGGAAGACCGAGAAGCAGAAGAACAAGAGGCTGCAGAACAAAGAGCAGAAGAACATTAAGCATAAGACTAAATATCAGAGCAAAAGATATTATCTAAATTATAAGCAGAAGAAGACTAAGCAGTGTATGGGGGTGAGTCCGTTCCTCCTCGTGGTGCCCCTGGATAAAGCCTGATGCTGCAGGCCAAACTGAACGCAGACAAATGTAACTGTTTTGTGACAGGCAGAACGGAAGGTGTAATCTTCAAACTTTTATAGATAACAACTACGGGAATGCCTGTCACAAATAAGAATATGATGAAGAAGTTGAATATGAAGAAGATAATAGTAAAATAAAAAGAATATGAACAATGTAACAAAAAAAATAATAGGTAGAAGATGAAGAAGAAGATGAATAAGGTGAAGAAGTTGATGTCAAAGAAGCTGATGATGAGGATAATGAAGAAGAAAGTGTGGGAGAAGTAAAAAAGAAGGTGAAGGGCGTGGAAGTAGTGAAACTTCAATATCTGACAAAATTTAAAAAAAATTAACATAGTCAAAATCTTTCTAACGCCGAACGTCATAAAAAACAAAACAAAATCCTGCTATTCTATTAGATTGGGCTAAACCTCTGTGCCTTTAATGTCTCCGCCACCTCCCCCAATACATCCTACATTATTCTTAGTTGTTTTCCTTCATGTAGAATGAACCTACAAGTTAAGAAAGGGTTTATTTTAATTCCGATATTTTCGTCCCATTGACTTGCATTGGGATCGGGTATCGGTATCGGATTAGATCCGATACTTTGACGGTATCGGCCGATACTTTCCGATACCGATACTTTCCGATATCGGAAGGTATCGCTCAACACTAATAATAATATAATAATTAATATAAATAATAATATAATAATATCATAATAATATAAATAAAAACGTCACCTCGGCATGCAAAAAAAAAGCCCTCACGTAACCCAGGGTTATGGAAAATGGAGACGCTATGGGTATCGGAAAATGGCGCTATTTTTTTTTTTAACAAAGTTTGGAATTTTTTTCACCACTTAGATAAAAAAGAACCTAGACATGTTTGGTGTCTATGAACTCGTAATGGCCTGGGGAATCATACTTGCAGGTCAGTTTTAGCATTTAGTGAACCTAGTAAAAAAGCTAAACAACAAGTGTGGTATTGCATTTGGAATTTTTTTCCTGTTTTCTAGTACATGACATGGTAAAACCAATAGTGTCTTTGAAAATTACAACTCATCCCACAAAAAAACAAGCCCTCACATCGCAAAACCGAAAAAATCTCTGGGGGTGAAGGGGTTAATTGTAATTTTTTTTCTTTCACTGTATCATCTTACAAACATGCAATAAAAAACAAATCAAAACATATGTATCCCAAAATGTTATCAATTTTGAAGTGTATATTTAAATGTACAGTATGAATGGCAATAAAATAGTAAAAGCTTTATAAAGCAAATCTAAAAATGTAAAACTTATTAGATTGCAATCAGCAAACCTATGGGAAATAAGGGGTCCCCGCTTATCAAAAAATAAAAGGGCAGTAGCACCCAGTAGTGACCCTTCTGATTGACTATGTTCAGCTCTTGGAAAATCAAGTGAACATTATTATTATCACTGTTATTCATTATTATAGTGCCATTAATTCCATGTCACTTTACATGTGAGGAGCGATATATATAATAAAAAACAAGTACAGTAATCTTAACAATACAAGTCCGGACTGGTACAGAAGGTGAGACTACCCTGCCCGTGAGGTCTCACAATCTACAAGGGATGGGTGAGGATACAGTAGGTGATGGTAGAGCTGGCCATGCAGTGGTTTGGTGGATCGGTGGTTACTGCAGGTTGTAGGCTTGTCATAAGAGGTGAGTCTTCACGTTCCTTTTGAAGGTTTACATAGTAGGCGAGAGTCTGATATGTTGGGGTAGAGAGTTTCAGAGCAGGGGGGATGCCTGGGAGAAAGCTTGTATGCGATTGTGGGAAGAGGAGATAAGAGGGGAGTAGAGAAGGATATCTGGTGAGGATAGGAGGTTGCGTGCAGGCAAGTACCGGGAGACTAGGTCACAGATGTATGGAGGACGCAGGTTGTGAATGGCTTTGTATGTCATTGTTAGGGTTTTGAACTGGAGTCTCTGGGTAATGGGGAGCCAGTGCAGGGATTGACAGAGAGGAAAGGCTGGGGAATAGCAGTGGGACAGGTGAATTAGTCAGGCAGCAGAGTTTACAATAGATTGGAGGGGTACCAGGTTGTTAGAGGGGAGGCCACAGAGCAGGAGGTTGCAGTAGTCAAAATGGGAGATGATGCACTAGTGTTTTTGCAGATTGTTGGTTGAGGAATGTGCGGGTCTGGGAAATATTTTTGAGTTGAAGTCGGCAGGAAGTGGAGAGGGCTTGGATATGTGGTTTGAAAGAAAGATCAGTGTCATAGATTTCCCCGAGGCAGTGAGCTTGTGGGACTGGGGTGAGTGAGTAGCCATTTACTTTACTGGATAGGTCCAAAGGGGGTCTAGTGAGATGGGGGAAAGATGATGAATTCTGTTTTGTCCATATTAAGTTTTAGAAATCTAACAGAGAAGGATGAAATAGCAGACAGGCATTGTTGGATTCTGGTTAGTAGGGAGGTGATATCTGGTCCAGAGATGTAGATCTGTGTGTCATCAGCATAGAGGTGATACTAAAATTCGTGAGATTCTATGAGCTGTCCCAGGCCGAAGGTGTAAATGGAGAAGAGCAGGGGACCTAGGACTTAACATTGTGGGACTCTGACAGATAGGGAGTGAGGAGAGGAGGTGGTGTACAAGTGGGCGATGCTGAATGTCTGATCTGTTAGGTATGATCCTAGATAGGGCCATGTGTGTGATGCCAAGAGAGCATCTGTAGTAATAGAAAATAGTCCACTGTGTCAAAGGAAGAGGACAGGTCCAGGAGGAGGAGGACAGAGTAGTGTTGGTTGGCTTTGGTGGTTAATAGGTCATTGGTAACTTTAGTTAGGGAAATTTCAGTGGAGTTATGCGGTCGGTAGCCATATTGTAAGTGGTTGAAGAGGGAGCATGAGCATGAAGAACGGTGGGAGGGCAGTTCAAGATGGACACGTTGTTCCAATAGATTTGAGGCACAGGGGAGAAGTGATGTGGGTTGATAGCTAAATACAGAGGATCGGTCAAAGAGAGCTTTTTGAGGATAGGTGTGATTGAGGCACATTTGAAGCATGAGGAGAAAACACTAGTTGTTAGTGATAGGTTGAAGAGATGGGTTAGGGTTGGGATTAAGGCTGTGGTGAGGTTAGGGATGAAGTGGGATGGGTTCGGGTCAAGTCCACAGGTGGTGAGATGTGATCTTGAGAGTAGAGTGGAGAGTCGATCTTCTGTAATGGTGGAGAAGTTGGTTTTGGAGGGCTACAGGCCAAAGTTTTCTCTAATGTTATCAATCTTCTGCTTGAAGAATGAGGCAAAGCCTTCAGCTGAGAAGAGTGGAGAATGAAGAGGTGTTGGGGGATGAAGGAGAGAATTGAAAGTGTTGAGTAGCTGTTTAGGATTGTGAGACAGGGAGAATATGAGAGATGAGAAGTAGGTTTGTTTTGCTGCAGTGAGTTTGACCTTGAAAGTAGCGAGGGACAGTTTGAAGCGATTAAGTGTTCGTTCGAGTGGGATCTTTTCCATCTCCGCTCAGCAACCCTAGAAGCCCACCTCAGTTCTTTGGTCAGGCTGGTGTGCCAAGGTTGTCTGTTGATTTTACAAGCTTTGGTATGTGTGAAAGCGATTCCAGAGCTGCAGCTATTGGGTTATGTAAAGCGGCAGCAGCATCCGCATTGTGTCAGGAACTTATGTCTGTAAGAGGGAGAAGGGATTCAGAGAGTGAGTCTAGATGGAGGTGTTTAAGATTTCTGTGAGGGTGTGCAAGTTTGTGGAGTGGGGAATGTGGACAAGGAGAAGAGAGGGAAGAGAATGTAAGTAGGTTGTGGTTAGAAAGAGGGAGTTGCAAGTTAGAGAGGTTAGATAAGGAGCAGAGACGTGTGAAGATGAGGTCCAATGTGTGGCCATCTTTGTGAGTGCTGCAGTAGACCATTGAGTGAGGCCAAAGGAGAAAGTGAGAGATAGAAGTTTAGGGGCAGCTGAGAGGGAAGGGTTAGTGGGGATGTAGACGTCACCCATGATGATAGTGGGGATGTCAGTGGAGAGGAAACAAAGTAGCCAAGTAGTGAAGTGGTCGAAGATGGTGGTGGCTGGCCCTGGGGGCCAGTAAATGACAGCCCATTGGAGGTTGGAGGGGGAGTAGATGTGCACAGAGTGCACCTCAAAGGAAGAGAGGGTAACATAGGGTCGCAGTGGGATTTAAGAAGGGACAGTTATCTGACAGGAGAAAAACAACTCCTCCACCATGCTTGCTGATGGGGGAGTGTTGGAAATGTGGAATCCACCATACAAAAGTACAGCAGGAGAGGCTGTGTCAGAGGGGGTGAGCCAGGTTTTGATGATGGCGAGGAAGGAAAGTTTGTTAGTAATAAAAAGATCATGGATGTAGGAAAGTTTGTTGCAGACAGCGAGAGTGTTCAATAGATCTCCTGTTAGTGGGACCGGGGAAGCGGGGCTGGGTGAATGGGTATAAAGTTAGAGAGGTTGCAGAAATTTGAGATAGAGTGTGGATGGGAGGTAGAAATTACTGTGGGGATGTGATGAGAAGAACCAGGATTTGGAGAGATATCGCCGACAGTGAGGAAGAGCAGAGACAGTGATAGCAGGTGGGAGCAGGAAAGAGCACAAGGGGGCTGTCTGTGTTTGAAGACAGAGGATTGTATGTTGAGGAACAGTTCTGAGGAGGAGGTGAGATGGATGTGGAGGATGGAAGGAAAGATAACCAGTTCCTTACTAGGGGTAGGGATTAGGGGGATAGTAGAAAGAATTATAGGGGTAAGAGTGAAAACAAACAGAAACATTATTTACTGTGACAGTATCCAGTTATAATAATAATAATAATAATTTTTATTTATATAGCACCAACATATTCCGCAGCGCTTTACAACTTATAGAGGGGACTTGTACAGACAATAGACATTACAGCATAACAGAAATCACAGTTCAAAATAGATACCAGGAGGAACGAGGGCCCTGCTCGCAAGCTTACAAACTATGAGGAAAAGGGGAGACACGAGAGGTGGATGGTAACAATTGCTTTAGTTATTTGGACCAGCCATAGTGTAAGGCTCGGGTGTTCATGTAAAGCTGCATGAAGTTACCTTCTATTCCCTTCTGATTCAATTCTGGATTAATTCATAGCTCACACTTCTATGATGCACTTTTATATGATGCACTGGGCAGACTGATGTCTTGGCAGATGAATGGTTTGCAATATATTTGCTTGAAAATGCATTCAGGTGTGGAGCTGAGGGGAGTGGTCTGTGCTCATCTTGGTCAGATGATTAAGAGTGAGCCAGATACAGGATGATCAAGGCAGAGTAAACAAGGAGGTCAAAAATAACATTGGGGGTATAGCAGGGGTTAGTTGAAAAACATACCAAGTGGTTGCAAGAAGCAGAAGTAGTGAAAATTCAGTGTGGAAAGTTGGGTGACGTACCTGTAGGGAGAATAGATAAATGGACAAGCTGATTAGAGTGCAATGGTGGCCGATGGCAGGGTACAGACTGTATATATCATATTAAATTCTGGATTAATTCATATCTCACATTTCTATGATGCACTTATGTGATGCACTGGGCAGACTGACATTGTGCAAACTCAGACTTCGAGGAAGTCAGAGCTGATCAAAACTGTTGGGACTTAGAGCTTAGGTGAGCACAGTTGCCCCTTTGTCTTGATAAATGGGGATCTCAACTCTCGGCCCCCCACAGGTCTAAATGACAACAAAAATTGTAGAAACTGTAGGTATACTTTAAGTAGATTTGTTTAGTATGCAGCTAAATGAAAAAATAATAGTTCCAATAGATTTGCCTCAAATCAGCGAGTTGGTAACCCAACTGATTCAAAGATTGTGGGTGCTTGTTTTCTTTTTTTCTAGATGACAATTCATACTTGACCATCTGTCGTAAAAGCCTAAAGAAGTCATACAAATTGCAAATGCAACATGAAACTAAAATAATAGTTGTGCAGAACGACTTGTATTCAGTGAATTAGTTTTAAAGGAACCTGTCACCAGGTTTTTCCCAAATAAAGTAGGGCCACCACCTATATACAGCATTTTAGAAAGCTGTATATATGCCAAATGTGCTGTGCATAACACAAAAAAGAGATTTTATTACACTCACTTATGCCTTGGTCCTGTCTAATGGGCACGGCTGGTCTTGATCAAATACCTCCTCTCTTCCTGTGATTGCTGCTGTCCTTCTTGCTTCATGTGGATGACGCGTCCTACATCATTCACACAGTGTCCTCCATCGCGCTCCTGTGCAGTCGTACGTCTCTCTGCCCTGCTGGGCCAAGTATTGTAATATGCAAGCTCTGGGAAAGGACAAAGAAAACAGGAGCATGCGCACTGCAATACGAAAAAGAAGAATTGCGAAACACGCGTCGGGGCAGAGGGACGCCGAGGTTTTTCACGTGGCGATTTGTGAGGAAATTTATTCACTTACTCACCATATGATTTTCACAACCATAGTTTGTCATACTCTAGAATATCTACAGGGACGAGACTTCTCTTACCCTAATAATAGTGATTAAAGAGACTCTCGCTTAGGCTCTGTGTACTGATAGGTTGAGCTCGGACACAAACCTGCTAGCAATGTGGGTCATTCATTGGAAGTTATTTATTTATCACATATTTAGCCACTGTTTTAGAAAAATCCTACGGAAGTTTAGTCCCTCTTTTTTGGATTATGTACCCTTCTTGTAATATGTTAATTACGTTTTAAATTTGGTTTAATAAATATTGATTTTATTCAAGTACCAATGTGGAGATCTTTTAATGTTTTATCACCCTGATAGTGAGATATTGTATAATACATGATGTGCAATGTTATATGTATGCTTATTAATTTGTATCATGAACCAAACTGCTCCACATAGTTTTAAAAAGGGTTTTTAGGGGCTAATTTGTAATTTTGGCAGCCTGTCTGGTAAATTTACAAGAATAATTTTATAATCTATAACTCAAATATTATAATTGTGCTAATATTTTCTAACTACTTTTAGTGGTGGTAATAGTCTAAAATGATCATAAATTGGGCGCCTCCACATATATAAAATTTATTTGAAATCTATAGAAATGTGTCTAAAATTCCTTATTGTTATATTAATCATTTCATTTTCCCTCCTTTGATGAATTTCTGAGTACAGAACAGCATAAAAAAATGTGAATCGGTCAATAAGTGCATGGAAAAAAACAGCAGCAAGGCTTAGAATTTATAAGGCAATAATCCCTGACAAGGTGCCTGTCATATGCAATTCCTACTGCCACACCTCACTGTAGATGAATTAAAGATAAGAGCAATATTATTGTAGAATATAGAAGAGATTTGAATCAGCCCTGAATTTTTTTTTCTTGTACGTGGCAGCAACAAACTGTGGAGTAACGCCATCTGTGGAGTAATGCAAGTAACACTGCCAGCTTTTATAAATTTCTGAGTGAGTTCAGATGCCCATAAAAAACATGAATCAGTCAATGAGTGCATGGAAAAAAAAACAGCAGCAAGGCTTACAATTTAGGCAATAATGCCTGACTTGATGCCTGTCATACGCTATTCCTACTGCCACACCTCATCCTACATGAATTGCAGATAAGAGTGGTATTACTGTGACAGAAAATAATCTATTAGCCCTGAAAAAAGTGATTAGTTTAATGTAACAGCATTAAGGACTGCTATTTTATCAACCATGCTCAGAAATATAGTGGAATGTTTTACACCTGATATGAAGGATACCAGGATCTTCTTCACTTACTGTACAAACTCTCCTGTCCTGGCTGTGAAATCCTGTATGCAGTGTGAGAACTCTCTATGTGACGATCACTTGACAGTCCACAAAAAGGCTCTGGATCATATAGTATTAGAACCCTTCAGTTCTTTTAGTTTAAACATTTTTTCACTCAACTAACAAGTAGATCTACAGAAATGCATTTTTTAAAATTGCTAAGGAGTGGGTCTCCTACACTGGTAAAGCATATGAAAACTAAGTGCAAGGGATGCCAAAAATTAGAAGGAGGCACTCCAATACTCATTTGAAGAGACGTAGTGAAGGGCTTCAGAATTTTTTTTCCCCATTATTAACGAGTGTGTATCCTAGACTGGTAATCCCCATGCACTAAGTGCATGGGCTGAAAATTTGTAACGTATATATAAATATATATGTAAAAGAATGTTCGAGGTAGGCCTTTAAAATTGTTAATGCGGGTGTCATAAACACCCTTAAAGAATGTGTAGTGTGGGTAGCGTGATCACCCTGTTGATATGGTGGTGAAATGGTGGTGGAGGATGAGACAAAAAAGATGAAATCCTGAAGCATATACCCATGTTTGGGTGGGAAGGGTGCATGCGAACTAACCATAAACCCCCCCCCCCCACACTGGATTTGTGTTTATGTTCTGCTTCTGTCATCCGGTGGTCTACAGAAGTCTGCCCTCAATCCAGCACCTGTTCATTTTGATAAGAGTCAGTCTGTCAGTATTTTCAGTTGACAGGCGGATGTGCCTATCTGTTATAATAACCTTAACAGCACTAAAAACCCGCTCTGACAAAATGCTAGCGGCAGAGCAGACCAGGATCTCCAAGGTGTAGAGAGACAGTTCATGCCATGTGTCTAGCTTGGATACTCAATAGTTGTAAGGCACAGAGGAATCACAGAGGATGCTGGTATGAATGGCAAGGCACACTTTCAGCATCATACAAAACTTTTCCCTCCTTGTCATTAGTGCTTGGGTGCTGGGAGCATGTGAGAAAACTGTCCCAGACCTTTGAGAGTGTTCCCCTGGCTCTGCTGCATCTGGTATGTGTATCCGTAATATCTACTCCTTGGTTGTCAAAGGAACAGTAATTGCATTTTCCCACAGTTGCCTTCTTGTGAGCATGGCTGCTCAAATATTTGAGCATTGCTACATGTGACCTCCTCTTGTCCCGGTTGGATCAGGAAGGGCGAAAGCCCATAATCTGAGAATGGAAATGTGAACAGCTTTTTGGAGTGTCCAAGTATAGGATTATTTGTCTCCGGGCACTCAACATGGTAGGAGGAAGGAGGATCAGGGTGATGATTATGTGGTCCAGAATCACAGCTACTGAGACTGGACCGTGTGGTAGACAGGGTGGTGCTGATAAAAGGACTGGAAGCATTGTCTGCTATTCATCCAACAACCATTTCACACTGGTCTGGCTTCAAGAGTAGTGTTCCATGCTCCACTAAAACGTGGGACAGGAAGTTAGATCAACATGACGTGTGTGTTTGTTGTGTACCCGTGTTAGGCACATTTTCAAGTTGCCCATGTCCTGGGCCTCTGCGCTCACCATCAGCATCACATTCACTTCCCGTCCCTCTAAGCGCTTTGCCCATTTTAAATTATGTATGATATAATCCTGTTGACAAAGCATGGCAGACAGTATTACAATACTAGCAAAATTTGCCCACTACAGATGTACATAAAGGACTGTATTATCAATAAAGCAATGCTATTTGAAACCAAAGTTTTTTGTGTGTGTTTTGAGGCTCAACTCTAGCATGATAAAGGCTGTTTAACATGTCACAGCTTAAAAAAAAAGCTGTATTACAATGCCAGGCAAACTTACACACATAGTTACATATAGTTACATAGTTACATAGTTATTAAGGTTGAAGGAAGACTGTAAGTCCATCTAGTTCAACCCATAGCCTAACCTAACATGCCCTAACATGTTGATCCAGAGGAGGGCAAAAAAAACCCATGTGGCAAAGAGTAACTCCACCATGGGGAAAAAAATTCCTTCCCGACTCCACATACGGCAATCAGACTAGTTCCCTGGATCAACGCCTTATCAAGGAATCTAGTGTATATACCCTGTAACATTATACTTTTCCAGAAAGGTATCCAGTCCCCTCTTAAATTTAATTAATGAATCACTCATTACAACATCATACGGCAGAGAGTTCCATAGTCTCACTGCTCTTACAGTAAAGAATCCGCGTCTGTTATTATGCTTAAACCTTCTTTCCTCCAGACGTAGAGGATGCCCCCTTGTCCCTGTCTCAGGTCTATGATTAAAAAGATCACCAGAAAGGTCTTTGTACTGTCCCCTCATATATTTATACATTAACATAAGATCACCCCTTAGCCTTCATTTTTCCAAACTAAATAGCCCCAAGTGTAATAACCTATCTTGGTATTGCAGACCCCCCAGTCCTCTAATAACCTTGGTCGCTCTTCTCTGCACCCGCTCCAGTTCAGCTATGTCTTTCTTATACACCGGAGACCAGAACTGTGCACAGTATTCTAAGTGTGGTCGAACTAGTGACTTGTATAGAGGTAAAATTATGTTCTCCTCATGAGCATCTATGCCTCTTTTAATACATCCCATTATTTTATTTGCCTTTGTAGCAGCTGCCTGACACTGGCCACTGAATATGAGTTTGTCATCCACCCATACACCCAGGTCTTTTTCATTGACGGTTTTGCCCAGAGTTTTAGAATTAAGCACATAGTTATACATCTTATTACTTCTACCCAAGTGCATGACCTTACATTTATCCCCATTAAAGCTCATTTGCCATTTATCAGCCCAAGCTTCTAGTTTACATAAATCATCCTGTAATATAAAATTGTCCTCCCCTGTATTGATTACCCTGCAGAGTTTAGTGTCATCTGCAAATATTGAAATTCTACTCTGAATGCCCCCTACAAGGTCATTAATAAATATGTTAAAAAGAAGAGGGCCCAATACTGACCCCTGTGGTACCCCACTGCTAACCGTGACCCAGTCCGAGTGTGCTCCATTAATAACCACCCTTTGTTTCCTATCCCTGAGCCAGCTCTCGACCCACTTACACATATTTTCCCCTATCCCCATTACTCTCATTTTATGTAACAACCTTTTGTGTGGCACCGTATCAAAAGCTTTTGAAAAGTCCATATACACTACGTCCACTGGGTTCCCTTGGTCCAGTCCGGAACTTACCTCTTCATAGAAGCTGATCAAATTAGTCTGACATGAACGGTCCCTAGTAAACCCGTGCTGATACTGGGTCATGAGGTTATTCCTCTTCAGATACTCCAGCATAGCATCCCTTAGAATGCCCTCCAGGATTTTACCCACAGTAGAGGTTAAGCTTACTGGCCTATAATTACCGAGTTCAGTTTTTGCCCCTTTTTTGAATATTGGCACCACATTTGCTATACGCCAGTCCTGTGGTACAGACCCTGTTATTATGGAGTCTTTAAAGATTAAAAATAATGGTCTATCAATGACTGTACTTAGTTCCTGCAGTACTCGGGGGTGTATCCCATCCGGGCCCGGAGATTTATCAATTTTAGTTATTTTTAGACGCCGCTGTACTTCCTGCTGGGTTAAGCAGGTGACATTTAATGGGGAATTTTTATCACTAGTCATTTTGTCTGCCATGGGAATTTCTTTTGTAAATACTGATGAAAAAAAGTCATTTAGCATATTGGCTTTTTCCTCATCCTCATCCACCATTTCACCCAGACTATTTTTAAGGGGGCCAACACTGTCATTTTTTAGTTTTTTACTATTTATATAGTTAAAGAATATTTTGGGATTATTTTTACTCTCTCTGGCAATGAGTCTCTCTGTCTCAATCTTTGCTGCCTTGATTTGCTTTTTACAGAATGTATTTAATTTTCTGTATTTATTTAATGCCTCCTCACTACCTACTTCCTTTAATTCTCTAAATGCTTTCTTTTTGTCCCTTATTGCGCCCCTTACAGCTCTATTTAGCCATATTGGTTTCCTCCTATTTCTAGTATGTTTATTCCCATACGGTATATACTGTGCACAGGTCCTATCCAGGATGCTAATAAATGTCTCCCATTTTCTTTGTGTATTTTTGTGTCTCAGGATATTGTCCCAGTTAATTGCACCAAGATCCTCTCTCATCCGTTGGAAATTTGCCCTCCTGAAGACAGATATATCATATTGCATGTTACACAACAACAGATTCCTCATAACTGCCCACACTGTAATGTAGACAAATAAGGGTGTTCGACATAAGCACTTATATCTAGACACGCCCCCAGGAAGAAGCACGAGCGAAACACGAGTCGTGGTCAGGAGGGTCAGCGTGTCACTCGGCACCTCACTTTCCGAGCAGCACAGACCAAGGTAATGTGCGCGGTTTATTAAAACTTTGCTGTAAACATCGCAAACGGAAATACACTTGCAGCTATTGCTAACACTGTGTTCCATCCTGAGATACTAGTAATAACCTATGTATTTCTGCACCTGCACTTTATATTGCATGTTTCCACATCCTTCATTTGGCCATAAGGATATATCTTGTTCATATATGAACACCCTTATTTGTCTACAATACTGTGTGGGCCATTATGAGGAATCTGGTATTGTGTAATATATCTCTCTGATCATGTCCCTGGTGTTCAAAGTTGTTTGTGTACCATAACTGCACACTAACTTAATTAGCAAGCCTGTCTAAATTGTGGACAGGACATATGTAGCCAATAGCCATGCATATATATTTGCCTGTGTATTGATGTACACTGCTTCAGCTGACCTCCTTTTTGTGTTCTTTGTGGTTTGAGGCACCTTTCTTAATTTTTATTGTCTACATTTGCGTGAATTTTAATTATCTGTTGAAATAAAGTATCTTTTAAATTTAAATTGAAACACTTCTTGATCTTTATGCGGTGTATCTACCGCACGATTAGTTTGTTTAATGTAAAACCTTGTGTAGTTTCCGTGCGCACATAGCCTTACAGTTCATTTGGGAAAGTCACAGACTAAAGCATTTATATTATTGGGAGTCAGAGATTATAGTTAATGGGGGGCAGAGTGCTGCTTATCACTTTATATTTATATTGGTGGGTGGCTAATAGTATATTAATGGTGGGGTACATATCTGTATTTGGGGGGGAGACACAAGTATGTATACAATGTATGTGACCTTGTTATTTTTAGGGCTACGAAGATCATCATGACACAGTCATGGCTGGGAGATATTGACATGAAGGTCTGACCAGATGGAGAAGAAACAGCAGAAACCGGATATAATCAGATGAGACAATTATGAGTGATAATTGCCTGGATGTAGATATTATTCGGTGTCTGCACTGTGTGAGGTGGAGTGATAATTTTTAAAATCCCTAATTCTGCATTCTCACATTTGTGTGAAATGTCTAAGTGTTTCCAGGCTTTTTTTTTGTTTATGGCAAATGGGCTCATAGAGCTTTATAGATCCATTCACACATATATGAAAACCACAGATCTGAGAATGATATCCGGGAGGTTCAGAGAATGTCCTGTTCTGATCCGATTTTGAGGATCAGAATAGGACATGCTCAGTGCGCCTGTAAAAGAGGGCAGCACACCAACACTGCACACAGATACAGGGATGTAGCCTTATTATGTATAGCACAGTCCCTTAGTATATAGTGTACTCACTTATTATGTATAGCACAGTCCTTGGTATATAGTGTACTCACTTATTATGTATTGCACAGTTCTAGAGTATATAGCCATCCACAACCTGTCTCCTCCATACATCTGTGACCTCGTCTCCCAGTACTCTCCAGCATCTCCTTCTCTACTCCCCTCTTATATCCTCTTCCCACAATCACATACAAGATTTCTCTTCACATCAACCCTACTCTGGAACTCTCTACCACAACATATCAGACTCTCACCTACCATCGAAACCTTCAAAAAGAACCTGAAGATGCACCTCTTCCGACAAGCCTACAACCTGCAGTAACCACCAATCGACCAAACCGCTGCATGACCAGCTCTACCCTCGCCTACTGTATCCTCACCCATTCCTTGTAGATTGTGAGCTCTCGCGGGCAGGGTCCTCTCTCCTCCTGTACCAGTTGTGACCTGTATTGTTTAAGATTATTGTACATGTTTTTATTATGTATACCCCTTCTCACATGTAAGGCGACATGGAATAAATGGCGCTATAATAATAAATAATAATAATATAGAGTACTCATTTATTATGTATAGCACAATCCCTTAGTATATATTGTACTCACTTATTATGTATAGCACAGTTCCTTAGTATATAGTGTACCCACTTATGTATAGCACAGTCCCTTAGTATATAGTGTACTAACTTATTATGTATACTGTCATCCTTAGTTACATAGTTTCCTCTTGTATTATGTATAACACAGTCTCTTATTACGTACAATCCTCTCTAGTTATATATAATGCTGTCCTTTATTATATAGCTTCCTCTGCTGTTATGTACAGTGCTGTCTCTTACATAGTTTATGCTTGTTATTTTTGTTATTTACAGCGCCTGCTTTTATTACATGGTCCCCTCTCTTGTTAGATATAAAATTACTTCTGATAGAGCAGTGGGTGACCAGACTACCAGTCCGTTAGCTCCTCCATTAGAAAAGATGCTTTCCGATGCTCCATCAGCCATCATCGCTTTATACATCTAACAAGAGAGGACTGTATGTAATAAAGACAGGGTTCTAGATAATCCGATATACTGTATAAGGGATGGTGCTGTACATAACAAGAGAGGGCACTGTGTAATAAGGGACAGCAATATACATAACACTGGTCAACAGCATTTTTGGTGCCAAAGATATTTCATTGAATTTAGGGTATTTTTGGGGTGCTGATTCTGAATATGTCATCAGTTTTGCCAGATTGGCTCAAGTTTTTGAGATTTTTGGTATCTTATTTATAGCACTTGTTGGTAAATGCGACACATCATCTCATTAATTTCTTTGGATTAGTACTTGAACTGAGCAGTTCTCAATATAGTTTTGTGTTAATTAGTGTTCTAAAAGTTTGTTCATAGCTTGATTTTTGCACTAACTTTATGTTGTTGTCTGTTTTCCAGTGAAAAGCATGAACTCATCAAGAAGAAGTTGTCTTAACGATCCAGACTCATTCTGTTACATTTGTGGTGAATACACACTGCCAAAACATAGAAGAAACATAACAGACTTCGTAAAAAAAGTGTATTTTCCCTATTTTGGGGTTATGCTTGGGGACCAAGACAAGTTTTGGGCACCACACATAGTGTGCAAAGCATGTATCGAATTATTACAAAAATGGAGCAAAGGACAAAGAAAAAGCTTCAAATTTGGTGTTCCAATGGTGTGGAGAGAGCCAAAAAATCATCATGATGACTGTTATTTATGGTAAACACAGGTACAGGCACATCTTCACAATGAGGGACAGGCCTTCTTGCAGATTCCATGTTACTCCCATTTTCGTTTCTTATGCTTATTGAATCCTTGCACTTGCACTGCACAGAAATAACAGTCATCATGATGATTTTTTGGCTCTCTCCACACCATTGGAACACCAAATTTGAAGCTTTTTCTTTGTCCTTTGCTCCATTTTCGTAATAATTCGATACATGCTTTGCACACTATGTGTGGTGCCCAAAACTTGTCTTGGTCCCCAAGCATAACCCCAAAATAGGGAAAATACACTTTTTTTACGAAGTCTGTTATGTTTCTTCTATGTTTTGGCAGTGTGTATTCACCACAAATGTAACAGAATGAGTCTGGATCGTTAAGACAACTTCTTCTTGATGAGTTCATGCTTTTCACTGGAAAACAGACAACAACATAAAGTTAGTGCAAAAATCAAGCTATGAACAAACTTTTAGAACACTAATTAACACAAAACTATATTGAGAACTGCTCAGTTCAAGTACTAATCCAAAGAAATTAATGAGATGATGCATCGCATTTACCAACAAGTGCTATAAATAAGATACCAAAAATCTCAAAAACTTGAGCCAATCTGGCAAAACTGATAGCATATTCAGAATCAGCACCCCAAAAATACCCCAAATTCATTAAAATATTTTGGACACCAGAAAAAAAAAAATTTTTTGTTGACCTGTGTAATTAATGAGGCTATGTAACATATATACATGTGTGTGTGGCTATATACACTCACTGGCCACTTTATTAGGTACACCTGTCCAACTTCTTGTTAACACTTAATTTCTAATCAGCCAATCACATGGCGGCAACTCAGTGCATTTAGGCATGTAGACATGGTCAAGACAATCTCCTGCAGTTCAAACCGAGCATCAGTATGGGGAAGAAAGGTGATTTGAGCGCCTTTGAACGTGGCATGGTTGTTGGTGCCAGAAGGGCTGGTCTGAGTATTTCAGAAACTGCTGATGTACTGGGATTTTCACGCACAACCATCTCTAGGGTTTACAGAGAATGGTCCGAAAAAGAAAAAAAATCCAGTGAGCGGCAGTTCTGTGGGCGGAAATGCCTTGTTGATGCCAGAGGTCAGAGGAGAATGGGCAGACTGGTTCGAGCTGATAGAAAGGCAACAGTGACTCAAATCGCCACCCGTTACAACCAAGGTAGGCCTAAGAGCATCTCTGAATGCACAGTGTGTCGAACTTTGAGGCAGATGGGCTACAGCAGCAGAAGACCACACCGGGTACCACTCCTTTCAGCTAAGAACAGGAAACTGAGGCTACAATTTGTACAAGCTCATCGAAATTGGACAGTAGAAGATTGGAAAAACGTTGCTTGGTCTGATGAGTCTCGATTTCTGCTGCGACATTCGGATGGTAGGGTCAGAATTTGGCGTAAACAACATGAAAGCATGGATCCATCCTGCCTTGTATGGAGCATCTTTGGGATGTGCAGCCGACAAATCTGCGGCAACTGTGTGATGCCATCATATCAATATGGACCAAAATCTCTGAGGAATGCTTCCAGCACCTTGTTGAATCTATGCCACGAAGAATTGAGGCAGTTCTGAAGGCAAAAGGGGGTCCAACCCGTTACTAGCATGGTGTACCTAATAAAGTGGCCGGTGAGTGTATATATATATATATATATATATATATATACAGTATATATACTGTATATATATATATACTCACTATATATATATATATATATATATATATATGTATATGTGTATATGCAGCTTTGTCACCATAAAAGAAGAGGGGCCCAGACACATTTCTTGCACATGGGCAACTAACTGTCAGTGTTCACATCTGGATAGATAGATTGAAGAAAAGCCAGCAACTCATCTGCCATGTACTGTGAAATTACTGCAGGAGCTGACAGGATAGAAAAGATGAATTACATACAGCAAATACAGATAGAATAGGTATATATATAGATGTCTGTGACAAATACAATTGCCTTGTAAGATGCACTTTTTTCCCCCAAACTTGGGGGGAAAATGGGGGTGCGTCTTAGAAAGCGAACATGCCTTACCAGTGGGAGTCCGGGTGTCTCCGGGTGCCCGGTGGTTGCTGCGGGTGTTTCTGGTGCCCAGCAGTGCTGTGTGGGTGTCCAGCGCTGCCCGGGGCTCTGCGGACATATTGCAACAGGCCAGAGCCCGGCGATTCCAGGGTTCCACGTGCACTTATGTCTGGGAATATTGCCGCCGCTGAAATCTCATCTCTCGAGATCTTGATCCCAAGATCACCATCAGCGCATGCGCCGCCCCCTGCGGTGGCCATACTCCTGGAGACCAGCGCACGTGGAAGGGGGTAAAATGGGGGTGCATGTTAGAAAGCAAACATGCCTTACCGGGGGGGTGTCCGGGTGTCTCCGGGTGCCCAGCGGTTGCTGGCGGTTGGTGCGGGTGTCTCCGGTGCCCAGTGGTGCTGCATCGGTGTCTGACGCTGCCCGGGTGGTGGCTGCAGTGAAGTGGGGTCCCAGGGTCACTGCAGGAGGAGGCAGGAGTGGGTTGATGCTCCAGGCCACAGGCAAGGATGAGTAGGGGCTCTGATGTGTGGCGCGCTGCTGTGGGGATCTTGTGCTGCTGCGGGGTTTTTGTGCTGCTGCCGGATGTTTCTGGGTGCCTGGCAATTGCTGGCCATTGCTACGGGTGTCTCCGGTGCTCAGCGGTGCTCCATGGGTGTCTGGTACTGCCTGGGGCTCTGTCGACATATTGCGACAGGCCAGAGCCCGGTGGCAGCCATATTCCCAGAAACCAGCGCACGTGGAACCCTGGAAGTGCCAGGTCTCTGGCCTGTTGCAATATATCGGCAGAGCTCCGGGCAGCGCCGGACACCCATGCAGCACCGCTGGGCACCGGAGATTTCCACTGCAACGGCCAGAAATCGCCCAGCACATCTGGCAGAAGCACAAAAACCCCACAGCAGCACAAGATCCCAGCAGCAGCGCGTCACACATCGGAGCCCCCACTCATCCCTGCCTGTGGCCTGGAGCATCACCCCACTCCTGCCTCCTCCAGCAGCGACCCTGGGACCCTGCTTCACTGCAGCCACCACCTTCTGTAAGCAATAAGATGTAAGGATTATAAGAAGCACCACCAATTTATTAAAAAAATATTTTTTTCTTATTTTTCTCCTCAAAATTTGGGGTGCGTCTTATAATCCGAAAAATACGGTAATTAATAAAAGATTAATTTTCGGACAAAAATGATGTGGGCTCCCATGCAATTTTCATAACCAGCAGAGGGAAGGCCGATGACTGGGGATGATGTTTATAGCCTGGGAAGAGGGTAATATCCATGGAGCTTCCCAGGCTATTAATATCAGCTCACAACTGTATACTTAGCCTTTACTGGCAATTAGTGTTGAGCATTCCGATACCGCAAGTATCGGGTATCGGCCGATACTTGCGGGTATCGGAATTCCGATACCGAGATCCGATACTTTTGTGGTATCGGGTATCGGTATCGAAACAACATTAATGTAAAAATGTGTAAAAGAGAGAATTAAAATAAAAAATATTGCTATACTCACCTCTCCGACGCAGCCTGCACCTTACCGAGGGAAGCGGCAGCGTTCTTTGTTTAAAATTCGCGCTTTTCTTTCCTTACGTGAAGTCCCGGCTTGTGATTGGTCGCGTGCCGCCCATGTGGCGGCGACGCAACCAATCACAGCAAGCCGTGACGTAATTTCAGGTCATTCAGTATTTTAAAATTACGCTCCGGCTTTGTGATTGGTTGCGTCACAGTCACATGGGCGACGCAACCAATCACAGCAAGCCGTGACGTAATTTCAGGTCCTTAAGGATTTTAAAATTACGTCCCGGCTTTGTGATTGGTTGCGTCGCAGTCACATGGGCGACGCAACCAATCACAAGCCGTGACGTCACGGGAGGCTGGACACGCGCGCATTTTAAAATGCCCGCGAGTCCAGCCTCCCGTGACATCCCGGCTTGTGATTGGTTGCGGCGCGGTCAACCAATCACAAGCCGGGAGGCTGGACACGCGCGCATTTTAAAATGCCCGCGAGTCCAGCCTCCCGTGACGTCCCGGCTTGTGATTGGTTGCGGCGCGGTCAACCAATCACAAGCCGGGAGGCTGGACACGCGCGCATTTTAAAATGCCCGCGAGTCCAGCCTCCCGTGACGTCCCGGCTTGTGATTGGTTGCGGCGCGGTCAACCAATCACAAGCCGGGAGGCTGGACACGCGCGCATTTTAAAATGCCCGCGAGTCCAGCCTCCCGTGAAGTCCCGGCTTGTGATTGGTTGACCGCGCCGCAACCAATCACAAGCCGGGACGTCACGGGAGGCTGGACTCGCGGGCATTTTAAAATGCGCGCGTGTCCAGCCTCCCGGCTTGTGATTGGTTGACCGCGCCGCAACCAATCACAAGCCGGGACGTCACGGGAGGCTGGACTCGCGGGCATTTTAAAATGCGCGCGTGTCCAGCCTCCCGGCTTGTGATTGGTTGACCGCGCCGCAACCAATCACAAGCCGGGACGTCACGGGAGGCTGGACTCGCGGGCATTTTAAAATGCGCGCGTGTCCAGCCTCCCGTGACGTCACGGCTTGTGATTGGTTGCGTCGCCCATGTGACTGCGACGCAACCAATCACAAAGCCGGGACGTAATTTTAAAATCCTTAAGGACCTGAAATTACGTCACGGCTTGCTGTGATTGGTTGCGTCGCCCATGTGACTGTGACGCAACCAATCACAAAGCCGGAGCGTAATTTTAAAATACTGAATGACCTGAAATTACGTCACGGCTTGCTGTGATTGGTTGCGTCGCCGCCACATGGGCGGCACGCGACCAATCACAAGCCGGGACTTCACGTAAGGAAAGAAAAGCGCAAATTTTAAACAAAGAACGCTGCCGCTTCCCGCGCTGAGGTTCAGGCTGCGTCGGAGAGGTGAGTATAGCAATATTTTTTATTTTAATTCTTTCTTTTACACATTAATATGGATCCCAGGGCCTGAAGGAGAGTTTCCTCTCCTTCAGACCCTGAGAACCATCAGGAATACCGTCCGATACTTGAGTCCCATTGACTTGTATTGGTATCGGGTATCGGTATCGGATTGGATGCGATACTTTGCCGGTATCGGCCGATACTTTCCGATACCGATACTTTCAGGTATCGGACGGTATCGCTCAACACTACTGGCAATTAAAATGGGAGACCCTAAAAAAATGATGTAGGGTCTCCCTATAATTAATAACCAGCAAAGGCTATGCAGACAGCTGCGGGCTGATATTAGCAGCCTAGGGCTGATATTAACAGCCTAGGAAAGGGTCATGGATACTGCCCCCAGGCTATAAAAATCAGCTCTCAGTATCCCCAGAGAAAGCACATCTCTATGATGCACCAATTCTGGTATTTAGCGTCACTCTTCCCACTTGCCCTGTAGTGGTGGCAAGTGGGGTGATAGTTGGGGAATTTGATGTCAGAAACAAAGAAAGGATAATGCCTGCTCAACATTTAAAGGGCATTAGGATCCAGTGTCAAAGGAACCACGAGTTGACCACTCGTGTTTACAAATGCAGAGAAAGAGAATAAAAAGTTCCAGCTTCTGTAAAATTCCAAAAATACTCTTTATTCCATCAAAAATAAATTAAAAGCAAAGAACAGGATCAAATAGCAAGTGATGTGGTTCGAACACAGTTGTTCTCTGTCAAGCTTTGTATTGTCAGGTGACATCAAGCCACGAGGTTAGTAATGGAAAGGCGTCAATAAGACGCCCCCATTACTAACCCCATAGTCACATTGTATGAAAACACAGACATCCAGAAAAAAGTATTTTAATTGAAAGAATTACACAGATTCCTTTAATAATCTTAATTAAACCATACTTACGACCTCGCCCATTCCCCTGACGCCCTCGTCATCTGTAAAAGAATTTAAAAAACAAACAATACCCCTCTGCTTTCTGCCCAGATGCTGCTAATCGATTTGTCTCATGACTAGTGTTGAGCGATACCGTCCGATACTTGAAAGTATCGGTATCGGAAAGTATCGGCCGATACCGGCAAAGTATCGGATCCAATCCGATACCGATACCCGATACCAATACAAGTCAATGGGACTCAAGTATCGGACGGTATTCCTGATGGTTCCCAGGGTCTGAAGGAGAGGAAACTCTCCTTCAGGCCCTGGGATCCATATAAATGTGTAAAAGAAAGAATTAAAATAAAAAATATCGCTATACTCACCCTCCGACGCAGCCTGGACCTCAGCGAGGGAACCGGCAGCGTTGTTTGTTTAAAATTCGCGCTTTTACTTGGTTACGTGAAGTCCCGGCTTGTGATTGGTCAGGGCGGCCATGTTGCCGGGACGCGGACCAATCACAGCAAGCCGTGACGAAATTACGTCACGGCTTGCTGTGATTGGTCCGCGTCCCGGCAACATGGCCGCCATTAACCAATCACAAGCCGGGACGTCACGGGAGGCTGGACACGCGCATATTTTAAAAAGCGCGCGTGTCCAGCCTCCAGTGACGTCCCGGCTTATGATTGGTCACGGCGCCATGTTGCCGGGACGCGGACCAATCACAGCAAGCCGTGACGAAATTACGTCACGGCTTGCTGTGATTGGTCCGCGTCCCGGCAACATGGCCGCCATTAACCAATCACAAGCCGTGACGTCACGGGAGGCTGGACACGCGCGCTTTTTAAAATGGGCGCGTGTCCAGCCTCCCGTGACGTCCCGGCTTGTGATTGGTTGCGCCGCGGTCAACCAATCACAAGCCGGGAGGCTGGACACGCGCGCATTTTAAAATTTTAAAATGGGCGCGTGTCCAGCCTCCCGGCTTGTGATTGGTTGACCGCGGCGCAACCAATCACAAGCCGGGACGTCACGGGAGGCTGGACACGCGCCCATTTTAAAATGCGCGCGTGTCCAGCCTCCCGTGACGTCACGGCTTGTGATTGGTTGCGTGTCCCATGTGACTGCGACGCAACCAATCACAAAGCCGGGACGTAATTTTAAAATCCTTAAGGACCTGAAATTACGTCACGGCTTGCTGTGATTGGTTGCGTCTCCCATGTGACTGCGACGCAACCAATCACAACGCCGGAACGTAATTTTAAAATCCTGAAGGACCTGAAATTACGTCACGGCTTGCTGTGATTGGTTGCGTGCCGGTCACATGGGCGGCACGCAACCAATCACAAGCCGGGACTCACGTAAAGGAAAGAAAAGCGCGAATTTTAAACAAAGAACGCTGCCGCTTCCCTCGGTAAGGTGCAGGCTGCGTCGGAGAGGTGAGTATAGCAATATTTTTTATTTTAATTCTCTCTTTTACACATTTTTACATTAATGTTGTTTCGATACCGATACCCGATATCACAAAAATATCGGATCTCGGTATCGGAATTCCGATACAGCATCGGCCGATACCCGATACTTGCAGTATCGGAATGCTCAACACTACTCATGACGAGTCAATGATAATTGAATCAATAAGCAATTGAGTCTACAGTGCTTTGGGCATGACATAGCATTTCCCAAGCCACTGTCTCCCCAACTTCATTCACCATCCAGCACCACCTACTCTTGCTTGACTGACACATGCTTTGCCGTGTGATATCAAGCAAAGCAGCTGGCAATCACGCAGGAGAAGGTAGTGCTTGTGGGGGTAATAGAGTTAGGGAAACAGAGGCTTGAAAAATTCTGTCAAAACACTTTTGATTCAAACAGCAGTTATAGAGGAGCCTATCGGCAAGCTGAAGATCCAGTAGGAAATACATAATTGTAAGCAATATTCCACAAATAATCCTTTGGATGGGTCTAGTTTTAACTCCTAATATGTGGTGTGAGGGAAGGCTCCAGATTTTGTGGTCTACATTGGTCTCCATACTGGAAGACAAGTGACATCACTTGACCTGTATGAGATATTGACACTACTGGCTGAGCAGAGGATTCCCTCACACCACGCATTACAAATTGTAACTTGATCTAAGCAAAACATGTTTTGTTGAATATTGGATACCAATATGGACGTTACCTACTAAAGGGAAGAACGTCCGTTCATGCACCTTTACTGGTTCTGCTGGCTCTCTGCCTTACTATCGAGATAGTGTATTTTTGTATTTCACACATCCAGTTGTTTTGATTTTAAGCTTTTGAGATGTTTAAAGGAAAAAAAATACAGCCTTCAATTTTTGTTTTTATGACACAAAAGTAATGTATGAGTTCTACATTGTACACGCAATCACCTCTCAATCAGTTACCATAGACTTTCACTTTGTTACAAAATGAACGTCTTAAACAAGTCTATTCAGTGTTTGCTTTTCATTCTCTGTATTATCCCATGAGGCATTTTGCTTTTCATTAAAAACTGCCATAACCTTTTAAACCCCAAAATGATGGATTGCTGTTGCAGTCTCGCAGAGTACAGCTATGGCAGGAATCTCACCACGTTCAGGGATCTCACTTGTTTCAACTGCTTCCTGTTACACATGAACTCTAACACTAAAATTAGCTGGATTCACATGTTCCGATTCTTACTACGAATGCGGAAGAATAAAAATACAGGAATGGCAGGAACAACAGCTACAATATGTCATGGATTACTTATTAAGAAAAATGAACAGGCTACTCAGCATTTCTTAGGCACAGCAAACAGAATGTAAGTGCTGGAAAGGAGATTTTTATAATTGGATTTCAAAGTAATTTAGCAAAGCAGATAAGGCCTAATGGGCAAATATTACAGGTTACAACTGGAACAGAAAGCCATGTTATACAAGATGGAAATCAGAACAAATAATAGCTGTATAAAATCAGCCTGTATTCACTGGAGATCAGCAGCAAGAGAGTAGGTGCCAGGAGATATAAACTGTTGCCCTGCAGTAACAATAAAATGAATGCCAGGCTCTAAAGCAGACACACACAATAATTGTTTGGTTTTGTGAACATGCGTATATGGTGACCTTGTCTCTTTGTCTGCAAAATGTAGAACAATTGCAGCACAATTCTGTTTCTGGACAAATAGAATATTTGGATTTTATTTTTGGAACCAATATCTCTCCTGCAATGATGACATTTCCAGTGTTTACAAAAATGTATATATAATATATATCTACTATATAATTGTCTAAGGGTCACTTCCGTATGTCTCTCTGTCTGTCTGTCACAGAAATCCCAAGTCGCTGATTGGTCCCGGTCAAACGGCCATGACCAATCAGCAAAGGGCACAGTGCGGCCGCGAAATGGCCGCTCCCTACTCCCCTGCCGTCAGTGCCCGCTCCATAAATCCTCCAGTCAGCGCTCACACAGGGTTAATGGCAGCATTAACGGACTGTGTTATGCCATGGTGTATCGCACTCTGTTAACGCTGCTATTAACCCTGTGTGACCAACTTTTTACAGTAAATAGTAAAAAGATCTAATGTAAAAAATAATAAAAAAAATTAAAAAATCATTATATACTCACCTTCTGTCGGCCCCCGGATCCAGCCCAGGCCTTTCCTGCTCCTCGCGGTCCGGTCCATGCATTGCGGTCTCGCGAGATGATGACGTAGCAGTCTCACGAGACTCATCGGTAAATGCCTGGGCTGGATCCGGGGGCAGACGGAAGGTGAGTATATAACTATTTTTTATTTTAATTCTTTTTTTAACAGGGATATGGTGCCCACATTGCTATATACTACGTGGGCTGTGTTAGATACTGCGTGGGCTGTGTTATATACTACATCTCTGTGCTATATACTATGTGGGCTGTGCTATATACTACATGGCTGTGGTATATATTACATGGCTGTGCAATATACTACATTGCTGTGCTCTATACTACGTGGCCTGGGTTATATATTGCATGGGCAGTGTTATATACTGCATGAACAGTGTTATATACTACGTCTCTGTGCAATATACTATGTGGCTGTGCTATATACTACGTGGCTGTGCAATATATTACGTGGCTGTGCAATATATTACATGGCTGTGCAATATACTACATGGCTGTGCAATATACTACATGGTTGGGCAATATACTATGTGTCTGTGCTATATACTACGTGTCTGTGCTATATACTATGTGGCTGAGCAATATACTACGTGGCTGGGCAATATACTATGTTGCTGGGCAATATACTATGTGTCTGTGCTATATACTACGTGTCTGTGCTATATACTACGTGGCTGGGTAATGTACTACGTGGCTGGGCAATATACTAGGTGGCTGTGCTATATACTACGTGGCTTGTTATATACTACATGGGCTGTGTTATATACCATGTGGCTGTGTTATATGCTACGTGGGCTGTGTTATACGCTACTTAGCTGTGCTATATTTCTCTGCTGTATCTGTGCATTATGAATCATCGTATGTGATAAAGAGGGGGGCCCACTGAAACTCTTTCTCCCGGGGCCCGCAAAAACCTGGAGCCAGCCCTGGCTTCACTGATTGATCATGCCCGGCCACGAACAATCAGCGACAGTTGCAGTCTGCCCGCGAATTGGGGCGGAATTTGAAGTACTCTTCGCTAATTGGTCGCGGCCGGTTTAGTTGGACCATCATTAATTTTTCAACAGGACAATGACCCCAAACACACCTCCAGGCTGTATAAGGGCTATTTGACCAGGAAGGAGAGTGATGGGGTTCTACGCCAGATGACCTGATGGTTTGGGGTGAGCTGGACCGCAGAGTGAAGGCAAAAGGGCCAACAAGTGCTAAGCATCTCTGGGAACGCCTTCAAGATTGTTAGAAGACCATTTCTGGTAACTACCTCTTGAAGCTCATCAAGAGAATGCCAAGAGTGTGCAAAGCAGTCATCAAAGCAAAATGTGGCTACTTTGAAGAACCTAGAAAATAAGACATATTTTCAGTTGTTTCACACTTTTTTGTTAAGTATATAATTCCACATGTGTTAATTCATAGTTTTGATGCCTTCAGTGTGAATTTACAATTTTCATAACCATGAAAATATGGAAAAATCTTTAAATGAGAAGGTGTGTCCAAACTTTTGTTCTGTACTATATATATACATATATATATATATATATATATATATATAGTATATATATATATATATATACACATGTTTATGTTAATTAATAATATTCATTGTCGCCTGTTTCACTAAAATTTCCCCAAAAATTGATTTGCGGTTTTGACAGTGAATACATTTCCATGGATCTCAAGAATGGAAAATGCAATCTGGAGATGGAAATCTGTCGTCTAACAGACTGCGCTCTATTGGGCTCTGTTGGGCACCGCTAATTTCTGAATTCACAGCTGCAAGGCTGTATGAGAAAACGAGCGTGGTCATGCAAAACAAGACTTTTTTGCAAACTTCAAATTGAATCTCCAATCTCCATTATGTATGTATTAGTGATGAGCGAACGTGGATACCGTTATCCAAGCACGTTCGCTCATCAGTAATATGTATATTTAATTCCAAAAAAAGGGAAATTAATCAGCACCAATCAAAAAGTGTGAATTCAAGCCACAGAGTCAGGACTAGTGGGCTCTAAAATGTAAACAGTGAAAAATGGCAGCACTCTCACTTAAAAAATGTGAAAAATTGTATTTATCTCAAGCCTATTTACACGATTAGGCTCTGCCATTAAGTTTTTTACAAATAACATGAAAAAGGCTCATAGCCAATGCTGAAATGTCGTGTACATGAGCTTGGATTAGATACATACAGTTTTCCTCTTGAAGTGGGAGTTCTGCCATTCTTCATTGTTTATAAAAAATATGAAACATAATAAAGCATAATGCAACGTATAACAAATACATGTGTATATTTTTATTGATATTTAAATATACTGTATCTGTATTAATTTTTATATGATGTCTAGAGATTTATATGTTCTAGTTCTCAAATTTAGAATTCTAACTTTTTATTTTATTTTTATCTTTACAATTGTTATATTGCTGTAACTGATTTTTTTTCTTCATTATTTAATTTAGCTTAATCCCTTTCCAAATGCATCCGGGAAAATAAACCTTAAATATACAATATGATTTAAAGACACTGTATTATTAGGATAAATGCCAAATAGCATCAGCATTTCTCGCACACTTCAACAAACATAAAAATAATCCTTAAAAAAAACGGTTTAGCTGAATTATGTGTTTACTATTCCTTGTGTACAAGGAAGGACACTACAATTCTCAGCCACTCTTGCAAGTGCTTGGCTACCCCCTACTGGGCATAGAGGTCGCACACCCAGAGCATCGGAATATGTATAAAATACATTTTAAGTTCCAATTACATTTTAAGGCTATGTGCCCATGTTGCAGAATGTCTGCAGAATTTCCGGACTCTCTGCGCAGGAAATAGCGTTTTTCTCGCGTTTTTTGCGCGTTTTTTTCCGGAGCTTCCCAATGCAATAATATAGCGTCAAAACCATGAAAAATCCACAAAATTAATGAACATGCTGAGTTTTTTTCCGCAATGCGTTTTTTCGCAGAAAAAAATGCAGCATGGGCACAAAAATTGCGGAATGCATTAAAATGATGGGCTGGTTAATGTAAGCGTTTTTTAAGCATTTTTGCAGCGGAAAACCACCGCAAAAATGCAAAAATAAAAATGCTAAAAATCCTGAAGTGGGCACATAGCCTTAATATGAAAATTAAAGTTTACTCAATAATCTTTTTTTATGGTGAATATTGATAAATATATATATGTATTTTGCAAAGTAAGAATGACTTACAGCAAGTAACATATTTATGATGGAGGTTACAGTCTTATGAATGTAAAGTCAATGGGACACCAAGTATCGGAAGGTATCCTGTATGGTTCCCAGGGTCTGAAGGAGAGGAAACTCTCCTTCAGGCCCTGGGATCGATATTAATGTGTAAAATAAAGAATAAAAATAAAAAATATTGATATACTCACCTCTCCGACGCAGCCTGGACCTTACCGATGTAACTGGCAGCTTCCGTTCCTAAGAATGAGCGCTTGAAAGACCTTAGATGGTGTCAGATTAGATGTTAGATACACGTCAGCCCCTGACCTTACCCCCGCTGTACTACAGAACGCCACTGACTGTCTGTCTGCAGTCTCTAACATCATGTCCGCTCTCTATCTGAAGCTCAACCTCTCCAAAACTGAACTTCTTCTGCTCCCGCCTTCTACTAACCTCCCTAAATCTGACATTTCCCTCTCCGTGGGTGGCACCATAATAACACCTAGGCAGCAGGCACGCTGTCTGGGTGTCATGTTTGACTCCGATCTCTCCTTCACCTCCCACATACAATCTCTTGCCCGCTCGTGCCGCTTACACCTAAAGAACATCTCTAGAATCCGCCCTTTTCTCACCATGGAGACAACAAAAACTCTCACTGTCGCCCTAATCCACTCCCGCCTGGACTACTGCAACTCTCTTTTAATTGGCCTCCCCCTCACGTGACTTTCCCCTCTCCAGTCTATCCTTAAGGCCGGCGTCACACTGGCGAGTTTTACGGACGTAAGAGCGCAGAAACTACGTCCGTAAAACTCGCATTACATACGGCACAATTATTCTCAATGGGGCTGCTCCTATTAGCCGTATATTACGGTTCAGTATTATACGGCTTTCTACGGCCGTACAAAATCGCAGCATGCTGCGTTTGTCAGCGTATTGCGCTAATAATACGCCAATGAAAGTCTATGGGGGCGAGAAAAATACGGATTCCACACGGACCTGCAGTGTGACTTGCGAGAAATACGCAGCGGTGTTAGTGAAAAGTCGGTAATTCAATTGCCGGCTTTTTCCTTCTCCTTCACAAACCCGACATGATATGAGACATGGTTTACATACAGTAAACCATCTCATATCCCCATTTTTTTTGCATATTCCACACTACTAATGTTAATAGTGTGTATGTGCAAAATTTGTGCACTGTAGCTGCTAAAATAAAGGGTTAAATGGCGGAAAAAATTGGCGTGGGCTCCCGCGCAATTTTCTCCGCCAGAGTGGTAAAGCCAGTGACTGAGGGCAGATATTAATAGCCATGAGAGGGTCCATGGTTATTGGCCCCCCCGTGGCTAAAAACATCTGCCCCCAGCCACCCCAGAAAAGGCACATCTGGAAGATGCGCCTATTCTTGCACTTGGCCACTCTCTTCCCACTCCCTGTAGCGGTGGGATATGGGGTAATGAAGGGTTAATGTCACCTTGCTATTGGAAGGTGACATTAAGCCAGATTAATAATGGAGAGGCGTCAATTATGACACCTATCCATTATTAATCCAATTGTAGGAAAGGGTTAAAAAAACACACACACACATGATTAAAAAGGATTTTAATGAAATAAACACAGCGGTTGTTGTAATAATTTATTGTTCTCGCAATCCATTTGCAAACCCTCGCTTGGCAAAATAATAAACGCACAATATACATACCTTCTGATGTCAGATCACGTCCCACGATGTAATCCATCTGAAGGGGTTAACTAATATTACAGGCAGGAGCCCTGCTAAATGCAGCTGTGCTCCGTGCCTGTAATCCCCCGGCGAATGAATGAAATGTAGGTCAATGACCTACATTTCCTTCAGTCGCGGTGATGCACCCCCTGGTGGATGTCCTCATATGACCTGGAGCATGGGAAAAAGTTCCCAGGCTGCAGTTCATGAGAACATCCACCAGAGGGCGCCTCACCGCGACTCAATGTAAGTACAGATCACTGCTTTCCTTTCAGCACCCGGGGATTACAGGCACGAGCGAGTGGTTTATCGCAGCTGTGCCTGTAATATTAGTTAACCCCTTCAGATGGATTACTTCGTGGGACGTGATCTGACATCAGAAGGTATGTATCTTGTGCGTTTATTATTTTGCCAAGCGAGGGCCTGGAAATGGATTGCGAGAACAATAAATTATTACAACAACCGCTGTGTTTATTTCATTAAAATCCTTTTTAATCATGTGTGTGTGTGTTTTTTAACCCTTTCCAACAATTGGATTAATAATGGATAGGTGTCATAATTGACGCCTCTCCATTATTAATCTGGCTTAATGTCACCTTCCAATAGCAAGGTGGCATTAACCCTTCATTACCCCATATCCCACCGCTACAGGGAGTGGGAAGAGAGTGGCCAAGTGCCAGAATAGGCGCATCTTCCAGATGTGCCTTTTCTGGGGTGGCTGGGGGCAGATGTTTTTAGCCACGGGGGGGCCAA
Organism: Ranitomeya variabilis; assembly: GCF_051348905.1. Classification (NCBI taxonomy): domain Eukaryota; kingdom Metazoa; phylum Chordata; class Amphibia; order Anura; family Dendrobatidae; genus Ranitomeya; species Ranitomeya variabilis. Next base: position 69,465,669 of record NC_135233.1, read on the forward strand.
TAACCATGGACCCTCTCCTGGCTATTAATATCTGCCCTCAGTCACTGGCTTTACCATTCTGGCGGAGAAAATTGCGCGGGAGCCCACGCCAATTTTTTCCGCCATTTAACCCTTTATTTCAGCAGCTACAGCGCTGAAATTTTGCACATACACACTACTAACATTAGTAGTGTGGAATATGCAAAAAAAAAGGGGATATGAGATGGTTTACTATATGTAAACCATGTCTCATATCCTGTTGGGTTTGTGCAGGAGAAATGAAAAGCCGGCAATTGAATTACCGGCTGTTCACAGATATCGCGCTGAATGAAATCTAAATACAGAATATATATATATGTGTCTCAATGACATATATATATATATACTGTATATATGTTTTAATGAACATTTGAGCACATAAATCCATTAGATGTCGGTTTTGCAAGCCTGCGCGAAAATCTCGCAGTACGGATGCCATACGGATTACATACGGAGGATGCCATGCGCAAAATACGCTGACACACCCTGCCTACGGATCACTATTTTGGGAACATTTCACTGTATTTCGGCCGTATTACGGCCGTAAAATACGGACCGTATTGTCTTACGCCGAGTGTGACGCCGGCCTAATGCAGCAGCCATGGTCGTCCATCTGGCTAATCGTTACTCGGACGTGTCCGCTCTTTGCCAGTCATTACACTGGCTGCCCATTCATTACAGGATACAATTCAAAGTACTTGTTCTCACCCACAAAGCTCTCCACAGTGCGGCACCCCCTTACATCTCCTCCCTCATTTCTGTCTATCGGCCTAGCCGACCGCTGCGCTCTGCAAACGACTTTCAACTAACCTCTGCACTAATCCGTACCTCCCACTCCCGACTCCAAGACTTCTCCCGTGCTGCGCCAATCCTCTGGAATGCTCTACCCCAAGATATTAGGACCATCCACAACTTGCATAGCCTTAGGCGCTCACTCAAAACTCATTTGTTCAGAGCGGCCTATCACGTTCCCTAATCAGTCATTTTATGTTTGTGTGTGTGTGTGTGTGTGTGTGTGTGTAGCCCATTCACTATCTCATCTACCCCCCACCCCCTGAAGATGGCTGGACCATCATTGTAAATACATCATTGTAAATACACACCTGTACTTTGTATCTCCCCACCTCATTGTAGATTGTAAGCTCTCACGAGCAGGGTCGTCTTATTTTGCTTTATTGCTGTATTGTTAACATTGTTACCTATGACTGTTGTTTGAAACTGTTAAACTGTAAAGCGCTGCAGAATATGTTGGCGCTATATAAATAAAGATTATTATTATTATTATTATTATTATGGTGTTGCAGCTTGTGATTGGTCGCGTGAGCGGTCACGTGACCGTCACGCGACCAATCACAAGCCGCGACATCATCTAAGGTCTTTCAAGCACTTGAAAGACCTTAAATGACATCGCGGCTTGTGATTGGTCGCATGGCGGTCACGTGACCAATCACAAGCCGCGACGTCATCTAAGGTTTTTCAAGCACTCATTCTTAGGAACGGAAGCTGCCGGTTACATCGGTAAGGTCCAGGCTGCGTCGGAGAGGTGAGTATATCAATATTTTTTATTTTTATTCTTTATTTTACACATTAATATCGATCCCGATACCGATCCCCAATATCACAAAAGTATCGGATCTCGGTATCGGAATTCCGATACCGCAAATATCGGCCGATACCCGATACTTGCGGTATCGGAATGCTCAACACTACTGACCACTGTTGCTACCAGCTCCATTGGTGGGCTTTGATCCTGTGTGAAGTTAACAGGGATCGTGTCTAGCATCATATATTTTGTTGCTGTGTATCAGTGACATAGCTCTGTTGCTGAGCATCTGCTTCGTTGCTGTGTGCGAGTGACACTACTTCATGTGCAGCTCACTGAGTGAGTTTTAACTCAATGCGAGCAAGCAATCACTCACTGCATTCTCCGCCATTGTTCACATTAGCTGCAGTTTTAAATCTCTGCACGGTGGACCCCGGGTTGCGATTGCACTTCCTCATTAAATCTATTTAATCCGCCAACCCTAACAGCATCACTTAGCTTGTGATTGGTCGCGTGAGAGGTCACGTGACCGCCATGCGACCAATCACAAGCCGCGATGTCATTTAAGGTCTTTCAATGTGCAGCTGATGTTACACAATCAGAGTTTGTAAATGAAGCATGAAGCAGAGCTGAGAAATCTGCCACTGCAAAAAAGCACAACAGCTCTCTATGCATATTGTTTATTGACAGTGAGCTGCTTATCACAGTAGAGGGCGTGGTCAGTCTAGGGCTCACCTGAGCTGTACTCTATCCTGCATACCAGGATAGGGATGGGGCAATGCATACTAGGAGAAGCTGGGGGCCATGCATACCAGGATAGGGATGAGGGCAATCATTCCTACCAGAATAGGGATGAGGCTAGAGATAAGGTGGATATGCTGAGCCATGCGGGACCAGGGGGAGCTCAGCCATATGGGACCATGGTAGCTGAGCCATGCGGACCAGGGGAGCCATGCATACAACAGGGGGAGCCACATACTAGGACAGGACAGGAGGAGCCACGCATAGCAGGACAGGACGGGGGAGCCACATGACAGGACAGGGGGAGCCACGCATAGCAGGACAGGGATGAGGGGACAATGCATACCCGGCTTAAACTCGAGTCATTAAGCTTACCCAGTTTTCCATGGCAAAAGTAGGTACCTCTGCTTATACTCGAGTATATAAGGTAATTTGTAAATTTCCTAGGTAAGACACGACTTGCACATTGACATTGTAAAATGTCCTTCGATTAGTGTTTAAACAGCACTCTCTTAACCTTGCCATAAGACATTACCATTATAGAATTAACTGGCAACAAACACAATTTTCATGTGTTTTCTTTGTGGGTTTTTTATGTTATATCCTAAGATATCTTTTGTTAAAAGGGTTGAATTTGTAAAACATATTTTAAATGTAAATAACAAAAATTCAACACAAAGTGAATGGGAGACAACAGTTTATATTTTATTTAATATATTATTATTATTATTATTATTATTATTATTTATTGTTATAGCGCCATTTATTCCATGGCGCTTTACATGTGAGGAGGGGTATGCATAATAAAAACAAGTACAATATTCTTAAACAATACAAGTCATAACTGGTACAGGAGAAGAGAGGACCCTGCCTCACAATCTACAAGGGATGGGTGAGAATACAGTAGGTGAGGTGTTATGGACCTGGTGGTTAGGAGCACCCGGAATGACCTGATGAGTAAACTAGTAATCGGAACAAGCTCTGGGAAAGTGGGAACTCTGCTGACCGCTAACCCTACTCCTATCACACACACTAGAAATAGCCGTGGAGCGTACCTAACTCTCCCTAGACGCCTCTTCACAGCCTAAGAGCTAACTACCCCTAAAGATAGAAATAGAAGCCTAACCTTGCCTCAGAGAAATTCCCCAAAGGTTAAGGCAGCCCCCCACATATATTGACTGTGAGTTAAGAGGAAAGTCACAAACACAGGAATGAAACAGGTTTTAGCAAAGGAGGCCAGACTTAACTAAATAGTCAGAGGAAAGAAAAAGAAACTATGCGGTCAGCACAAAAAACTACAAAAAACCACACAGAGTATGCAAAAAGACCCCCACACCAACTCACGGTGTGGAGGTGCAACACTGCACCCCAGAGCTTCCAGCTAGCAAGGAAATATCATGATCGCAAGATGGACTAGAATTTAGCAGTACTAAGAAATATATTCAGGCAGCAGTAACAACAAATGAACTAGCAGTGACTTAGCTTCTGCTGGAGTAGACAGGTCCTCAGAGAAGTCCAAGAGAGATCTGAACCAATACTGAAACATTGACAGCTGGCATGAAGTAACGATCTGACTAGAGTTAAATAGGGAAGCAAGCATAACAATAAACGAGGACAGCTGAGAAAGCAACCTCAGAGACCAGCAGTTCCCCTCAAATCCACCAGAGGGAGTCCAAGAGCAGAACTAACCAAAGTACCATTCATGACCACAGGAGGGAGTCCGAGAAATGGAATTCACAACAGTACCCCCCCTTGAGGAGGGGTCAACGAACCCTCACCAGGGCCCCCAGGCCGATCAGGACGGGCCAAACGAAAGGCACGAACTAAATCGGCAGCATGGACATCTGAGGCAACAACCCAGGAATTATCTTCCTGACCATAGCCCTTCCACTTAACCAGGTACCGGAGCTTCCGTCTCGAAATATGAGAATCCAAAATTTTTTCCACCACATACTCCAACTCCCCCTCAACCAACACCGGAGCAGGAGGATCAACGGAGGGAACCATAGGCGCCACATACCTCCGCAACAACGACCTATGGAACACATTATGGATGGCAAAGGAAGCTGGAAAAACCAAACGAAATGACACAGGGTTGAGAATTTCAGAAATCTTATAAGGACCAATGAAACGAGGCTTAAACTTAGGAGAAGAAACCTTCATAGGAACATAACGAGAAGATAACCAAACCAGATCCCCAACACGAAGTCGAGGACCAACACAACGACGGCGGTTAGCGAGACGTTGAGCCTTCTCCTGGGACAACGTCAGATTGTCCACTACGTGAGTCCAAATTTGCTGCAATCTGTCCACCACAGAATCCACACCAGGACAGTCAGAAGACTCAACCTGCCCTGAAGAAAAACGAGGATGAAAACCAGAATTGCAAAAAAAAGGCGAAACCAAAGTAGCCGAACTAGCCCGATTATTAAGGGCGAACTCAGCCAATGGCAAAAAGGTCACCCAATCATCCTGATCAGCAGAAACAAAGCATCTCAGATAGGCCTCCAAAGTCTGGTTGGTTCGTTCGGTTTGGCCATTTGTCTGAGGATGGAAAGCCGAAGTAAAAGACAAATCAATGCCCATCTTAGCACAAAAGGACCGCCAAAACCTAGAGACAAACTGGGACCCTCTGTCCGACACAATGTTCTCCGGAATGCCATGCAAACAAACCACATGCTGAAAGAACAATGGCACCAAATCAGAGGAGGAAGGCAATTTAGGCAAGGGTACCAAATGGACCATCTTAGAAAAGCGATCACAAACCACCCAGATGACAGACATCCTTTGAGAGACAGGAAGATCTGAAATAAAATCCATGGAAACATGCGTCCAAGGCCTTTTCGGGACCGGCAAGGGCAAAAGCAACCCACTGGCACAAGAACAGCAGGGCCAGTCCCACAAGACTGCACAAAAGAACGCACATCCCGTGACAAGGAAGGCCACCAAAAGGACCTAGCCACCAACTCCCTGGTACCAAAAATCCCAGGATGACCAGCCAAGACCGAGCAATGAACCTCAGAAATAACTCTGCTAGTCCATCTATCAGGGACAAACAGTTTCTCCGCTGGACAACGGTCAGGTCTATCAGCCTGAAACTCCTGCAGCACCCGCCGCAAATCAGGGGAGATGGCAGACAGAATTACCCCCTCTTTGAGAATACCAGCCAGCTCAGGGACTCCCGGAGAATCAGGCACAAAACTCCTAGAAAGGGCATCAGCCTTCACATTCTTAGAACCCGGAAGGTATGAAACCACAAAATCGAAACGGGAGAAAAACAGTGACCATCGAGCCTGTCTAGGATTCAACCGCTTGGCAGACTCGAGATAAGTCAAATTCTTGTGATCCGTCAAGACCACCACACGGTGCTTGGCTCCCTCAAGCCAATGTCGCCACTCCTCGAATGCCCACTTCATAGCCAGCAGCTCCCGATTGCCAACATCATAATTACGCTCAGCAGGCGAAAATTTTCTAGAAAAGAAGGCACATGGCTTCATCACAGAGCCATCAGAACTTCTTTGAGACAAAACAGCCCCTGCTCCAATCTCAGAAGCATCAACCTCAACCTGAAAAGGGAGCGAAATATCTGGCTGACGCAACACAGGGGCCGAAGAAAAATGATGTTTCAGCTCCTGAAAAGCCTCCACGGCCGCAGAGGACCAATTCACCACATCAGCACCTTTCTTTGTCAAATCAGTCAAAGGTTTAACCACACTAGAAAAATTAGCGATGAAGCGACGGTAAAAATTAGCAAAGCCCAGAAATTTCTGAAGACTTCACAGATGTAGGTTGAGTCCAATCAGAAATGGCCTGAACTTTAACAGGATCCATCTCGATAGTAGAAGGGGAAAAAATGAAGCCCAAAAAGGAAACCTTCTGAACTCCGTAGAGACATTTAGACCCCTTCACAAACAAGGAATTAGCACAAAGGACCTGGAATACCATTCTGACCTGCTTCACATGAGACTCCCAATCATCTGAAAAGACCAAAATATCATCCAAATATACAATCATGAATCTATCCAGATACTTTCGGAAGATGTCATGCATAAAGGACTGAAACACAGATGGAGCGTTAGAAAGCCCGGATGGCATCACCAGATACTCAAAATGGCCCTCGGGCATATTAAATGCTGTTTTCCATTCATCGCCCTGTTTAATACGCACAAGGTTATATGCCCCTTGAAGATCTATCTTGGTGAACCAACTAGCCCCCTTAATCCGAGCAAACAAATCAGACAGTGTTGAGGAGAGCCATAAGATCAAATACTTAATTAACCTCAACACATAAGGTAATTGAGGGAAGCAACCTATAACATGTATTGTTTAACCTTACATAAGTTTTCCTCAGACAAAGTAAGACACTTAAGATGGCTGCCATCTCCTGTACCAGAGCCATGTGCTCTGGTATCCAAGATGAACAATGAAGACACTGAAGATGGCCGCCATTTCCTGTTTTAGCATGCCGCATGGTCTGGTATCCAAGATGACGCCCATCCTGATGACCTCATGGATCCACCCACAGCGACGCCCATCCTGATGACCTCACGGACCAACCCACCTTGATGACCTCATGGATCCGCCCATGGACTTGCTCATGCCCAACCCACTAACCAATGGAATACATCCGATCACTCCCATTTTAGAGCTAACCGAGCCCCCTTACAGGAGATATATTACATTGTGTTTGACTAATAAACCTTCCCTTCTTGGAGCTGAGCCACACATTGATCAAGGAGAGTTACAGCTGACTGTGTCTGGTGTATTTCTTTAGTGCACATGATCAATATATCCATTAGGCCAGGAGTAGGCAACTAGAGAATTGAACATTTATATTAATTGTTCAACCCTAATATTTGGCGCCCAACGTGGGGCCAGCAGAGGAGAGCCCTGAACCCTGTAAAACCGGCGGGTGGAACGGCTGGATGCACTGAGTACCCCGAATCTGGAGACTGATCACCTCTTTAACAGAACACGGTAAGTCTGCTGATTTTTTATAATCTGTAGTCTCTACCTATGTCCTTCGGGGTATCCTGTGCAGATTGCCTGACCGTGTCCGGTTTTCTTGGTATCTGTAAGACGGCAGAAAGGGTATCTCCGCTGCTGGTCATTTAATTGCAAGAACTGTCACATGTTTTAGTTGCCTACTGCCTGTTACATGTTGTGAAGAGGGGAGATGACTAGTAAGTAGTTAAAGAGAAGTATTGTGTAAGGACAGTCAAAGCAGGTTTCTAAGAAAGAAAAAAAAAAAAAAGTGTTTACAGAGGGCTAGAGGCAAGTGATAAAACAGGAAAAACGGGTTTTTACACTGGTAGTTAGGAGAAGCATTGTGTTTGGAACAGGACAGGTTTCTAGGAAGGAATAATCAAGTGTTTACAGAAAGAAAAGCATGTGGTAGGACGGGAAAAACAAGTTTGTTTGTTTTTAGGGAAGGAAAGCAAGCAAGTGTAGAAAAATAATTTTTGTCTGTGGTATACGGTTGTCGCCTGTGATAAGATTTTCAGTTCTGTACAAGAGAGACTAGGACCTGGAGTAATTGACTCGGCCTAGGGGGGCCCGGTAAATCTTGGAGCAATTGGCTCAGTTCGGGCATAATAAATTGTGTAGCGGCTCATTGAAACTTGGAGCAATTGGCTCAGTTTGGGCCAATTAAATTTATAGTTTTTCTTTTTTTGCCCCGTGACATCGAGTAATTGACTCTGCACGGGGACCGGTAAGTTAGGGAGCAATTTGACAAAGTAGGGAAGAATTGGTTTGTAAAGTACGGAGCACGGAAGTCAGACAGGGACCACGTGACAAGAAGCAATAGGAACTGAGTACTGCAGACTCAGTTCCCTTTAGAATCTCAGGTTTGAGTCATCTCCCCCGTCTTATTGTTTGTTTGGTGTTTGTTATCTTGATAGATAGATATATATATACTGTATATCTATAGAAAGATGGAGAAATTAATGCAGTTCTGCCGTATAGGCACTAAGCCAAATTCAGATGGCAAGTTAGACTCATGCACATTAGTAGCGACTCGTGAAGGGAAGAGTCATATTAAGCAATGTAAAAAGCTTATGAAGTTGTGTGGAATGCCAGAAGGGGGAAGGTTGCAGCCCCTGGACTGGAAGCTTGTCTTGAAAGAAAGAAAAGGTATCCTAGAAGATAATGGATTGTTGTCTATTGCTGGGGCAGGAGAAAGAGTCTCTGAAAGTCTATATAAAAAAAAAATAAAAAAAAAATGGAAATTGGGTAGAAGAGAAAAGGAATAGAAAGAATAGAGTTTTGAGTTGTGTATTGCAAAAATATATCTTGTGAGCGGCCACCACCGTATAATGGTGGCCCAGAGCAATGTGTTAAATGTAATGGCGGCCATTTTGTTAATGGCGAATGTGTTAAATGTGAAATTGTCGGGGTTGTAATACGACAATTACCCTTCCTTCACCAGTCATTCCAAATTAATATGTGTGCAGGGCATCTGGTACCGGATAAGAATAAATCAGACAGGTAGCTGGTTCAAACTTAGTTAATGCCCCGTGCATCCACACATGTCTGCAGCGGTCACACCAACTGGCTTTATTCTAAAATACACAATACTATATTGAGTGTTAGGGGAAGGCGTGCATTAGGCGGGGTTTAAGCTAGCATACATCTAGTGCTCAGTCTCTCTCTCTGATTCGTCAGGACATCTTCGATGGTTACTTCTTCCTTCACATTCCAGAGTTATCTTTTTCAAGAGAAATTAAACTTAACTCTTCACATTCTAAACTGAAATGAACAATGAACACTGGCGGCCATCTTTAGATACAATTACATTTGCATTAGCTAGCAGATAGGAAAAACTTATTGTTTCACAGTATAAGAGTATAGCAGTACAAAAAAGAGTATAAAGATATATAAAAGTACAAAAGGTATATAAGAAAATACATTTTCACCTTGACAATCCCCCCTAAACACTAAGTTTTTTCCTTAAAGAAAGATCCTTCGAGACTGTCCATGTGATGGGAAAAGGGGAGGTGGATTTCTTCATCCAGACACCTCAGAAACTCTCCCCTAACGAGAGGCCTCCAGGCAGCTGAACCCTTCACTAACCTCACATGGAGTTCTCCCACTGTCCCTAAACTAAATCTCTTAGCATCATCTGAGAATGGGGGGTTTTGTCTACTCTCTTGAGGGGGAATGTACTTCGGGATCTCCCCTGGATCAGTACCATTGTACTCTGGTGGATCTACTTCTTGATTGAGGAAGGTGTCAGTCGGAGTTGCTTTGGCAATAACCTTTTTGTACAAAGAATAACACAACAGAAAATTATCGATCCAATTATAAGGAGGGCAATTAGTACTAAACAAACTTATTGAAGGAATCTCTTGATCCCACCTAACCAACTGGAGAAGAAAGATGTGTCTGCTCCAGCATACATGACACGTCGTCTTATTGTCCTAATTTGTTCAACTTCTTTAGAAACCTTCAGGTCTTTCGGATCTACATTTCGCCATTCAGGTCTGACTGTCTATATTTCGTCTCGTATGTCTTTGGTCATACCGTCAATGAATGTATTTACCAATACTTTAACATCAAGTGGGTTTATGGGACTGTACTCCATATCTTCCCATTTCAGCTGTAACCGTCCAAAGTATAGCTCTACACTCTCTCCTTTTGTCACATCTGCAAAAAGTCTTAATTTGCGTCCTAGCACGTCACCTGTTTTTGTGCTCACTAACTACCTAGGCCTGCCCAGGTACACTTATACGTCCATCATATGGTCATTATTTGTCTGTAGAATGAGAAAGGTTGTTTCTCAGGGTCAGCCAATTGTTTTTGCATAGCTAGTCAGAGGGCCTCCAGGGATAATACTCCTGTATCTGTCTTACCCTACCTGATGTGGTTGGTTCTCTGGTGGTGGGGGCGACATGACATGCTGGTCTACAGCTCCTTCCCAAAAGGATTACTGTCAGCCTACTTCCAAAAGTTAATGTCCCCACTATCCGCCAACCACAATCCTGTGTCAACTTCTTATATCACTGCATGTGATCTTGTCTGGACAGGATTCAGTGTAATTCTCTTAGGTCGGGTTGCAGCACGGGTCATACAAGTGTTAGGGCCCAAATCCTCAACTATATCCTGAAAGGCATCACAGCTATAATTGACAAATCTTTGTTCACTGTAATATATATATTTGATCCATTCAACATTTTTATTAATCTGCACCTGTGGGATTATAGAAGCAAAGCCGGCATAAATCTGGTTCTGGGCTTTAAACTGGTCAGGCACCCCCCTTGGCACTCCAATGGCATCAATATATACTAGTGGATCTTCTTCATAACTCATGTGGAGCTGATCGAGACTTCTCCTCTTTCTGGTAGGTTCATCAGGTATCTTTGGTGTACATATATTGTGTATGTTTAATTAGCAAATCAGTATCTAGAGAACTGTTCTCTTTGCAGAAACTTGTCTTGAAGATCCCTACTGGTGTACCTGTGGTGTCGTGGGAATTATAACAGGTGTAATTGTCAGCTAATACGATTACTTCTCCTGGGACCTTTAGTTTGGGTTTCTCATGAATTAGTGGGACATAATCTGGGCAATCAGTGGACTTCAAACCTTTCAACAAATTCATGACACAGGCGGTGGTGTTGTCATCAGGAAAAAGCAGTGCATGTGTGTATAGGTGTGTATTCGCAGCAGCATAAGCAATACATCCTACAGAGATATTCTGGACTCTTACATTTTATCTCACCCATTCTAACCATAGGTTTTTCCTTGGGGCTGTTTGTGTTTCTATGGAGAAAACCTCTTGCCAACTGAGACCTGGAATGGGGATCACTTCATTAACTACATTTTGCAAACGCTCACCTGGGCTTGTTTTAGGTGTACTGGTAACAGGGGCTTTGGTTGGTCTGAAGCTAATATCCCGGAGCTGTATATGGCCTAAATTCCCATGGTATCCACTACTAAATACATAATTATAATGCCTTCCCAGTACGAACGTCTGCAGATCAGCAGACTAAAGGTTTTCAAGATTCAGGAGGAGGGGGTGACAACTTTTACCCCATTTACAGCCTCTAGGTGGTTGCAGAAGGGCTGTTAGATGCATTCTCTCACGAAGACTCCTACCCGTCCCATCCTTGGGAACATGGCTTCACTAGATTTATATCCCCAATCATCTCCCGTATTCCAAGCAGCATCTGACCAATAATAACAGTTATTGTTGTCATTTCTGGTAACACACATATAAAACTGGATGATCTCCTCTACCACCCGTTCAGTCTCAAGGCACTTGACTACATCACAGAAATCAAATCGCCAGATATTCACCGGGGCTGTCAGGTTTACCCAGAGTATAGTGGGACCAGAATTCTTATTTACAATAGGGGCCGAAGAGGTAGGGGCGAGGATGGCCCTCAGTTCCAGGATCAAAAACAACAGCAACATTTCCCTTCAGTCACTTCTGTGACTAAACACTGGTTCGGTCTCTTTTACAGTGTGAGGCGTGGATCCAGGTGCTCTTTCCTTCAAATTTTACTGCAGTGGGTGTAACCAGGATCATCGTGTGAGGTTCTTCAAATCTCGGCTGGAGACAATCTCTGCGCACAAACTTTTTCACATACACCAGGTCTCCTGGCACAAAGGGATGGTGTCCAGGAACATTGTCTGGGTCTGGAAGAGAACTGAAGACAGTTAAATGCACTTTGACAAGGTGTCCATGTAAGGCCTGCACATAGCTAGTCAAGTCCTGGTACTTGAGCTGCAACTGTTGTGGAAAGAAACATTCAAAATTGGGGCCCCTGCCAAACAGAATCTCATACGGTGGCAGTCCTGTCTTCCTGTTTGGGGTATATCCTACTGAAAACAAAACCAGAGGAAAGCATTCTGTCCATGGTTTACCAGTCTCCGTCATTGCCTTCTGGACTTTTTAGGCTTAAGAGTTCCATTTAGTCTCTCCACTTTTCCACTACTCTGTGGATGGAGTATGCAATGCTTGACTTACCCCCAGTGCTGCCATTACCTCTGACATGATCTCTCCAGTAAAATGGGAACCCTGATCGCTTTCAATGACTTCAGGAACTCCATACCTGCATATGATCTCAGCCATCAGTTTCTTCACCGTTGTCTTAGCCGTAGCTTTGGCAACTGGGTAGGCTTCTGGCCAACCTGAAAATAAATCAATGCAGACCAACACATACTCATACGTCCCTACCCTGGGTAACTGAATATAATCAATCTGCAGTCTCTGGAATGGGTAAAGGGGCCGGGGAGTGTGTTTGGATGGGGTTTTCACTGTCCTACCCTGATTATGTGTGGCACATATCATGCAGCTCTGTACCTGCCTTTCTGCGCAGGTGGAAAACCCGGGGGCAATCCATTGTCTCTGTAGGGTGTCACACATGGCCGTCTTCGAGTGGTGCACATTCCCGTGCAGAACCTGTGCCATCATTGGGTACAGTACCTGTGATAGGCAGACCTTTTCACCCCTCCCCCATAGTCCGGTAACGGTATCAGAGCAAGCCCCTATCTTTTGCCACCTATTTTTCTCCTCCTTACTTGCCTGTTCTTGTAACCGGGCTAAGATGTCTTTCAACACAAGTGGAGATGGTGGGGTGTCTAGGTGATGTACTTGAGAGGCCACAGGAGTGCTTGCTGCTTTCTTGGCAGCCTGGTCTGCCAGTGCTTACCCTTTTGTCCGTCCATCAGTGCCTTTGCTATGTGCCTTTACCTTTATGATGCCTGCTTAGGTGGGAAACTGTAGTGCATTCATAAGTTGCTGGACTGCCTCAGCATGTTTAAAGGGGTGGCCATTTGCTGTCAGGAAAGCCCTGGCTCTCCAGATAGGCCCATAACCGTGTGTAATGCCAAAAGCATACCTGGAATCAGTGTAGATATTTACAGTCTTACCTTCTGCTAGTTTGCTCTGCTTCTTGTGCAGACATATGAGCTGGCATTGACTCTACCTTGATTATCTCATGTTCTGAGACCACAGCATATCTGGTACAGAAGCATCCTCGGTCATCTTGGTGACGGGATCCATCTACAAAAAGCTCAAAATCAGCATTAGAATAGGCACACTAGAGACCAGCCGTTTCCTAAGACATCAATTCTAGACAATCATGTGGTTTGGAAACCTAATCTTGTTCCTCTGGATCCATTCTTAAAAGAAAAAGTGTCCTTGCTCATGTCACCTACTCCTCCCCCCTTTGGATCCAGGGGAACTAGGAGAAAAGTAGCGGGGTTCAGAACAGTGCACCTTTTCAAAGTCACATTAGTAGGCATGAGAATAGCAGACTGAAGTCGCAGCTGTCCAGCCATGGACATGTGGCTAGGTTGTACTTGGTTAAGGATACTATATACATCGTGTGGGGTGTGGACCATCAGTGGGTGATCCAAAACAATCTCTGAAGACTTGTGTAGCAACAGCTGGACAGACAACACGGGCCGAACACAGAAGGGGCTTTGTCTTGCCACCGTATCCAGGCGGCCGCTGTAATAAGCAACAGGTCTCTATTTGTCTCCATGAAGCTGAGTCAGCACACCTGTAGCATGTCCTGCATAGGTGAGCTCTGTCTGCAATACTGTGCAGCAGTGCTCGGGTGTCTTGTAATCATATACGGGGCCTGCAATGTGTAACACTGTATCACAGGGCAAATTCCCTCTTTGGGTGGACATAGCGTCTCCTGGATGCAAGGGGCCATGAGCTGCAAGGTAGGCCTGACACTCTTGGACTATGACTGGCCCCCCTTTTTTTTGCTATCTGTTCGGCCAAACCACCTCTATGTGACAGGGTAGAGTTAGCTGGGTTCACTATGGCTCCTATCTGGTGAGTAATTATGTCCCCATACCCCACTGAGAAAAGGACCTGGGATTCCTGAGGTGTGATGTAGCAACGTGAATGACAGGGAAACAAAACTTCAGATTCCTAGAAAGTCTAGCTGAAAATTGACATAAGGCAGCTGGGAGGGAGTTAGATTCCTATACAGGGTAAAGGCGTATTGCAGTGTGAAGCTGGACTCACATGTACAAAGGAGGGGGGCAGAAACTGGAGTCTGTTACATGGAGATAAGAAACACTGATCTCGCAGCTGCAGCGATGGGGGCCAGTGAGCGAGCAAGAATTATTACAGCTAGTGACTTAATCCTTGTCTTTCCTGCTGGGCTAAATTCTTTTGGAAAAACTCTTTACTATTTTCAATATATCATCCGGAGTGGAAATCTCAATATCGGGTCTACTACAAAAAGGTATGAATGGGCTTTTTATTACAATGGGAATCCCAGATCTTCAAACACTACCATAAGACGCCCATAGAACTTCTCGGCAGTCCAGGATATATTGGTGGCTTTTACCAATCTTTCAATTACTGACAAGTTTTCATCGAAGACTAGACACAGGTCTATTTCACTTCCAATTTCATACAGTACTTATTGCTTTAAATACAAATCTCTCAGTGTGTATTAAACCAAGGACAGAGAAAACTTTGGAATGCAACACATTGCCCCCCTTTCTGTAGCCCACAGCACCGAGGGGAAAAATTGCAAGCAGGGCGCGCAGGGGCACACACAGCCCCTCCCATCTAGTAACGCGGAGATAAGAAAAAAAAAAAAAAAAATCACTGCATTCCACAGCGCTGAAGGGAGAGCAAGAGCCCAACTCCATACCCCCCTTCTCCAGCACGTAGCGCAGATAAGGAGAAAAGAGAAGCTCGCAGCGGTCTGCTCAGCCCCTCCCCTACAGTACACAGCACTGATACAAAGCTCCGTATCTTCTACAGTCACAAATTACAGCAGTTTTCAGACCTAATTTCTACAAAACTTTCCTATAATCCTCCGTGGTCTGGGCGGAGCCCCAAGGACGGTCCGTACGCACACACAAGGCAGGTCTCCACCCAGGTTGGATTCTGCACAACAGAAACAGGACACACCTACGCTTCTGGAGATCTTTCTGCCGCCATTACAGGGCGCTGGCTGGGACTGCATTTTCATCATCAGTGGCACGGCGGCCATTTTACAATCTGTAAGATCACAGTTCAAAGGCATTTTATAACCAAATACGGGTGCTATATTGTCTGATCCTTCCTCTCCATCAACCTATCTTCATCCTTTGTTCTTTAAGCTTCGCGCAACTCGCAGATAAGCTTCTTGACTGTCTCTTGCCCTCCCGTGACCATTGTCTTGACTTCCACGGCATCCTCATCTAACTTGTGGGGCATGGACTTCTACTTTAAGATACGCAGCTTGGCTCCCAGGATACTATGGCCTCCTGCAGTAAAACCACTGGCAGCGATCTTCAACACTGTGTTCCACAGTACGGAGCCTCACGTTCGACGTACTAGGAAAAGAGCCTCGCGCTCAATGTTTCCATCCCTAACCTGAACACAGTGATTAACAGACTATCCTGCCACGATATCCCAAACAGTCGGGAGGCAGCCTCCTAATGAGACCCCTCCACAAAAATATAGGTGGTCCCCTCACGGAACGTCTTAGGTTACCTAACTAGACAGGTGGTCCCCTCACGGAACGCCTTAGTTACCTGCCTGGACAGGTGGTCCCCTCACGGAACGTCTTAGTTACCTGTCAGCACAATATCACAGAGGCTGCGTCTCCTATCCCTTTCTCTAAGCTGCCCCACAATCTACAACTGGCTCAATTTTTCAGTCCACTTCACTACTGGACAATAGTCACGGGTAGGGTGGTTGAATGGAGTACAATGACCGGTAAAGGAGGTGTGGTGTACAGAGGTCGCACAGGATGCGACGTCTCTCAGTTGCTGGTTCAGAGCGTGGCACAGGATCACGTTTGATCTCACCACTCGATCATTCACCTCCCGAACCCAAGGAGACTACAGACAAACCAATAACGGCTGAGACACTAGCAAGTGTGACATATACAGTGTACATGATCGCCACTTACCGCGTGCAGAGGGTGATCAGTCCTCGAGGTCAGCCACTACGGGTATCATCCACAGACATCCAGGCATGGGTCCAGAGGGTCTCGGATCGCTGGCCATGCCCCACGTTGGTCGCGCCAAAATTGTCGGGGTCGTAATACGACAATTACCCTTCCTTCACCAGTCATTCCAAATTAATATGTGTGCAGGGCATCTGGTACCGGATAAGAATAAATCAGACAGGTAGCTGGTTCAAACTTAGTTAATGCCCCGTGCATCCACACATGTCTGCAGCAGTCACACCAACTGGCTTTATTCTAAAATACACAATACTATATTGAGTGTTAGGGGAAGGCGTGCATTAGGCGGGGTTTAAGCTAGCATACATCTAGTGCTCAGTCTCTCTCTCTGATTCGTCAGGACATCTTCGATGGTTACTTCTTCCTTCACATTCCAGAGTTATCTTTTTCAAGAGAAATTAAACTTAACTCTTCACATTCTAAACTGAAATGAACAATGAACACTGGCGGCCATCTTTAGATACAATTACATTTGCATTAGCTAGCAGATAGGAAAAACTTATTGTTTCACAGTATAAGAGTATAGCAGTACAAAAAAGAGTATAAAGATATATAAAAGTACAAAAGGTATATAAGAAAATACATTTTCACCTTGACAATAGCAGCCAAAATGGTGGCCCAGAGCCATGTGCTAAATGTAATGGCGGCCATCTTGTTGGTGGTAAATACAATTCTGATGGCGGCCATCTTGTTGGTGGTAAATATAATTCTGATGGCGGCCATCTTGTTGGTGGTAAATATAATTCTGACGGCGGCCATCTTGTTGGTGGTAAATATAATTCTGACGGCGGCCATCTTGTTGGTGGTAAATATAATTCTGACGGCGGCCATCTTGTTGGTGGTAAATATAATTCTGACGGCGGCCATCTTGTTGGTGGTAAATATAATTCTGACGGCGGCCATCTTGTTGGTGGTAAATATAATTCTGATGGCGGCCATCTTGTTGGTGGTAAATATAATTCTGACGGCGGCCATCTTGTTGGTGGTAAATATAATTCTGACGGCGGCCATCTTGTTGGTGGTAAATATAATTCTGACGGCGGCCATCTTGTTGGTGGTAAATATAATTCTGACGGCGGCCATCTTGTTGGTGGTAAATATAATTCTGACGGCGGCCATCTTGTTGGTGGTAAATATAAATCTGACGGCGGCCATCTTGTTGGTGGTAAATATAATTCTGACGGCGGCCATCTTGTTGGTGGTAAATATAATTCTGACGGCAGCCATCTTGTTGGTGGTAAATATAATTCTGATGGCGGCCATCTTGTTGGTGGTAAATATAATTCTGACGGCGGCCATCTTGTTGGTGGTAAATATAATTCTGACGTCGGCCATCTTGTTGGTGGTAAATATAATTCTGACGGCGGCCATCTTGTTGGTGGTAAATATAATTCTGACGGCGGCCATCTTGTTGGTGGTAAATATAATGCTGACAGCGGCCATTTTGTGGATGGCAAAGGTGTTAATGCTGACGGCGGCCATTTCGTGGATGGCAAATGTAATTCTGACGGCAGCCATGTTGTGGATGGCGAATGTGCTGCTCCTGGTGGTGAACATCTCAGATTAAGGCTACACGCCACACCACCAAATCCTTGTTACCCAGTAATGACCACTGATGGCCAATACTATATTCCTTCAGGAAATAAAAAGGCTTTACCCATGTTTCCTATCTCAGTGTTTCCAATGGGGCACCAACCCTTTCCCCTATCACTCCTGTTGTGAATCCAGCAGTCCTCCCACCTGGATCGTCCCCAGCACCTACCCTTTCTACTGTCACTTCCACTGCCAATTTAGCCGCACACCCACATGAGATGCTCCAAGCAGCGGCCTCTCCTCCCAATGCTTCCACAACAGCACTCTCACGCAGCCTACATAACCCTATACCTGGTACCACACAGGCTGTCTCGCAGCCAAGCGCACACCTGTATGGGACGGTGGCAACTGTAACAAGGGGGGCTCAATCTGGGAGGGGGATATGTTGTGGATTCTGTTTGCGGGCTCCCTCTGGTGGTTACTGCTGGTACTGGGTGACTTTGGTGGGTTGCGGCCTTTGGTTTCCATCTGTCCATCAGAGGCTGGGTGTTTCCTATTTTACCTGGCCTTTCTGTCATTTCCCTTGCCGGCTATCAATGTGTTCAGATGTGCTCTGTTTGGTTCCTGCCTACCTGCTCCCAGATCTTTCAGGATAAGCTAAGTGCTGATTTTCAGTTGTTTGGTTTTTTTGTCCAGCTTGCTTAGAATGTCTCTTTGTTAGCTGGTTGCTCTAGTGGACTGAGGTTCTCCCCATGTGCCATGAGTTGGCACATGGGTTCTTGTAATCTCAGGATGGTTTTTTTGATTAGGGTTTTTTTGCTGACCGCTCAGTCCCCTTTTGTGTCATTCTGCTTTCTAGTTTTCAGCGGGCCTCTATTTGCTAAAGCTATATACATCATCTCTATGTGTGTGCCTTCCTCTCATTTCACCGTCAATACATGTGGGGGGCAACTATACCTTTGGGGTTAATTCCTCTGGAGGCAAGTGAGGTCTTTGTTTTCTCTGCAGTACTAGTTAGCTCTTAGGCTGGTGCGTGGCGTCTAGAACCAACGTAGGCACGCTCCCTGGCTATCTCTAGTTGCATTTGTCAGGCGTAGGGCAGCGGTCAGCCCAGGTTCCATCCCCCTAGAGCTCGTCCGATATTTATTATACTTTGCTTATCCTGTGCTATCCCTAGCCATTGGGGATTCATGACAGTATAGCCGGCCTACAAAGTGTTAATTGTTTGGGCTGAAGCAGGAGATAAAGAAGTGTTCAAGGGAAATTTTTTTATTTTTTTTTCCTTCAGAGTTTTGCTGCCTAGCCCTTAATTGCTGTCTAGCTGCTTCTTACCTCCTCTTAACCCTTGAATGGCTCTGATCTTAGCTGTTTATCATGGATGTCCAGAGTTTGGCTTCCAGCCTGAGTAATCTCGCGGCAAAGGTTCAAAACATACAGGATTTCGTGGTTCACACTCCCATGTCTGAACCTAGAATTCCTATTCCAGAGTTCTTTTCTGGAGATAGATCTACCTTCCTGAATTTCAGGAACAATTGTAAATTGTTTCTCTCTTTGAAATCTCACTCCTCTGGAGACCCTGCTCAACAGGTCAAGATTGTTATATCGTTCCTACGGGGTGACCCTCAGAATTGGGCATTTGCATTGGCACCAGGGGATCCTGCATTGCTCAGTGTGGATGCGTTTTTTCTGGCATTGGGATTGCTCTATGAGGAACCTAACCTAGAGATTCAGGCTGAAAAGGCTTTATTAGCCCTCTCTCAGGGGCATGATGAAGCGGAAATATATTGTCAGAAATTTCGGAAATGGTCGGTGCTTACTCAGTGGAATGAGTGCGCCCTGGCTGCAAACTTCAGAAATGGTCTTTCTGAGGCCATTAAGGATATTATGGTGGGGTTCCCTGCGCCTACAGGTCTGAATGAGTCTATGGCTATGGCCATTCAGATTGATCGGCGTTTACGGGAGCGCAAACCCATGCACCAGTTGGCGGTGTCTTCTGAACAGGCACCTGAGTCTATGCAATGTGATAGAATTCAGTCCAGAAGTGAACGGAAAAATTATAGGCGGAAAAATGGTTTGTGTTTTTATTGTGGTGATTCAGCTCATGTTATATCAGCATGCTCTAAACGCACAAAAAGGGTTGATAAATCTTTTGCCATTGATACTCTGCAGTCTAAGTTCATTTTGTCTGTGACTCTGATTTTTTCACTGTCTTCCATTTCCGTCGATGCCTATGTGGATTCAGGCGCTGCCCTGAGTCTTATGGATTGGTCATTTGCTAAACGCTGCGGTTTTAGTCTAGAGCCTCTGGAAGTTCCTATTCCTCTGAAGGGAATTGATTCTACACCATTGGCTATGAATAAACCGCAGTATTGGACACAAGTGACCATGCGCATGACTCCCGTTCATCAGGAGGTGATTCGCTTCCTTGTACTGTATAATTTACATGATGTACTAGTGCTTGGTCTGCCATGGTTACAAACTCATAATCCTGTCCTGGACTGGAAAACAATGTCTGTGCTAAGCTGGGGATGTCAGGGGGTTCATGATGATGCACCTCCGATTTCTATCGCTTCATCTACTCCTTCGGAGATCCCTGCGTTTTTGTCGGATTATAGGGATGTTTTTGAGGAGCCTAAGCTCAATTCGCTCCCTCCTCATAGAGAGTGTGACTGTGCTATAGAATTGATTCCTGGCAGTAAGTTCCCTAAGGGTCGTTTATTTAATCTGTCACTGCCAGAGCATACTGCTATGCGGAATTATATTAAGGAGTCCTTGGAAAAGGGACATATTCGTCCATCTTCGTCCCCTCTGGGAGCAGGGTTTTTTTTCGTGGCAAAAAAAGATGGTTCCCTGAGGCCTTGTATAGATTATCGCCTTCTGAATAAGATTACAGTCAAATACCAGTATCCATTGCCATTATTTACGGATTTGTTTGCTCGCATTAAGGGGGCTAGGTGGTTCACTAAAATAGATCTTCGTGGTGCGTATAATCTGGTGCGGATAAAACAGGGTGATGAGTGGAAAACCGCATTTAATACGCCTGAGGGCCATTTTGAGTATTTGGTAATGCCTTTTGGACTCTCCAATGCTCCGTCAGTCTTTCAGTCCTTTATGCACAATATTTTCCGTGAATATCTGGATAAGTTTATGATTGTGTATTTGGATGATATTTTGGTGTTTTCTGATGACTGGGAGTCTCATGTTCTACAGGTCAGGAAGGTGTTTCAGGTTTTGCGGGCCAATTCTCTGTTTGTGAAGGGCTCAAAGTGTCTCTTCGGAGTCCAGAAGATTTCTTTTTTGGGGTACATTTTTTCTCCTTCTACTATTGAGATGGATCCCGTTAAGGTTCAGGCTATTTGTGACTGGACACAACCTACATCTGTTAAGAGCCTTCAGAAGTTCTTGGGGTTTGCTAATTTTTATCGTCGGTTCATTGCTAATTTTTCCAGTATTGTTAAACCTTTGACTGATTTGACTAAAAAGGGTGCTGATGTTGCTGATTGGTCTCCTGCGGCCGTGGAGGCCTTTCGGGAACTTAAGCGCCGGTTTTCTTCTGCTCCTGTGTTGTGTCAACCAGATGTTTCACTTCCTTTTCAGGTGGAGGCTGATGCTTCCGAGATTGGAGCGGGGGCGGTTTTGTCACAGAGAAGTTCTAATGGCTCGGTGATGAAGCCATGTGCTTTCTTCTCTAGAAAGTTCTCGCCCGCCGAGCGCAATTATGATGTGGGTAATCGGGAGCTTTTGGCCATGAAGTGGGCATTTGAGGAGTGGCGTCATTGGCTTGAGGGTGCTAAACATCGCGTGGTGGTCTTGACTGATCACAAGAATCTCATTTACCTTGAGTCTGCCAGGCGTTTGAATCCTAGACAGGCTCGTTGGTCATTATTTTTTTCTCGTTTCAATTTCGTGGTTTCATACCTGCCAGGTTCAAAGAATGTGAAGGCAGATGCTCTTTCCAGGAGTTTTGTGCCTGACTCTCCTGGAGACACTGGGCCTGCTGGTATCCTTAGGGATGGGGTAATATTGTCCGCCGTATCCCCAGACTTGCGACGCGCATTGCAGGAGTTTCAGGTGGATAAACCAGATCGATGTCCACCAGAAAGACTGTTTGTTCCGGATGATTGGACCAGTAGAGTCATCTCCGAGGTCCATTCTTCTGTGTTGGCTGGTCATCCTGGAATATTTGGTACAAGAGACTTGGTGGCCAGGTCTTTTTGGTGGCCTTCCTTGTCTAGGGATGTGCGTACCTTTGTGCAGTCTTGTGAAGTGTGTGCTCGAGCTAAGCCTTGCTGTTCACGGGCTAGTGGGTTGTTGTTATCCTTGCCCATCCCGAAGAGGCCTTGGACGCACATTTCCATGGATTTTATTTCTGATCTCCCGGTTTCACAGAAAATGTCCGTTATCTGGGTTGTGTGTGACCGCTTTTCTAAGATGGTTCATTTGGTGCCCTTGCCTAAGTTGCCCTCCTCCTCTGAGTTGGTTCCTTTGTTTTTTCAGAACGTGGTTCGTTTGCATGGGATTCCGGAGAACATCGTTTCTGACAGGGGATCCCAGTTTGTGTCTAGATTTTGGCGGACGTTTTGTGCCAAGATGGGCATTGATTTGTCTTTCTCGTCTGCATTCCATCCTCAGACGAATGGCCAGACGGAGCAAACTAATCAGACCTTGGAAACTTATTTGAGGTGTTTTGTTTCTGCTGATCAGGATGACTGGGTTGCTTTTTTTGCCACTGGCCGAATTTGCTCTTAATAATCGGGCTAGTTCGGCCACGTTGGTCTCTCCTTTTTTTTGTAATTCGGGGTTTCATCCTCGTTTTTCCTCTGGTCAGGTGGAGTCTTCGGATTGTCCTGGAGTGGACGTGGTGGTGGACAGGCTACATCACATTTGGAATCAGGTGGTGGACAATTTGAAGTTGTCTCAGGAGAAGACTCAGCAGTTTGCTAATCGCCGTCGCCGCGTGGGTCCCCGACTTCTTGTTGGGGACTTGGTGTGGTTGTCTTCTCGTTTTGTCCCTATGATGGTCTCTTCTCCTAAGTTCAAGCCTCGGTTCATCGGTCCTTATAGGATCTCGGAGATTCTGAACCCTGTATCTTTCCGTTTGGATCTCCCGGCATCGTTCGCTATTCATAATGTGTTCCATCGGTCGTTGTTGCGGAGGTATGAGGTGCCTGTTGTTCCTTCGGTCGAACCTCCTGCTCCGGTGCTGGTGGAGGGAGAATTGGAGTATGTTGTTGAAAAGATCTTGGATTCTCGTGTTTCCAGACGCAAACTCCAGTATTTGGTTAAGTGGAGGGGTTATGGTCAGGAGGACAATTCCTGGGTGGTCGCCTCCGATGTTCATGCGACTGATTTGGTCCGCGCCTTCCATAGGGCTCGCCCTGATCGCCCTGGGGGTTCTCGTGAGGGTTTGGTGACCCCTCCTCAAGGGGGGGTACTGTTGTGGATTCTGTTTGCGGGCTCCCTCTGGTGGTTACTGCTGGTACTGGGTGACTTTGGTGGGTTGCGGCCTTTGGTTTCCATCTGTCCATCAGAGGCTGGGTGTTTCCTATTTTACCTGGCCTTTCTGTCATTTCCCTTGCCGGCTATCAATGTGTTCAGATGTGCTCTGTTTGGTTCCTGCCTACCTGCTCCCAGATCTTTCAGGATAAGCTAAGTGCTGATTTTCAGTTGTTTGGTTTTTTTGTCCAGCTTGCTTAGAATGTCTCTTTGTTAGCTGGTTGCTCTAGTGGACTGAGGTTCTCCCCATGTGCCATGAGTTGGCACATGGGTTCTTGTAATCTCAGGATGGTT
Organism: Ranitomeya variabilis; assembly: GCF_051348905.1. Classification (NCBI taxonomy): domain Eukaryota; kingdom Metazoa; phylum Chordata; class Amphibia; order Anura; family Dendrobatidae; genus Ranitomeya; species Ranitomeya variabilis. Next base: position 69,489,231 of record NC_135233.1, read on the forward strand.
TTTTTGATTAGGGTTTTTTTGCTGACCGCTCAGTCCCCTTTTGTGTCATTCTGCTTTCTAGTTTTCAGCGGGCCTCTATTTGCTAAAGCTATATACATCATCTCTATGTGTGTGCCTTCCTCTCATTTCACCGTCAATACATGTGGGGGGCAACTATACCTTTGGGGTTAATTCCTCTGGAGGCAAGTGAGGTCTTTGTTTTCTCTGCAGTACTAGTTAGCTCTTAGGCTGGTGCGTGGCGTCTAGAACCAACGTAGGCACGCTCCCTGGCTATCTCTAGTTGCATTTGTCAGGCGTAGGGCAGCGGTCAGCCCAGGTTCCATCCCCCTAGAGCTCGTCCGATATTTATTATACTTTGCTTATCCTGTGCTATCCCTAGCCATTGGGGATTCATGACAGGGATACCAATAGCACAGGAAGCACAAAGGGGAGGGAATGTTGGCAACCTATTTTTGAAAAAGAACTTCCTGAGGGACCCTTGTTAGTGGTGGGAAAGGGTGACATAACAACAATGGAGACAGACGCTATTGTTAATGCTGCCAATTCTGGGTTAGAGCACAATGGAGGTGTAGCTAGAGCTATAGTGGAAGCAGGAGGGGCGACTATTCAAGCTGACAGTCAAATCATTGTTGAGTCACATGGTCAGATAGCTGTTGGGGACATAGCGGTGACTAAAACTGGCAATCTCCTGTGTAGAATGATCATACACACTGTGACCCCTACTTATGACCCTATTCATCCAGACGTTAGTGCTCAACAACTTCATGAGGCAATAACTCGCATTAATGAGGACAGGACTGTTAAATCTTTTAAGACTACCTGCGTCACCTGGAGCCCACACCATGATACTGGAGCTGCCCAAATAGAACCCCTCAGTCCAGGACTGTTACCTCCTCCGGCTCCTCATACACAAGGGACTACATCTGCACTCCCGGTGCCATCTCTACTCCCGCTTCAGGTGCCACCGCCAACAGTGCCAATGCTCATGTCTGAGGAGCCCACCATCTATGTCAAGTTTACACCCCAGCAAGCTGCTACTCTGTTGAACCAAGTTCTAGATCCAGAAAAACAGCCGATGCCTTTCTACAGGAGCATGACGAGACATGGGACTCTGGTATTTTGTTCTGCCAAGAACCTAAGACAAGGGCCTCGGATGAGTTGGCTGACCTATCAATTATTATTGTTGCCAAAGGTTTCCAGATGCCTCAAAGCTGATGCAGCCATTGTACGATGACCTCAAGACGTCAGGGTTTCCACTATGAACAAAATCTGTGGAAGCCTTCTACGGTCTTAAACAGGCCATACAGTCTGCACCAGCTCTTGGAATCCCAAATTATCAACTACCTTTTTACTTGTTTGTCAGTGAAGTAGCAGGACATGCTTCCGGAGTCCTAGCACAAAAACATGGGGGAAGAACAAGACCAATCGGCTACTACTCTGCCCGCCTGGACTCTGTGTCTCAAGCTTCCCCGACTTGCCTCAGAGCTGTTCATGCTGCACATATGCTTCTGGACAAAACTTCTGATATCATCTTAGGACATCCTGTTCTCTTAATGGCTCCACATGACATAAAAGCTATTCTAGGCCAGACTCAACCTAAACACCTGTCGCTACATCGTCATATGAGACTCCAATGTTCCCTCTTGATTCCAGATAATGTCACTCTTGTCCGCTGCACCATCCTCAACCCGTCCACGCTGCTTCCTCTTTCCAGGGGGGATGTGGATGATGATACTGATGCTCTCGGAGAAGATGCCTCTACACACTCAGAGGATCATGACTGTCTCGAACAAATGCAGGAAGAAGCAGCCTCCAAGAAAAACGTGTCTGAAGACCCACTCCCACATGCTGACCTGACGTTCTTCACTGATGGTTCCAGATTTGCAGATGAAACTGGAAGATTCCATATGGGGTATGCCGTGGTTACACATGACCTGATCATCTCAGCTGGATCGCTACCACCGCACATGTCTGCACAAGAAGCGGAACTTAAAGCTTTGACGTTGGCTTGTCAGGAAGCGACGGAGAAGGTGGTCAACATCTATACGGATTCAAGATACGCTTTTGGAGTGGCTCATGACTTCGGCAGTATCTGGGCAGCCAGAGGATACCTAACGTCCAGTGGAACTCCTGTAAAACATGCTGCTATCATACAAGAACTTGTGGCCGCTCTAGATCTACCTTTGGAGGTTGCAGTAATCAAGATCAAAGCTCACGGGAGATTGGATTCTCCAGAAGCAAGGGGGAATTTCTTTGCTGACAAAACAGCAAAAACCTATGCTGTGCATCCATTCGGGAAAGAAAAAGCAGCGGTGTACGTGTCACAAGACACTGAAGAAGGGACTAAAGGCTCTCTTATGAGAATCATCCATCTACATCAAGACAAGACATCAGATGATGAAAAGAAGTCATGGCAAGAAGGAGGAGCTAAAAAGGATGAAGATGGAGTCTGGAGGGTGAACACAAAGGTCTACCCCGTAATCTGTACCCCTCAGTGACAGAATGGGCACACGTTATCACCCACAGAGGCAAGAATCAGATGAATGACCTAATTTGGAAGATTTATATGGCACCTGGGATCTCTACTGTCACCCAAAATTATTTCAAGTCCTGCCTTGTGTGTGCAACATGCAATCCAGCACCACCTCAGAAAGTTACTCAGAAACATTTGGCTAAACCACTTTATCCCTTTCAGAAAATTCAGATTGACCACATTCAAATGCCAAAAGTAGGGAAGTACGAGTATGTACTGGAAGTGACTGACATGTACTCAGGATGGCCCGAAGCCTATCCAGTAACCAACATGACTGCCAGAGTGACTGTTAAGAGACTGATGACTGAAGTAGTCTGCAGATATGGGGTCCCAGAGTAATTGAGAGTGACCAAGTACCCGTATTCATTGCTGCTCTGACTAAGGAACTATGGACATTGGTGGGAGCTGATTTGGGTTTACATACTCCATATCACCTACACAGCAGTGGGAAAGTAGAAACACTGAATGGCACCTTCAAAAATAAAATACTGAAAGCCAGTTAGGAGGTCAGACTTGGACAGACATTTTGCATGTTGCCTTATACTCAGTCAGAAACACTCCAAGGGGTCCCACTAAACTCACACCATACGAGATTCTTTTTGGGGGGCCTCCAAGATTGGGTCAATATTTTCCACAACAGCTAGCCTTGGGAAGTGATACTCTTGTAAATTCTGTAATTGTTGTTAATTGTTGTTACTAAAGAACTGTCAGTAACACATGTACGAGTTTTATCATCCATTCCAGGTCCAGATTCCAGTGAAGGTACCCATACTTTCTAACCTGGTGACTACATGCTGGTAAAGAAGTGCATCAGAAAAGACATCCCTGGAGTCGAGATTTAAGGGTCCCTACCAAGTGCTCCTGACTACTCCTACTTCAGTCAGGGTTGCTGAGCGCCTCCTGGATCCATCTCTCACATAATAAACTTGTTAGACAGTTAGGGACAGAGTAGGATCTGACCTGCTTGTCAAAGTCCAGCTACAAAGGGAAGTTTTCCACAAGGGAAAACTTGTCAAACTGGTGAAAACTCCAATTCCCCCCTCCCGGGCAAGACGGTCAGATCTAGGATGTGTACAACAGGGTTAGTCGCACATGTGTATTTTATGTAACCATGGAGATGGAAGATTGGAGAGTAATAGATCCAGCAGGTTGGGAAGTCCCGAGGACACTGGTAACACGCTCCGATATACCTCCTCAGTATACCCATAATCGGTCACACATTCTCTGGTGTCTATAGCATCCATATTGTCATGAAGCCTCTGATGTCATAATAACACTTAACATCGATGGGTTAGGGAACCACGGTGGGATCAAGATAAAAGAAAAGGTTAATAAAGTATTTAGGGGGGACTGTTGAGGAGAGCCATAAGATCAAATACTTAATTAACCTCAACACATAAGGTAATTGAGGGAAGCAACCTATAACATGTATTGTTTAACCTTACATAAGTTTTCCTCAGACAAAGTAAGACACTTAAGATGGCTGCCATCTCCTGTACCAGAGCCATGTGCTCTGGTATCCAAGATGAACAATGAAGACACTGAAGATGGCCGCCATTTCCTGTTTTAGCATGCCGCATGGTCTGGTATCCAAGATGACGCCCATCCTGATGACCTCATGGATCCACCCACAGCGACGCCCATCCTGATGACCTCACGGACCAACCCACCTTGATGACCTCATGGATCCGCCCATGGACTTGCTCATGCCCAACCCACTAACCAATGGAATACATCCGATCACTCCCATTTTAGAGCTAACCGAGCCCCCTTACAGGAGATATATAACATTGTGTTTGACTAATAAACCTTCCCTTCTTGGAGCTGAGCCACACATTGATCAAGGAGAGTTACAGCTGACTGTGTCTGGTGTATTTCTTTAGTGCACATGATCAATATATCCATTAGGCCAGGAGTAGGCAACTAGAGAATTGAACATTTATATTAATTGTTCAACCCTAATAACAGCAGAGGCAAAGGGTACTGAAATTTGACCGTGATTTTATTGAGAAGGCGGTAGTCTATACAGGGTCTCAGAGAACCATCCTTCTTGGCCACAAAAATGAACCCTGCTCCCAACGGTGATGAAGACGGGCGAATATGCCCTTTCTCCAAGGACTCCTTTATATAACTCCGTATAACGGTGTGTTCTGGCACGGATAAATTGAAGAGTCGGCCCTTAGGAAACTTACTACCAGGGATCAAATTTATAGCACAATCACAATCCCTATGAGGTGGTAGGATACTGGACTTGGGCTCATCAAATACATCCCGGTAATCCGACAGAAACTCAGGGACATCAGAAGGAATGGATGAAGAAATTGACATCATCGGAACATCGCCATGTACCCCTTGACAACCCCAACTAGACACAGACATTGATTTCCAATCCAATACTGGATTATGAACCTGTAGCCATGGCAAACCCAACACGACCACATCATGCAAATTATGCAACACCAAAAAGCGAATATCTTCCTGATGTGCAGGAGCCATGCACATGGTCAACTGAGTCCAGTACTGAGGTTTATTCCTGGCCAAAGGCGTAGCATCAATTCCCCTTAATGGAATAGGATACTGCAACGGCTCCAGGAAAAAACCACAACGCCTGGCAAACTCCAAGTCCATCAAATTCAGGGCAGCGCCCGAATCCACAAATGCCATAACCGAGTAGGACGACAGAGAGCAAATCAAAGTAACAGACAAAAGAAATTTAGGCTGTACAGTAGCAATGGTGACAGACCTAGCGAACCGCTTAATGCGCTTAGAACAATCAGAGATAGCATGAGTAGGGTCACCACAGTAAAAACACAGCCGATTCTGACGTCTGTGTTCTTGCCGTTCAGTTCTGGTCAAAGTTCTATCACATTGCATAAGCTCAGGCCTCTGCTCAGAGGACACCGCCAAATCGTGCACAACTTTGCGCTCGCGCAAACGCCGATCAATTTGAATGGCCAAGGACATTGATTCATTCAGACCAGCAGGCGAGGGGAAGCCCACCATAACATCCTTAAGGGCCTCAGAGAGACCCTTTCTAAAAATTGCTGCCAGGGCACACTCATTCCATTGAGTAAGCACAGACCACTTTCTAAACTTCTGACAATATACCTCCGCTTCATCCTGACCCTGACACAAAGCCAGCAAGGTTTTCTCTGCCTGATCCACTGAATTCGGTTCGTCACAAAGCAATCCAAGCGCCAGAAAAAACGCATCTACATTAAGCAATGCAGGATCTCCTGGCGCAAGGGAGAATGCCCAGTCTTGAGGGTCGCCATGTAACAAAGAAATAATAATTTTTACTTGCTGAATGGGGTCACCAGAGGAGCGGGGTTTCAAAGCAAGAAACAGTCTACAATTATTTTTGAAATTCAGAAACTTAGATCTATCACCAGAAAACAAATCAGGAATTGGAATTCTAGGCTCTAACATCGGATTCTGAACTACATAATCTTGAATGCTTTGGACCCTTGCAGCGAGTTGATCCACACAAGAGGACAGACCTTGAATATCCATATCTACACCTGAGTCCTGAGCCACCCAGAGATTAAGGGGAAAAGAGAGACAAAACACACTGCAAAGAAAAAAAATGGGTTCAGAACTTCTCTTATCCCTCTTTTGAGATGCATTAACACTTTATGGCCAGCTGTACTGTTATGGACCTGGTGGTTAGGAGCACCCGGAATGACCTGATGAGTAAACTAGTAATCGGAACAAGCTCTGGGAAAGTGGGAACTCTGCTGACCGCAAACCCTACTCCTATCACACACACTAGAAATAGCCGTGGAGCGTACCTAACTCTCCCTAGACGCCTCTTCACAGCCTAAGAGCTAACTACCCCTAAAGATAGAAATAGAAGCCTAACCTTGCCTCAGAGAAATTCCCCAAAGGTTAAGGCAGCCCCCCACATATATTGACTGTGAGTTAAGAGGAAAGTCACAAACACAGGAATGAAACAGGTTTTAGCAAAGGAGGCCAGACTTAACTAAATAGTCAGAGGAAAGAAAAGGAAACTATGCGGTCAGCACAAAAAACTACAAAAAACCACGCAGAGTATGCAAAAAGACCCCCACACCGACTCACGGTGTGGAGGTGCAACACTGCACCCCAGAGCTTCCAGCTAGCAAGGAAATATCATGATTGCAAGCTGGACTAGAATTTAGCAGTACTAAGAAATATATTCAGGCAGCAGTAACAACAAATGAACTAGCAGTGACTTAGCTTCTGCTGGAGTAGACAGGTCCTCAGAGAAGTCCAAGAGAGATCTGAACCAATACTGAAACATTGACAGCTGGCATGTAGTAACGATCTGAGTAGAGTTAAATAGGGAAGCAAGCATAACAATAAACGAGGACAGCTGAGAAAGCAACCTCAGAGACCAGCAGTTCCCCTCAAAGCCACCAGAGGGAGTCCAAGAGCAGAACTAACCAAAGTACCATTCATGACCACAGGAGGGAGTCCGAGAAATGGAATTCACAACAGTGAGGATAGAGCTGGTCATGCAGTGGTTTGGTTGATCGGTGGTTACTGCATGTTGTAGGCTTGTCGGAAGAAGTGGGTCTTCAGGCTCTTTTTGAAGGTTTTGATGGTAGGCGAGAGTCTGATGTGTTGTGGTAGAGGGTTCCAGGATATGGGGTGATACGCGAGAGAAATCTTGTATACTGTTGTGGGAAGAGGAGATAAGAGGGCAGTAGAGAAGGAGATCTTGTGAGGATTGGAGGTTGCGTGTAGGTAAGTACCAGGAGACGAGGTCACAGATGTATGGAGGAGACAGGTTGTGGATGGCTTTGTATGCCATGGTTAGGGTTTTGTACTGGAGTCTCTGGGCAATGGGGAGCCAGTGAAGGGATTGACAGAGGGGAGAGGCCGGGGAATAGCGGGGGGACAGGAGGATTAGTCGGGCAGCAGAGTTTAGAATAGATTGGAGGGGAGCGAGAGTGTTAGAGGAGAGGCCACAGAGCAGGAGGTTGCAGTAGTCAAGGCGAGAGATGATGAGGGCATGGGCTAGGGTTTTTGCAGATTCTTGGTTGAGGAATGTACGGATTCGTGAAATATATTTGAGTTGCAGTCGGCAGGAAGTGGAAAGGGCTTGGATATGTGGTTTGAAGGAGAGATCAGCATCAAGGATTACCCCGAGGCAGCTAGCTTGTGGGACTGGGGAGAGTGGGCAGCCATGTACTGTAATGGATAGGTACTGTAATTTCATTCAGTCTTCTTTTACACTACAACTATACATTATAAGCAATGGATGTTTTCCTTCTGCCTATAAAGACTATGACCAGAGAAAATAAAGGGACATTCTAAACCTAAAATTTTTAAAAAATTGTCACTTACTCACTGTGAAGGTTATACTAAACATCTTAAACCACTGAAGTCCTCTGTGCCATAGAGGAGCTTTAATATAGTGGAGGTTATACATGCATACTGGCGCATACTGAAAAGTCATTTAATAAAAACAGTAGATGATGCTTTTATAAAGTCCTATTTTCATGATTAGTAGGTATCCCTGCAGCCAGATTTTCACTAATCTAACATTGTCACTTCTCCTGTGGATAAGTAATCAACGTGTCAGATGAGCATTGTAGAAAAATTAACCCTTTTACTTAGTACTGTAAGATGGCTGACAGGTCCTTGAGAGAAGATATGTATGACTGAGGCTTGTAGCCTTTGTGATGTAAGCCTGGAAAAAGCAGGCTCCAGCAAGTATACTACTGAGAGAGTTAATTGGGCGTGTCAAGGGCCAGGTTTACAAGCAGTCAGAGAGGTGGGTGTGACTGGCTGCTCACATATCTCCTCATCGGGGAGTAGTGCAACAGATATAAGGAAGTCTTGCTATATCATTAGGACAATGTGTGCAAGGTGAAAAAACCTTGCTTGTGTGCCTCAGTCTCTGCTAAAGGTTGAGTGAAGGTCAGCGATTGAAACAGTTGAGCCCATGCTTTATATGGACTGTTTATTTTCTGTTTTGGTTCTGTTATACCTTTTGTACACAGAAGAGGCTGTTTTGTTTTGCTTTGCTAAGCTGGACGGTTCATGAATGCTTAACATTTGTTTTGAACCTACAAACTGGATCCTTGTGTATGCAACAGCATCTACCAGAGAGACGATCCCTTACAATTAGTGCTTTGAATGCATGCAGAAATCCCAGAAGACACAGATGATTGCCTTCAGGAAACTGTATGTCCAAGGTCAAGACAGCTGTAGCAGTGCAAGCACGGTCTGGAACCATAGAGGTGCTAATCAAGCAGTTGGTTCAGGCTAACATCCAGCAGCAGCAGGTCCATCTTGGCAGAGGCTGTCTGCGGCATGGGATCCACTTTGCCCCTAAGTCAAGGTGATGATTTACACTTGGGTAAGATGGTAAAGAGAGATTTGTAAAAGATGACCCCCAGGTGATGATGTCAAGGCGTGCTCGACAGTGTTCAAAAGGATTGTGTAACGGTAGAAAACTGCAAAGTGGGCAGAGGTTCTGGTGCCATATCTAGCAGGGGAACTGCAGAAGGCCTTTTATGACCTGGCTTTGCACCACTGGGACTATCATGATGACAAACCTACCTGGTCCCAAATGTTTAACCTATTACACTCGGGTATAAAATGGTTGCAATCAAAATCCTCCTCCCCAATACAGATGGTGGAGTGGATCGCGATGGACAGGTTCATTCATTACATTCAAAGAATGGTGCAGTCCTGAGTTGCCAAGGGAGATCCCTGAAAGGCCAATAACCTGGTGGGCCTAGTGGAAAGGTACCAGGTGGTTGAGAGCTCCTTGGGGACACAAGAGGTCTGAACATATTTATACTGGTGTTCTCATAGGGGGCTGACACCCAAAAGAAGGGAACTAGAGCCACATCCAGGGGGTGTCCAATGGCCCAGGAAGTGTCTGAGTTGTTGCCAAAGGCAAAATATAATAATGTTATTTGTTAGAGGTGTCACTCCCCAGGTCACATAGCTGCTCAATGTCCTACAACCATTGAGCCAATGGACTGCAGCACAGGAAGGTGCTGCTCATATTTTGCATACCCTGCCTGCAGGGCTGTCTCTCAACCAAATGAGAGGCCATAGACATGTACTGCAACCGAGAATGGAGTGCTATATACTGGTCTGTTGGACTCTGGAAGTTTGGTAACCCTAGTGAGGGCCATACTTCCTCACCAACTGATACCTGGAAGAAGGTGGGTGTTTGCTGTATCAATAGGGATGCTGTAAACTACCCAGTGGCCTGTGTGGCCATATACTCAAACTGTGGCACTGAGTCCCATGATATTGGAATAGTCAAGGACCTATTACACCCTATAATAATAGGTTGGGACTTTGCATTGTATTGGGACTTGTGCAGGGTTACTCCGTCAACAATCAGGTCACCCTCATAGAAAGTTCAACACAGCCCAAGTCTGACAGGTTTCCCTTTTGTGTGCTGGTTGGCGATTAGGATCGGGTAGCATCCCCTGAGACCAACATCCCTGAACTTGGGGTGTCTAGGGGAAAATTTGGTACCGCCCAACTCAGCACCCAACTCTTAAAAGAGCATTTGATAATGTGACTGTACTTAATGGTGCTGCTCTAGAGCCAGGGATCGACACCCGATATTCATATTTTGCATTAATGGTCAGTTACCATATTGGATCACCAAGAAGAGAGGTGACGTAATCGAGCAGTTAATGGTGCCAAGGCCATACAGAGATGCAAGATGTTAGACTTGGCCCTTATTAATTTGCTAGGTAGTCATATGGGGTAGGCAAAATCCAGGAACAGGTCCTCCAGAGGTTCTACTTGCCCAGTTGTCATCAAGAAATCATTAACTATTAAAGGTCCAGCCCCACCTGCCAGATAAGCTTCCCAGTGGCTTTTTTCCGTAGTCCCATAGTGCCATTGTCCATCATTGAGGTCCCGCTTGATCGCATAGCCATGGATCTGATGGGACCCTTGGTCAAGTCTGCCAGAGGGCATCGGTATATCCTGATGGTCCTGGACTATGCTACACAATATCCAGAGGCTGTTCCACTATGAAACTCCTCCATTAAGTGTATAGTTAAGGAATTGGTCCATATAATTTCCAGAACAGGGTTGCCAAAGGAGATCCTAATGGACCAAGATACTCCATTTATGTCCAAGATGATGAGAAAGTTGTGAAAACCCTGCAAATTACACAACTCAGGAACTCAATGTACAATACACAGATGGACGGTCTGATAGAAAGGTTTAAAAAATGCTTGAAGGCCATGAAGGTCATAGAGAAGGACGTCCAAGACAGAGATTGTCTGCCATAACTGCTATTCTCCATTAGAGAGAGAAGACTCATGGGCCTTTATAGAGTTTTTCTCATTTAAGCTTTTGTATGGCTGATAACCCCGTGGACTCCTAGATATAGTGAAAAAGATCTGGGAAGCAGAGGCTACACCCTACAGGATCAAGCATGTCACCCAAATGAAAGAAATGATTGCTGAAATGATGCCTATCATAAGATAGCACCTCCTTCAGGTGCAAGAGGTGAAGTCATGCGTATTCAAGTGGTCGGCAAGGGTGAGACAGTTCAGCCCTGGAGATCAGATACTAGTACAAGTACCCAGGGTAGATAACAAATTTCTGGCCAGATGGCATGGCCCCAACAAAGTGGTTGAAAAGATTGTTGAGGTCAATTATAAAGTCCACCACCAACAGGGGAGAAGGAAGACTTACCAGATATACCACGTGTCATTGAAGAGTCCAAGAGCAGTTAGTCCAGTCTTATTGTTTGATGCCGAAACCAGATGGAGAATGACAGTCCTGCAATGACTAATGTAAGCTGAATGAAGTCTCTAAATTTGACACATGTTCAATGCCCCATGTCTACAAGTTGATTGAAAGGCTAGGGTATCTATACTTGTGGTCTTTCCTGAAGAATAAGTCTTTTGTATTTTGAAACGCATAGAATAAATCACTATTAGTGTTGAGCGATACCGTCCGATACTTGAAAGTATCGGTATCGGAAAGTATCGGCCGATACCGGCAAAGTATCGGATCCAATCCGATACCGATACCCGATACCAATACAAGTCAATGGGACTCAAGTATCGGACGGTATCCCTGATGGTTCCCAGGGTCTGAAGGAGAGGAAACTCTCCTTCAGGCCCTGGGATCCATATTAATGTATAAAAGAAAGAATTAAAATAAAAAATATTGCTATACTCACCTCTCCGACGCAGCCTGCACCTTACCGAGGGAACCGGGAGCGTTCTTTGCTTAAAATTTGCGCGTTTACTTCCTTACGTGAAGTCCCGGCTTGTGATTGGTCGCGTGCCGCCCATGTGGCCGCGACGCGACCAATCACAGCAAGCCGTGACGTAATTTCAGGTCCTTCAGGATTTTAAAATTACGTTCTGACTTATGATTGGTCGCGTCGCGGTCACATGGGCGATGCGACCAATCACAAGCCGTGACGTCACGGGAGGCTGGACACGCGCGCATTTTAAAATGCGCGCGTGTCCTGCCTCCCGTGACGTCCCGGCTTGTGATTGGTCGCGTCGTCCATGTGGCCGCGACGCGACCAATCACAGCAAGCCGTGACGTAATTTCAGGTCCTTCAGGATTTTAAAATTACGTTCTGGCTTATGATTGGTCGCGTCGCGGTCACATGGGCGGCACGCGACCAATCACAAGCCGGGACTTCACGTAAGGAAGTAAACGCGCGAATTTTAAGCAAAGAACGCTCCCGGTTCCCTCGGTAAGGTGCAGGCTGCGTCGGAGAGGTGAGTATAGCAATATTTTTTATTTTAATTCTCTCTTTTACACATTATTACATTAATGTTGTTTCGATACCGATACCCGATACCACAAAAGTATCAGATCTCGGTATCGGAATTCCGATACCCGCAAGTATCGGCCGATACCCGATACTTGCGGTATCGGAATGCTCAACACTAATCACTATCCATTTGACAATCTGGGATACAGTGGGGCAAAAAAGTATTTAGTCATTCAGCAATAGTGCAAGTTCCACCACTTAAAAAGATGAGAGGCGTCTGTAATTTACATCATAGGTAGACCTCAACTATGGGAGACAAACTGAGAAAAAAAAATCCAGAAAATCACATTGTCTGTTTTTTTATCATTTTATTTGCATATTATGGTGGAAAATAATTATTTGGTCAGAAACAAAATTTAATCTCAATACTTTGTAATATATCCTTTGTTGGCAATGACAGAGGTCAAACGTTTTGTGTGAGTCTTCACAAGGTTGCCACACACTGTTGTTGGTATGTTGGCCCATTCCTCCATGCAGATCTCCTCTAGAGCAGTGATGTTTTTGGCTTTTCGCTTGGCAACACGGACTTTCAACTCCCTCCAAAGGTTTTCTATAGGGTTGAGATCTGGAGACTGGCTAGGCCACTCCAGGACCTTGAAATGCTTCTTACGAAGCCACTCCTTCGTTGCCCTGGCGGTGTGCTTTGGATCATTGTCATGTTGAAAGACCCAGCCACGTTTCATCTTCAATGCCCTTGCTGATGGAAGGAGGTTTGCACTCAAAATCTCACAATACATGGCCCCATTCATTCTTTCATGTACCCGGATCAGTCGTCCTGGCCCCTTTGCAGAGAAACAGCCCCAAAGCATGATGTTTCCACCACCATGCTTTACAGTAGGTATGGTGTTTGATGGATGCCACTCAGTATTCTTTTTCCTCCAAACATGACAAGTTGTGTTTCTACCAAACAGTTCCAGTTTGGTTTCATCAGACCATAGGACATTCTCCCAAAACTCCTCTGGATCATCCAAATGCTCTCTAGCAAACTTCAGATGGGCCCGGACATGTACTGGCTTAAGCAGTGGGACACGTCTGGCACTGCAGGATCTGAGTCCATGGTGGCGTAGTGTGTTACTTATGGTAGGCCTTGTTACATTGGTCCCAGCTCTCTGCAGTTCATTCACTAGGTCCCCCCGCGTGGTTCTGGGATTTTTGCTCACCGTTCTTGTGATCATTCTGACCCCACGGGGTGGGATTTTGCGTGGAGCCCCAGATCGAGGGAGATTATCAGTGGTCTTGAATGTCTTCGATTTTCTAATTATTGCTCCCACTGTTGATTTCTTCACTCCAAGCTGGTTGGCTATTGCAGACTCAGTCTTCCCAGCCTGGTGCAGGGCTACAATTTTGTTTCTGGTGTCCTTTGACAGCTCTTTGGTCTTCACCATAGTGGAGTTTGGAGTCAGACTGTTTGAGGGTGTGCACAGGTGTCATTTTATACTGATAACAAGTTTAAACAGGTGCCATTACTACAGGTAATGAGTGGAGGAAAGAGGAGACTCTTAAAGAAGAAGTTACAGGTCTGTGAGAGCCAGAAATCTTGATTGTTTGTTTCTGACCAAATAATTATTTTCCACCATAATATGCAAATAAAATGATAAAAAAAACAGACAATGTGATTTTCTGGATTTTTATTTCTCAGTTTGTCTCCCATAGTTGAGGTCTACCTATGATGTAAATTACAGACGCCTCTCATCTTTTTAAGTGGTGGAACTTGCACTATTGCTGAAAGACTAAATACTTTTTTGCCCCACTGTACATGTCTCATCATTGATCAGCAAGCGTGGAAATCATTCACAAACCTCTCCTTTCTTTCCTGTATATTGTTTGGTCATTTACTGATCCGTGGATCTGCTCCAGCTGATGTGCTTTATTACATGCTTTATAGATACTCATAAAGGCTATGTGCACACGTTCAGGAATGTCTGCAGAATTTTCCCATGCAAAACTGGACTCCCTGAAAAGGAAATCCACTCATGTTTTTTTTGCGGATTTTTCGTATTTTTTTCCGGTGCTACCCAATGCAATAATATAGCGGCAAAACCGCAAAAAATCCGCTAAATTAATGAACATGCTGCGTTTTTTTCCGCAATGCATTTTTTTGCGGAAAAAAGCACCAGCATGTGCACAAACATTGCAGAATGCATTAAAAATGATGTGATGCTTAATGTAAGCGTTTTTTAAGTGTTTTTGCAGCCGAAAACCGCTGAAAAAATGTGAAAAAAAAATGAAAAATCCTGAACGTGCGCACATAGCCTAAAAGGTGAGTGTAAATTTGATTTTATCACCTGCCATATTCTTCAGCTGAGACACTACGTTGTGCTGATCTCTCCTACAGCTCTACGATAATCTCTCACAGTACATACATTAACCATTATCTGAGTTATCATCGATATGGATAATTACAGGCGAGACTTGACACACAAAAAAGAAATAGGTCACACAGTACAGTTAATAGAGGAAACACACACATATAAACAAATTGTAACAATTAACAGAGAGCCATCTCCTGTCTGCTCAAAATAGTTCCACAGCATAAGCCTGCAGCTGTTGTATACACATATACTTAGTAGTAGTTAATAATAAAATAGTACCTGTAATACCACAAGGGATCTAGAGTGGTGAAAGAAGCACTCCCATCTGTATTATCTTTTTAAAAAAAAATTAATATTTATGTTTATTTGCATGTAGTGTGAGTGTATTAATATACTCACTAGTGATTAGTTAACGTGCTCGGATAAGACGTTATCCGAGCATGCTCGTGTGCTAAACAACTGTCTTCAGCGTGCTCGAAAAATATGTTCGAGTACCCACGGCTATCAAACAGGCAATCCCTGCATCTGCTGCGGCTGTGAAACAGCCTTGACACATGCAGCCGAGCGGAAAAAAACTTCCCACTCATGCATAGAGCATAGAGTGAGCCGACTTGTATCAAATGCGGTGATGTCACTGAGAAAATAAATAGAACGCTACTGGATACTGATGAGAGCGGCGGTAGGTGAGTATAAAGCATAATGGGGACATTCAATTTTTGGAGAATAACTTTGCTGTGAATCTAATTTCCCTGTAAATTCTGCAAGATTTGGCAACTTTTTTGTCAAATCCGCTCATCTCTACTAGACAACATGCTCTGCGGACCCATGGGATATTACAGGAATTCTGTCATTATTCTACATATTTTGAACTATACAACAGCTGCAGGTTTATGTTAGACTGGTTATCTTGAATGAACATCAGATTGTACTGGGTTAACAGTTACAGTATGTTGATATTTGTGTGGTTTCTCTCTATACGTCTTAGGTTTATGGGTGTCAGGCAACTGACATGGTGTAGTGCAGCAGGGTGGGTAGAGTGTGACAGACAGGCAGTGACCACAGAAAAGTTCAAAACAATGTCTCTTTAATGTCCAAAGTACTCACAAACAGAAAATAAATGGTATCCACTTGATCGCAGCCGGGAATCAAAGCAGTCCGTATCTGAGACCGGTTGCCCTGGGTGAATGCATCATCCTGGTACACTGAGGGGCGTCAGGCGTTTTGGCTATGCTTGGCTCCGTGTTACTCTACACAGGCTGAGCTTTGCAGAGCCACCTGCCCTGCAAGTTTGCAAACCAAAACTGACACACCCAACCCTTTGCTGCAGGGTTTTTAAATGAAATCTGTGGCAATGTGCCACTTGTAAGACTCGGCCTGGAGGAAGTGGACTGCACCACTACCATCCTGTAGTTCACTCCAAAAATAAAAGCCCATGCCGGGTTTTCTTAACTCTGCCTTGGGCAAATAGCATGCCCAAGACCAAACTTACTTTATTTTACATTGCAATCACTGCTATGCCTGTGACTGCAATGCACTCTAGCGGCCTCAATACACTTCTGTGCACATCCTGGGGGACACATAGCGACCCTCGCATATAACACCTGCCACTGCCTCACACATGGCCACTGTACAAGAGTCTTGAAAATATTTTTGCTCATCTCTATTTGACACATGTGGCCAGTTATTATCTGGAGTAGTCATTTATGTAGCTGGCATGTCACTGCTACACGTAATTAAACAAAGACCAGGAAAACTAGAGTGGTGATGACTATAAAAGGTAAATCATGTTTTTATTATTACTTTCTGGTACATCCTTCTATGACCACTTTTTGTTAATCTCAGACAATCCCTTTATCTCAGTGGGGCAGATTTATTACCATGAGTGCACGTCAACTATGATGGTAAATGCACCATTTTTTATCACTTGGACCAGCACTCCTCACATCTGACTAAGGTGTTTTAAAATTAGCAGAAGTCTGCCTATTTTTACTCTCAGCTCACATTCTGAGACCATGTATAAATTGAGATTTTTAGATCTATTCACTTAATATTGGTAATGTGTCGCAGCCATTGTTGCTGTGGTGCAGTGGTTGTGGTGTGGTGCGGCCTGGAGTCATGTGGATGCATGGGTGCTGTGGGGCACCAGATCATCAGCACCGCTGGTGCAATGTTGCTGTGGTGGTGGTTGGCTCATGGTGCCACACCTTTAAAGCTAGGATCCCACTGAGAGGTTCGTCATGACGTGGCAGGGAGTATTATGTACAGTCAGATCAAAATTTTAAATTAAGAACCTCATGGTCAGTTTTGTAATTTTTTGCTTAACGGCATTAGACCAATTTTTGGATGTACGGTCCATGTTTTTTACTATAGGCTTAACCAAATTTTGACGCTTTTGGGTGCAAACTGACGCATTTAGTTTCCAAGCAATGTTTAAAGTTAGTCTGTCAGCATAGAATGACTGCTTAAATCAAGCACAGACACTCAAAGTACCTTTGGTGTGGCCAAATAGACAAGTGCACCTTTCCACCTACTTGTTTTCACTTTATCTCCACTCCTCTGTTTTTGATTAATGGCTATGGCTATGGCTTGATAGAATCAGAGAAGGGTGGGGACAGAATGAAAACAAGTAAGTTGGAAGGTGAACTAAATTGTTTTTCCCTGCCAAGGGTGCATTGATCGCCTGTACTTGGTTTGAACAGTCAGTCTGTACTGACAGCCTCTCAAATCCACCTCTCTCTATATATAACTTTGTAGAAAGGGACATGCTTTAGGTCTCGCTCACATTAGCAAATAAAAAATAGCTCCAATGTTGCTTCTGAAAAGTTGGACTAGTGGAATCCATAAATTTCAACTCATATCATGATTGCTTTGAGAGTGTGCGATTTTTTCCTCACCTAGCATTGCTATATAATCCATATGACATCCGTATGCAATCTGCATGCAATGTGTTTCTAACATCAACTTTTACATACTGTAATTCTCTGTCATTTAAGGCTAGTTTACAAACTAATAAAGTCATTTTTTATACAGATATAGATAGATGGTTAGATATCCTGTAGATATTTAATGTCACAAGCCCCCTACATATAATAAACTTGCATTATTTAGTGGCTTTCATGTGCCACTTAATGGTGTTTAAATAATTAATTTTAAAAAATGTCATGGGGTCCCACTTAAAAAAAAAACAGCGAATCGCACTCCCCACAGCCCGCTGTGTAGCTGGTATCCAGTAAACACAGCGGGTTGCTAGGGACCGCGTTCCCCTCTCTCCCGCATGCGGGGAACATGCGGAGGCTGAGAAAATTTCTAAGTTCCCTGCTGGATTCGCAGGGAACAGAAATTCTCTCAAATGTGAACCTAGCCTTTAGAACCAAAACAAAATGTTAATTTGAAATTATTTATCTTGCAGATAAGGAGACTCCTCCTCTACCAAAAAAGAGAGCTCGGTTAGCGAGTGAGCCGAAAGAGACCGCAAAAGATGGCACAGTGTGGCTTGAAGTACAAGTGGGGAAACGTCTCCATTTCACCCCAATAGAACCGTACCCTACAGATGGAGAGCCAAGTGCTAAGGCCAGACGAAGTGTCTGGAGTCGCCTTCAGAGCTTCCTCTGTTTTATCACTCTTGACATGCTTCGTAGCATTCAAGAATGGACTACTCAACATGCACGTCACACGGAGCAGGTGGATTGGTTCATGGGTCTCCCGAAAATAATGGCATTTATTTCAGTCATTATCTTGCGGGGGTGACCAAGGTTCCTTCACTACATGACAGCTGGTCAGCAAACCTGGCAAACCCAAGGATCATTGCAACTATGACCTGAACCTGCTTCCAAGACATCATGCAACACCTACGCTTTGATGACATGTTCACACGCAGTGAGCGAGTGGAAACCGATAAGTTTGCTGTAATCTCCGATGTGTGGAGATCATTTGTCCCCAACTGCATCGCATCCTACAACCCTGGTCGACACATCACTATTGATGAACAGCTTTTCCCATCAAAGACTCGCTTCTGTTTTCTGCAATACATTGCAACAAAACCAGACAAGTTTGGCATCAAGTTTTGGGTGGCTTGCGACTTGAAATTAAAGTACATCTGTAATGTCCTCCCATATCTTGGCAAGGACCCCAGTCATCCCAGTGGGGAGAGACTGTCCGAAACTGTAGTGATGAGGCTGATGGAACCATTCATGGACAAGGGCAGAACTGTAACCACGGACAATTTCTTTACATCATTGTCACTTGCACAATGACTGCTTAGCCGGAAAACCACTATCCCCGGCACAGTCAACAAGAGTCACCGGGAAATTCCTCAATCCGCTAGACAGATGGACCACACTGAATTCACCACTCAGGTGTTTTCAACTACTGGTGCCACACTGACAGTGTATGCACCCAAACAAAAGAAGGCCGTCTACATTCTCAGCAGCATGCACAGCGTGGTTGAGACTGAGGATACCAACAAAAGGAAGCCAAACACGGTCACACAATACAACCACACAAAGTGCAGTGTGGATGTAATGGACCAAATGGTGCGGCAGTACAGCGTGTGTGCAGGAACACGGAGATGGCCAGTCACCGTGTTCTACAACATGATTGACATGGCAGCACTGAATGCTCATGTTCTTTATCAGGCATGCACTGGGGTGCAGGAGAGACGGGTGGACTTCCTGGTTGAGCTTGCAAAAGAGTTAGGTGGCTCTCATGTGACTGAAAAGAAGCCACGCAAGGAGAAACTCCTTCGGCAGCAACCTTCCACACCCAGCCCTGGCAAAAGGGCGAAGTGTCAGGTCAACCATCGGTGCACGAACAATTGTGCAACTGAAAGATGTGTTGACTGCTACAAATACATGTGTGGCAAATATACCAGGGACATACCCAGTCAGTGCCAGGTATGTTCCGACAGTGCAGACAGACTGCTGAGTGAGTGCTGAAATGCTAGTCACACAAGAAGGACATGCCACTCACACACACACACGAAGCCCCCCAATGCAGCCTATTGTAAATATGTGTGGAATTGTTTTATTCCTTGTATTTTTTTATTATTTTTTTAACAAAAATAAAAAGCATGGAAACTAATAACAGTTGTTCTTTTGTATATTTTTCACACTGAAATTTCAGTCCTCTTGTGCGATTTTTGCACAATTTTTTTTCGCTAGTGTGCTTGAGGCCTTAGATACAAATGCTTCTGGTCATTACTCACAGCTGTACCTTGCTCTAAAATTTCTAATTCTCTATTTAAAATATATAAAAAATGATTCATTGTTTCAGTGATTTTTTGCTCAAATAAAACTAAACTAAATACAATATGTATAGTCTTTATATTATCAAATACAATAAACTGAATAGAGCTAAAGGTACCGTCACACTCAGCTATGCTGCGGCGATATAGACAACGAGCCGACCTAAACTAGATCGCTGGAGCATCGCTGTTTAGGTCGCTGTAGAGATGTCAAACACAGCAACTCCAGAACGATGCAGGAGCGATCCAGTGACGTAATGGTGACTCACTTCTCGTTCTCGCTGGTTAGCTCCATGTCAAACAGCCGGAGTGTACCGACTGGCTAGAAGGAGACGCTGCGATGCCCCCTATGCTCGTTGCTGTCGTCGTTGCTTTTGATGTCAAACATGATGATACACGCCGACCTGGCGACGAAATAAAGTTCTGGACTTCTAGCTCTGGCCAGCGATGGCACAGCGGGATCCAGATCGCTGATGCGTGTCAAACACAACGAGATCGCTATCCAGGACGCTGCAACGTCACGGATTGTTGTCGTTCTCTTTGCAAAGTTGCTGAGTGTGACTGTACCTTTACTAGAAACTAAATGGCTAAACTCAATGGAAAACAGCAAGCTCCTGTGGTGCGACAGTAATGGCCTTAATTACAGAACAAAAGACGGTGATCAGAGGATGTTAGCTAAAATCTTTCAGGTCATTCGACCCGTCTCTGGGTTCCAAAGGTAGAAATGTTAAATGACCCCTCTCTGGGACTTCTAGTGTTATACTGTATTGAAGGTAATTCAGGGACCATTATACTGTATGGAGAACTGTGTGGGCCACTTATACTGTATGGAGGACTATGTGGAGCCATTATACTGTACGAAAGGCAATGCATGGTCCATTATACTGTATGGAAAGCTATGTGGGGCCATTATACTGAATGGAAGGCAATGCATGGTTCAATATAATGTACGGAAGGTGTTGCAGGGAGTATTATAATGCATGGAGGACTATGTAGGGCCATCATACTGTATGGAAGGCAATATAGGGCCTATTGTTCTGTATGGAGGACTATGTAGGGCCATTATAGTGTATGAAAGTCAATGCAGGGCCCATTATACTGTATGGAGGACTTTGTGGGGCCATTATTCTGTATGGAAGGCAATACAGGGCTCATTGTACTATATACAAGACTATGTGGGGCCATTATACTGTATGGAAGGCAATGCATGACACATTATACTTTATGGAGGTTTATGTGGGGCCATTATACTGTGTGAAAGGCAATGCAAGGCTCACTATACTGTATGTAAGACAATTTAGGGCCATTTATATTGTATGGAGGACTTTGTGGGGCAATTATATTGAATGGAGGACTATATGGGGCCATTATACTGTATGGAAGGCAATGCAGGGCCCATTACACTATAGGAAGGACTATATTGGGCTATTATACTGTATGGAAGGCAATGCATGACCCATTAAACGGTATGGAGGATTATGTAGGGCAATTATGTTGTATGGAAGGCAATGCAGGGCCCATTATACTGTATGTAAGGGAATTCGGGCCAATTATACTGTATGAAGGATTGTGTGGGCCAATTATATTGTATGGAGGACTATATGCTTGCCATTAAACTGTATGGGAGGTAATGCATGGTCCACTATACTGTATGGAGAACTATGTGTGGCCAATTTACTATATGGAAGGCAGCGCAGAGCCCATATGAGGGACTATGTGGGCTCATTATACAGTATGGAAGGCTATGTAGAGCCATTATACTGTATGGAATGCAATGCAGGGCCCATTATACTGTATAGAGGACTATGTGGGGTCATTATACTGTATGGTAGGCAATGCAAAACCCATTATACTGTATGAAAGGCAATGCAGGCCCCATTATACTGTAAGTTGGACTATGTGGGGCCATTACACTGTATGTAGGACAATGCAGGGCCATTATACTAAATGGAGAGCTATGTAGGGTCATTATACTGTATGGATGACTATGAGGGGCAATTATACTGTATGGGAGGCAATTCAGGGCCTATTATATTGTATGGAGGCAAATGTGGGGCCATTATACTGTTGGGAAGGCAATGCAGGGCCTATAATACTATACAAAGGAGTATATGGGGCCATTATACTGTATAGAAGGCAATGCAGGGCTCATTATACTGTATGAAGGACTATGTGTACTGAGTAGTTTGCTCGTCCGCAGTCACTATGTTGCACCTATCACCAACCCCTTTAGCACTAGGGGCCCGATGTTGAGCTCCTTTCAATGTGGCCATTGTGTGGCATGCGAAAATATCGTGCGGGCCGCAACTTTCAAATCCTCTGACGGAAGGAAAGAGTTCTCCATCAGGCAACGTATCACGTGTGGTACATCTAACGTTGTGTACTATGCCATGTGTGGATGCTCTTTAATCTACATTGGATTAACATCTAGAGAATTGCGGATACGTGTCCGTGAACACGTCAGAGATATACAGGCGGCCAGCACTGTGGATGATGCCTCTGACCTGAAGACAATTCCTCGCCATTTCAAGCTTTTCCACAATTGTGATGCGAGGACTCTTCAGGTCAGGGGTATCGAGAGCATCCACCTTGGAGTTAGAGGGGGCAACTATAAAAAGGTCCTTGCCCAGCGCGAGGCCGGCTGGATTGTCCGGGTGGACACCATGACACCTAAAGGACTGAATGAGTCCCTAAGTTTCTCCTCTTTCCTTTGAATAATACTCTAGGGGTATCAGGTATTTCATACACTGTAGTCCCCTATATATATGCATATCATTTTAGATAATATGATGTTTCTCCTGTTCATATCATCTTTTGCCCTCCATATCATCTTCCCCCTTGGGTGGGTCTCCAGTTGGGGTCCTCTTATTGTCATTTTAATTGGTTTTAAATTTTTGTCACTAATGTCTATTTTTTGTGTTATATGTTCCTCAGTTTTAACCTATTGATGTCCGAGCATCTTGGCATCTCTTTATACTTACATCATCGCTGGCCATAGCAGAACTCCTCTCACTGTGCCGCAGCCTCCATCTACCTACAGCAAAGCAGATGATTCGATCCTCCAGCTCTTTAATCTTGATAGTTTATACTGTTGTCATTTTGGCTGGGGCTGGGGAGACACTGACTTGCATATTAATGGTTTTCTTTTGCTGTATTGGTACTGAGTGTCCATTCACCTCATAACGGTACACTGTCTGTGAAGTTTCTCGCACCATGGTTACTGACCGCGGGAGTGCGCATGCGCCGCTTCCCTCCTCGTCCTCTGCTGCGGCGGCGTCTTCTCTGCCTCGCGCGTGCGCCTTGGGTTACACTCCCTGGTGCGCCCGTGATGCATGACGCCCTCTACGGCATTGGGCTCGGCGTGCAGCGTGCGCATGCGCCGGCATACCCGGCGCTCATTGGCTGTTACCTGGCTGGTGACCGGTCACATGGCCATTGGCCGGCATTATTTAAAGATGGTAGACACGCTTGGGGGCATCTCCCCTTGAAAAAGCAACATAATCCGTGGGCGAAACGCGCGTCGGGGACTGTGCCTGTGGATCCAAGCCCGGTGTGCTCCTCCTTGGTGCCTTGCAGTGGTAAGAGCAGCTTATATTTATCCGTTACTCTATGCCGTCTTGGCTCTCTATATACACAGCTTTACCTGCATGTATAGCAGTAGGCCTTTACCACTATTTATTTGCATGCTGGCCCCATAGTTCGTGCACACCGGGGGATTCTCACCCATCTTTTTTACCATCCTGGTATTTTATTGTATCTTTTGTATATCTTGCATTGATGTATTAACATGTAAATTATATATGTATTAATAAAGTATTTGTTACCTATATACTCCTAGTTTTCTCCTATTTCTATGTATGGAAGGCAATGCAGGGCCCATTATACTGTTTGTAGGACTATATGATGCCCTTTATACTGTATGGGGATCAAAGTTGGGAATCATACTGTGATGGGGTCACAATATTTTGCCGAGGGGGAGGGTACAGTAGTGTCATCATACTGTGCGTGTGGGGGGTACTGTGGAGGAATTCATGGTGGGGACATCTGACTGTGTTTGGCGGACACTTTTATTGGCATCGTACTTTAATATCGATATTATTCACAGTTTCTGTCCTCTGTTATTACATATTTCAATTAGGCATTTGGGCCACACGCTTTTACTGCTCTTGCATAACATATTATAGTATTCCAGCATGTGTTTAGGTGTTTATTTTATTCTAAGATCTATTCATTAAAATGTACTTTATTTGTGGGACAACCCCTTGAAGTTGGATTCCATATGAAAAGGTTCATCGATATACTGTATATATATACAATATTCAATTGTAGACATTTTTTTTATAAATATCAAGGTTGGCCCACGATTCTGTTTTTAACTTTGTCCCTCTGTCTATTTGAGTTTGACATCCGTGGTCTAAATATAGTGTAAGGACCCTATAAAGACCAGATAACTCCTAATTGTACTCCATTTCTGAAGACATTTTGGAAACATAAACTAAACCTACATCACCATAAGACATTTTCTATTCTTGTGCTTTTTAAGAAAACACCCTTAGTGTCCAGTTTGAAGGGTTTTAACATTCCTTAAGAGATCACGGTAAGTAAGTAATTCAAAGTGTCCTACTTTCACCATATCTTACACTAAATCCTAATTACACAAAAGTAAAAGGATTGAAAGGCTGTTTTACCTTGCATGTGTCACAATAACTCAACATCAAATTCATAAACCAGCAGATAGGGAATATCTTGCGTCACAAGGGAAAGGAGAATCATGACAATAGCAAGTTGTTTTTTATATGCCAGGGCAAAAGATTAAAGAGCCGGGAATTATGTAAGTAAAAGCATAATCTATGTTTTCTTCATGCATGGATTTCCCAGTCTGTAAGCGTTTTCAGACCATACCTGCTCAGCGTCAAAGTGTGAAATCTGGAGGCAGCAGGTACTTTTGTCTGCCAGTGGTAAAATCACTTGATGTAACAAGAAAAATCAGAGCAGAACAAAGCACAAGGAGTTCGAGGAAATGTGCTGTGAAGTGATCAGAACTGAAATATTGTTTCTTTTTATCTACAATATATAACGTGAGCGTTCATCCATCAATTCTGTGTAAGCTGTACATGCAACACTATGTTCAGATCTAGTTCTTCGTAATAGTTGTAGTTGAGGTTTTTTTAATTAAATACAGAGCTTTAAATTAAGTGCATAGAAATAGCATTAAAGTAGCAATTCAGCATTTTTTTGCACATGTACTCTAATCAGGGCCATATTTGCCACTAGGCACCTGAGGGCAAGTGCCTATGGTGGCAGGTTGCAGAGGACAGTGACACCATGAGGGAGAATATAAAAGAAAAAAAAATTCTCCCTTCATGCCCACAGTGTACCAAGTGCCAAAATTGGCTCTTTTTTTAAGAGGGGTTGGGAGTTTAAGATGTAAGTGCCCATGCAGCATGGGCAGAGAAGTGCTCACCAGCTTCCTGACCAGACCGAAGACATGAATCCTCCTGGTGAAGGACCTGTGATGATATCATGCCCATGTGACTCATGTTTGAGGAGCAATCATAAAGATTGCAGGAAGATGTTTTTTCCTTGCATGAAATATCAGCAACTGGAGAAGATGGGGCACTGGTGACAGGTAATCAGAGTACAGGGGTACATGCAGTGCAAGCTGTATGTGGGCTACATAGGGACAAAAAATGCATGGGGCAAATGGTGGTGCAGGCAATATGTGGTGTACATGGGGGTGCAAGCTGTGTGGGCGTACATGTGGTGCAGACTGTATGTGGAGTACATATACAGTGGGGGAAAAAAGTATTTAGTCAGCGACCAATTGTGCACTTAAAAAGATGAGAAAGGCCTGTAATTGACATCATAGGTAGACTACAACTATGAGAGTCAAAATGAGAAAACAAATCCAGAAAATCACCTTGTCTGATTTGGTAAGATTTGTTTTGCAAATTATGTTGGAAAATAAGTATTTGGTCATTAACAAAAGTTCATCTCAATATTCTGTTATATATCCTTTGTTGACACTGACAGTGGTCAAACATTTTCTGTAAGTCTTCACTAGGTTGGCATACACTGTTGATGGTATGTTGCCCATTCCTCCATGCAGATCTCCTTTAGAGCAGTGATGTTTTGGGCCTGTCGCTGGGCAATACGGACTTTCAACTCCCGCCACAGGTTTTCTATGGGGTTGAGATCTGGAGACTGGCTAGGCCACTCCAGGACCTTCATATGCTTCTTACGAAGCCACTCCTTTGTTGCCCTGTCGGTGTGCTTGGGATCATTATCATGCTGAAAGACCCATCCATTCTTCATCTTCAATGCCCTTGCTGATGGAAGGAGGTTTGCACTCAAAAATCTCACGACACATGGCCATGTACATGTACATGTACATGGATCAGTCGTCCTGGCTCCTTTGGCTGTTTTGGGTTGTCATTATGATTTAAAAAGAGAAAACAAAGTAGTTTGACAATAAATGGCTTCATCCAACCACTAACCATGAGTGGAGAAAAAGTTTTGGTGTTATCATTCATATTCTCTGAAAAGGCCAAGAAAGCAAAAATTCTGCAGGGGTATGTAAACTTTTGAGTACAACTATATATAGGAAGTGTAACCTGTCATGGTTCCCAATGGCAAGGGAACGTAAAAAACACATAAGTAACGAACGAGCTCTCGGGTGATGGAAACTCGAGTTGACCGTGAGCTAAATCTACCACACAACTAACAGTAGCCAGGGAGCATACCTACGGCTTCCTATATGCCACGTGCCAGCCGGAGGACTAACTACGCCTGGTAGAGGAAGAAACAGACCTGGCTTACCTCTAGGGAAATACCCCAAAAGATGATAGCAGCCCCCCACATGTAATAACGGTGAATTAAGAGGAAAAGACATACACAGTATGAAAGTAGATTTAGCAAAGAGAGGTCCACTTACTAGATAGCAGAAGGATACAAAAGAGGACTTCACGGTCAACTGAAAACCCTTTCAAAAACCATCCTGAAATTACTTTAAGACTCCTGTGTCAACTCATGACACAGGAGTGGCAATTTCAGCCCGCAAGAGCTTCCAGCTACAGAGGATTACAAAAACTTCAAACTGGACAAAAGGTACAAAACAAAAGGACAAAGTCCACTTAGCTGATCAGCAGACTAGTAGCAGGAACATGCAACCGAAGGCTCTGGTTACAATGATGACCGGCAAGGAAATGACTGGAGAGCAAGGCTAAATAGGAAACTCCCAAACACTGATGGAAGCAGGTGAACAGAAGAAGCAAAGTGCAAACAAGTCACCAGTACCACCAGCAACCACCAGGGGAGCCCAAAAAGCGGATACACAACAGTACCCTCCCCTTAAGGAGGGGGCACCGAACCCTCACAAGAACCGCCAGGGCGATCTGGATGAGCCCTATGAAAGGCACGAACCAAATCTGAGGCATGAACATCAGAGGCAGTTACCCAAGAATTATCTTCCTGACCATAGCCTTTCCATTTAACCGGATATTGAAGTCTCCGTCTGGAAATACGGGAGTCCAAGATCTTCTCCACAACGTACTCCAATTCACCCTCCACCAGCACAGGAGCAGGAGGTTCAGTAGAAGGAACCACCGGTACCTCATATCTCCGCAACAATGACCGATGGAACACATTATGGATAGCGAAAGATGCCGGGAGGTCCAAACGAAAGGAAACAGGGTTAAGAATCTCCAAAATCCTATAAGGACCGATGAACCGAGGCTTAAATTTGGGAGAAGAAACCCTCATAGGGACAAAACGGGAAGACAACCACACCAAGTCCCCAACGCGAAGGTGGGGACCAACACGACGACGACGGTTAGCAAACTGCTGAGTCCTCTCCTGGGACAATTCCAAATTATCCACCACTTGTCCCCAAATCCGATGCAACCAATCCACCACCGCATCCACTCCAGGACAATCCGAAGATTCAACCTGACCAGATGAAAAACGCGGATGAAACCCTGAATTGCAAAAGAAAGGAGAAACCAAAGTGGCAGAACTAGCCCGATTATTAAGAGCAAACTCCGCCAACGGCAGAAAGGCAACCCAATCATCCTGATCCGCAGACACAAAACACCTCAAATAAGTCTCCAAAGTTTGATTAGTTCGCTCCGTCTGGCCATTGGTCTGAGGATGGAATGCAGACGAAAAGGACAAATCAATGCCCAACCTGGCACAGACTGCCCACCAAAATCTAGACACGAACTGGGTACCCCTGTCAGAAACGATGTTTTCCGGAATACCATGCAAGCGAACCACATTTTGAAAAAACAGAGGGACCAACTCAGATGAGGAAGGCAACTTAGGCAATGGCACCAAATGAACCATTTTAGAAAAACGGTCACACACCACCCAGATGACAGACATCTTTTGAGAAACAGGGAGATCCGAGATAAAGTCCATAGAGATGTGCGTCCAAGGCCTCTTCGGAATAGGCAAGGGCAACAACAACCCACTAGCCCTAGAACAACAAGGCTTGGCCCGAGCACACACATCGCAAGACTGCACAAAAACACGCACATCTCGAGACAGGGAAGGCCACCAGAAGGATCTAGCCACCAAATCTCTGGTGCCAAAAATTCCCGGATGACCTGCCAGAGTAGAAGAATGAACTTCCGAGATGACTCTAGTGGTCCACTCGTCAGGAACAAACAGTCTACCAGACGGACAACGATCAGGTCTATCCGCCTGAAATTCTTGCAAAGCACGTCGCAAATCTGGAGAGACAGCAGACAAAACCACTCCATCCTTAAGGACACCAGCAGGTTCAGAATTCCCAGGAGAGTCAGGCTCAAAACTCCTAGAAAGAGCATCTGCTTTCACATTCCTAGGAACCCGGTAAGTACGAGACCACAAAATTAAACCGGGAAAAGAACAACGACCAACGTGCCTGTCTAGGATTCAGGCGCCTGGCAGACTCCAAATAAATTAAATTCTTGTGATCAGTCAAAACTACCACCTGATGTCTGGCACCCTCAAGCCAATGACGCCACTCCTCAAATGCCCACTTCATGGCCAAAAGCTCCCGATTACCAACATCATAGTTTCGCTCGGCGGCCGAAAATTTTCGCGAAAAGAACGCACAAGGTCTCATCACTGAGCAGTCGGAACTTTTCTGCGACAAAACCGCCCCCGCTCCGATCTCGGAAGCATCGACCTCAACCTGAAAGGGAAGAGAAACATCAGGCTGGCGCAACACAGGGGCAGACAAAAAGCGGCGCTTAAGCTCCCGAAAGGCCTCCACGGCAGCAGGGGACCAATTGGCAACATCAGCACCCTTTTTAGTCAAATCCGTCAGAGGTTTAGCAACGCCAGAAAAACCAGCTATAAATCGACGATAAAAATTAGCAAAGCCCAAGAATTTCTGGAGACTCTTCAGAGAAGTAGGCTGCGTCCAGTCGTAAATAGCCCGAACCTTGACAGGGTCCATTTCAATAAAAGAAGGGGAAAAAATATACCCCAAAAATGAAATTTTTTGAACCCCAAAAACACACTTTGAACCCTTTACACACAAAGAATTCTCCCGCAAAACCTGAAAAACCCTCCTGACCTGCTGAACATGAGACTCCCAGTCATCAGAAAAAATCAAAATATCATCCAAGTACACAATCATAAATTTATCCAAATATTCCCGGAAAATATCATGCATTAAGGAGTGAAAGACAGAAGGTGCATTAGAAAGGCCGAAAGGCATTACCAAATACTCAAAATGGCCCTCAGGCGTATTAAATGCGGTCTTCCACTCATCCCCCTGCTTAATTCGCACCAAATTATACGCCCCACGAAGATCAATCTTAGAGAACCACTTAGCCCCCCTTATGCGAGCAAACAAATCAGTCAGCAAAGGCAACGGATACTGATATTTGACTGTAATTTTATTCAGGAGACGATAATCAATACAAGGCCTCAGAGAGCCATCCTTTTTAGAGACAAAGAAAAAACCGGCTCCTAAAGGTGATGAAGAAGGACGAATATGTCCCTTTTCCAGGGACTCCTTAATATACTCGCGCATAGCAGCATGTTCAGGTACAGATAGGTTAAACAAACGACCCTTTGGAAATTTACTGCCAGGAATCAGATCTATGGCGCAATCACAATCCCTGTGAGGAGGGAGTGAACCAATCTTAGGCTCTTCAAAAATATCACGATAATCAGACAAAAATGCCGGAATCTCAGATGGAATAGATGACGAAATGGACACCATAGGAGTGTCCCCATGAGCCCCCGACATCCCCAGCTTAACACAGACATAGCCTTCCAGTCAAGGACTGGGTTATGAGACTGTAACCATGGTAATCCAAGCACCAAAACATCATGTAAATTGTACAACACAAGGAAGCGAATCACCTCCTGATGGTCTGGAGTCATACGCATAGTCACTTGCGTCCAGAACTGTGGTTTATTACAAGCCAAAGGTGTAGAATCAATACCCTTCAGAGGTATAGGGACTTCCAGAGGCTCTAAATCAAACCCACAGCGCCTGGCAAAGGACCAGTCCATAAGACTCAGAGCGGCGCCCGAGTCCACATAGGCATCCACGGTAATAACTGATAATGAACAAATCAAGGTTACAGACAAAATAAATTTGGACTGTAAAGTGCCAATTGAAATGGACTTGTCAACCTTCCTAGTACGCTTAGAGCATGCCGATATAACATGAGCAGAATCACCACAATAGAAGCATAACCCATTTTTACGCCTATAATTCTGCCGCTCGCTTCTGGACATAACTCTGTCACATTGCATTTTCTCTGGCGTCTCTTCAGAAGATACCGCCAAATGGTGCACGGGTTTGCGCTCCCGCAAACGCCGATCAATCTGAATTGCCATTGTCATGGACTCATTCAGACCTGTAGGCGCAGGGAACCCGACCATAACATCTTTAACGGCATCAGAAAGGCCCTCTCTGAAATTTGCCGCTAAGGCGCACTCATTCCACTGAGTAAGCACAGACCACCTACGAAATTTTTGGCAGTATATCTCCGCTTCATCTTGCCCTTGAGATAGGGCTATCAAAGCTTTTTCAGCTTGAATCTCCAAATTAGGTTCCTCATAAAGCAACCCTAAAGCCAGGAAAAACGCATCCACATTGAGCAACGCAGGATCCCCTGGTGCCAATGAAAATGCCCAATTTTGAGGGTCACCTCGCAGCAAAGAGATTACAATCTTAACCTGCTGGACAGGATCTCCTGAGGAGTGAGGTCTGAGAGAAAGGAATAATTTACAATTATATTTGAAATTCAAAAACCGAGATCTATCTCCGGAAAACACCTCTGGTGTAGGGATTTTAGGTTCAGAAATAGGAGCATGTATAACAAAATCTTGTAAATTTTGAACCTTCGTAGCAAGATTATTTAAACCTGCAGCCAAACTCTGGACATCCATGTTAAACAGCTAAGGTCAGAGCCATTCAAGGGTTAAGAGGAGGTAAGAAGCAGCTAGACAGCAATTAAGGGCTAGGCAGCAAAACTCTGAGGGAAAGAAAAAAAAAATTTCCCTTCAACACTTCTTTTTCTCCTGCTTCAGCCCAAACAATTAACACTTTGTGGGCCGGTCATACTGTCATGGTTCCCAATGGCAAGGGAACGTAAAAAACACATAAGTAACGAACGAGCTCTCGGGTGATGGAAACTCGAGTTGACCGTGAGCTAAATCTACCACACAACTAACAGTAGCCAGGGAGCATACCTACGGCTTCCTATATGCCACGCGCCAGCCGGAGGACTAACTACGCCTGGTAGAGGAAGAAACAGACCTGGCTTACCTCTAGGGAAATACCCCAAAAGATGATAGCAGCCCCCCACATGTAATAACGGTGAATTAAGAGGAAAAGACATACACAGTATGAAAGTAGATTTAGCAAAGAGAGGTCCACTTACTAGATAGCAGAAGGATACAAAAGAGGACTTCACGGTCAACTGAAAACCCTTTCAAAAACCATCCTGAAATTACTTTAAGACTCCTGTGTCAACTCATGACACAGGAGTGGCAATTTCAGCCCGCAAGAGCTTCCAGCTACAGAGGATTACAAAAACTGCAAACTGGACAAAAGGTACAAAACAAAAGGACAAAGTCCACTTAGCTGATCAGCAGACTAGTAGCAGGAACATGCAACCGAAGGCTCTGGTTACAATGATGACCGGCAAGGAAATGACTGGAGAGCAAGGCTAAATAGGAAACTCCCAAACACTGATGGAAGCAGGTGAACAGAAGAAGCAAAGTGCAAACAAGTCACCAGTACCACCAGCAACCACCAGGGGAGCCCAAAAAGCGGATACACAACAGTAACCTCTAAATGGAGAGATGTCCCTAAATATTGCACTCAATTAACTTTTCCTAAATATGTGAATTTAAGCTTGATGCGCTTCCTCCTCCTTATTGAAGGTCCTCAGGATGTGTTAGTGGGGTCTTGTGAAGAAATAATCCACACCATCCATTGGGACCTACAGAGCAAAAACTGGGGTAGAGAGTCGGGGTAACGGGGGTGAAGTGGGTAGTGTTGTTTTTTTTGTTATTCACTTGTACAGCCACCATTATATGTTTGGAGCCTGTGGGGGATAATACTGTGTGGGGGTCATCATAATATATTGAGGGGGCGGTTGTAAGGATTCCGGACTTCCCTTGTGCCTGTTTGCCCTGATCCAAGAAGGAGTCTTGGAACTCACCCTGTCATGGAACTTCCTGTCTGTCCTGATTATTTAAGTCTGGGTCATGTGTTCTTCTGTGCATGAGTATTTTATGCTGCTGGCTCCTGAGCGTCTGCCTGTTTGCTGGTTAACTCCCTGCTTCTGCTGCTCACTACTCGGTGGTCTGCCTCACCCCATTCTGCTGCCTCTTACTTCTGGAACTGCTGCGACAGGCAGCACACCAGTGGAAGGATCTCCTTTGGTTGCAAGACTTTTCCCAGTGTTGTGCCTCTTTGCACAACCACACCAGGATGTCATTCACACAACGCATCATCTGTGAATTATTGGACTCCTACTATCAAGTACTGTGCACATGTGTGACCAAGTTTTGCTTGGACTTCCTCATTTAAGTACTGTGTGCATTTGCACTATTAACCTAATTGGACTTCCTCGTTTAAGTGTCTTTCTTGTTTGCTTCAACGTCATTTCCTTGCTGGACTGGTTCATATTAGCGGTTGCACCCCACTACTCAGTTTGCTGTGATTTTCTATATAGAGCTGAGGACCTCGTTACTATTGCAGGAATATCTGTACTATGTTCTGTTCGCTATCCTGTTGGCTATATTCTATATAAAGCTGAGGACCTCGTTACAATTGCAGAAATATCTGTTTTAGTTCTGTTTACATTTCTGTTTTAAGTAAATACATCTTTTGCCACAACTTTGCTCTCGGACTGGCTTTATCCCATGCTATCAGATTCCGTAGAACCCATATAATTATTACAGCGGTGAGGAATCATACTGTTGGAGACATCATTCTGTGTTGGTGCAGTGGTGGGTCATACTGTGTGGTGGAGTCATGGGGCCATAATACTGAGTTAGGGGTTTGTGGGGGCTAATAATACTGTGTGTGTGTGATGATAATGTGTTGGGGGCTGTAGGGTATCATATTGTGGGTGTCATCATTCTGTGTTTGGGTACTGTGAAGCTAGCTCATTACTCTGGGTTTAGGGGCTGTGGGAGCTAATACTGTGAGAGTCATCATACTGTGTTTGGGAGCTGTGGAGGTCATCATTCTGTATTTGGGGGCTGTGGGAGCTAATAGTGTGGGGCTCATCGTACTGTGTTTGAGCACTGGAATCAGGGCCTCTACATTGTGCTTGTAGCGCCCGCATCTCTGCCTAAAATCCTTCCCTCCCTGCAGAGACATAAGCATACTCACAGCCAAGGCTCCTGTCCTGCTCCTTCTGGGTCTGTTGCTGACCGGGGTGCACGAACTCCTAGCAGGTCTCTAGGCACTGTGCTTGGAGAGCGCACACTTCCTTTTTCTTGAAGGGGCAATGTGGGTTCCTGTAAAGTGTCCCCAGCCAATAGCTAGAGATCTCATGCTATTTAAACCACCTCCACCAACATGGAGGTGCCTGTGCAATGTTGTGTCTGTACCTAACACGCTTGTCAGTTCTCAGGTCCCTTTACTTGCATCCAAGTCTGCTCCACCCGCCAGTGCTTCCTTCATCAGTAGCTGAGCCAGCTGCACCTGCCAGTGCTCACCTCAATGCCAGCAGAGCCAGCTGCACCCGCCAGTGCTTCCTTCAATGGCAGCAGAGCCATTTGCATCCGCTAGTGCTCACCTCAATGGCAGCAGTGCCAGTTGCACCCGCCAGTGCTCACCTCAATGGCAGCTGAGCCAGTTGCACCCGCCAGTGCTCATCTCTCCATCAGAATGTCCTGTCTGCACCTGTGGTTCCTGTCATCTTCTCTGCTTGCCTGCATCTGTTGGACATTCCCATGGGCCATTCCAGCTATCCGCTCCTGGAGGCAAGCCACCATCTACCTAAAGTCAGTCCTGGAGTAGCACCTGACTCACCTCCCTTGTTTCACCTCGGCATGCTGTGTCTTTATCTGCAGCATGTCTGTGGTCGGATTGGGCTCCTAGTCACATCCCTCCAGATCTTCCTTGGACTTTGGCACAGTGGTTCCACCACCCAGCCTGCTACAGTGCTCCTCTTAGATTCCCTTTTACAAGATTTGCAACATGACTAGGTACATTATTTCAATCCAAATCATGTTGCAATTCTCACTATAGAGTTGCAAATTTGGAGCTAATTTGCATAATATATAGTGATCCAAATATTTAGGCCTAGAAGAACATTCCATTGGGAAGTGAATGATACAAACAGCCTCTCCCCAGATACAATGTATTTATCTCCAAAGAACTAAACAGTTATGATCCAATGTTTCAACTTTTAAAGTATATTTTTATATCTTTTTGACAATTATATAAATAAGATTGATTCAAAGGACACATTTATATTCGCTACAGCCATACCGGTTATCACAAAATATTAGTAATTGTATTGTACCATGGCAGTGCATATACACCCTTTACATAGGCTAGCGTGTATTCGATGCAGTATGAATTACTTTCAGAACTGCAGTCAATTCGTTGGAGACATCATATGCGAAATTGATTTTCTAAATTTTCACCTGACAGGTATTGTACAAAGAATGAGTTTTAATTTTTCAATTTTATTAAACAACCTGCTAAACTGGCAGAAAAACAGCAGTGGTTGCACGGCAATAGTAAAGTATCTGTCTGATTGAATGACATGTGTCAGACTAAGATAAATGACCTTCAATCCCCTGTTCTGTCACTCAGGTAAAGGCCATTAATCTTCGTCAAGGGTCTGTCTGGTCAGGCCTCCGTGACAGCACAATATCTCATAAGCATGAACACAACAATAGGAAATACTCAGAATAATACAGAATTATCATAATATATGATGACTTCCCTTCCCCCAGCTTCACTGCATGCAAAAGGGGTAGAAATATGATTAGACAGATGGAGTGCAGGTCTACAATTTGCCAGCCAGAGAACCCCCCTGCAGTGCTCGATGAGGAGTGGAGGATCTCTGCAAACCAATCACTGAGCTGGCAGTTCAATTACATTGTAATAAAGGGACATTCATCATTCAATTAGGCACCTGTCAGCATTTTACAAAAGGCAAAACTTCTAACCTGGGACTCTTGGGGGAAAACACTACAATGAAGAAGAAGAGAAATAAATGAAAAAGGGACAAAGTCAATTACTTGGAAGACACCACATTCACATGAAAGCAAATGGACCAAGATAAATGCTGCCTCTCCATCCTATTGTAGAAGTAATGGGATACCAATAGTGTTCTTGTTACAAAAAATGCCACTATTCTTCTCCTTACTGAACCCAAAGCAAAGAAATTAGAATAACACATCTTTCTGATTCCACCACTGTCAACGCAACAAGTAAAATTATCCATAGATTGTTAGATTTTACTTCTCTATTATTAGATTTTTACATTATTTAATGGATGTTTACTGAATTGACACATTTTGGCTCCCCATCCCCTATTTCATTAGTTTTTAATTAATTTTTTTGTCTTGTTATTTTTGCTGGAGCACATAATAGTTAAAAATTTCTCATTGTGCTTTATGAATTTGGTTTCAAATGTAAAAAAGATTCACTGTTTCTGAAAAAAAAAATTACTTTTTTTATAATGCCTAACAACCCCTTCATTTTGTTTTCTTCTTAACATTTCATTTAGCATCAATGGACAACATGATAGGTAAGAGGCAAGGTTTTTTAGTATGCCATATTTTAATGACACAATTTATTGTTTTTACAATGTAACAATCTTCATAAGCAATAACTATTATTAGATCCACAGTTACTTTTCTGGTACAGAGTAGAAATGGTTGGAAATAACGAATTTTCGCTATCTTAGGCTAGGTTCACATTTCGTTATTGGGTGATCGCTAACGGACAGCGTTGCACGGCGAAAATGTCGCAATTAACGCCGTTCAACGGGTCCATTAGCGCACCCATTGACAGCAATGTTCTTTTTGCCTGAAGCGCATCGCTAGCGCGTGCCTTTTTCGGCTCGCGCTAGCGATGTGCCGTTCTTTTGTAGCGCGCCTCGGACGCTGCTTGCAGCGTCCGCGGCGCGCCCGAGGTCCGTTCCCCGCTCTCGCAGATTGGGGATCTGCGAGAGCGGGGACGTTAACGCGAACCCCAAACGCGACCCCTAAAAATACATTGCGTTCTCGCAATCCGCTAGCGCTAGCGCTAAACGGATTGCCCTAACGCAATGTGAACCTAGCCTTACAGTAATTTTGGTTGACTTGCCACCATTACAACAATACAACAAATTATTTTGCCCATTTTACTTATCATTGGGAATATAGTTAATTATATCTAAGGTTCAAAAATGTTGCATATATAAAGGCTAATAAATAAAAAATAATGTTGTTTATCTATTGCTATCAATAAAGCACAGTAGAGTAATTTGAGATAATTGTTTTATGATTTCCTTCTTCCTCCATAAATGTCATTATGGTCATGTGGAGACCTATACTATTGATCTGTGTTATATGGATCCATTATATTGCACTCGTAGAAATCTATAAGCCCTACTATACCTCTGTGCATATACCTCTATGTGTGATGATAAAAAAAATTGCTAGCAACCATTACTGCCAAGGATATATGAAGTACGTCATTCATTATTGGGACTTTAACTTACTTAGATCATAGTAACATATTAAAGTCTAGAATTGGAGCTTTCAAATGACACTAAGTAGAGTCGGTCTTAAAGGGACTCTGTCACCCCAAAAATCGTATATGAGCTAAGGCCACCGGCATCAGGGGCTTATCTACAGCATTCTGTAATGCTCTAGATAAGCCCCCAATGTAACCTGAAAGGTAAGAAATATAGGTTATATTATACTCACCCAGGGGCGGTCCCGATGCAGTCCGGGTCCGATGGGCGTCGCGGTCCGGGTCCGGCGCCTCGTATCTTCATGTGATTGTCATGGGAGTACTGGGTAGACTAAGGCTGGTTACCCGGGCCCCTGCGATATCCCTCAGGCTAGGGAAATCCTGTCTGTCCCTTTCCCAGAAGTTACACTAAAGGTGTGCATGTCTGGGCCGCCAGGCCTGACCCTGTCTCCTGTTTCAGCCCTAAGCTGAAATCACCACCCGCCACCCAGTGAAGAGACCACACTCCAATCCCCACAGAAAGCACAGACAGGGAAACCTGAAAAACACACCACGCCGCAGACACACAGGAATACACTATAATGTGCACAGGGCAAAACAAATACAAATATAGGAAGGAGGAATATGACAAAGGATAATACACCACCAGCTACGATATTCCTACCACAAGACCACCACTCCAGACCGGAATCACTAGGCACAAAGCACAAGCTATAATCGGCGACGCCCAAAGTCCAGCGCGACTATTTAAAGGCCGTGGGCGTGACCCAGCCTCCAACCAAATTACCAGCTAGATTAACCCCGAGCAAGCTGGATAAAGTCTAGCCGACGCCACTGAGCGTGTAGTGGACGTATATGGAATTACCGCTGTCTGTCGGACGCCCTAGTGTGAACAGCGTCCGACATGACAGTACCCCGCCTTCTACTCTCACTCTCTATATACAGTATATTTTATTATTATAATTTTTTTATTGTTTTGCCCTTCTGACGGTCTCTTTAAGTGTGTGTCTGTTAGACTGATGTTGATATTTGATTTTCAGCTTTACACAGAATAATAATATGAGTAATGAAACATGCTCTATATACAGGTCTGACAAAAATTAAGAACCTCATTGAAAACCTCTGGAATGTAATCAAGAGGATGATGGATAGTCACAAGCCATCAAATAAAGAAGAACTGCTTAAATTTTTGCACCAGAAGTAGTGAAAGACTGGTGGAAAGCATGCCAAGATGCATGAAAGCTGTGATTAAAAATCATGGTTATTCCACAAAATAATGATTTCTGAACTCTTCCTGAGTTAAAACTTTAATATTGTTTCTAAATGATTATGAACTTGTTTCTTTGCATTTTTTGAGGTCTGAAAGTACTGGATTTTTTTTGTAATTTTGACCATTTCTCCTTTTCAAAAAAAAAAATACAAAATTTATTGCTTGGAAATTCGGAGACGTTGTCAGAAGTTTATAGACTAAAAGAACAATTTTACATTTTACTAAAAAATATACCTATAAAGAGAAAAATCAGACAAACTGAACATTTTGCAGTGGTCTCTTAATTTTTGCCAGAGCTGTATATACACTGCTGATTCGAAAATCTTACTCACATATTCCTTTATAAAGGGAAATTTGAGATAATACCTCTGTTAGCATACACCATATACTACTCATAAATGCAGCACCCCAGTAGGTGGGGTGTTTGACGGTGAAACCACTGGCCCTTCCCTTGTGTTACATCATTCCCACTCTGCTGTCCAGGAAGGAGGCGCTGAGACCTCCAGTCCACAACCTGCAGTTGCACAGACACAACAGTCAGCAACCACGTTCAATTTGTTGAAAGTTTGTCCTTTGTCAGCATATATGTCTGTTCACGAATTGTTAATTAGGGCATACATGTTCGTTAGCACTTTATGTTGTACAGTGCTGGACAAAGACCATTACTGATTTTTCCAGGCCCCTAAATGAGACTTCAGTCTCTTTATTAAACTGTATCTTCCCTTACATTTTCTAAATTTGGGTTCTTACAAAAAAATGGTGGTGGAGTATTGGGAAAAACAGCAAAACATGGCAGAGATGCTTACCTGCCTAGGCCTCCAAACAAATGCACCATCAAGATGCAGTGGACTTATGTGGTTAAGATGGAAAAAACACAGGTGCAGCATAACCGATGAGGCAGCCACTCACGACCTACCAAACTAATGGAGGGGGTGGCTGCTTGGCACATTGCTGCACATAAGACTTGTATGTGGCGCTGTTCACACTATGGAGATGCAAAGCATCCAGGCAGGCCTAGTAGTGACACCCTTCTATTAGATCAGGCGGGCCTGCCCAGCGCTATCCAAATGCACCCCATGTGAACAGACACCACAGTTTACAAGAGAAAAATGGGCCCAACTGCACCCCGGAAAAAAGTGCAAAGAACACATAAAAAAAAAAATAAATTTATGTGAGGTATTAGTTGATATTTTGCCCAAAATAAAGAAGCTCATGACCCACGTCAAGGGTCCCCACGGTCATGAGTCCTAACTCTAAAATAGCTAAAAGCACAAAAAGAGGATTCAGAGATCCTCCAAAAATGAGAAAAACAGCAAAACATGGCAGAGATGCTTACCTGCCTAGGCCTCCTTTCTCTTGTAAACTGTGGTGCCTGTTCACATGGGGTGCATTTGGATAGCGCTGGGCAGGCCCGCCTGATCTAATAGAAGGGTGTCACTACTAGGCCTGCCTGGATGCTTTGCATCTCCATAGTGTGAACAGCGCCACATACAAGTCTTATGTGCAGCAATGTGCCAAGCAGCCACCCCCTCCATTAGTTTGGTAGGTCGTGAGTGGCTGCCTCATCGGTTATGCTGCACCTGTGTTTTTTCCATCTTAACCACATGGGTCCACTGCATCCTGATAGTGCATTTGTTTGGAGGCCTAGGCAGGTAAGCATCTCTGCCATGTTTTGCTGTTTTTCTCATTTTTGGAGGATCTCTGAATCCTCTTTTTGTGCTTTTAGCTATTTTAGAGTGGTGGAGTATTGGCCAGTACTGCAACTAAAAGCAATAAATAGGACCGAGCTGTAATGCTGGATACAGCTGTGATTATATGTTATATAGTTGTGTTACACTCCACTCACTTCTTGTAACCTACAAGTGTACAAAGATATTATACAGTCACCATGTGACAAGTGGGCCTGTGTAACTTCAACCCTGTCTAAGAGACTGGGCTAACACACTCCACAGACCTATTCAGGGCCGCAGCCTTACACATATTGGAACATGGTGATTGGCACGCTAAGGCCTTTACCTGAGCTCTGTAGTACTGCCTCTCACCTGCGTAATAGACTCCACAAACCTTGATACTCTCTGGGACATATCCTGTAATTTCTCCATTCTTGCTCAAAACCAAAGAGAAATTCTTACTGGTTGTGTAGTTTCCAGAAGAAGTGCTTGGTCTTGTGCAGATTGGTCAATGTCACCCCTGTCTCTTTCCATTGAGGAAGTTGCTTCCAAGTAAAATGAGGCTTGTACATATTCCTGGCATGGGTTTCAGGCCTGACAGACTGAGCGCAATACAGGCCCTCGCTTGCATACACTGTATTCCGAATTTAATTCTAATGCTTTTGGTGCATGGCAGAATCTAATTTACTTACATTAATTATACAGCACCCCCAATTCCTGTATTATACTCACCTTACAGCAACTTCACCCCTTATGACAGTTGTTCCATTGGAATCCTGTGGCAAAAATAAACTATGGAGCATACAAAACGCAGGTTTCACAGCACTCGGTGGCCCTCTGAAAATTTGAAGCGAGGACCGCATAATGACATGGCAGTGGACATGGTGGTGGTGGCAGGCAAACCCCACAATTCCAATGGGCATGTTTGAAATGGCATTGTAAAGGGATAGGGAATATGTATTCCACGATCTTGCTAACTATTTGGCATGAGGGAGGAACCTCCCAAATGTAGGAGTAAGAGCTCTCCCAAATGTATCATCCAGGGCCACCTGAGGGCCCTTACCAAACTCAGGTTTCAAGGCACCTGCTGGCACTATGCAAGTTGCCAGCGTGGGCCGCATAATGACATGGCGGTCGACATGGTGGGCAAAGCCCAAAATTCAAATGGGCGTATTTGAAATGGCATTGTAAAGGGATAGGGAATATGTATTCCATGATCTTGCTAACTATTTGGCATGAGGGAGGGTCCTCCCAAATGTAGGAGTGAGAGCCCTCACAAATGTTAAAGGAAAAACTAAAGCCAAAACGCTCCATGTGAACATATGCTAAAGTGGAGGTATAATCCTTTTATTTATTTTTTTTCTTATTTTGCATTATATACATGTAATTATGAAGGAAAAAATGTTTATTAGCATTTTTCCCATTTAAAAAAATATTTTGGTTTAGTAGGTCTTTTTAAATATCTGTCAAACCGGCTCAATAGTCTGACAATATTATTCCCAGATACCATATGTGAGTCAGAAAGGCATGCAGTCATCTTCTCCATTTAGCTCTTTCCCATCCATTTCAGCTTTTTTCCCATCCCCCAGACCTGTTTGTTGGGTTCAGCAGAATAATATTTGGCTTTCCCATTGACTTGCATTGGATTTGTTATTCGGTACGAATACACGGATATTAGAAATTATTTGTGCTGATTTTCCCGAATATGAATATTTCACTATTCAATCATCAATATTGGCCACCCAATTTTTTCTTGATGGCCATCCCCTTTTAAAGCACCACTGATATAAGATAGCGAACCACTGAGCCACCACAATGCCCAACAAGATTACATTTATATATTATTATCCTAATGACTTTTTAAAAACTTTTACTGTCAGAACAAGGTCACAGCAGCATCTAAAGCTACAATAATAAAGAAATGAAAGAAATGAGGCTGAATACTGAAATACTGTATATGCACAAAATGATGTTTTTATTGAAAAACACTAATGAATAAATAATTCATAGACTGTGGTTTTCATTAAAATTGCCATCCATGTTCATTAAATACCCTTCTAGGCTTGTCTTTAGAAGGTCCCCCCTGTGTTTTGATTAGGAACCATGTGGTTTTCCTAGATGTCAAAACTTGGAAGTCTTTAGTTGTCTTAACCACCTTCTAAGCAGGAAAATCTTCTGACCAGCATATTCCGAAAGCGAGCAGTATTCCCTCTGCACTCATCACTGGTCCCTAACCATGACAGCCAGAGCTAGTAAATAATATATCAAGATAAATGATAATTGCTCTGTTTAAAGTGTCTCTTAATGAGCATCATCAATTAAAAATTAATATTGCAAAGACTGTATCCATAGCCATTCTGTACTAAACATAGCAGCAGGTATCGTATTACAGATATGAGAAACAATTTCTCCTTATACATGGATATAACCAAAGCAAATATATCACGCAAACACTAATTTAGCCTTTTTTTCCTTCCAGCTTATTTTCTTCAGTAGTATAGGTAATCACAATGCTGAAATAGCTTTACTCTTCATAGTAAATATCATCTAATTATACTTTAAGTTGTAAGTCAAAAATCTGCTCTGCATAGCACAAAAAAGACCTTTTATTATTCTCACATACAGAACATGCGGCCCGATGGGCACCTCAGATCTTCAACTGGCGCCTACTCTCTTCTTACGATCTGTGTCCTCTTTCCCTACTTCGTAGATGACGCATCTTACGTCATGGACAGTGTCCCCATCACGCTCCTGCATAGGTGCACTTCTTACTGCCCTGCTGAGGGCAGAGCAAAGAACTGTAGTGCACATGCTCAGCTTTTACAGCCTGGTTATTGGTTGGTGCTCTTTGACGTTCACCGGCGCGTGAGCATTACAGTACATTGCTCTGCAGGGCAGTAAGAAGTGTGCCTCTGCAGGAGCACGATGGGGGACACTGTTGATGATGTAGCATCTGTCATCCACACGAATCATAAAAAGAGAGTAGGCTCTGGTTCAATATCAAAGACATCAATTGGACTGGACCATGACAACTGATGATATAGTAGAAGATCTTTTTGTGCAATGCAGAGGGGATTGGGGATGTACATATAGCTTACTAGAATGCTGTAAAAGAAGCCTAAGAGGTGGTGGTGGAACTTTATATTGGGAAAACCTGGTGATAGGTTCCCTTTAATGAATTTACCCCACCCCTTTTTTCCAGACCAAACCCTGTCTCACACGCTAAATGTGAGTGTGGGTGTCGGAGGTCAGCCTGATCATTTGTCACCCCGATTCCACACAGACTTTATGGGAGGTTCAGGGAGGCTTAAAGGGAACCTGTCACCAGGAATTACGCTGCCAACCTTCAGATAATCTGCAGGTTAACAGTGTTATTATGCTGTTCAGCGCCTGAAACCAACCGAATGCAGCAGGGAGAAAATTATCTTTATCCCCCTCAGTAGCATT
Organism: Ranitomeya variabilis; assembly: GCF_051348905.1. Lineage (NCBI taxonomy): Eukaryota > Metazoa > Chordata > Amphibia > Anura > Dendrobatidae > Ranitomeya > Ranitomeya variabilis. Next base: position 69,532,656 of record NC_135233.1, read on the forward strand.
CAGTACTCAGTCATTGGGCGGGGCAGCGCTGGTTCAGTCATGCTCTAAGTATACCCAGAGCGATGACTGAACCAGCTCCGGTGCCATGCTCCATAGCGGAATACCCGATGCTGGCAGGGGGGGGGATAAAGATAATTTTCTCCCCGCTGCATTCGGCTGCATGCAGGGGAGCATCATAACGCTGTTAACCTACAGATTAAGTCAATATCCATAGGTTAACAACGTTTTTCCTGGTGACAGGTTCCCTTTAAGTGCAGCAAGATGAAAAAAAATTGATAAATGTAAAATATTGCACTCAGGCCTCAGCAAACGTATTGCTGCATATACATTAAATGGAACCTTTCAGCTGATTCATGCTGCCCAAAACACAGGCAGCATGAATCAGAACCTGGCTGCACAATTGTAACCAGGTATATCTTTCTCTGAAATGCTCTAGCATTTTGTAAAAAACATGGTATGAAGAATTAATAAAAAGCTGGAAGGAAAGTAAAAGCGCAATAGGGTCTTATCTGGGTATTAAGAGATACCTCTAATCAGATAGAGCCCAAACACAGACTAAACACAGGCTCATAGAAATATTAGCTGCTGCAGATCCACCGGTCTCCTCGTGACCAGACAGAGAAAAAAAAAAAGGGATAAAAAGGTGGATGAACTCTGCGCTGCTTGAAAGATAGAAGTCCAAATGGACATTCAGATGAAAAAGTGGCTTTATTCAACGTGTTTCAGAGTACTATGACTCCTTCATCAAGAAACCACAAAAGTATATACCTTTTTATCCCATTTTTTTTTAGTATGAAGAATTGGCAGAAGTGAGACAGAGAGACTTACTCAATGACTGTGGAGATGGAAAACGACTCTTCCATACAAACTGTGCTCCATTGGGAACCACTGATCTGTGATGGCCGGGTACTGTCCATCTTTTTACAGGATATGATAATCCGCTAGATGTCATAGTAGCAGGACATCACGGGGAAGCCTGCACGGCAATGCAACATGACATTAGGCCTCTCGCTGATGTTTCATGTTAGCACGTGGGGTAAAGTTAAATAGTTAGTATGATTAAAAAAAACACATGTCCAGTTCAACCAAGGGATGGGAAAAGATAACGGGAAAGAGATTTAGGCACATTTTTTATTTTAACGGACTTTGGCTCAATCTTATTCCATGGCGACTTGATGGAAGATCAATCTTGCAGAAGTCTGGATAGGTTCACCAGGGTCTTCTCCGCCATTATCTTGATACTACCAAGAATGCATACAGTATGTCTGTTCTACATACAAAAATGGGGAAAAAAATATGCGTCAAAGCTAAAAAACAGAAATGCAAACAAAAATAGCGACAATATTCAACATAAAAAACAATAATCCAGACAGACCTGTTGAAGCGCTCGAGTAGCGCGAAACGGCCGTCGTTTTACCTGCACACTCATCTGTAAATATGCACCCCCGAGCCGTGAACAGTATGTGTCAATAAAGTAGTACCTGCTGTCAAGACTGGTGAGTGCTGCCGCTTTTTCTCCCATCTGGATTACTGCATTGTTATACCTTCTTGGTGAGAGCACCCGAGGTCTTGTCGTTCGGCTGATATCCATGCTTGCTGAGTCCGGTGTGTCGGCTCTGATGTCCTGGTGGTGCGGTCAGCTGTATCTGGATTTATGATAAAAAACAATAAGTTAACAAAAGTAACAATAGAAAATAGATTGCCTTGATGGTAAAATGCAAAGTCTAAATGGTACATGTTGGATGTGCTTCACTATTATTACGCAAATGGCCAAATACAGGAAGTCATGTAAAAAATGCACACTAGGCTCATGGAAATGATGAAATTAAAGGCAGACTTAGGAATGTGAATGTGTTGTGTTTGTTGCTGGCTGGCATTGGCTCCTGTGTGGTATGGGTATTCCCAGAACATTTTATGTCACTCCTGGATCATCGACTATGTGACTCTGCCAGAGTAATGCTGCAAAGTGTTATTTGCAAAGCAAAACACAATTAGTTATGAATCTCTTCTCCCAACATGTCTGCCCACACAAAGATGTAGGTCAGCAACATAAAAACTATAAAGGCATGCAAGAGAGAGCTGTATATCTGGGAAGACTTGAATTTAAGCCCACGATTGCTTGGTCAGAAATTGTGAAGTACTGAAATCTTGGCTGGCGCATGTGACAAAGTTCAACAATGGCAAAATAAAACCTCAAGTAAAAATAAGAATGAATCCAAATAAACTCTGAACTGTACAGCCCATAGTGAATTTGGGTGTTAAAAAAAAGCTATGAAAGTTTTACCTTTTATTGTTGTTACTTGGCCATGGCAAAGACGTTATAAACATTACAGTCTGGGATTTGAATTGCAACTTAGTTTGGCAACAATATATTTCTACCAATTCTATTGCAATTCTTCTGTTGTTATTGGATTTTTATATATTTATACTTCGTTATCATTTCATTTTATATTATCGTTTACATTCTCTTTTTTTTCTTTTTTTTTGTGTTTTATTGCTTGAAGCCTTTGAAGCTCACAGTGCACATTGGAGTATCGCTGTTCAATGTGTAGAGTCCCTATCCCCTTCATGTTTTTTAAACAACTCTTGGACAATATTGGAGAGGGAACTCTTGGGATACAGCTGATTAGATTCTGGCAGAAAGGACCAAACATCTGCTTCAAACCAAAGACATCTGCATATTTCACATTTATTTTTCATAATTTGCAGAAGCAACCTGCCAAAATTTAGCAAGGGAGAATAAACTAGCAGATAATTAGCTAAAGTTAGCTTGCTTTAGAAGTATTAGCTTGAAGAAAGCAGCTCACCTGGGAGAACATGAAGGAATATGTGCAACTTTGGTTTGCTTTTGTAAATTGAATTTTAGGTGTTGAGTACCAGGCCAAAATTCACTCTAATGCACATTGGCAGTAAATGTAGTTGCCAATAGTTTGCAAAAAAAAAAAATCTTGAGTGCAAACAATTCTGTTCTCTAAAATAGAAAATAAATTAAAGATCCATCAAATGGAGACTTGGTAATTTGATTCAATGTTCTTATTGAATTTATTACTCAGTAAATTAGTAAACTTCTGTTGTATTGTTCTACTACGTTGTATACAGTTACAGGTTTTTTTATTATAATTTTTTATTGATTGGCATAAAATCAGAAAAGAATTGCCTCTCTCTGGATTTATGCTGTATAATTTATGTTTAGGCTCATCTTTTTATGTATTTTGGTACATTTTATGAATAAAGCTGCCTGTATTTTACTCTTTTAAATGTCTGTTCGGGCTCTTGCTCATTACAGCTACTTGCATTCTGAATTATACAAATGTATAATATACCACCCATGTCTATGGGCACAAACTGTACATCTATATGCCTCCAATTTCAATATTAAAAATGATAAATTGTAATGTTTTACCGTGAGGATATTCTTCAAGGCTTCTAGAGGAGAATACCTCCAAAACAGGATTTTATATAGATGCATTATGTAGCAGCACATTAACTGCCTACACATAATAGAAGTTTACAGAATCAGTGCACATAGCCTGACATATGCATAACTTATACTAAAGGGAATCTGTCAGTATGATCGTTCCTCCTAAGCCGTCTATATGGGCATGCAGGTTATAGGAAACTGAATAATATTATACCTTCATATCTGCAATCCGGAGTCTTATTCCACAGAAATCTAAATGTTTCTTATACAGTGCAGATCAAAAGTTTGGACACACCTTCTCATTTAAAGATTTTTCTGTATTTTCATGACTATGAAAATTGTACATTCATTCAAAGCTATGAATTAACATATGTGGAGTTATATACTTAACAAAAAAGTGTGAAATAACTGAAAATATGTCTTATATTCTAGGTTCTTCAAAGTAGCCACCTTTGACTTTGATGACGGCTTTGCACACTCTTGGCATTCTCTTGATCAGCTTCAAGAGGTAGTCACCGGGAATGGTTTTCAATTCACAGGTGTGCCCTGTCAGGTTTAATAAGTGGGATTTCTTGCCTTATAAATGGGGTTGGGACCATCAGTTGTGTTGAGCAGACGTTTGGTGGATACACAGCTGATAGTCCTACTGAATATACTGTTAGAATTTGTATTATTGCAAGAAAAAAGCAGCTAAGTAAAGAAAAACGAGTGGCCATCATTACTTTAAGAATTGAAGGTCAGTCAATCTGAAAAATTGGGCAAACTTTGAAAGTGTCCCCAAGTGCAGTGGCAACCATCAAGCGCTACAAAGGCTCACATGAGGACAGCCCCAGGAAAGGAAGACCAAGAGTTACCTCTGCTTCTGAGGATAAGTTTATCCGAGTTAACAGCCTCAGAAATCGCAGGTTAACAGCAGCTCAGATTAGAGACCAGGTCAATGCCACACAGAGTTCTAGCAGCAGACACATCTCTACAACAACTGTTAAGAGGAGACTTTGTGCAGCAGGCCTTCATGGTAAAATAGCTGCTAGGAAACCACTGCTAAGGACAGGCAACAAGCAGAAGAGACTTGTTTGGGCTAAAGAACACAAGGAATGGACATTAGACCAGTGGAAATCTGTGCTTTGGTCTGATGAGTCCAAATTTGAGATCTTTGGTTCCAACCATCGTGTCTTTGTGCTACGCAGAAAAGGTGAAGGATGGACTCTACATGCCTGGTTCCCACTGTGAACATGGGGGAGGAGGTGTGATGATGTGGGGGTGCTTTGCTGGTGACACTTTTGGGGGTTTATTCAAAATTGAAGGCATACTGAACCAGCATGGCTACCACAGCATCTTGCAGCGGCATGCTATTCCATCCGGCGTGCGTTTAGTTGGACCATCATTTATTTTTCAACAGGACAATGACCCCAAATACACCTCCAGGCTGTATAAGGGCTATTTGACCAAGAAGGAGAGTGATGGGGTGCTACGCCAGATGACTTGGCCTCCACAGTCACCGAACCTAATCGAGATGGATTGGGGTGAGCTGGACCGCAGAGTGAAGGCAAAAGGGCCAACAAGTGCTAAGCATAGCTTGGAACTCCTTCAAGATTGTTGGAAGACCATTCCCGGTGACTACCTCTTCAAGCTCATCAAGAGAATGCCAAGAGTGTGCAAAGCAGTCATCAAAGCAAAAGGTGGCTACTTTCAAGAACCTAAAATATAAGACATAATTTCAGTTGTTTCACACTTTGTTGTTAAGTATATAATTCCACGTGTGTTAATTCATAGTTTTGATGCCTTTAGTGTGAATGTACAATTTTCATAGTTATGAAAATACAGAAACATCTTTACATGAGAAGATGTGTCCAAAATTTTTGGTCTGTACTGTGTGTAAATTAGATGTTAAGACCTACAGGCCAAAAACAGATCTCCCAGAGAATCTGCCTCTGGAGATTACTTTAATTAAAATAGAACATTACTAATGTGATGTGTAATGACTGAGGTTTGGTCTCCTGATTTCACTGCAGAGCTGTGTGCGATTATCACTGATACATCTGCAGGTTCGTCTTACTGCTTTAACTTTCATCTCACAGACACCCAGGGTTACAATACAGCAGAGATGTGAGAGCTGCAGCAAATGTGTTTGTAAGGAGACAAAGGTCAATTCTACTGTTTTGTGTTAGTTACTTGTCTCACACTGGTAACTTTCCCTTATCAATCATAATAAGCTCTGAAGGCACATTCTCATCAAGATCAGTGTCCGGCCCATAGTCTTGAACAGTTCATTTACATTTAAGAAAAGCGTGGATTTCTCTGAAAAAAGACATCAGATTACAAACATCAAGGTATCATTCTCTTCAGCTTCCTATATCCTACAAGGCCATACAGACATCTCATGTTATCAAAGCAACCTGGGCTTCCATAACACTTCAGCAATGCTACAAGCTGATTGTCTCCATGCCACGCCACATTGATGTAGTAATTGATGCAAAAGGAGCCCCAACCAAGCATTCAGTGCATTTACTGAACATACATTTCAGTAGGCCAACATTTTGGATTTTAAAATCATTTTTTCAAGCTGGTATTATAAAGTATTCTAATTTACTGAGATAATGACTTTTGGGTTTTCATTGGCTTTAAGCCATAATCATCAACATTAACAGAAATATACACATTTGAAATAGATCACTCTGTAATGACTCTATATATGAGTTCCACATTTTGTATTGAAGAACTGAAATAAATTAACTTTTTGATGATATTCTAATTTTGTGAGATTCCCCTGTATCTTTCTGATTCTCATCTTGATGACAAATCAAATTTCGCTGCATAACATTTTTAATAAATATCTTCTCTTTGGTGTTGCGACTACTTACTGGGTAGATGGAAAGATTTGTCATCCATATAATTTCTAAAGATTAATTAATTGTGCTGTCTCAGGATTATCTATATCACCAAAATGGTATACAAGAAAAAGAGTTCATATTATAGAGGCAGACAGTAAATATTATGCTAGGCTGAAAGTCATGAGGGTCTTATCATTGCAAGTTTCATCTCTCTTTTCCATAGATTATGTGGACTTGAAAAGGATAGCAAAGCAGTGAGGGGAAAATGGAAGGAGTCATAATCCCACTTCTTATAAAGACATGGAAAGGGATTATGAAACACAGCAAGTGCACTACCATTGCATTTTCTACTGTTTATTGTTAACCCCTTCACCGCCTGGCCATTTTCTGTTTTTTTTTTTTTTTATGTTGTTGTTTTTTCCTACCCTTCTTTTTGTCAATATAGCCCGTTTGAGAGCTTGTTTTTTGCAGTACGAGTTGACCTTTTGAATGGATTCATGGATTTTACCATATAGTGCAGTGAAATTGCAAAAAAAGTGCAATTTCACAATAGTTTGTGGGTTTTTTTAGTTGACATGTTCACGATTTGGTAAAACTGACCTGGCAGTATGTTTCCCCAAGTCAGTATGAGTTTGCAGATATCAAACATTTTTAGCTCATTTTTTATTTAGGTGGTGAAAAAAAAATCTGAAATTTGTATGAAAAAATGTTTTATTTTTTTGCATTTGTAACCATTTTCGAAGACCCGTATTGTTTCCATTTTTTTGGAACTGAGGGTGGATGATGGCTTAATTTTTGCGACCTGCACTAACGTTTTTATTGATACCATTTTGATGTAGATATGGTGTTTTGATCGACTCTTGTTGCATGTTTTTGCAATATTGCGGAGGTCAAAATAACAAAATTCGGACTTTTTTTTTTTTTTCTTGTTACGCCGTTTACCAATCAGATTAATTTATTTTATATTTTGATACAGCGCACATTTCTCAATGTAGCAATATTAAATAGGAATATTTTTTATTTGTTTTATTTTCAATGGGGACATTTTTTCCCCACTTTCTACTGTATTTAATAGATCTCTTTGGAGACTTCAAGTCGCGATCGTCTGACCGCCTGTGCTACACATAGCAGTGATTCATGGCAGACATCATTATCACTGTCTTCAATAGGGCTCACAATCTAAACTCCCTATCAGTCTGTCTTTGGAGGGTGGGAGGAAACCCAGAGAAAACCCACACAAACACGGGGAGAACATACATCCTCCTTGCAGATGTTGTCCTTGTTGGGATTTAAACTCAGGAGGACCCCAGCACTGCAAAGCAACAGTGCTAACCACTGATCGACCGTGCTGCCTGATTATAACTATACACATTTATTAATAAGAATGTCCATCTAATAATTGTACACTTTTATTCCTGTAGCCAAAGAATAACTGAAATGATAGAATGTGTAACTTAGAAGAAAACTTGCAAAACTTATAACTTGTCAGAACTGTATTTTCCAGTGAAATATCCTTGAGAACTCAAGGTCACTGTGAAGTGGGCACCTTCTTCACTTTCAGATGTCACAGATATCTAAAATAAACATTTCCTTTATTGTGAAATAATGTTGGTATTGGCTTTTGACAATGCGAATGTTCAGTTAAAATCTGTTTATTCCCAGGATAGATGAGTCCTTGTACTTCCCATTCCTTTTCTCAGCCCCTGATGATTTATCAATCAGAAAATGTGTGGGTCTCGAGAGGATGGGAAAAAGCAGAGTGGCTCACAATGCACTCCTGCTTCAACTTCTCTTTCTGAAGTCATCTCCTTTGCCAGCCTCAATAGACTGAATATGGGTCACAAAAATCTTGTTGTACATTGTGAATGACTACATTATTTTTCACAGAAGCGAAGTAATACCTGGTAGTTCAGCGCTAAATATAAATATTCGCTCGTTTGCTGTTTACCAGCTAAAATATTACCTGATATGAACTGTATACAGTATATACATGGGACAAAAAATAAAGGAAACATATCATAACATAACCCAAGTCAATTAAACTTTAGGGGTATTAATCTGTCCAGGTAGGAAATAGAAACAATTGTGAATCAATTTCACCTTCTTTGATGCAAATGAAAGTGACAACTGATACACGTGAGAGGCAAAAGCAAGAACATCTCCGAGGAGGGAAAGGTGTTGCGATTGGTGGCCAGAGACAATTACTATCTCCATATTGTTTCTGACTTATTCTTCAGTTAGGGTACCGTCACACAGTGCCATTTTCATTACTACGACGGCACGATTCGTGACGTTGCAGCGTTGTATAAGTATCGCTCCAGCGTCGTATACTGCGGTCACACGTTGCAATACACGGCGCTGGAGCGATAATTTCATGACGTATTTGCGATGTAGAAGCCGTTGGTTACTGTGCGCACATCGTATACAACCTGTGTCACACAATGCAATCATGCCGCCACAGCGGGACACTAGACGACGAAAGAAAGATTCAAACGATCTGCTACGACGTACGATTCTCAGCGGGGATCCGGATCGCAGTAGCGTGTCAGACACAGCGATATCGTAAATGCATCGCTGGAACATCACGAATCGTGCCGTTGTAGCGATCAAAATTGCACTGTGTGACGGTACCCTTAGATGCCCAGATGAAATCTTCAGAGCCATTGCTGGACCTTGCACTGGTGAACTCAGCTCTTCCCGATGTAGAACAATGCAAGGCATCATGTGGTCATAGTGTGTGGGCAGTTCCTACATGATAAAGGCATTGTCACCATTGACTGGACCTCATGTTCCCAAGCCCTGATTTCAACCAAAATCCTCTGAAACATTATGCAGATGATCCAGGTCTGAAAGGGGATCTCCAGAACACCATTAGGAGCATGCACAGATGCTGTCAGGAGTGTGTATAGACATATGAGGACCATACACACAATAGAGTCAAATTATGAATTGCCATGACAAGATTCATTTAAGTTGGAGCCACCTCTGATTTAAATTTTTTACTTTAGTTTTCAGGATGATTTGGAATCCGGGTCAAAAATGGTTGATAATTTTGGTTTCCATTGACCTTTAATACAAATGACATATTGTTTATCAGTAAAAAAAAATTTCACTTGAATCTTTCGTTCATTGATATACTTTATAAACAGTATATATACAGAGGAACTTCTCTAAAATACTACCTCATTCAGAACTTTAGACCTTTATCCTGACTAGGTTTCCTGTTATAGTCTTTAGTAGGGTTGAGCGACTTTCATTTTTTTAAAATCGAGTAGGGTTTTGGGAAACCCGATTTTGTCCAGAGTCGAGTCGAGTGCAGTCGGCCGATTATCGCTAAAAGTCGGGGATCGACCGAAACACGAAACTAAAGACTCTTTAGTACCACCATGTGTTATACAAGCTGGCTATCTGCTTTTGCGAAGACAAACCCTTAAAATACTACTTTTCTATGCCATTTTTGGTGGTCATCGCAAAGAAGCTACATAATTGTGTGTTATATATGTGTGTTATATCGAATTATTGTTTTATAGCTACATACATGCTGAATAAGAGCTGTATTAAGGACACCTTAGCAGTCTACGGGACTATAGGTCCCCAATATGCTTGAGTTTTCATACTGAATCATACAAAGGACTTTTTAGATTCATACAAGTGCCAAGAAGAGAACATGCCATATTACATCAAATATACAATACATTATGGGCATACTTTCCTTTAGATGCATGATCAACCACTGAGGACTTTCGATTCTAAATATTTTTTTGATTTAAAGAAGAAAGACTTCCCATATTATCACGGTGTAAGAGACATCATGAAGTGCTTATGACGTTTGTGCAGAGCCATAGGAGCTTTGTGTACTCTACTGATGAGCCCTTACTAATACTCAACAATGCAAAACATAATTTTCCTGATTAGCTAACAAAATATATAATTCTGTTAATACTTTGTTTTTTTTATGTAAACATATTTCTAAAATCTCAACAAACTGATAATGAGGTTTAGGTCAGGGTTCCAGAATTGTTTGTTGCAAAAATAGATCTGACGATTGTGCTATTCTTTCCTGTTGACTAGAGATGAGCGAACATTGTTGGCTCCCTCCTTATTCGGCAAACTATAGCTCTTACCGGAGAAGCTGCATTGGGAACCTTTATACCTAGAGCGCTCCCGATAATTAGCTGTTCGACGCCACAGCTGCACGTGATGCGGCTGTGTGACAGGCACAACAGACAGGCTCTCCATGCATGTGTAGTGACTGTCACACTGTCTCGCAACATATGGAGCTGCGGTGCCAAACAGCTGATTATCGGGAGTGCTCCAGGTATCCGGGTTCCCGATGCAGCTTCTCTGGTAAGCGCTATAGCTTGCCGAATAAGGAGGGAGCAGACGATGTTCGCTCATCTCCACTATTGACAGAACTGTTTTGGTAGTTTTTGTTCTTTGTAAGTTCAGAGCAGGATACTCGTTGGCTGCACCAGGAAAAGTTTTTCTTCCTTCAGTAGATGAAATGATTTACATATCCATGTATCATTACATTACAACTTTACATCAGCTGGATCTTAGCAACATTATAAAAGCAGGAAAAAAACATTGCATTTTTTCCAAAAAATTCTACAAATACAGATAAAAAAGTGAAAACTCAGAACACAGTATGCAGCAGTACAATACAAAAAGGTTGAAATTGTAATAAAAATGATTTGTATTATCCATGATCAATATTTTCATACATAAAGGTGTTATGACCCCAATGGCGAGGGTCTCAGAGATATCAGCAAGTCTGCGACGTACAAAAATCCAGCTCATAGGGCAGTGGTAACTGGGTTGACCATATATCTACTCCTAACGCCAACACTAGAAGTAGCCGGGGAACATGCCTACATTGGTCGCTAGATGTCTCGCGCCAGCCGGAGGACTAACTACCCCTAGAAGAGGAAAACAAAGACCTCTCTTGCCTCCAGAGAATAGACCCCAAAAGTTGGATACAAGCCCCCCACAAATAATAACGGTGAGGTAAGAGGAAATGACAAACACAGAGATGAACTAGGTTTAGCAAAGAGAGGCCCACTCACTAATAGCAGAATGTAGTAAGATAACTTATATGGTCAACAAAAACCCTAACAAAAATCCACACTGGAGATTCAAGAACCCCCGAACCGTCTAACGGCCCGGGGGGAGAACTCCAGCCTCCCTAGAGCTTCCAGCAAGGATAGGATACAGATTATGTACAAGCTGGACAAAAATGCAAAACAAAAACAATAGCAAAAAGCAAGAAAGCAGACTTAGCTTAATCAAGCAGGAACCAGGATCAGTAGACAAGAGCACTACAGATTAGCTCAGATATCAACGTTGCCAGGCATTGAACTGAAGGTCCAGGGAGCTAATATAGCAACACTCCTGACCTAACGACCCAGGTGAGCATACAAGGGATGACTGACATACCCAGAGTAAAAACACTAGTAGCCACTAGAGGGAGCCAAAAGGTAAATTCACAACAGTACCCCCCCCTTAGTGAGGGGTCACCGAACCCTCACCAAGACCACCAGGGCGATCAGGATGATCAGGATGAGCGGCGTGAAAGGCGCAAACTAAATCGGCCGCATGCACATCAGAGGCGACCACCCAGGAATTATCCTCCTGACCATAGCCCTTCCACTTGACCAGGTACTGAAGCCTCCGCCTGGAGAGACGAGATCTAAGATCTTCTCCACCACGTACTCCAACTCGCCCTCAACCAACACCGGAGCAGGAGGCTCAGCAGAAGGAACCACAGGCACAACGTACCGCCGCAACAAGGACCTATGAAATACGTTGTGAATGGCAAACGACACCGAAAGATCCAGGCGAAAGGATACAGGATTAAGGATCTCCAATATCCTGTAAGGACCAATGAATCGAGGCTTAAATTTGGGAGAGGAGACCTTCATAGGAACAAATCGAGAAGACAGCCATACCAAATCCCCAACACGAAGTCGGGGACCCACACCGCGGCGGCGATTGGCAAAACGCTGAGCCTTCTCCTGTGACAACTTCAAGTTGTCCACCACATGATTCCAGATCCGCTGCAACCTATCCACCACAGAATCCACTCCAGGACAGTCAGAAGGCTCCACATGTCCCGAGGAAAAACGAGGATGGAAACCGGAGTTGCAGAAAAATGGCGAAACCAAGGTGGCAGAACTAGCCCGATTATTAAGGGCAAATTCAGCCAACGGCAAGAAGGTCACCCAATCATCCTGATCAGAAGAGACAAAACACCTCAAATACGCCTCCAGAGTCTGATTAGTTCGTTCCGTTTGTCCGTTAGTCTGTGGATGAAAAGCGGATGAAAACGACAAATCAATGCCCATCCTACCACAAAAGGATCGCCAGAACCTGGAAACAAACTGGGATCCTCTGTCCTACACAATATTCTCAGGAATGCCGTGCAAACGAACCACGTTCTGGAAGAACACAGGAACCAGATCAGCAGAGGAAGGCAGCTTAGGCAAAGGAACCAGATGGACCATCTTGGAGAAACGATCACATATCACCCAGATGACAGACATGCCTTTAGACACCGGGAGATCCGAAATGAAATCCATAGAGATGTGTGTCCAAGGTCTCTTCGGGACAGGCAAGGGCAAGAGCAACCCGCTGGCACGAGAACAGCAAGGCTTAGCTCGAGCACAAGTACCGCAGGACTGCACAAATGACCGCACATCCCTTGACAAGGAAGGCCACCAAAAGGACCTGGCCACCAGATCTCTGGTGCCAAAAATTCCCGGGTGCCCTGCCAACACTGAGGAATGAACCTCGGAAATGACTCTGCTGGTCCATTTAGCAGGCACAAACAATCTGTCAGGTGGACAAGAGTCAGGCCTACCAGCCTGAAATCTCTGCAACACACGTCGCAGATCTGGAGAAATCGCTGACAAGATAACTCCTTCATTAAGAATACCCTCAGGTTCAGCGACTCCAGGAGCATCAGGCACAAAGCTCCTAGACAGAGCATCGGCCTTCACATTCTTAGAACCTGGTAAATACGAGACCACAAAGTCAAAACGGGAGAAAAACAATGACCAGCGGGCCTGTCTAGGATTCAGGCGTTTAGCAGACTCGAGATACATCAAATTTTTGTGATCAGTCAAGACCACCACCCGATGCTTAGCACCCTCGAGCCAATGACGCCACTCCTCAAATGCCCACTTCATGGCCAATAACTCCCGATTGCCCACATCATAATTTCGCTCTGCCGGCGAAAACTTCCTAGAGAAAAAGGCACAAGGTCTCATAGTAGAGCAACCAGGGCCTCTCTGCGACAATACGGCCCCTGCCCCAATCTCTGAAGCATCCACCTCAACCTGAAAGGGAAGTGAGACGTCAGGCTGGCACAAAACAGGCGCCGAAGTAAACCGGCGTTTCAACTCCTGGAAAGCCTCCACGGCAGCAGGAGCCCAGTTAGCTACATCAGAGCCTTTCTTGGTCATATCCGTCAGCGGTTTAACAACGCTAGAGAAATTTGCGATAAAACGACGGTAGAAGTTAGCAAAACCCAAGAACTTCTGAAGACTCTTAACTGATGAGGGTTGAGTCCAATCATGAATAGCTCGGACCTTGACTGGATCCATCTCCACAGCAGAAGGGGAAAAAATGAACCCCAAAAAGGGAACCTTCTGTACACCAAAGAGACACTTTGAGCCTTTTACAAACAAAGAATTTTCACGCAAAATCTCAAAAACCATCCTGACCTGCTCCACATGCGAGTCCCAATCATCAGAAAAAAACAGAATATCATCCAGATAAACAATCAAAAATTTATCCAGATACTTCCGGAAAATGTCATGCATGAAGGACTGAAAAACTGAAGGTGCATTAGAGAGCCCAAATGGCATCACCAAGTACTCAAAATGACCTTCGGGCGTATTGAATGCGGTTTTCCATTCATCGCCCTGCCTAATGCGCACAAGGTTGTACGCACCACGAAGGTCTATCTTGGTGAACCACTTGGCACCTTTAATCCGGGCAAACAAATCTGACAACAACGGCAAAGGATACTGAAATTTGACAGTGATCTTATTTAAAAGCCGATAGTCAATACAAGGCCTCAAAGATCCGTCCTTTTTGGCCACAAAAAAGAATCCCGCACCAAGAGGGGAAGAAGAAGGACGGATATGCCCCTTCTCAAGAGACTCCTTGATATATGATCGCATCGCGGTATGTTCAGGTACCGACAGATTAAACAGTCTCCCCTTAGGAAACTTACTGCCTGGGATCAAATCTATTGCACAGTCACATTCCCTATGAGGAGGCAGTGCACTGGACTTAGACTCGCTGAAGACATCCTGATAATCAGACAAATACGCCAGAACTTCCGAAGGCGTAGAAGAAGCAATAGACAAGGGCAGGGAATCTCCATGAATTCCATGGCAGCCCCAACTTGACACTGACATAGCCTTCCAGTCCAAGACTGGATTATGGGTCTGTAACCATGGCAAACCCAAAACAACCAAATCATGCATTTTATGCAGAACAAGAAAACGTATTACCTCCCGATGTTCGGGAGTCATGCACATGGTAACCTGTGTCCAAAACTGCGGTTTATTTTTTGCCAATGGCGTAGAATCAATACCCCTAAGAGGGATAGGATTTTCCAATGGCTCAAGAACAAATCCGCAGCGCTTGGCAAATGACAGATCCATAAGGCTCAGGGCCGCACCTGAGTCCACAAACGCCATGACAGGATACGATGACAGTGAGCAAATCAAAGTTACAGATAGAATAAATTTAGGTTGCAAATTACCAATGACGACCGGACTAACAACCTTAGTAAGACGTTTAGAGCATGCTGAGATAACATGTGTAGAATCACCACAGTAGTAACACAAGCCATTCTGGCGTCTATGAATTTTCCGCTCATTTCTAGTCAGGATTCTATCACATTGCATTAATTCAGGTGCCTGTTCAGACAACACCATGAGGGAATTTGCGGTTTTGCGCTCCCGCAACCGCCGGTCGATTTGAATAGCCAGGGCCATAGAATCATTCAGACCTGTGGGAATGGGAAAACCCACCATCACATTCTTAATGGCTTCAGAAAGACCATTTCTAAAATTTGCAGCCAATGCACACTCGTTCCACTGGGTCAGCACGGACCATTTCCGAAATTTTTGGCAATACACTTCAGCCTCGTCCTGGCCCTGAGACAAAGCCAGCAAGGCTTTTTCTGCCTGAATCTCAAGATTGAGTTCTTCATAAAGCAAACCGAGCGCCAGAAAAAACGCATCAATATCAGCCAATGCCGGATCTCCTGGCGCCAGCGAGAAAGCCCAATCCTGAGGGTCGCCCCGTAAAAAAGAAATAACAATTTTCACTTGCTGAGCGGAGTCTCCAGAGGAACAGGGTCTCAGGGACAAAAACAATTTACAATTATTCCTGAAATTTCTAAACTTAAATCGGTCTCCGGAAAACAGTTCAGGAATCGGTATCTTAGGTTCTGACATAGGATTTCTGGTAACATAATCTTGTATGCCCTGCACACGAGCAGCAAGCTGGTCCACACTTGTAATCAAGGTCTGGACATTCATGTCTGCAGCAATCACAAACCACTCAGAGGTAAAGGGGAAAAGAAAAAAAAATGAGAGAGAGAAAAAAAAACTCAGAACTTTCTTTCTTATAATCCCGCTTCTGCAATGCATATAACATTTAATACTGGCCTGGCAAACTGTTATGACCCCAATGGCGAGGGTCTCAGAGATATCAGCAAGTCTGCGAAGTACAAAAATCCAGCTCATAGGGCAGTGGTAACTGGGTTGACCATATATCTACTCCTAATGCTAACACTAGAAGTAGCCGGGGAACATGCCTACGTTGGTCGCTAGATGTCTCGCGCCAGCCGGAGGACTAACTACCCCTAGAAGAGGAAAACAAAGACCTCTCTTGCCTCCAGAGAATAGACCCCAAAAGTTGGATACAAGCCCCCCACAAATAATAACGGTGAGGTAAGAGGAAATGACAAACACAGAGATGAACTAGGTTTAGCAAAGAGAGGCCCACTCACTAATAGCAGAATGTAGTAAGATAACTTATATGGTCAACAAAAACCCTAACAAAAATCCACACTGGAGATTCAAGAACCCCCGAACCGTCTAACGGCCCGGGGGGAGAACTCCAGCCTCCCTAGAGCTTCCAGCAAGGATAGGATACAGATTATGTACAAGCTGGACAAAAATGCAAAACAAAAACAATAGCAAAAAGCAAGAAAGCAGACTTAGCTTAATCAAGCAGGAACCAGGATCAGTAGACAAGAGCACTACAGATTAGCTCTGATATCAACGTTGCCAGGCATTGAACTGAAGGTCCAGGGAGCTAATATAGCAACACCCCTGACCTAACGACCCAGGTGAGCATACAAGGGATGACTGACATACCCAGAGTAAAAACACTAGTAGCCACTAGAGGGAGCCAAAAGGTAAATTCACAACATAAAGGTGAATAAGCCATTTTCTTCTATTTATAGTCCCGTCCTGGATATGGACAAATTCTGATCCCATAATCAAAGTATGTCCATGAGATAAGAACCAAATACACAAGTTTCTCCAACAAATAACTTTTTATTCTTTTTATTTAAAGAAGCACTCCTCCATGAAAGTTTTTATCCTCTTAATATATTACAATCATCATGTTATATAGCATTGTGTACTTACAATTGCTCATTTTGCCCTTCTACACAGTAAATTGGTCTATTTTTTCTGCTCTATGTAGAAACAGGAAGTCTCTTGTCCCTGCATTTATCATTCTCCTTTTCAACTCTTGTCCCAGCTGCTCCCTCCTCTGCTTGCCAAGGACTTTTGCAGTGACTGATGACACATACAGGGAAAATTGACCTTCTGTTTTTACATAGAGCTTAGAAGGATTCAAATAGCTTTTAATCATGTGAATTCATAGATGTAATGGAAAACAGAAGAATCAGCTGGGTGGAAAGGCAAAATGAGCAATTGTATGTACACAGTGCTATATAATATGATGATTGAAATATATTAAAAGGATTAAAATTTTGAAGTGAGGGCTTCTTTAATTACTTTCAAGTCAGTGTAGTAAAGATGGATGCAAAACATTCATCAGTTGTCCAATACCTTTTGTGGCTAAATATGTAGACTTTCAAAGGTATTATAATATTTTGTAATAATTCTGTATCGGTAAGTTGCAAGTAAGTTAATAACTTACATAAAGAGAAGAGGTAACTAATTTGAGGCAAATCAATTCTCCTTGAATTTTTGAAAAAAATGTTCTTACCAGAATCTGAATTTTTAGCGATTTGCTTCAGGTGAATCCACAATCCAGACTCTATTTTGCTGGATTATTGATGGCCATGAAAGGATTAAAAAAATCTATTACTCACCACTCCTCAGGCTTTCCCATACCTATTCTGCTGCCATTGGTCCTCCACTATGTTCTAATTTCCTTTTGGCCAGGGCCTTCCATTCACTAGCCCCCACATCTTCTCATAGGGTATAGTACACATCAATGAGTTGCGTCGCACATGGTCACACGCCGCATAACGTAATAACGTACATCAAGGACATTCATCATGCTCTGTGTTGTGACATGATAGACTATCACAGTCGATAGTTGGCTAGTAAATCTCTGTCACAGACAATTTTTCGAAAAATTTCTAAATATATACATGGACATCTATCACTATTGTTAGTTTGTGTTTTTAAGCTCTTGAAAATATGCATATTTCTTGACTACTGATTTACTTGAAAGAGGCTACTTTTGGTTTGCTATTATTTTTCATATATTATTTTGAAGGTTGTAGAGTCTTGTATTTTCTCGACACTTTACTTATAGACTCTTTGATCAAAATCAATATGTCTGAGAAGGTTTTTCTCTGAGAGTAAAGACCACACACTCTGATCAGGACAGTACCTTAATCATGACTCCAAATGACAGATGAAGGGTAAAAGGAAGTCTTTCTACATGACTCCTGTGGTTACTTTTCAGTTCCATGTAAGTAAAAACAGCTTCGTTTTTTAAAGTGTGCACAATGACAGTAGAGAAGTGATGGTATCCATTAGATATAGAACATTGTTTTTTTTAACGACATAGTACATCAGGAAGTGAATGTTATGGCCTCACGGTAAGGTAATTGTAGGAAAGGAACACAGAGGCGAAAATGCCACATGGGATTCTCATCCGTGGAGAGATGGTCAAACTCTGCAATATGCACTCAATAGGGAATCCCCATAAAATGTGCAGAAATGTAGCTAGTTGACAACAGTGCATAAGCATACAGGATCAATGCATTTAATGGATTTCATCTCTTAGTCTTCATAATTTGTTTTTTTTCTATTTTTGCATAGTTTTGTAATTTGTAGAAACCAAATCTTGTCTTGACCATTGTGGTGTACTCATAAAAATCTAATTATCTAATTACTGTAATGCAGAAGTAAGCACATATTTTTTAGATCACTTCTAGAGATGGGTGAGCATGCTCAGCACTGCTCAATACTCGATACAGCATTCGGGGGGCTCGATCGAGTTTCGAGCAGTGCTGAGCATCGCGTGGTGCTCGAATGCTCGTAAGAAGCTGATTTGAATTATCTCTAAGCAAGGGAAAGAGAGAGAGAGAAACTGTCCATCCTCTGAAAAAATGCTCAAGTTTTCCATTCACTTCCATTATGCTCGCTACTCGAGTCGATCACGTCCATGTGTCCAATGCGCTCGATTTGAGTACCGAGAGCTTGAGCATTTCAGTTCTCTATCAACACAATTCACTTTCATTAGGGAAGTTTTCTACTAATAGCATCATGCCACAGCTATAGCCTTTGCTGCCTCTTACATTTCCACCTTCTGCACTTTACAATAACGTTCAATTCTGGGCAAATTACTGAAAATGTAACATTGATAAATTGAACAATGGAAAGTGAGAACAGTACACTAATTACATATATGAACCAAACACAAAAGCTATGCAGTGAAAAATCTATATTATAACATCATGGAGGTAACTAAGGCAATTGTGCGGCACATGATGGCCTGATTTGTGAGGTAGACATTTTGCGTGACAAATTCCCCAAAATATTATGCTGTCTGTTGAATATGGAGCAGCAATGATATTTTATTTGCTTTGTCTTTTTCTGTTATTTAGGTATGAGGAACACTACATACTATACAGTGGTTTACCAATCACTGGTGACTAGTGGTGTGCTTGATCGAATATTGCGCAGTGCTGAGTATTTGGTGGTGTTCGAGTTCTCATAAGAAGCCCATTTGAATTATCCGAGCCGGAGAGAGGTAGAGACAGAGAGACACTATAGAAAAATTCTTGAGTTTTGCCATACGCTTCCATTTTGCTCTCTACTTGAGTTGAATACTTCCAAGAGTTGACATACTCAATTTGAGTACTGAGTACTTGAGTATTTCAGCGTTCGATCAACACTACTGGTGACACACTGCCTGAGAAGGTGAGGAAAAAATGCACCACAATGTCAGATAGAACAGGAGCATGCAAAGACTATTCCAGCCAGGAAGAGATAAGAGAATCCTGTAATTATCACATAGGACAGTCAACATGTTCTCTTGTTTCTGCATCAATCTCTCTGATAGCACACAAGACAGGAAAGTACATGCAGAAGTTAATAACAGGTTGCTGCAGGTAGCTTCCTGACTAGAAGAAAATAAATATGCTCACATGGGACAATGTGAAAATATTTTATTAAAGTTGGACAAACTGTTATCTTGGCACTAATGATGCTTATTAGCATCCCTCTAACCTTATACTCATTCTTCCAGCGCCCGCTTCCCCAGTTGCACTAACAGGAGCTCTATGGAATGCTGGCTCTATTTGCAACAAACTTTCCTACATCAATGATCTTTTCATTACTAACAAACTTTCCTTCCTCGCCATCACCGAAACCTGGCTTACCCCCTCTGACACAGCCTCTCCAACTGCTCTTTTGCATGGTGGATTCCACCTTTCTCACACACCCCGCCTCAGCAGCAAGCATGGTGGAGGAGTTGGTTTTCTCCTGCCAGATAACTGCTCCT
Source organism: Ranitomeya variabilis (assembly GCF_051348905.1). Classification (NCBI taxonomy): domain Eukaryota; kingdom Metazoa; phylum Chordata; class Amphibia; order Anura; family Dendrobatidae; genus Ranitomeya; species Ranitomeya variabilis. The sequence continues at coordinate 69,552,933 of NC_135233.1, forward strand.
TCACCCACATCTCACTTCCACCCTCTTTTACCCTCCTTTTCTTTGAGGTGCACTGTGTGCGCATCTACTCCACCACCAACCTCCAACTGGCTGTCATTTACCACTCCCCAGGGCCAGCCACCACCTTCTTCAACCACTTCACCACCTGGCTACTTCATTTCCTAACCAATGACATCCCCACTATCATCATAGGTGACTTCAACATACCCATTGACACATTGCACTCAGCTGTCACTAAATTTCTATCTCTCACTTCCTCCTTCAGCCTCGCTCAATGGTCTTCTGCTGCCACTCACAAGGATGGCCACACACTGGACCTCATTTTCACCAGCCTCTGCTCCCTATCTAACCTCTCTAACTCACCTCTCCGTCTTTCTGACCACAACCTTCTCACATTCCCTTCCCTTTCCTCTCCAGGTCCACAATCCCCACCCCACAAACTTGCACACCCTCGCAGAAATCTTAAACACCTCGATCTACACTCACTCTCTGAATCACTTCTCCCTCTTACAGACATAAGTACCCTACACAATGTGAATGCTGCTGCCACTTTATATAGCACCACAATAGATGCAGCTCTTGAATCAATCACCCCTCTCACACATACCAAGGCTCGCAAAATCAACAGACAACCCTGGCACACCAGCCTGACCAAAGAACTGAGGCGGGCTTCCAGAGTTGCTAAGTGGAGATGGAAAAGACCACCCTCCAACAAGGACTTTATCGGATTCAAACAGTCCCTCACTACTTTCAAGGCCACACTCACCACAGCAAAACAAATCTACTTCTCATCTCTCATATCCTCCCTGTCTCACAACCCTAAACAGCTATTCAACACTTTCAATTCTCTCCTCCATCCCCTAGCTAGCACCTCCTCCCTCTCCACTTATCTCAACTGAAGACTTTGCCTCATTCTTCAAACAGAAGATTGATAACATCAAAGAAAGCTTTTACCTACAACCCTTCCTCCTAACTACTCAGCACTCCCCTTCCAAAACCAGCTACTCCAACGTTACAGATCAACTTTCTGCCTTACTCTCGAGATCACATCTCTCCACCTGTGCACTTGACCCAATCCCATCCCACTTCATCCCAAACCTCACCACAGTCTTCATCCCAACCCTAACCCATCTCTTCAACCTATCACTAACAACTGGTGTTTTCCCCTCAAGTTTAAAACCTGCCTCAATCACACCCATCCTTAAAAAGCACTCGCTTGAGCCATCCTCTGTATCTAGCTATCGCCCCCTATCACTTCTCCCCTATGCCTCAACTACTGGAACGACATGTCCATTTCAAACTGTCCTCCCACCGCTCTTCCTGCTCCCTCTTCGACCACTTACAATCTTGCTTCTGACCACATCGCTTCACTGAAACTGCCCTAATAAAAGTCACAAATGACCTACTGACTTTCAAAGCCAAGCGACACTACTCTGTCCTCCTAATCCTGGATCAGTCCTCTGCCTTTGACATAGTAGACCACTCCCTATTACTAAAGACCCTCTCATCTCTTGGCTTCATTGACTTGGCCCTATCTTGGATCTAGTCATACCTAACAGACCGAACATTCAATGTCTCCCACTCACACACCACCTCCTCACCTTGTCCCCTATCTGTCGGAGTCCCGCAAGGTTCAGTCCTAGGGCCCCTGCTCCTCTCCATTTACACCTTTGGCCTGGGACAGCTCACAGAAGCTCATGGCTTGTAGTATCACCTCTATGCTGATGACACACAGATCTACCTCTCTGGACCAGATATCACCAACCTGCTAACCAAAATCTCACAATGTCTGTCTGCTATTTCATCCTTCTTCTCCACTAGATTTCTAAAACTTAACATGGACAAAATAGAATTCATCATCTTTCCCTCATCTCACTCGACTCCCCCAACAGACCTATCCATTAAAATAAATGGCTGCTTGCTCTCCCCAGTCCCACAAGCTGGCTGCCTCGGGGTAATCCTTGACTCTGATCTCTCCTTCAAACCACATATCCAAGCAGTTTCCACTTCCTGCTGACGTTAACTCAATAATATTTCCCTGGTCCGTACATTCCTCAACCTAGAATCTGCAAAAACTCTAGTGCCCTTGACTACTGCAACCTCTTACTTTGTGGCCTCCTCTCTAACACTCTCACACCCCTCCAATCTATCCTAAACTCTGCAGCCCGACTAATCCATCTATCCCCCACTATTCCCCAGCCTCTCCTCTCTGTAAATCCCTTCACTGTCTCCCTATTATCCTGAGACCCCAACCAACCCTTCCCAAGGTATACAAACCATCCACGACCTGTCTCCTCCATACATCTGTGGCCTTGTCTCTCGGTACTTACCTGCACGCAACCTCCGATCCTCACAAGAGCTCCATCTCTACTCCCCTCTTATCTCCTCTTCCCACAATCGCATACAAGCTTTCTCCCAGGCATCCCCCCTGCTCTGAAACTCTCTACCCCAACATATCAGACTCTCGCCTACCGTGTAAACCTTCAAAAGGAATGTGAAGACTCACCTCTTCTGACAAGCCTACAACCTGCAGTAACCACTGATCCACCAAACCACTGCACGACCAGCTCTGCCCTCACCTATTGTATCCACACCCATCACTTGTAGATTGTGAGCCCTCATGGGTAGGGTCCTCTCTCCTCCTGCACCAGTCATAACTTGTATTGTTTAAGATTACTATACTTGTTTTTTATTATGTATACCCCTCCTCACATGTAAAGCACCAAGGAATAAATGGCGCTATATTAATAAATAATAATAATAATAATAAAAATGCATTATTGTTACATAATACAACTTACCATTTACTTAATTTTTTTCAGATGAATGGTGCTACTGCTTCATTTTGGCACTGTGTAGCCACATTATATTTGCACTGCAACATATCATCACCATACTGGAACTGTCTCTTTTCTTTCACTAAAACATTTACATTGTATGGCATTATGATTTCAAGATAAAGCAATGCAGTGTCAACATTGTATGCTTCTGCTATATTGATGATATGTTTGTAATGTACAACTCTATCATTCTGGCAATGCTTAGTGTTTAAGGCATTGAAACCAAATAACTCCATGACATGGGAGCTGAAGTATCAAGATTTAGAGTTATTTTGATGACCAAATTTTCTACACCCATTGACAGTGCCGAAAAAGACAGCAGAATGCTTATCACCCCATGGTTAAGTGATTTGCAGATCTCTCATTTTAATCAAGTGCTTTGCCAGATCAACTAAAGAGTTAAAGATTGTACTGTTCTCACTCCTGTCCTGCATTTATTTCAATGAAAATTACAGGAAGAAGAAAAAAGCAGAATGCAGATCAGCAACCTGTTATTGGATCTAGAGAGGTTATTATTCAGTGGACATGAAATATGTAATAATTAACTTCATAAAACCACACCTCTAGCTCATAAAAGTGTCCCTGTTGCACACATTTTTTTTTTTGCACTTCTGTTTTATTAGTCAAATTTTATATCCATACATGCCACACCAATACAGTGCTATATTGTGCAGGTAATAGTTGTTTGGAAATATACATATCTAGCCATTTTTATTTTGGAATTTTTGTAAAAGGGATTGAATTTTGATTAAAAAAAATTAAAAACTGTTGTCATGTAACTGTGCATGTCTGTTTTGCACATCTGTTTAACTAATCCAATTTGACCACCATACACACTATAGCAAAACCAAAGAAATGAGCTGGATCACGTTGATATAAGTGTAATATGTAGGTGCATATTCACACTATGGCCATTGGCAAACATAATCTAGGGTAAAACAAAATGAGCAAATACCCTGCAGTAAGTATATAGCAATAGTACATATAAATGACATGTTATTCAGTTGACACTATTTTCTACAAAAAAGTGTAAAAGCTATCCCACCACAACAAGGTGAACTCATTCAGGATAGTCCTGTCTCTAATGTAGAATCTCTCTTTCTGCCAGCAGGCCTCAATAGATGGAAATACCATACACACCACACCTATACTGCAGCCTACTGCCACATTTAGATTTTTTGTGTATGTACCGACCTACCTAGCATTTCTTGCTACATCCTTCTTGGCAAAGGTTGAATAATTTGTAGGATTGGGTCAGTTCATTTCTCCAGTCCGTCAGACAGGTCAGAAGTCTCCTGCCACAGGTTGTGAGGTTTATAAATCTCTTATCTTCCAGGATCCCCAGAGCAACATCAACTGTGCATCACTCCACATTGATGACGGCATGCCAGCATGCTAATCAAAAGCCACAATGGTGAACCCAAAATATAAGAGATTCTAAACCCTCCCATCCAGTGTGCAGAAACTACTGATCTGGACGATGTAGACCCAAAGAGAAAAACCCGAATGAGAGGCCAAAGAAAATAGGACAATTAGAAAATATTACGGTTAAAATACCTTTAATAATAGCGGTATATAGCACTACAAAACGCACATGATTTACATAAAGTAAAATTAAAATATAACACATATTTTGGAATAATGACCACCTCACCAGGTAAAAATGCTAGAAAAATTATGATAAAAAGTTATATGTAATAAGAAAGGAACCACAGAACAAACTGCCACTTATAGCAGCAAAGATTATATATATATATATATACACAGTATACAGAAACATGAATCACTGAAAAGCCAAACAAAGAATTGTACTGAATGAAGAAACAAAAAAATAATAATAAAAAATGAATAAATAAATAAATAATAGAAATATCACACAACCTTATGTGGAGCAAATAATAAATATATAATATATATGGATAACAGTTATAAAATAGTGGAAAAAAGCAACAAAATAATACAAATACAAATAAATGCACACAAGGTGCTAGTGCAAAGTACAAGATGAAGGAGGAAGATAAATAGTAAATGTTTAATATTGCTAGATGGTGAATTTAGCAACAATGGACTACATGGTAGTGAGTGGAATACAAGAATTAAAAGAAAGAGTCACAATGAATAATGTCAAGTAAGTGTCTGGAGTGGTGAATACAATGAAGGCAGAGTCCTGTGGACTGAGGAGTCAATTAGCTGGATGTCGATAGTGCGGCACACGCCCCGACGCACGTTTTGGAACTGGTCCTTCTCCCTTACTCAAGTCAGTCTATTCAACTCTAATAACACAGGTCTGCAAAAAATAAAATTTCAAGACCTGTTTTGGTTACTCCAGGTAATCTTTTTTGGTGCACTGAATCAGAAAATTACTTTCGTTTTGTCATAGGACATCACGTTTCCTGCCAATTTAGGTAACTATGTTAAATAAGGCAATACCGCAAAATAAATGAAAATAGACTTATCAAATTTATTTTTCATTACAGATTTTTCATGAAAATCATTTTTGAACTGAAATCAGCTCACTAACACTGACTAAAATCTATTTTTTGTTCCCTGTGAGGCTCCTCTTGGTACATTTACGCTTGTGAGTAGTATCTGGAATGTCTCTCTGAAGCATCCAATAGTAGTCTGCCATCATTGTAATGCTCCATTTTCCCTGGTATCTTCTTGTCATCTCTTTAATGTCCAGGTGGAACCGATGACCTTGCTCTTTACTCACAGCTCCCATACTTTCTGGAAAGTAGTCAAGGTGGGAATGTAGGAAATGCACTTTAAAACTCATCAGGCAACCTAAAGCTTGAAATGCTTTCAGCATTTGTCCGATGATCTTTTTGTAGTCAGGATCCTTTTTATTGCCTAAAAATTTCTCTACAACCTCTTTAAATGCAATCCACCTTTCTTTTTGAGGATCCGCCATGGCATTGACAAACTCTTTAGCAGCTATAAGCCTTGTAATATCTGGTCCGACAATCACACTTTCCTTCAATTTTGCCTCCTAGAGGATTGGAAACTTGGTGACCAAGTATTTGAAGTATTCCTCATCTCTTGAAAGTGATTTTACGAATTGCATCATCAAGCCCAATTTATGTGGAGAGGTGGTAGAAGAACCAGAGTTTCTTAGAGGACATTTATTTCACCAACTGTTCGCACCCTCGGCTGCCAACTCTTCTTGGTCCAGTGATTTTGTCATTCTTGACTGTCTCACAGACACAGAAAACAAAGGTATTCGGTATACCCAGCTTGTTGCACGAGCAGCATGCACAAGACCTTCAAATCCCCACACACTTGCCAACCATGGTCTTCATATTTAAATTTACGAAGAACCAATTCCAAGTTCTCACAGGTTTTCTTCAAGTGTACGGAATGACCTACAGGGATGGAAGAGTAAAAACAGCTATTGTGGAGTAAAAATGCTTTGAGGCTGAATCACATTGGATTTTGAATTGACACATCAAACCTTCGACGTCGATGCAATAAACCAACTTGTCTTCCTGGGCAAAGTAAGGAAGAACTCGATTTCTCCATGTCTGAACAATGAAAAAGACTCTTCAGGCAACATTAAATTCCTGCTTTTGAGGCTTGATCAGAGTAATTAAGCAGCATCTTTGGGAAGATTCAAGTCTCTTATTAAATCCTTCATCTCCTCCTGGGAAAAAAATTTTGGTTTTGTATCATCTTCAAAGTTAGAACTTGATTCGTGATCTGGTTCAGGTATGATTCCACCTTCATTGGACCTAGGTATCTCTTCCAAGGTAGCAGTGGCCTTGGGTACTGGTATATCTGTGCCATGGGGGATGGGATGAATTGCTGAGTGAAGATTGGTGTATGAAATGGAATGCTTCCATTTGGAAAGCATCTGCACCAATGCCCAAAATGTTTTCATGCTAGATGAGGGGCCGGACGAAGTAGGGTCCAAGCAGAATCCAGACCCTTTTCACCTGACGATAACCCCCGGTGGAGGTGATCCTGATGAGACTCAGATACCAGAGGCTCATGTGGACTGTACTATGGTGTCAGGGCAGGAAGAGGAAGAGGGTGATTTTCAGGGCGAGGAGTGGGAGAACAGAAAGGATGACAATGAGGTTGTAGATCCCACTTGGTGTGAACCCAGAAGCATGCAATTGACTAGCTCAGCAGAGGAAGTGGAGGAGGAGGAAGATGAGGAGGTTATGATGCGGATTCCTGCACAGACACAGAGCGATGCAACCATGACAAGCACTACATCCTCAGCCACAACTGCGGCTTTGGCCAGCACCAGTCATGAGTCTGCAGTTCGCAGGGGCAGCAAGAGTTGCCTAGACTGGGCATTTTTTGAGAAGGCAAAGAATGTCCCAACTCACATTATCTGCAAAAAAAGACTCATTAGAGGCAAAAATTGCAATAATTTGCCTACTAAATGCATGAAGCAGCACATGCACAATCAACATGCCTTAGTCTGGGAATCTCACTGCACTAAAATGAGAAATAGTGGGCCTCGCCAACCACCAGCTGTCCCATCAACCACATTTGCTGCTTCTTCCTCCTCTATTAATGTGCCAAGTGTTCTCATACAGGTCTCTGGCTGCAGAAACTCCACTTGTTTACCCCCTACAGTTGATGTGAGTGCGAAACCATCAACTGTTACAGAAGTGGAGATAGCTTCTGTTTTTGTTTCACCTAGCATATACATTTTTCTCAATCCACAATAACATTTCCACCTGCACCTCACTCACAGTCCAGCGGTTTGCCTGTTCACCCTACTCCACCCTCTCTTGGCACAGCTGCCAGCCCTTGGTCCAGCAGTTGTGGTCACATAAAAGAATGTTTCCTCCTAAACATACCAAAAATGGCTTGAACTCCACCATCTCTAATCTCTTGCCTTTCTGCCTGGTGAATACAGACGGTTTCCAGAAGTTGATGGCCATCTCAGTCCTCTAGCACCAGTTGCCCAGTCCTCATCACTTTCCTAAGAAAGCTGTGACTGTGTAACACTAGCATGTCGCAGACAACATCACCCATTCCCTGAAAAATGTCAGCCAGGATGCATTTCACAGCTGACATCTGGATGAGCAAACATGGGTAGGGGCATTACATTTCGCTAACTGGACACTGGGTAACTCTGGTGGGTGTATGGCAGGTGGTCAAGGGGCTGCTCCACAAGTTTTGGAATCCCAAAGGTTTGCAGAACAAACCTCTGTATCTAACACTTCCTCCACTGCTTCTGGCTCCTCCACATCCTCTAGGGCCTCCACCTGTGCCCTCTACCTCTCCCTTAATTAGACATGCTTTCCATCAGTGCAGAGAGAATATCCCCCACCCCACCTCCAGCCAGAGCTCACAACAATCAGGCAGTGTTAAAATTAGTATGCCTTGGAAATCGCAGTCACATAGCTCAAGAGTTGTGGACAACTATCCAGGCTGAGTTAGAGCAATGGCTGTCTCCACTGAACCTGGATCCAGGGAAGGCCGTGTGTGATAATGGAGCAAACATGGTGGCGGCCCTACATTGGGGGACACAATCTAGCATAGCCAGCTCCTAAACTAAGTAAAACTTAACATTTAATATGTATACATAAAACCATTGACAGTCAAGAATAAAGTGCTCGTGATTACCAGTGCGCTTAATAAAATGGTACAGTCTCACCCAATTGTTATCTCCTGGTTATCCAAGGTTCCGTGCAGGACCTGGGTATGTAAGACCAAAATGTAGAAAGGAGGAGGAGGGGGGAGAGTTTAGGGCCTAGTTTCCCTGTCGTGCCCTCTGCAAAGAACTCCTGCCCTCACAAGGGCAGTACCCAAGTATGAGCCTACTTTGTGGTGCCCATGATAAATGTAGCCTCCCTGGATGATATATCAAAGTAGGCTCATACTTAGTTTAGGAGCTGGCTATGCTGGATTGTGTATTTATATTGGTTAGATTAATCCGGAGCGGACTGCTTGGGTTTTGATTTGCTGAGCAAACCTACATTGGGGGAACGTCACACATGTGACTTGCATGGCGCACATCCTCAACATGGTGGTACAGCAATTTCTCCACCACTATCACAGCCTGAATGCGCTGCTGCAGAAAGCATGGTCGCTGTGTGTCCACTTCCAACAATCGCACTCCACAGATCATCTACTTGCATCATTACAGAGGTCTTTCATTAGATTTGCAATGATCCGATATGGTGGAATTCCACTCTGAACATGCTGCAGCGACTGTGGCAGCAGCGATGAACATTGGTGCAGTATGTCCTTTTGCATAGCCTGGGCCAATGCAGTATGGACATGGTGCAAATCATGTTTGCAAAGTGGGCACAGATGAAGGGTAAACCCTCACACTGTAAAATTGCATGCATAAAGTATAAAGGCTATAAATGCACCTCATAGTCCTCCATATAGTATAATGCACTCCCCATAGTCCTCCATACAGTATTATGGCCACCACAATGTTTTCACTGATTTAAAAAAAAAATTACCTCTCATCCTCATTCCCCTGCTGCTCCGGTCTCTGCAACGAGTGTTCTGAAGTGCTGTACATTTCAGCGCAGCAGGTGCCATGTAGCAATGTCATTGCTTTCAACTGTTGAACTTGCAATGATGGAAGTGCGGTCTGCCACCATGGGTGGTATGCCACTGGCAGCAGTGCAGACAGATCATGTCTATTGATGAGTAAACCCAAACTGTATGTCTTTTTATTTTTAAATATGGGGTTTGTAATGGGGGTGTCTGATAGATGCCTCTACATTACTAACACATGGGCTTGATACCAGATGACATTACAAAGCTGACATCAACCCCCAAAAACTATTCCCCTGATTGCTACCACACCAAGGCAATTGGGAAAAGTCAAGCTAAGTGCCAGAATTGGCGCATCTAATGGATGCACCATATAATGGGTGATCTTACTAGGCTGGGAAGGAGCCAATATCCATGGACATTACCAGCCTATTAATAGTCACAGCAAGCAGCTGTCTGATTTGCCTTAGCTGGTTATTAAAAAAAAGGGACTCCATTTTTGGAGGGTCTCTCATTTTTAATAACCAGCAAAAGAAAAACAGACTGCTCGGGCTGATGCTAATAGGCTGGGAAGTTCATGAATGAATATTGGCCCCTTCCCAGCATATTAGGATTAGCTCACAGTGGTATGTTTACCCATTTAACAATTTACAGTAAAATACACATGCAAGTCATTGCTCCACTCCTCCGCTTGGACCTCTGCCTCCTGGTTCAAGATTATTATGTTTCATATTTTTTTATTCTATGTTATATAATTTCCATATCCACATTTGCTTGCAGGGCAATTGTCCTGCTCTTACCCCCATTTTGCTTATTTCTTCAGCCCCCTAGACCTTATTATGACATTTTAGAGCACCAAAGTTCGGGTCCCCATTATATGGGACTCGGGTCCAGAGTTAGGTTAAGGTCAAGTTTTAGTACCGAAACAGAACTTTGAACTAAAATTCAGATGAACCTGATGAACCTGACATTCCATGGGTCCGCTCACCCCTAATTTTATCTCCATGCTTTGCCACAGAGCGTAAGAGTATCAACGTGCTGCGCATAGTTCAACATCATCGAATCTGTGTGAGATTACGTCAAGAGACAAAACTGTTTGTGTAAGCCTACATTCACAGATCTGTGGTTAGTTCACCAAAATGTTTTTTTTTATTCTCATGAATTGGTGGTCACATCATATATTGATTTGATTTAGATTTCTCTTCTGTTCATTCACTTTGCATATTGTAATTGATAAAAATAAACTATGAACATCTTTGAAAGCATGCTTACTTTGCAGCATTTCTTCCACACTTTCCTAAAACTTTTGCACAGTATTGCTTATACTCCCATACACCACAGTCCCTCTCTATGAGGCCACATGGGCTCCTCAGGCTTCTTAGCTTCCTTCTTTTTTGTCAGTTATGTAAGGAGGAGAGCCAGGCTCGGCGTGCTTCATCCGGGATGGATCCAGAACCACCAGTACTGTCACCCGAGTTGCAGGGGGGAGAGTTTAATTTCCCGGACCGACCCTTGAACCCAAAGTGAGGGGGAGTGGTTAGGATAAAAGGGCAGCTGTTAGGTCTGGCGGAGTGCACCAAATAATATAAGGGCAGTGATAAGTTGCGCTCGCAGCCCGTGGTCCACCGTGCAGAGATATTACCTTCCGCCCAGTAATGGCTGACACTATATAGCTCTATAATAGACGAATACACATGGGTTAACGTCACCCCTTGTGTACAGAGGCGCACTCTGTTGCTTCACAGAGCCGCAATGCCGCAGAATGTAAATGCCGTAGCCTGTTAGGACTCACAGAGTTTGGCTAGTGTATGGTCACAGGACTCAACCCCTTCTAGACCCACTAAGTGCACAGCACCGCAACTGCGATGCCTGGAGAACTATCTAGTCAATTTAGTGTACAGAGAGCGTGCAGCATTGCGCTGGCGAACGCCACTAATCACCACAACTAGGGTATGAAAGCGCAGTAATTGCGCATGGCATCGCACTGGCAAATGCCACTATTGATGCTGGTAAATTCGTGCACAGTGCTGGATTCCACTAACTGGTGCTATGTGCCCAATCACCCTCACTTAGACAACAATGCTAGGGAAGGGGATCATTTAGGAGCTTTCACCAGTACAGACACGCATCCACACACATCACGATTACAGGTTATACTTGCACATGGCTGAGCGGCCATGCGAACCTTTTATAGTCTGGGACCTTGCCAGTGGTCCAATCAGAGCCTCTTGAGGACCTGGGCATGTGACGTCTGACCTCTAATGAGGTCATCCCACGGGCATGCTCAGAAGGCAAAAAGCAGGACTTAGTCCCAGGAGCATCTGCGCACCGCTGCCTAATGCTGGTTACAATAGCTGGACATGGGATGGCAACAGTAACCAGATGCACAGCATCAGCTTAAGCAAGATGCTGGGACCTACTTCTCTGCTGAGTAGAATCCTCTGTGGCTGAGGAAGCATGGGAAACTGCAGAGGACATGGTTCGAGATTCCCCCTGTGCAGCAGTGGGAACTCGACACCTAACAGCGGCAGTGCATGGGAACGGCGGGAAATGCAGTGGAAAGTTGCAGAGCACAGAATCTAGGTGTTATGCTCCCTGCTCTGTGGAGTCAGGAGAAAGTAGGCCCAAGTCATAGGGACCTACAGGTGACTGTCAGAGACTACCAACGGGGACGTACCCAGATACCGCTGTCCCTGCTGACTTCCGTAACATCGCCTGGTGTGAGTGACTTTCCCCCACGACCAGACCCTGAGTTGCACACTCCCCAACAGAGAAACCAGGCTGTATGCAGAGTGTAGCTGTTTGATGTACCTGCTCCCTGTTATGACCCCAATGGCGAGGGTCTCAGAGGAACGTGGAAGTCTGCAGAATACAAAAATCCAGCTCATAGGGCAGTGGTAACTGGGTTGACCATATATCTACTCCTAACGCCAACACTAGAAGTAGCCGGGGATCATTCCTACGTTGATTCTAGATGACACGCGCCAGCCAGAGAATCTAGCTACCCCTAGTAGAGGAAAACAAAGACCTTTCTTGCCTCCAGAGAAGGGGACCCCAAAGCTGGATAGAAGCCCCCCACAAATAATGACGGTGAGGTAAGAGGAAATGACAAACACAGAAATGAACCAGGTTTAGCACAGAGAGGCCCGCTTACTGATAGCAGAATAAAGAAAGGTAACTTATATGGTCAACAAAAACCCTATCAAAATCCACACTGGAAATTCAAGAACCCCCGAACCGTCTAACGGTCCGGGGGGAGAACACCAGCCCCCTAGAGCTTCCAGCAAAGGTCAGGATATAGATTAGGAACAAGCTGGACAAAAATACAAAACCAAAACAAATAGCAAAAAGCAAAAGGCAGACTTAGCTGATATAACTGGAACCAGGATCAGTAGACAAGAGCACAGCAGACTAGCTCTGATAACTACGTTGCCAGGCATTGAACTGAAGGTCCAGGGAGCTTATATAGCAACACCCCTAACTAACGACCCAGGTGCGGATAAAAGGAATGACAGAAAAACCAGAGTCAAAAAACTAGTAACCACTAGAGGGAGCAAAAAGCAAATTCACAACAGTACCCCCCCCTTAGTGAGGGGTCACCGAACCCTCACCACGACCACCAGGGCGATCAGGATGAGCGGCATGAAAGGCACGAACTAAATCGGCCGCATGAACATCAGAGGCGACCACCCAGGAATTATCCTCCTGACCATAGCCCTTCCACTTGACCAGGTACTGAAGCCTCCGCCTGGAGAGGCGAGAATCCAAGATCTTCTCCACCACGTACTCCAACTCGCCCTCAACCAACACCGGAGCAGGAGGCTCAGCAGAAGGAACTACAGGCACAATGTACCGCCGCAACAAGGACCTATGAAATACATTGTGAATAGCAAACGACACAGGAAGATCCAGACGAAAAGATACAGGATTAAGGATTTCCAATATCTTGTAAGGCCCAATAAAACGAGGTTTAAATTTGGGAGAGGAGACCTTCATAGGAACAAAGCGGGAAGAAAGCCACACCAAATCCCCAACGCGTAGTCGGGGACCCACACCGCGGCGGCGGTTGGCAAAGCGCTGAGCCTTCTCCTGTGACAACTTCAAGTTGTCCACCACATGATTCCAGATCTGCTGCAACCTATCCACCACAGAATCCACCCCAGGACAGTCAGAAGGCTCCACATGACCCGAAGAAAAGCGAGGATGGAAACCAGAGTTGCAGAAAAAAGGCGAAACCAAGGTGGCGGAACTAGCCCGATTATTAAGGGCAAACTCAGCCAACGGCAAGAATGTCACCCAATCGTCCTGATCAGCAGAGACAAAACACCTCAAATAAGCCTCCAAAGTCTGATTGGTTCGCTCCGTCTGTCCATTAGTCTGAGGATGGAAAGCAGACGAAAACGACAAATCAATGCCCATCCTACTACAAAAGGATCGCCAGAACCTGGAAACGAACTGGGATCCTCTGTCTGACACAATATTTTCAGGGATGCCGTGCAAACGAACCACGTTCTGGAAAAACACAGGAACCAGATCGGAAGAGGAAGGCAGCTTAGGCAAAGGAACCAAATGGACCATCTTGGAGAAGCGATCACATATCACCCAGATAACGGACATGCCCTGAGATAGCGGAAGATCAGAAATGAAATCCATGGAGATATGTGTCCAAGGTCTCTTCGGGACAGGCAAGGGCAAGAGCAAACCGCTGGCACGAGAACAGCAAGGCTTAGCTCGAGCACAAATCCCACAGGACTGCACAAATGACCGCACATCCCTTGACAAGGAAGGCCACCAAAAGGACCTGGCCACCAGATCTCTGGTGCCAAAAATTCCCGGGTGACCTGCCAACACCGAGGAATGAACCTCGGAAATGACTCTGCTGGTCCACTTATCCGGGACAAACAGTCTGTCAGGTGGACAAGACTCAGGCCTATCAGCCTGAAATCTCTGCAACACATGTCGCAGATCCGGAGAAATAGCTGACAAGATAACTCCATCTTTAAGAATACCAACAGGATCAGCGACTCCAGGAGCATCAGGCACAAAGCTCCTAGAAAGAGCATCGGCCTTCACATTCTTTGAACCTGGTAAATACGAGACAACAAAATCAAAGCGGGAGAAAAACAATGACCAGCGGGCCTGTCTCGGATTAAGGCGTTTAGCAGACTCGAGATACATCAGATTTTTGTGATCAGTCAAGACCACCACACGATGCTTAGCACCCTCGAGCCAATGACGCCACTCCTCAAATGCCCATTTCATGGCCAACAACTCCCGATTGCCCACATCATAATTTCGCTCGGCAGGCGAAAACTTCCTAGAGAAAAAGGCACAAGGTTTCATAACAGAGCAACCAGGGCCTCTCTGCGACAAAACGGCCCCTGCCCCAATCTCCGAAGCATCCACCTCAACCTGAAAGGGAAGTGAGACGTCAGGCTGGCACAAAACAGGCGCCGAAGTAAACCGGCGTTTCAACTCCTGGAAAGCCTCCATGGCAGCAGGAGCCCAGTTAGCTACATCGGAGCCCTTCTTGGTCATATCCGTCAAAGGTTTCACAATGCTAGAAAAATTAGCGATAAAACGACGGTAGAAGTTAGCGAAGCCCAAGAACTTCTGAAGACTCTTAACTGACGAGGGCTGAGTCCAATCAAGAATAGCTCGGACCTTGACTGGGTCCATCTCCACAGCAGAAGGGGAAAAAATGAACCCCAAAAAGGGAACCTTCTGTACACCAAAGAGACACTTTGAGCCCTTGACAAACAAAGAATTTTCACGCAAAATTTTAAAGACCAACCTGACCTGCTCCACATGCGAATCCCAATTATCAGAAAAAACCAAAATATCATCCAGATAAACAATCAAAAATTTATCCAGATACTTCCGGAAAATGTCATGCATAAAGGACTGAAAAACTGAAGGCGCATTGGAGAGCCCAAAAGGCATCACCAAGTACTCAAAATGACCTTCGGGCGTATTGAATGCGGTTTTCCATTCATCACCTTGCTTAATGCGCACAAGGTTGTACGCACCACGAAGGTCTATCTTGGTGAACCACTTGGCACCCTTAATCCGGGCAAACAAGTCAGACAACAGCGGTAAAGGATACTGAAATTTGACAGTGATCTTATTTAAAAGCCGATAATCAATACAAGGTCTCAAAGATCCGTCCTTTTTTGCCACAAAAAAGAATCCCGCACCAAGAGGGGAAGAAGACGGACGAATATGTCCTTTTTCCAGAGACTCCTTGATATATGAACGCATAGCGGTATGTTCAGGTACCGACAGATTAAACAGTCTTCCCTTAGGAAATTTACTGCCTGGGATCAAATCTATAGCACAGTCACAGTCCCTATGAGGAGGCAGTGCACTGGACTCAGACTCACTGAAGACATCCTGATAATCAGACAAATACTCCGGAACTTCCGAAGGCGTAGAAGAAGCAATAGACACAGGCAGGGAATCCTCATGAATACCACGACAGCCCCAACTTGAGACTGACATAGCCTTCCAGTCCAGGACTGGATTATGGGTCTGTAACCATGGCAGCCCTAAAACAACCAAATCATGCATTTTATGTAAAACCAGGAAACGTATCACCTCGCGGTGTTCAGGAGTCATGCACATGGTAACCTGAGTCCAATACTGCGGTTTATTTGCTGCCAATGGTGTAGCATCAATACCCCTAAGAGGAATAGGATTTTCTAATGGTTCAAGAGTAAATCCACAGCGCTTAGCAAATGAGAGATCCATGAGACTCAGGGCAGCACCTGAATCTGCAAACGCCATGACAGGATAAGATGACAGTGAGCAAATCAAAGTTACAGACAGAATAAATTTAGGTTGCAAATTACCAACGGTGACAGGACTAACAACCTTAGCTATACGTTTAGAGCATGCTGAGATAACATGTGTAGAATCACCACAGTAGTAGCACAAGCCATTCCGGCGTCTATGAATTTTCCGCTCATTTCTAGTCAGGATTCTATCACATTGCATTAAATCAGGTGTCTGTTCAGACAACACCATGAGGGAATTTGCGGTTTTTCTATCACATTGCACCGAATTAGGTGTCTGTTCAGACAACACCATGAGGGAATTTGCGGTTTTGCGCTCCCGCAACCGCCGGTCAATTTGAATAGCCAGTGCCATAGTATCATTCAGACCTGTGGGAATGGGAAAACCCACCATAACATTCTTAATGGCTTCAGAAAGGCCATTTCTAAAATTAGCGGCCAGTGCACACTCGTTCCAATGTGTCAGCACGGACCATTTCCGAAATTTTTGGCAATACACTTCAGCCTCGTCCTGCCCCTGAGACATAGACAGCAAGGCCTTTTCTGCCTGAATTTCAAGATTGGGTTCCTCATAAAGTAAACCGAGCGCCAGAAAAAACGCATCAAGATCAGCCAATGCCGGATCTCCTGGCGCCAGCGAAAAAGCCCAATCCTGAGGGTCGCCCCGTAAGAACGAAATAACAATTTTTACTTGCTGAGCAGAATCTCCTGATGAACAGGGTCTCAGGGACAAAAACAATTTACAATTATTCACGAAATTCCTAAACTTAAACCTGTCTCCGGAAAACAGTTCAGGAATCGGTATTTTAGGTTCTGACCTAGGATTTCTGATAACATAGTCTTGTATGCCCTGCACACGAGTAGCCAGCTGGTCCACACTTGTAATCAAGGTCTGGACATTCATGTCTGCAGCAAGCATAGCCACTCTGAGGTAAAGGGGAAGGAGAAAAAAAAAAACTCAGAATCTTCTTTCTTATAATCCCTCTTCTGCAATGCATTAAACATTTAATACTGGCCTGGCAAACTGTTATGACCCCAATGGCGAGGGTCTCAGAGGAACGTGGAAGTCTGCAGAATACAAAAATCCAGCTCATAGGGCAGTGGTAACTGGGTTGACCATATATCTACTCCTAACGCCAACACTAGAAGTAGCCGGGGATCATTCCTACGTTGATTCTAGATGACACGCGCCAGCCGGAGAATCTAGCTACCCCTAGTAGAGGAAAACAAAGACCTTTCTTGCCTCCAGAGAAGGGGACCCCAAAGCTGGATAGAAGCCCCCCACAAATAATGACGGTGAGGTAAGAGGAAATGACAAACACAGAAATGAACCAGGTTTAGCACAGAGAGGCCCGCTTACTGATAGCAGAATAAAGAAAGGTAACTTATATGGTCAACAAAAACCCTATCAAAATCCACACTGGAAATTCAAGAACCCCCGAACCGTCTAACGGTCCGGGGGGAGAACACCAGCCCCCTAGAGCTTCCAGCAAAGGTCAGGATATAGATTAGGAACAAGCTGGACAAAAATACAAAACCAAAACAAATAGCAAAAAGCAAAAGGCAGACTTAGCTGATATAACTGGAACCAGGATCAGTAGACAAGAGCACAGCAGACTAGCTCTGATAACTACGTTGCCAGGCATTGAACTGAAGGTCCAGGGAGCTTATATAGCAACACCCCTAACTAACGACCCAGGTGCGTATAAAAGGAATGACAGAAAAACCAGAGTCAAAAAACTAGTAACCACTAGAGGGAGCAAAAAGCAAATTCACAACAGCTCCCGTACACTCACGGGCTGTGCCGGCCGTGAACAAGAAGTAATGTTACCCTCCTGGATCTTCTTCTTCCGAACGCAGGAACTGCAGCCGGACATCAGAGGATCACCGGCGACGCCGGAACCCCGGCCTCCTTCCACAGCGGGATGACACCGGATCCTTCAAGTGTCCAGGCTGGGACTCCACCGCCATCATCTCAAAGACTGCTTCTCCACATCACTGGATCGATAAGTTTGATTTATTTGAACTCTACCCTCCCTCTGTTTACACCTGTTGCCCTTAAATTTCCAATCACTTGTTCTACCATATTGTCTATATTACATTTCCTTCCTGCACGGAGTACACCTGTTATAGTAAATTCCCACATTAACCCTTGCTCTGCCTCCGACCGTTACTGCATTCCTGTGCCTGCTTTCAGGTACGTGAATACTAGAGCCAGTCACTAGTCACACCTGTGTGCATTGGTTACTGCTTTGGCCACTGATTGGCTGCAGCAGTCATGTAGTATCGCCTCTAAAAGACAGGTATATAAATTATTTGTACACCATGTTGTGCCCAGTTGTGCCAACAAACCACCTATAACTATTTTATTAGCAACAGGATGAACAGTTTTATTTAAAAAAATATTGAAATGGGAGCTATGAACTATTAAGCCTAACAAGGAACCCATTTTCATGATGATATTCACTAACTTTTCTTCTGTTTCTAAGAAAGAGTTAAATCATATTTGGTTAGGTGCTCACTGGAGATGATAAAATCTGTCAAATCACATAAATTATACAGAGAAATTTGATTTGTATTAGAGTTATTAGATGCAAATTCAATGTTTTTTCTTATGCTTTGAGATCACTCCAGACACCAGAGCATAATAGATATAGGATGCAAAACAAAAAGAATACTCACTTTACAGCTCACCTGTCCTGCAGCTCCAGGCATCCCACCGTCCTGTACTCTGCACCTCTTCTTTTCGTGTTCCCCTGTTGAGTCCATCCTCTTTGAATTGCTTTACTCTACGCTAGATATTTTCGACACCAAGGAGGTCCCTAACATAATTGCATGGCGTGCTGTCGCACTGGACTTCTCGACATCATATGCAGTGATCTTAGAGGTCTCCTTGGTGCCAGAAGACCCAGCATACAGTAAAGCTGGCCAACAACAAGGTGCTCGTTGGGGTAGGCAAAAAAGAAGAGGCATGAAGGACCAAACGGCAGGCTGCGAGGCCTCTGGGACACATGAATGAATAGAGGTGTCTTATTATTTTTCTTACTTCTTTTGCAGAACTTTACAGTTTAGAAAAACGGTTGTCACAGCATGTCTTCGCATTACTGAATCTATGAGGAACAATTCGCAAAAAAATCCATATTCTGGAATATACAAAGTTTTGTAAAATTTGTGGAGAATTCAATTCCACTCAAATAAATTTGCTCATCTCAGCTACACATTGTTGTGTCTAGGAAATTACTCATTTGGGAGACTCCCTTATAAAAAATTATAATGGGAAACTATAAAACTGAGTTTCGCCTTTAACATTACATTTGGCAAGTTATAACCATCTGTAATATCCTGAAACATTCTAAGAACAAAAAATTAGCTAATGAAATAAATGGCATCTGGGAAGATAAATTCCAGTAGTTCCCAGTTCTAATGTCATGGACGGTGCAGCTGTAATACAGCGAGTCATTATTAATGTTGTTTTGCTGTATATTACAAGAGCTTATAAAACGTCTATCCAGCCACGGCAGTGTAAACCTCACTTAAATATTTCTTAACAAAAGCCAGGTCTAATCTTGTCATGTCTGAATGTTTTTCCCCTTAGGTAATACATGCACTGTCAACATCTGATGACTTAATCCAGGTTATTAAATTGTCTATTGTGACTAATATAGAAAAACGTGGAGATACGCCACCGCTTCAGTTTTACATACCTTCTGTGATGATCTCAACTCCGTCCCTCGTACAAGAAAGCAAACGATCATCATCAATTCAATAGAGAAACTGAATAGCCAGTGTTTTGCAGATCTGATACTTTGGAAGCGACATGTAGAAAATAAATAAAGGGAAATGTGATTTATTAGCACAGTGACTTTCAGCATGATTAATGCATGTTATGATGTGTTGCTTGTAAAATGCAAGATCCATAAATCCTTTACTTCCATTACGCAATAATTTAACGGTTCTGAGAAAAAAAGACTCGAAGAATAAACTTGCAAATGCTGTATTGTGATTATGAGCAGACTCAATGGGAATAATGTTGCAAGATCTTCCAACACTAAGGGCAAGGGCAGACGACTGCTTTTTTCTCCATCCGAGAAAATCGGTCTAATTATGGTAATCACACATTGACCAGACACATTAATTTTCTCAGAGATGAAAAAAAAAGTTTCTTCACCTTATATATAATGTCAGTGTGTGAAAATCAATCGAGTGTGGTCCGATTTTTTTCATGGACGCATAGATTCGAATAGGCAAGAGCCCTCCAATTCTCAGGGTCAAACGTTTTAGCCAGGAGTGGAAAAATAGGACACATTCATAGTCCAATAGAATAAAATGGGCACACATGCTATCAGTCAAATCCAAGGGTAGCACTCCTACGATTTATACAGTCGTGTGCATGAGTCCTACCATTGAGCAAGGTGGGAGAGCAGAGAGCCATCCAGAGTTCTTGACAGATTTGTAGATTTTTTTTGGTGATCATTTGGCTAGATAAAGAACTTACACTCTGCAGCAATATTTGGTAGGACATTTTTAAAGAAGATTATTTAGAAATTGCTTAACGTTACAATTAAGAAGAAAATGAATATGAAAAAAATGATGTGGGAATGTGAACATAGCCCTTAATGGGTATTGTAGCCTAAAAAAAAAGTTGTCACCTATTCACTGTTCCTGATTGATCTTTTGGCCATTCACTCCATACTGACTACAAAGTCAACCAGCTCAAATTCTTGCTATCAATCCAGCAGCCACTGATCATGGTCTATTTTTGGGACCACTACCTTGGGACACCCCTGCCACAAAGTCCAGTACTTCTTGTAGGAATCAAAGGAGACGAAGGGGTCTTGATGATCTTATGATAGAGGTTCCATCACAAGCAAAGGATGAACATACAAGTGGGGATCATACCTCTGTCAGTATAACAAGATATACTGGTGGGCAACAGTTAAAGAGACTTTGGCAGTATGAAATGACTGCACAGTGTGCACAGGCACTTTCTACCTACTTGTTTTCCATCTATTTTTCTTTTCTGGCTCATTTAAAGTCAGAACTGTCATTTAAAGAAGAGTGCAGATATAGAAGGAAATCAAGTGGGTGAGAAGGTGCACTGAATGGTTTAGCCCTGCCAAGGGTGCACTGAGAGCAGGTGCTTGGTTTGAACAGCCAATTTGTGCTGACAGACTCCTTAACTTGCAGCTAGAAGTAACCAATATGGCCATCCTTTCCATAAGAAATTCTCTTCCTAGGCAGTAAAACAGGACTGAATCATGATTCAGCAAATAAGCTATTCTCAGAAAGACCTATTAAGACGTACTGTATAATTACTAATGATTTTTTTATGTATTTATTTTATTTAAAGCGTCAATGCACCAAATTTTAATTTTGTAATAAAAGTCATTAAATTGTCTAGACTTTGGTCTGATTTTTTTTATAAGTGGGTTAAACTACTTCGTGTAGCAGCTGTTGCTCTTCCCAAGAAGAACCATCCAGGCTTTTATTTCTTGAGAAACATGGCAGCTGCCAACAATACACAATAGTTCCTTGGGATGTGATGACTGCCAGATAACGTAACAATGTACAGCATTTATAAGGCTATCAGCTTAATGTAGACTCCTCGTAACCAGATATTTACTGTCCATTACTTTCAAGGACCGAGCTACTGCCTAAAGTCGACTGATTTTACATTTTTCAGTCTTCTTCTTTCTTTATTTCTTAAGGCAATTTGATACAGGAATTACACTCTGATAATCTACTAGATATGTAGCTAAAAGCAAGATGCCCACTGGCTGCTTATTTGCATGTGAATGCCAGGACTCATGTCTTCAGCTTAACAAATGTCATATAACAATGGGGTGATTGAGGCAAAGCACAATGACCTAGGGAGGAGAGTCAAGCGAACAAAATCTGCCCAGAACTGGGAAGAAAAAAAAAACTCCTCCATATCCACTTGTCAATGTGTCCAGAAATGAATAATCATTTGGGTAAAAATGATCAAAATTACATGATTTACAATTATTTGTTTTTTATATTACAAAACACAGTCACATTTATAATGAAAAATAGTCCTAAAGCTCCTTGACCAAATCTTGTTTTAATCTTTTGGGTTGAGTATACCTGAAATATTTTAGATTTCTAATACTTAAATTATTAAAAATAATTAATAAAATTATCCTTTAAAACGCCACTCCAGCGATTTTTTTTATTTCATCACTGGATTGGTGAAACTAATATAAATTCTCCCACCATAGTATTATCCTAACCAGCCGCCATCTTCAGCTCTTCCCAGTGCCACTTCGGTGCCGATCTGCCATCTCGTGACTGCAACTTTTCACTGACCCAGAAGTCATAGGTAATGGTCTCAAGCTCTCAATGTAAGTCTATGAGATCCTCGTTCTGGCTGTCACAGACTTACGTTGAGTAGTGACTTCCGGCTCACCCAGCAAGCACTGGAGCGATCCGGCAGCTCACAAACTGCAGTAGACAACCGAAGCGGCATTGAAAACAGATGAAGATGGAGGCTGGCGAGTATAATACTAGGGGCAGGGAACCTAGATTACTGACACCAGTCCTGCCCCTCAATAAAAAAAACTTGCTGGAGTGTTGCTTTAATAGTAGATAAGAATTGTGAGTCTCACTCAACGTTTGGCTACTTATATTTCTTAGCTTACAGAGATATTGTAATGTTTTTTTGTTTTGTGGGTTATCAAAACTTCTCAGTGATCTTATGATATTTTTGTTAGTGTGTTCGAACAATAACAATACAGAGTTTGCCAGAAAAAAATGGTACAAATGTTTCATCACAAAACAGTGGTAATATCACTTTAAGCCCAAAGCCAAAGTTTAGGTCAAACTTTGCATTTTGTGGCTGTTTGTTATCATTAGACATATTTTTTTTCGGACTTGTTGTCCTGCTTTTTTAGATGATACATTAATTTCAGGTCAGAGTGAAAAAAACAAACTCAAGTAAAGGCAGATTTACTCATGGTGTTTTCACCGTGTTTTTCTCGAGATGTTAAATGTTAGTGATTTTTTAAAAAGGAATTTCCAGTCACATGAATTAAGTTTTTGCATTATGAAGACTCATCTAGAACCATCTTCATTGCTTGTATTAGGCTTATGTGGCACTCTTTTAGGGTGCTCAAGTAGGGTTCCAGTCCATGTACAAGAAGAAAAATAGAACTTGGCACCTCATGTTCTGAGGAAGGCCAATTAGGCCGAAACGTCAACTTTTTTTTATGTGGATCTTTCTGTTTTTTCTATTTGTGCAATACATATATTATTTCAGCATTTAAAAGGAGTGCCAATTTCTATTTTTCATCTTCATTGCTTGTTATGATTCATTTTAGCAGAATAGGGAAACCCTAAAATTGGAAATATTGGCTTTTCACAAAATTCTAGAAATCTTCTTCTACCAACTACCAAACTTCCACTTCTACCAGCTATTGTCACATTGGTCTTTTTTGGTGCTGATGTGGTGTGACTTTGAGAAGCAAAGTGTGACCGTACCACTACCAACATTACACCTTTGACCCCTCCAATGAAATATAGGAAAATGTATAACCCAGGCAAGTAAATGTGGCTTTAAAATACTCTAGCTTATGAGCATACGCACATACACATATTTTCTACATGTTTTGGGATTTCTAGTTGTGACTTAATAAATTAAGTATAAAGGGAAGTCAGACATGTCTCTAATGAAGTCATTTATTTGTTGACTAATAAATACTAGCTATTAATCAGCCGAGCAAAGCTCGGTCCCTAATGGTATCCATAGACTAAGAAAATGCAATTTAATTCTTTCAATTAATAGCGGATCATTTCCTTTTCATTCTTAATGGGGTTTTTTTTCCCTGAAAATCAGTTCATCTTAATTACACCTAACATTCTGTTTTAATTGTGTTTCAGCAACTAATTAGAATCAATGTCCCTTGATAAAATAAAATTATATGATTACTGTCTAATTTTACGTTTTTAAATACTTATGCAAGAAAATAAGGAAAAAACAGATATGCCGTACTATAAAGTAAAAAAAAAAAAAAAAGTATGTGAACAGTCTGAAGGATGAAGCCACACATTGTGGCTGAGGTTGCAGTCATACTGGGAACAAAAAAAGCTACAATGCGTAATCACTCAGCAAGTAGAGCTTGAGTATGTTCACACGTTCGGTTTTTCTCAATCATTTTTGCTGCCCGAGCAAGTGAATGAGATGTACATGTTGCTTATTTTTTCCTTGCAGTTTTGAAGCAGTTTTAAGTTTGCAGGATGTCAATTATTTCAGCGGTTTTACAGCGTTATTCATTAATTATAATAAATGGGAGAAAAAAAACCATAAAAAACGCATGGAAAAATGCGGCAAAAATGTGTGTCTTTTCTGCAATGTTCTTCCTGCCAAGAGGTCCATTTTTGATGCAAAAATGTCTGCAGCGAATACTTAACATGAACACATATCCTAAAAGATGAACCCTTTTTTTGGTATGAGGCCTACATTTAGATTAGACCGTCATAGCAGTCCATGCACTTAAGGTTATAGCAATCTCCTGTGTAGGCATCTAAAGCCAGCCGTACACACTAGAAGGCCGTTGGCTGAAAGATGCTTTGGCCTATCCTTTGGCCGACATCTATCTTAGCTAAGTTTCCTAAACATAGGAGCCATAATTCGGCTGAACGCATCTGTGTTGTCCACGAGAAAGACGATGACTGACATGTTGGATGAAGACTTATCTCCTGGAGAACAATGTAATTGACAGTCTGAAATCAGACATGCCTGATTGACATTTCTACCAAAGATCAGTTTGTTTGCGCCTCCATATCAAACTGTCATCCGAACGCATTGATATTGACAAATTCATATGAGTTAAAGAGGTATTCCCATCTCCAAGATCCTATCCCAATAAGTAGAAGGTGTAATAATAACAGTATTAGCAAATACCTCTAATTCGCTATGCCTCTTTCCTCATGTGAGGGGCAATGCAAGTATCTTAGGTATCCATGCTTATGACCACTAGCAAATAACTAAGTGTCTCTATATGAGCGGCCATAACCATGGATACCTAAGCAATGCTCTCGACATGGGGTAATCAACATAGCTAATCAGAAGAACTGTACTACATTTCTAATTGGAAGTGTTTGCTAATATTATTATTTTTACATCTGCAACATATTGGGATAGGATCTTGGAGATGGGAATACCCATGGCCAGCCCCAGGTTTTTGTAGCCCCGGGCAAAAGAGTCTCAGTGGGCCCACATACCACGATTCATGATGCACAGATACGGCGGAGAAATATAGATATACTACACAGGGTCTAGCCTTCCCCCTCATCCTTCACATAGGCAGATATGCAAACACACAATATGCAGACATGCACACACACAATACGCAGACATGTACACATACAGTACGCAGACATGCACACATACAATACGTAAACATACACATACATACAGTACTCAGACATGCACAAACATACAATAAGCAGCCCATGCACACGCATGCCGTACTCAGACAGACACATATACAGTACACAGACATGCACACACATCCAGTACTCAGACATGCACGCATACAGTACAGACATACACACACATGCAGTACAGACACACAGTACTCAGACATGCACACACATACAGTACACAGACATGCACACACATACAGTATGCAGACATGCACACACATACAGTTCTCAGACATGCACACACATACAGTACGCAGACATGCACACACATACAGTACGCAGACATGCACACACATACAGTACACAGACATACACACACATACAGTACTCAGACATGCACACACACACAGTACTCAGACATGCACACACACACAGTATGCAGACATACACACACACAGTACGCAGACATGCACACACCTACAGTACTCAGACATGCACACACACACAGTATGCAGACATACACACACACAGTACACAGACATGCACACACTTACAGTACCCAGACATGCACACACATACAATACGCAGACATGCACACACACAATATGCAGACATGCACACACACAATATGCAGACATGCACACACACAATACGGAGACATGCACACACATACAGTAAAATACGCAGACATGCACACACATACATTACGAAGACATGCACATGCATACAGTACAATACGCAGACATGCACACACATACAATACACAGGCATACATACACTACAAGACGCAGACATGCACACACACATACAATAGGCAGACATGCACACTAGGGTTGAGCGAAACGGGTCGATCATTTTCAAAAGTCGCCGACTTTTGGCTAAGTCGGCGTCTCATGAAACCCGATCCGACCCCTGTGCTTGTCGGCCATGCGGTACGCGACTTTCGCGCCAAAGTCGCGTTTCAATGACGCGAAAAGCGCCATTTCTCAGCCAATGAAGGTGAACGCAGAGTGTGGGCAGCGTGATGACATAGATCCTGGTCCCCACCATCTTAGAGAAGGGCATTGCAGTGATTGGCTTGCTGTCTGCGGCGTCACAGGGGCTATAAAGGGGCGTTCCCGCCGACCGCCATCTTACTGCTGCTGATCTGAGCTTAGGGAGAGGTTGCTGCCGCTTCGTCAGAAGCAGGGAGAGCGTTAGGCAGGGTCCACTAACCACCAAACCGCTTGTGCTGTAGCGATTTCCACTGTCCAACACCACCTTCGGTGTGCAGGAACAGTGGAAGCTATTTTTTTTTTTTTTTTCCTCAGCGCTGTAGCTCATTGGGCTGCCCTAGAAGGCTCCGTGATAGCTGTATTGCTGTGTGTACGCCACTGTGGAAACCAACTGCTTTTTTCAAAGCACATATCCTCTTGTTCCTTTCTGCACAGCTATCTTTTTTGTTTGTCCACACTTTTTATTTAATTTGTGCATCAGTCCACTCCTATTGCTGCCTGCCATACCTGGCTTAGATTACTGCAGGGAGATAGTAATTGTAGGACAGTCCCTGTTTTTTTTTTTTTTTTTTTGTGGGAGATTAAGATTGGCATTTCTGCTACAGTGCCATCCCTGTGTGTGCCATCTCTCACTGAGTGGGCCATAGAAAGCCTATTTATTTTTTCCGTGATTTGTGTTCTAAATTCTACCTCAACACAAAAACACTACATCAATCAGTGGTAGAAAAATAT
This sequence comes from Ranitomeya variabilis, assembly GCF_051348905.1. Taxonomy (NCBI): domain Eukaryota; kingdom Metazoa; phylum Chordata; class Amphibia; order Anura; family Dendrobatidae; genus Ranitomeya; species Ranitomeya variabilis. Next base: position 69,580,152 of record NC_135233.1, read on the forward strand.
TGGCCTCAGTCAGGGCTTGTGTGCCACTGCTGTGTGTGCTATCTCTCATTCAGTGGGCTATAGAAAGCCTATTTATTTATTTATTTTTTTTCTTATTATTTGGTTTCTAAAGTCTCCCTGAAAAAAAAAAAAAAAAAAAAAACAGTGGGAGAGTAATATTGCCCTTTCAGCTTGTGTGCCAGTCTTGACTCCTGGGTGTGCCACCTCTCTCTCATTCAGTGGGCCATAGAAAGCCTATTTATTTTTTTGGTTTTTTTAATATTATTTGGTTTCTAAAGTCTCCCTGAAAATAAAAAAAAAAAAACTTAAAAAAACAGTGGGAGAGTAATATTGCCCTTTCAGCTTGTGTGCCAGTCTTGACTCCTGGGTGTGCCACCTCTCTCATTCAGTGGGCCATAGAAAGTCTATTTATTTTTTTTTTTTTAAATATTATTGGGATTCTAAAGTCTCCCTTAAAAAACAAAAAATACATAAAAAAACAGTGGGAGAGTAATATTGCCCTTTCAGCTTGTGTGCCAGTCTTGACTCCTGGGTGTGCCACCTCTCTCATTCAGTGGGCCATAGAAAGCATTTTTTTTTTTTCCTTGATTTGTGTTCTAAAATCTACCTCAACACAAAAACACTACATCAATCAGTGGGAGAAAAATATTGGCCTCAGTCAGGGCTTGTGTGCCACTGCTGTGTGTGCTATCTCTCATTCAGTGGGCTATAGAAAGCCTATTTATTTATTTATTTTTTTTCTTATTATTTGGTTTCTAAAGTCTCCCTGAAAAAAAAAAAAAAAAAAAAAAACAGTGGGAGAGTAATATTGCCCTTTCAGCTTGTGTGCCAGTCTTGACTCCTGGGTGTGCCACCTCTCTCTCATTCAGTGGGCCATAGAAAGCCTATTTATTTTTTTGGTTTTTTTAATATTATTTGGTTTCTAAAGTCTCCCTGAAAATAAAAAATAAAAAACTTAAAAAAACAGTGGGAGAGTAATATTGCCCTTTCAGCTTGTGTGCCAGTCTTGACTCCTGGGTGTGCCACCTCTCTCTCATTCAGTGGGCCATAGAAAGCCTATTTATTTATTTTTTAAAATATTATTGGGTTTCTAAAGTCTCCCTTAAAAAACAAAAAATACATAAAAAAACAGTGGGAGAGTAATATTGCCCTTTCAGCTTGTGTGCCAGTCTTGACTCCTGGGTGTGCCACCTCTCTCATTCAGTGGGCCATAGAAAGCATTTTTTTTTCCTTGATTTGTGTTCTAAAATCTACCTCAACACAAAAACACTACATCAATCAGTGGTAGAAAAATATTGGCCTCAGTCAGGGCTTGTGTGCCACTGCTGTGTGTGCTATCTCTCATTCAGTGGGCTATAGAAAGCCTATTTATTTATTTATTTTTTTTCTTATTATTTGGTTTCTAAAGTCTCCCTGAAAAAAAAAAAAAAAAAAAAAAAAAAAAACAGTGGGAGAGTAATATTGCCCTTTCAGCTTGTGTGCCAGTCTTGACTCCTGGGTGTGCCACCTCTCTCTCATTCAGTGGGCCATAGAAAGCCTATTTATTTTTTTGGTTTTTTTAATATTATTTGGTTTCTAAAGTCTCCCTGAAAATAATAAAAAAAAAACTTAAAAAAACAGTGGGAGAGTAATATTGCCCTTTCAGCTTGTGTGCCAGTCTTGACTCCTGGGTGTGCCACCTCTCTCATTCAGTGGGCCATAGAAAGCCTATTTATTTTTTTTTTTAAATATTATTGGGTTTCTAAAGTCTCCCTTAAAAAACAAAAAATACATAAAAAAACAGTGGGAGAGTAATATTGCCCTTTCAGCTTGTGTGCCAGTCTTGACTCCTGGGTGTGCCACCTCTCTCATTCAGTGGGCCATAGAAAGTCTATTTATTTTTTTTTTTTAAATATTATTGGGATTCTAAAGTCTCCCTTAAAAAACAAAAAATACATAAAAAAAACAGTGGGAGAGTAATATTGCCCTTTCAGCTTGTGTGCCAGTCTTGACTCCTGGGTGTGCCACCTCTCTCATTCAGTGGGCCATAGAAAGCATTTTTTTTTTTTCCTTGATTTGTGTTCTAAAATCTACCTCAACACAAAAACACTACATCAATCAGTGGGAGAAAAATATTGGCCTCAGTCAGGGCTTGTGTGCCACTGCTGTGTGTGCTATCTCTCATTCAGTGGGCTATAGAAAGCCTATTTATTTATTTATTTTTTTTCTTATTATTTGGTTTCTAAAGTCTCCCTGAAAAAAAGAAAAAAAAAAAAAAAACAGTGGGAGAGTAATATTGCCCTTTCAGCTTGTGTGCCAGTCTTGACTCCTGGGTGTGCCACCTCTCTCTCATTCAGTGGGCCATAGAAAGCCTATTTATTTTTTTGGGTTTTTTAATATTATTTGGTTTCTAAAGTCTCCCTGAAAAAAAAAAATAAATAAATTAGGTGGGAGATTAATATTGACATTAGTGCTTGAGTGACAGTCCTGCGTGTGTGTCATCTCTGTGATTTTGTGCCACAGAAAACAGAGTGTGTAACATTGTGCCTGATTTTCCTTGTGGTCTCACCAACCTGTTAAGGGATATAGAAATCATACTGAAGTTATAGCTCACCGTGTAAGTTGTTTGACAGCAACAAATAAAGTTACTTTGGTTAAGATTTTAAAACAATGAGGAAGTCTGGTGCAAGAGGTCGTCGTGGGCGTTCATTGTCAGCTGGTAATGATGGTAGTGGTAGTGGAGCATCAGGTGGTCGTGGGGATAAAAATATTCCACCTAAGTCTGGAGCTGTGGAGCCAGTTTCGTCGTCAGGCTACACAAGGCCTCGAACGCTCTCTTTTCTGGGAGTAGGAAAACCGCTTTTAAAGGCGGAGCAGCAACAGCAAGTTTTGGCTTACATTGCAGACTCAGCCTCTAGCTCTTTTGCCTCCTCTTCCGAAACTGGTAAATGTAAAAGCAGCGCGTCGCTTGTGGATGTTCACGGTCAGGGACAAGTCGCTTCCTTGTCCTCCTCAGCAAAAACTACAACAAGAGAGAAGGATGCAGCAGGCGACACAACGGGTCACTCCATGGAGCTCTTTACACATACCGTCCCTGGCTTAGAAAGTGAAACATTTAACAGGCCATGCCCATTACAAGTATATTCTGACATGGAGTGCACTGATGCACAGCCACAGCCAGAGTACTATGCTGCTCCTTTGACTCAGACCACCACATTGCCCTCTCAGGGTACAGATCCACAATCAGACCCTGATGAGACTATGTTGCCCCGCCACGAACGCTATACCACCGACCGACACAGTGACACAGACGAAGTTGCACACGAGCTCGAAGAGGAGGTAATAGATGACCCAGTTATTGACCCCGATTGGCAGCCATTGGGGGAACAGGGTGCAGGCGGCAGTAGTTCAGAAGCGGAGGTGGAGGAGGGGCCGCAGCAGGCATCAACATCGCAACAGGTTCCATCTGCCGGGCCCGTATCTGGCCCAAAACGCGTGTCAAAGCCAAAACCTGTTGGAGGACAGCGTGGCCATCCGGTTAAAGCTCAGTCTGCAATCCCTGAAAAGGGATCCGAGTCTAGGAAGAGTGCAGTCTGGCATTTTTTTAAACAACATCCAACTGATCAGCGCAAAGTCATCTGTCAAAAATGTTCAACTAGCTTAAGCAGAGGTCAGAATCTGAAAAGTCTAAATACTAGTTGCATGCATAGACACTTAACCACCATGCATTTTCAAGCCTGGACTAACTACCAAACGTCCCTTAAGGTTGTAGCACCCTCGGCCAATGAAGCTAGTCAGCAACGCAACATCCCTTCCGTCACTGTAAGGCCACCATTTTCCGCACCACCGGCAGTATCTGTGCAGGTTTCTTTGCCAGCCAAAAGCAGTCAGGGTCAGGGAACCACCAGTTTTGTAGGAGGAAATATTGCATCTAGGGCACCGGCGGAAACAATACCGTCTCCAACCGTCTCTCAGTCTGCCATGTACACCGGCACACCCGAAAGTTCCACGATCTCCAGCTCTCCAGTCCAGCTCACCCTACATGAGACTCTGGTTAGAAAAAGGAAGTACTTATCCTCGCATCCGCGTACACAGGGTTTTAACGCCCACATAGCTAGACTAATCTCGTTAGAGATGATGCCCTACCGGTTAGTTGAAAGCGAAGCTTTCAAAGCCCTGATGGAGTACGCTGAACCACGATACGAGCTACCCAGTCGACACTTTTTTTCCAGAAAAGCCATCCCAGCCCTGCACCAGCATGTTAAACAGCGCATCGTCCATGCACTCAGGCAATCTGTGAGTACAAAGGTGCACCTGACTACAGATGCATGGACCAGTAGGCATGGCCAGGGACGTTATGTGTCCATCACGGCACACTGGGTGAATGTGGTGGATGCAGGGTCCACAGGCGACATCAATTTAGGGACAGTTGTGCCTAGCCCACGGTCTAGGAAACAGTTGGCTGTAGGCGTTCGCACCCCCTCCTCCTCCTCCTCCTCGTCCTCCTGCAGAAGCTACAGCTCTTCCACAGAACGCAGTCTGCCAACCACTCCATCGGCAGATGACACTGTTGCACACCAGTTGTCCCATTATGGGCCAGCTACTGCCAAGCGTCAGCAGGCTGTATTGGCTATGAAGTGTTTGGGCGACAACAGACACACCGCGGAAGTTCTATCCGAGTTCTTGCAACAAGAAACGCAGTCGTGGCTGGGCACAGTAGATCTTGAGGCAGGCAAGGTAGTGAGTGATAACGGAAGGAATTTCATGGCTGCCATCTCCCTTTCCCAACTGAAACACATTCCTTGCCTGGCTCACACCTTAAACCTGGTGGTGCAGTGCTTATTGAAAACTTATCCTGGGTTCTCCGACCTGCTCCTCAAAGTGCGTGCACTTTGCTCACATATCCGACGTTCGCCTGTACACGCCAGCCGTATGCAGACCTATCAGCGGTCTTTGAACCTTCCCCAGCATCGCCTAATCATAGACGTTGCAACAAGGTGGAACTCAACACTGCACATGCTTCAGAGACTGTGCGAACAGAGGCGTGCTGTTATTTATTTGTGGGAGGATACACGGGCAGGCAGTAGGATGGCAGACATGGAGTTGTCAGGTGTGCAGTGGTCTAAGATACAAGACATGTGTCAAGTCCTTCAGTGTTTTGAGGAATGCACACGGCTGGTTAGTGCAGACAACGCCGTAATAAGCATGAGCATCCCCCTAATGCGTCTGCTGATGCAAAGTTTGACGCACATAAAGGAGCAGGCGTCTGCACCAGAGGAAGAGGAAAGCCTTGATGACAGTCAGCCATTGTCTGGTCAGGGCAGTGTACAGGACGAGGTAGCGGGCGAAGAGGAGGTGGAGGACGAGGAGGATGATGGGGATGAGTATATTTTTAATGCCGAACCTTTCCCGGGGGCACAGGAAATTGGTTGCGTGTCACGGCCGGGTTCTGGTTTTTTGAGGGACACAAGTGACGTAGATTTGCCTGCAACTGCCCCTCAACCAATCACAACCGGAGATTTGACAACTGGAACTTTGGCCCACATGGCGGATTATGCCTTACGTATCCTAAAAAGGGACACACGCATTACGAAAATGATGAACGATGACGATTACTGGTTGGCCTGCCTCCTTGATCCACGCTATAAAGGCAAATTGCAAAATATTATGCCACATGAGAACTTGGAACTAATATTAGCAACCAAACAATCAACTCTTGTTGACCGTTTGCTTCAGGCATTCCCAGCACACAGCGCACGTGATCGTTCTCACACGAGCTCCAGGGGGCAGCAGACTAGGAGTGTTAGGGGTGCACACATCAGAAGTGGCGTTGGACAGAGGGGTTTTCTGACCAGGTTGTGGAGTGATTTTGCTATGACCGCAGACAGGACAGGTACTGCTGCATCAATTGAAAGTGACAGGAGACAACATTTGTCCAGTATGGTTACTAACTATTTTTCATCCCTTATCGATGTTCTCCCTCAACCGTCATTCCCATTTGATTACTGGGCCTCCAAATTAGACACCTGGCCAGAATTGGCAGAATATGCATTGCAGGAGCTTGCTTGCCCGGCAGCAAGTGTCCTATCAGAAAGAGTATTCAGTGCTGCAGGTTCAATATTAACCGAAAAAAGGACTCGTCTGGCTACCCAAAATGTTGACGATCTAACATTCATTAAAATGAACCACAACTGGATTTCGAAATCTTTTGCCCCACCTTGCCCGGCCGACACCTAGCTTTCCTATGAAAAGCTCTTGCCTGTGAATTACTTTTCTAATGTCTAATTTGCTGCAGCTGATTGTACAGCATACGACATGTTTACACCTCCCTAAATGGCAAAACTCCCCACACGGGGCCGTGGTATCGCGACTTGGCGCAAGCACCCGTGAGACTGCTGTTTGTCTGAAGAGGTGGGTGTGCTCGCTTTTGGTTGACGGCATTGCTACTGGGTCCCTCATAGTACAATGTAGTGTCTCTGGCGGTGGTGGTGCGCACCCAACGTCAGACACACCGTTGTAACATGAGGGGCCCTGGGGCGGTCCCGCCGGCCTCAAGAGAGTTCCCCCCTACCCCAGCTCAAAATGTGCTCTACCACGTGCAAAATTATGTCGCACAGCTCCACCAATCTTTAGTCTATTCGCTGACATCATTCAATGTCTGGCACTGACAATACAAATTTGTAGACATCTATGATGCAACTTAAAGTAGTCTGTGTCTGTGTCCTATATTGGCACCATTAAATAGTTACTGCTAAATTACTATGTCAGAAACTCAGTAGATGAGCCCACCCCTGTACCTAAGTATGCCACCTTTTTTTTTGTTTTGGTTGTTTTGCGAGACATTAACATCTATTTATATTTTGGGAGTACTGGGACAGACACTCCTTGCACTACTCCTCCACTCACCACCAAGCTGCCTGTGTATCCATGTAACCGCTGTAAAGCTGCCATGAGCCTATTGTTTGTTATTTTAGGCCTTTGATAGCCTGTCTGCGGTCCCTACTTTAAATACTCCTCCACTGACCACCAAGCTGCCTGCCCGTGTATCCATGTAACCGCTGTAAAACTGCCATAAGCCTATTGTTTGTTATTTTAGGCCTTTGATAGCCTGTCTGCGGTCCCTACTTTAAATACTCCTCCACTGACCACCAAGCTGCCTGCCCGTGTATCCATGTAACCGCTGTAAAGCTGCCATGAGCCTATTGTTTGTTATTTTAGGCCTTTGATAGCCTGTCTGCGGTCCCTACTTTAAATACTCCTCCACTGACCACCAAGCTGCCTGCCCGTGTATCCATGTAACCGCTGTAAAACTGCCATGAGCCTATTGTTTGTTATTTTAGGCCTTTGATAGCCTGTCTGCGGTCCCTACTTTAAATACTCCTCCACTCACCACCAAGCTGCCCGTGTATCCATGTAACCGCTGTAAAACTGCCATGAGCCTATTGTTTGTTATTTTAGGCCTTCGAAGCCTGTCTGCGGTCCCTCCTTCCACTAGGCCTCAACTGACCAGACCACTGCTGCCCGTGTACCCCTGGAACCAATTTTAAAGTGCCTACAGCCAGCCCATTTTATTGTGTTAGGCCTTCGAAGCCTGTCTGCGGTCCCTCCTTCCACTAGGCCTCCACTGACCAGACCACTGCTGCCCGTGTACCCCTGGAACCAATTTTAAAGTGCCTACAGCCAGCCCATTTTATTGTGTTAGGCCTTCGAAGCCTGTCTGCGGTCCCTCCTTCCACTAGGCCTCCACTCACCTGACCACTGCTGCCCGTGTACCCCTGGAACCAATAATAAAGTGCCTACAGCCAGCCCATTTTATTATGTTAGGCCTTTGAAGCCTGTCTGCGGTCCCTCCTTCCACTAGGCCTCCACTGACCAGACCACTGCTGCCCGTGTACCCCTGGAACCAATAATAAAGTGCCTACCGCCAGCCCATTTTATTATGTTAGGCCTTCGAAGCCTGTCTAAGGTCCCTCCTTCCACTAGGCCTCCACTCACCTGACCACTGCTGCCCGTGTACCCCTGGAACCAATAATAAAGTGCCTAGAGCCTATTTTTTTATTTAATTTAATATTAATAAAGCCAGGATGAACTACGATATACCACGCTATGAGCTACCCAGTTGACAATTCTTTTGCGAGAAAAGCCATCCCACCCCTCCACCTGCATGTTAAAGACCGCATTGTCCTTGCATTCTGTCAATTTGTCAGTCCAAAGGTATACCTGACAACAGACACATGGACCTGTAGGCCTGGCCACGGAAGGTTACGTGTCCTTTGTGGCTAAATGGGTTAATGTATTGGATGCATGGTCCACACAGGGGACAGCCTGCAAAGTCTGTCTGCAGTCCCTAATTCAAGTTGTCCTCAACTGAATAAAGCTGAGCTTCTACCTTCTGGCTCTGATTAACTGCTGTTTTTAAAAAAATTGGCTGTTCCGTCCTTCTAAAGGTGTCTGCCCCTGCCTGGTGTTGTCCTCAACTGAATAAAGCTGAGCTTCAACCTTCAGTTCCAAACATACAACAGAAAACTGGTACAATACAAAAAGTGGCCTCCAGCTACAAAAACTTTCTCCTACAAGTAGTTAACTGACAGTTTTTTTTCCAGTGAAAACACAGATATGGCATCCAACGAGTGTTGTCCTGTCTCGTCTTCTTTATATTATTGCCAAGAAGCTGCAACTGAATAAAGCTGAGCTTCAACCTTCTGTTCCAAATTACCATTTTTAAAAAAGCAATTGGCTGTTCCGGCCTACTAAAGGTGTCTGTCTGCCCCTGCCTGGTGTTGTCCTCAACTGAATAAAGCTGAGCTTCTACCTTCTGCCTCTTACTAACTGCTGTTTTTTTAAAAAATTGGCTGTTCCGGCCTACTAAAGGTGTCTGTCTGCCCCTGCCTGGTGTTGTCCTCAACTGAATAAAGCTGAGCTTCAACCTTCTGTTCCAAATTACCATTTTTAAAAAAGCAATTGGCTGTTCCGGCCTACTAAAGGTGTCTGTCTGCCCCTGCCTGGTGTTGTCCTCAACTGAATAAAGCTGAGCTTCTACCTTCTGCCTCTTACTAACTGCTGTTTTTTTAAAAAATTGGCTGTTCCGGCCTACTAAAGGTGTCTGTCTGCCCCTGCCTGGTGTTGTCCTCAACTGAATAAAGCTGAGCTTCAACCTTCTGTTCCAAATTACCATTTTTAAAAATGCAATTGGCTGTTCCGGTCTACTAAAGGTGTCTGTCTGCCCCTGCCTGGTGTTGTCCTCAACTGAATAAAGCTGAGCTTCAACCTTCTGTTCCAAATTACCATTTTTAAAAAAGCTATTGGCTGTTCCGGCCTACTAAAGGTGTCTGTCTGCCCCTGCCTGGTGTTGTCCTCAACTGAATAAAGCTGAGCTTCTACCTTCTGTTCCAAATTACCATTTTTAAAAAAGCAATTGGCTGTTCCGGCCTACTAAAGGTGTCTGTCTGCCCCTGCCTGGTGTTGTCCTCAACTGAATAAAGCTGAGCTTCAACCTTCTGTTCCAAATTACCATTTTTAAAAATGCAATTGGCTGTTCCGGCCTACTAAAGGTGTCTGTCTGCTCCTGCCTGGTGTTGTCCTCAACTGAATAAAGCTGAGCTTCTACCTTCTGCCTCTTACTAACTGCTGTTTTTTTAAAAAATTGGCTGTTCCGGCCTACTAAAGGTGTCTGTCTGCCCCTGCCTGGTGTTGTCCTCAACTGAATAAAGCTGAGCTTCTACCTTCTGCCTCTTACTAACTGCTGTTTTTTTAAAAAATTGGCTGTTCCGGCCTACTAAAGGTGTCTGTCTGCCCCTGCCTGGTGTTGTCCTCAACTGAATAAAGCTGAGCTTCAACCTTCTGTTCCAAATTACCATTTTTAAAAATGCAATTGGCTGTTCCGGCCTACTAAAGGTGTCTGTCTGCCCCTGCCTGGTGTTGTCCTCAACTGAATAAAGCTGAGCTTCTACCTTCTGCCTCTTACTAACTGCTGTTTTTTTAAAAAATTGGCTGTTCCGGCCTACTAAAGGTGTCTGTCTGCCCCTGCCTGGTGTTGTCCTCAACTGAATAAAGCTGAGCTTCAACCTTCTGTTCCAAATTACCATTTTTAAAAATGCAATTGGCTGTTCCGGCCTACTAAAGGTGAATGTCTGCCCCTGCCTGGTGTTGTCCTCAACTGAATAAAGCTGAGCTTCAACCTTCTGTTCCAAATTACCATTTTTAAAAAAGCAATTGGCTGTTCCGGCCTACTAAAGGTGTCTGTCTGCCCCTGCCTGGTGTTGTCCTCAACTGAATAAAGCTGAGCTTCAACCTTCTGTTCCAAATTACCATTTTTAAAAAAGCAATTGGCTGTTCCGGCCTACTAAAGGTGTCTGTCTGCCCCTGCCTGGTGTTGTCCTCAACTGAATAAAGCTGAGCTTCTACCTTCTGCCTCTTACTAACTGCTGTTTTTTTAAAAAATTGGCTGTTCCGGCCTACTAAAGGTGTCTGTCTGCCCCTGCCTGGTGTTGTCCTCAACTGAATAAAGCTGAGCTTCAACCTTCTGTTCCAAATTACCATTTTTAAAAATGCAATTGGCTGTTCCGGCCTACTAAAGGTGTCTGTCTGCCCCTGCCTGGTGTTGTCCTCAACTGAATAAAGCTGAGCTTCTACCTTCTGCCTCTTACTAACTGCTGTTTTTTTTAAAAATTGGCTGTTCCGGCCTACTAAAGGTGTCTGTCTGCCCCTGCCTGGTGTTGTCCTCAACTGAATAAAGCTGAGCTTCAACCTTCTGTTCCAAATTACCATTTTTAAAAATGCAATTGGCTGTTCCGGCCTACTAAAGGTGTCTGTCTGCCCCTGCCTGGTGTTGTCCTCAACTGAATAAAGCTGAGCTTCAACCTTCTGTTCCAAATTACCATTTTTAAAAATGCAATTGGCTGTTCCGGCCTACTAAAGGTGAATGTCTGCCCCTGCCTGGTGTTGTCCTCAACTGAATAAAGCTGAGCTTCAACCTTCAGTTCCAAATTACCATTTTTAAAAATGCAATTGGCTGTTCCGGCCTACTAAAGGTGTCTGTCTGCCCCTGCCTGGTGTTGTCCTCAACTGAATAAAGCTGAGCTTCAACCTTCAGTTCCAAATTACCATTTTTAAAAATGCAATTGGCTGTTCCGGCCTACTAAAGGTGTCTGTCTGCCCCTGCCTGGTGTTGTCCTCAACTGAACAAAGCTGAGCTTCCACATTCTGGCTTTCGCCCTATACTATCAGATATTAAACTGCATTTGGCCTACTAGTGTGGTTATGCCCTTGAAACAGTGTCTGCTGCTCTTGGGTTTGCTACTCCACTGAACAAAGCAATGCCGCCTGTTTAGTCCTGTTACCAATTTTGAACTGCATTTAGCCTACTTTATTCTTTGGCCCTATATCTGTTTCCTCCTCATCCTGCCCATTGCCCAGCCACTGCTAGATGAGTCTGCTGGTACATTGACCTAGACCACTACATTCCCCTTATACTCTACACAGCCAGAATCTGACCCTGCTGAAAGTAAGGTTCCCCTTCCCGCATGTTATACCACCTTACACAGGGACAGAGAGGAAGGTGCAGATGAAAGTGCAGGTTCCTTCATCAGGTGGGGGGGCATACTCGTTGGCGACGTCACTGGCACAGGGCCCCTCAGAGTACGCAAAAGTGTCGCTGCTGGTGGGAGACGCCCCCGCCATGCAAACACACATCGCTGTACTTTGAGGGGCCCTGTGCCAGTGCCAATGCGAACGAGTGGGCCCCCCCTACTTGCTCAGGATCACAGCACTTGCAACGTTGAAATACTTACCTTTCCCTGCAACACCGCCGTGACGTAGTCCGCATTTCCTGGGCCCACGAAAAACTTGAGCCGGCCCTACTCCCCCCACAACTTTTGCCAAATGACCCCCAATTCCCTATGCCCAACTATTATTATAAAGTTAATTAAGATTGACAAGCTTCAGAAACAAGAATGGATGTTTTTGGCATTAAAATGGGCACTGTAGGTGTTTTCCTGGCCTCCACTCACTGCCGACTATGCTTCCCCATTGACTTGCATTGGGTTTCGTGTTTCGGTCGATCCCCGACTTTTAGCGATAATCGGCCGACTGCACTCGACTCGACTCTGGACAAAATCGGGTTTCACAAAACCCGACTCGATCTTAAAAAAATGAAAGTCGCTCAACTCTAATGCACACACATACAATACACAGGCATACACACAAACATACAATACGCAGACATGCACACACATACAATATGCAGTCAGGCACACACATACTGTACTCAGACATGCACACACACATACAGTACACAGACATGCACACACATGCAGTACTCAGACATGCCCATACATACAATACGCAGGCATACACATACATACAGTACGCAGACATGCACATACATAAAATATGCAGACATGCACACATATAGAATACGCAGACATGCACACACATACAATATGCAGACATGCACACACATACAATACGCAGGCATACACACAGATACAGTACGCAGACATACACACACATACAATATGCAGTCATGCACCAACATACAGTATGGAGACATGCACACGCATACAGTACAATACGCAGACATGCACACATACAATACGCAGATATGTACATACACATATTTGAAGACAAATTCACAAAAATACATAAATATATACAGTCATACACACTGATATACACAGATACGCACATCATACATACATACACAGACATACAGACAGACACAAGCCTCACTCACCTCCTCCTGGCTTGTTGCCCATCAGGCTCCTCTGGCATATGGCTATGGAGGGCGCGCTGCTTGATGGCCGTCACTTCAACAGACATGGCCGCGCATAGTGCACTCTGCAGATGTGTCTGCTACTAATGATGTGGTCGAGCTGGCACTATGCCTTTAACTTTGCTTGTGTGTCGGCCTGGCCACGTCATTACTAGCAGACACAGCTGCACTATGCGCGGCCATGTTTGTTTAAGTGATGGCTGAGCTCAAGTAGTGCCGAAGCTGCTGGGGGAACGGCCCGGGCCCCCTGGTGTCCCAGCCACAAGTGGGCCCCCCATTTGTTCAGAATGCCGGCACTTGCCCGGGTACTCCGGGTGCTGACGCCGGCCCTTGGAATACCCATTTAAGTCTAATGTGTATGGGGGCCCCAACTCCAATAGGCACTGTGTATTGGGTTTACTATGGCATTGTACTATATAGACTATGGGGTTGACCTTGATAAAAAATTGCTGTCTCTCTTAAACACCCTTTTGGAGGGTCCATCATTCAGGACTGTCATCTACTATCATACCTATGTATTCAATGATTTGAATTACCACCAGGTAACTCTTTATATTTTTTTCTGTAGAGGGGCTGCAGTGAAAGTGAACAGAGATAACAACTTATTTCACAGATAAGAATTGACCCCTGTGGATCCCAGCCGCACGACAAACTGTGATTGACATATTTTCTATGGCCCTTCTAAAAAAAAAGTTATTATGAAAATCAGACAATTCCTTTAAAGGTAATGCATCATGAGAAAATGACCTATTGTTTAAATCAGGTATTTATGTTAAATGTATATTTTATTTTACCAACATCTGTATTAAAAAAATCTTGCAATTTTCACACTAAATTTAATGTCAGACTCCTACTTTCTCTTCTTTGCATGATATTAGACTAACAGACTGATCGGGCCATATTTAATTATATAGCAGTATAAACTGAGTATGCTGTAATCTGTGTAAATGTAGTTGTACAGAGAGGGGGAGAAGGTGAGGTGTGACATTATGCATTGTGAATGGTGGATCCTGCATTATCAACATATCATTGTATTCCTGCCTGTGATGATAATGATAATGCTGAAAAATTATCTGTAAAGAGCAGGAAGCATGAGTCTAGTTTTAGTCCTAGTGGCCAGTTTAAAATTAAAAGATTTCTGACTTCTTTGATCTAGAGTGTGAAATAGAAATAAAAAAAATTGCTAAAAAATAAAAAAACAGTATTAAGATATAAACCTGCTTTAAACAAAAGATCATTTTCTAATGGCACATTCTGATGTATCTTAGATGAAGATTTCAATGTAACAGAAATTGCCCACCCAAAGAAACTGACAAAACAAACCAAAGTTCATTTCCCAATCTTTCTTCAAAGACTTTGTAAAAATTAAGAAATGGCTTCAAAAACATTTTACATGAGAGGAAAAATATTCTAAAATTATACATAAACTGTTACAGGTTTGTGCAGAGACCCTTTTATATATCATATTACTACACAGGGACCATAGTAACGTTAATAGGGCTGTGATAACCTCTCCATTTCTTAAAAATAAGAATTGTTGTGTCACATTTAATAGATGAAGTAGTGCAAAAAAAAAAAAAGTGTGAATTGGAGCAGAAGATCACAAACATCTGAATACAATTTGTAACAGCTGTACATGAGAGTTTAGGGTGAAGTAGGAAACAGGAGGCCAGTTATAGAGTTTGCAAGAGTTATCAAACTAAGCTACATAAGGGCGACATCGTATAGGGTCAGGTCTTATCTTCTGTTAACCAAAAGTGGTAAATAGGTGTGACCAAAAAATATTACGGATACATCATAAGGAACACACATTCTTCCACCTCCTTGTCCCTAATAATTTATGGGCAGCTGGGTATGAAGACGTACAGCAGAAAAAAGTTACTCACTGTTTAGCAAGGTGGGGGAAACACTATTTATAAAATACTGGACTCATAAGCAATGAGACTGATGTAATCACCGATCGACCAAACCACTGCACGACCAGCTCTACCCTCACCTGCTGTATCCTCACCCATCCCTTGTAGATTGTGAGCCTTCACGGGCAGGGTCCTTTCTCCTCCTGTACCAGTTGTGACTTGTATTGTTCAAGATTATTGTACCTGTTTTTAATATGTATACCCCTCCTCACATGTAAAGCGCCATGGAATAAATGACGCTATAATAATAAATAATAATAATAATAATAATAATGTAATACTATTACCTGATTGCTCCTATTAGGTAAAGAGCACAATAACCTTTTGTGCTGTTTTGTGTTGTCCTCATTCTATATTGTCCTCACTGAGCAGTATTGATGTTGCACATCACCTTTCCATACGGCCGCTGTGCTCCACACTTGGTCTTACAAGTTACCCTGGCGCATTCCCATTTCATCATGTGACTAGACCTATAGAAGGCTCGCTAAGACAAGCAGCTATTTAGACTCTTGATGTTGTGGTTTGCTGTGCACCATTACTAGCTCCTGGCCTGCCTCTGCTTGCATTGTCTTGGGTTTTCCTATGTCCTGTCTGCCTGCGGCCTTCAGTGCGTAAAGTCCTCTCTCCATACATACCCACCTGCAGCTGTTTCAATGCCCAGGATCCGAGTGCCCACCCAGTCCTGAGCTTAGAGGATCCACCTCACAAGGTGATCACTTAACATAACTTAACAATTGACTGATGAAAGATGACTACTTTAACACCTAACCAACTTTAGATTGATATTTTTTGTGTTTATTTTGTCCTTGCTCCATACCTACCTATCTGCAGCTGCATCAATGCCCAGGATCCGTGTGCCTATCCATAACTGGGCTTAGAGGATCCCCCTCACAATGAGAGCCTTTTAGGCATAGGGAGAGCCTTTTGAGGTAATAACTGGACCCGTTGAAGCGCATACCAGGTGAAACGGCGGTCGGCCACCTACCTTTCCCCGCATCCCTCTGAACATCTGCCGCTCCCATGGATCTCGCTTGTTGAAACCTTTATGGTATAATAAAGATAATGACTCCACTGCAAAAGGGTGAGTGCCACATTTTCTTCAATCTTCATATTTTACCTACTTCTGTCACAATGCGGAGCATCAATTACCTGTAACTTTGCAAAGCTGCATGCCGATTATCAAACGGATCTGCTACACAACAGTGCAAAATGCCCTGGTGCCGTTCATTCATCTCTCTTGGTGTGAATAACTCAGTAATGCTTCAACATACCCCAGTAATTCTGAGACTGTTTTTTCATGACGCATTGTACTTTATGGTTGTGTTAAATTTAGGTCGATATTTTTTGCATTGATTTGTGAAAATATTGGAATTTTTCAATTTTTTTTGCCATTTTCAAAACTTTAATTTTTATGCTCTTAAACCAGATTGTTATATCATACAAAATAGTTATTAAATAACATTTACCATATGTGTATTTTATTCTTATTTGGCATGACATTAATACAAAAATGCCCAGACTCATATTAATCAGTAAGCCAAGCACCATCACCTAGCTACCTGTATACCGCTCCATTACAATATACTAACAATGGAGAAACATAGGAGTTTTATGGTAGAAAAACTTATGACAAATCTTTATTAATACAATCACACGTATATTGACAAACAATTTAAAAAAATATATATATAAAGGACACCAATGAGCAACATACAGCACCATATAAATATGAACGTCCAACGAAAAGGTCCAAAAATATATCTAATATATAATTGCCTAGAATACTACTTCCTGCAATTTGTGCCAACTTCCGTGGCTTTGTCCGGAGCTAATGTTCGGAGATAATGTTCGGAGCTAATATCCGGAGCTAATGTCCGGAGATAATGTCCGGAGATTAATTGCCTAGAATACTACTTCCTGCAATTTGTGCCAACTTCCGTGGCTTTGTCCGGAGCTAATGTCCGGAGCTAATGTCCGGAGCTAATGTCCGGAGCTAATGTCCGGAGATAAGTGACGTCACCAGTGTCCTACACCCAGGCAGAGCACAGGGGCCCCAGGCAGCATATGGGGCCCCAGGCAGAGCACAGTGGCCCCAGGCAGAGCACAGGGGCCCCAGGCAGCATATGGGGCCCCAGGCAGAGCACAGTGGTCCCAGGCAGAGCACAGGGGCCCCAGGCAGCCTATGGGGCCCCAGGCAGAGCACAGTGGCCCCAGGCAGAACATGGGGCCCCAGGCAGAGCACAGGGGCCCCAGGCAGAGCACAGGGGCCCCAGGCAGCATATGGGGCCCCAGGCAGAGCACAGGGGCCCCAGGCAGCATATGGGGCCCCAGGCAGAGCACAGTGGCCCCAGGCAGAGCACAGGGGCCCCAGGCAGAACATGGGGCCCCAGGCAGAGCACAGGCAGAGCACAGGGGCCCCAGGCAGCATATGGGGCCGCAGGCAGAGCACAGGGGCCCCAGGCAGCATATGGGGCCCCAGGCAGAGCACAGTGGCCCCAGGCAGAGCACAGGGGCCCCAGGCAGAACATGGGGCCCCAGGCAGAGCACAGGGGCCCCAGGCAGAGCACAGGGGCCCCAGGCAGCATATGGGGCCCCAGGCAGAGCACAGGGGCCCCAGGCAGCATATGGGGCCCCAGGCAGAGCACAGTGGCCCCAGGCAGAGCACAGGGGCCCCAGGCAGCATATGGGGCCCCAGGCAGAGCACAGTGGTCCCAGGCAGAGCACAGGGGCCCCAGGCAGCCTATGGGGCCCCAGGCAGAGCACAGTGGCCCCAGGCAGAACATGGGGCCCCAGGCAGAGCACAAGGGCCCCAGGCAGAGCACAGGGGCCCCAGGCAGCATATGGGGCCCCAGGCAGAGCACAGGGGCCCCAGGCAGAGCACAGGGGCCCCAGGCAGCATATGGGTCCCCAGGCAGAGCACAGGGGCCCAAGGCAGCATATGGGGCCCCAGGCAGAGCACAGTGGCCCCAGGAAGAGCACAGGGGCCCCAGGCAGCATATGGGGCCCCAGGCAGAGCACAGTGGTCCCAGGCAGAGCACAGGGGCCCCAGGCAGCCTATGGGGCCCCAGGCAGAGCACAGTGGCCCCAGGCTGAACATGGGGCCCCAGGCAGAACATGGGGCCCCAGGCAGAGCACAGGGGCCCCAGGCAGCATATGGGGCCCCAGGCAGAGCACAGGGGCCCCAGGCAGCATATGGGGCCCCAGGCAGAGCACAGTGGCCCCAGGCAGAGCACAGGGGCCCCAGGCAGAACATGGGGCCCCAGGCAGAGCACAGGGGCCCCAGGAAGAGCACAGGGGCCCCAGGCAGCTTATGGGGCCCCAGGCAGAGCACAGTGGCCCCAGGCAGAACATGGGGCCCCAGGCAGAGCACAGGGGCCCCAGGCAGAGCACAGGGGCCCCAGGCAGCATATGGGGCCCCAGGCAGAGCACAGGGGCCCCAGGCAGCATATGGGGCCCCAGGCAGAGCACAGTGGCCCCAGGCAGAGCACAGGGGCCCCAGGCAGAACATGGGGCCCCAGGCAGAGCACAGGGGCCCCAGGCAGAGCACAGGGGCCCCAGGCAGCATATGGGGCCCCAGGCAGAGCACAGGGGCCCCAGGCAGAGCACAGGGGCCCCAGGCAGCATATGGGGCCCCAGGCAGAGCACAGGGGCCCCAGGCAGCATATGGGGCCCCAGGCAGAGCACAGGGGCCCCAGGCAGAGCACAGGGGCCCCAGGCAGCATATGGGGCCCCAGGCAGAGCACAGTGGTCCCAGGTAGAGCACAGGGGCCCCAGGCAGCCTATGGGGCCCTAGGCAGAGCACAGGGGCCCCAGGCAGCATATGGGGCTCCAGGCAGAGCACAGGGGCCCCAGGCAGCATATGGGGCCCCAGGCAGAGCACAGTGGCCCCAGGCAGAGCACAGGGGCCCCAGGCAGAACATGGGTCCCCAGGCAGAGCACAGGGGCCCCAGGCAGAGCACAGGGGCCCCAGGCAGCATATGGGGCCCCAGGCAGAGCACAGGGGCCCCAGGCAGCATATGGGGCCCCAGGCAGAGCACAGTGGCCCCAGGCAGAGCACAGGGGCCCCAGGCAGCATATGGGGCCCCAGGCAGAGCACAGGGGCCCCAGGCAGCATATGGGGCCCCAGGCAGAGCACAGTGGCCCCATGCAGAGCACAGGGGCCCCAGGCAGCATATGGGGCCCCAGGCAGAGCATAGTGGTCCCAGGCAGAGCACAGGGGCCCCAGGCAGCATATGGGTCCCCAGGCAGAGCACAGGGGCCCCAGGCAGCATATGGGGCCCCAGGCAGAGCACAGTGGCCCCAGGCAGAGCACAGGGGCCCCAGGCAGCATATGGGGCCCCAGGCAGAGCACAGGGGCCCCAGGCATCATATGGGGCCCCAGGCAGAGCACAGTGGCCCCAGGCAGAGCACAGGGGCCCCAGGCAGCATATGGGGCCCCAGGCAGAGCACAGTGGTCCCAGGCAGAGCACAGGGGCCCCAGGCAGCCTATGGGGCCCCAGGCAGAGCACAGTGGCCCCAGGCAGAACATGGGGCCCCAGGCAGAACATGGGGCCCCAGGCAGAGCACAGGGGCCCCAGGCAGCATATGGGGCCCCAGGCAGAGCACAGGGGCCCCAGGCAGCATATGGGGCCCCAGGCAGAGCACAGTGGCCCCAGGCAGAGCACAGGGGCCCCAGGCAGAACATGGGGCCCCAGGCAGAGCACAGGGGCCCCAGGCAGAGCACAGGGGCCCCAGGCAGCATATGAGGCCCCAGGCAGAGCACAGGGGCCCCAGGCAGCATATGGGGCCCCAGGCAGAGCACAGTGGCCCCAGGCAGAGCACAGGGGCCCCAGGCAGCATATGGGGCCCCAGGCAGAGGACAGTGGTCCCAGGCAGAGCACAGTGGCCCCAGGCAGAACATGGGGCCCCAGGCAGAGCACAGGGGCCCCAGGCAGAGCACAGGGGCCCCAGGCAGCATATGGGGCCCCAGGCAGAGCACAGGGGCCCCAGGCAGCATATGGGGCCCCAGGCAGAGCACAGTGGCCCCAGGTAGAGCACAGGGGCCCCAGGCAGAACATGGGGCCCCAGGCAGAGCACAGGGGCTCCAGGCAGAGCACAGGGGCCCCAGGCAGCATATGGGGCCCCAGGCAGAGCACAGGGGCCCCAGGCAGCATATGGGGCCCCAGGCAGAGCACAGTGGCCCCAGGCAGAGCACAGGGGCCCCAGGCAGCATATGGGGCCCCAGGCAGAGCACAGTGGTCCCAGGCAGAGCACAAGGGCCCCAGGCAGCCTATGGGGCCCCAGGCAGAGCACAGTGGCCCCAGGCAGAACATGGGGCCCCAGGCAGAGCACAGGGGCCTCAGGCAGAGCACAGGGGCCCCAGGCAGCATATGGGGCCCCAGGCAGAGCACAGTGGTCCCAGGTAGAGCACAGGGGCCCCAGGCAGCCTATGGGGCACCAGGAAGAGCACAGGGGCCCCAGGCAGCATATGGGGCTCCAGGCAGAGCACAGGGGCCCCAGGCAGCATATGGGGCCCCAGGCAGAGCACAGTGGCCCCAGGCAGAGCATAGGGGCCCCAGGCAGAACATGGGGCCCCAGGCAGAGCACAGGGGCCCCAGGCAGAGCACAGGGACCCCAGGCAGCATATGGGGCCCCAGGCAGAGCACAGGGGCCCCAGGCAGCATATGGGGCCCCAGGCAGAGCACAGCGATATTTTGGACCACTGTGCGGTGTTTTAGACCCCCTGTGTGATGTCTGGGGCCCTGTTCTTAAGTATATTAAAGATTAAAGTAACGTATATTAAAGTATATTATAGATCAAATTTGACACGTTTATGAGCACCATTGAGTGATATACTCAAGAATGACATAATTTTTCAACATTTTATGGTTTCAAACTGTAAACACTCAGAGTTTTTTTTACTTCAACCAGAAAACCTTAACGGTTCATAAAAAACTTGACTGTTCAGGATATGATAAAAGTCATAGTATTCTGAATCTTTAACTTATAAAGATACCTTTACATGGGGTGATTATTGGTTCCAGAGAGGCTTTCGGCCGATAATCGTACACATGGCTGGTGACAGGACAATACAATATAAACGTTCAAAGGTAAACACTGATAACATTAAAATCTAATATATAATTGCCTAGAATACTACTTCCGGCAATTTGTGCCAACTTCCGTGGCTTTGTCCGGAGATAATGTCCGGAGATAAGTGACGTCACCAGCGTCCTACACCCGCTCAGGGTGGACAAAGATATATGCCTTCGTGGTGCGCGGCACTTTTCTGATTGGTTGCCGCCTGCCGCGAGCGACCAATCAGAAATGTGCCGTACTGTGACACACTCCGCCCGCCATTTTGGCGTGATTTTTGAATTTTTACCTCACAGCAAGTTTCTACTGCGTGGAGGCGGTCCCAGTGACGTCGCTCTTCAAGCTCCTGCCGAATTTCATCAAAAAAATGATAATACCATTTACCAAAACTATATATATTTAGTTGTGAAGTGGTTCAGTGACATTTTCACACCAATTTTGAACTTTTGTTTGGTGTTTTCTCCATATACTGCCTATTATTCACTGACTGTTATACTGAGAGACTGCCGTTTATTAACCTCTTCTTTGCCACACTGGGTATATTGCTCTATTATTTGCCACATAAGGACATTGTCCATTATTGCCCAGCAATTTCTCTGCAATATAAACTGCCTATTTATTAATATCTGTATTCCTGCAAAGAACTATTGCCTATTATTAACTGGCTATTTTCCTACTACCTGACACTGCCTCTTATTAACCTGTTGTTTGCCACCACCACGCTTAAAGCTGTTTAGCTTAGCCAACATGAGCTCTAATAGTAAGGATACCACTTACACAGAGCCCAAAGCTGCTGATGGCGCACGTAAGATTAGGTCTGATATAAAGTATACTAATAATGCAGAGCAAAAAGACGCCGATGCCGCACGTAAGCGTAAACAGCGTGCTAACAAGAGTACAGAGGATAGATGCAAGCGCCTGGATACTGTTAAGTATACTAATGACACAGAGTCCAAAGCTGCTGATGGCGCACGTAAGATCAGGTGTGATATAAAGTATGGTAATGATGCAGAGCGAAAAGCCGCCGATGCTGCACGTAAGCGCAAACAGCGTGCTAACAAGAGTACAGAGGAGAGATGCAAGCGCCTGGACACTGTTAAGTATACTAATGACACAGAGCCCAAAGCTGCTGATGGCGCACGTAACATCAGGTCTGATAATAAGTATACCAATGACGCAGAGCGAAAAGCCGCTGATGCTGCACGTAAGCGTAAACAGCATGCTAACAAGAGTAGAGGATAGATGCAAGCGCCTGGACACTGTTAAGTATACTAATGACACAGAGCCCAAAGCTGCTGATGGCGCACGTAACATCAGGTCTGATAATAAGTATACCAATGACGCACAGCGAAAAGACACCGATGCTGCACGTAAGCGCAAACAGCGTGCTAACAAGAGTACAGAGGATAGATGCAAGCGCCTGGACACTGTTAAGTATACTAATGACACAGAGCCCAAAGCTGCTGATGGCGCACGTAACATCAGGTCTGATAATAAGTATACCAATGACGCAGAGCGAAAAGCCGCCGATGCCGCACGTAAGCACAAACAGCGTGCTAACGAGACTACAGAGGACAGACAGAAGCGCCTGGACACTGTTAATGCTGCTTGCAATAAACGCATTACTAATGAGTCTTTTGAGGACAAAACTAATCGATTAAGTAATAAAGCTGCTGCTGCACGCTCTCAACGTTGCAAACATAATATTTCCACGTCCTCAGTCATAGATTCTGCCCACAATACAGCTTCTTTGTCTCCATTCATAGAATGTGTGCAGCCTGAAGCTCCTTTAACCGTTGGTAAATCTGCACGTAAGCGCAAACACTGTCCTACTTACACTCCAAATGATAAACGCCGTCGCCTGTACACCGTTAGGTCTGCTTATAAGACATGCTTCACACCTGACTCTTCTAAGGCAAGAAACAAACCATTACCAAATGCAGCTGGTGCACGCCGTGAACGGCGCAAAAAAACCGCTTGCACCTCCATATTAATAAACCCTGACCACGATACACCTTCCAACTCCTCAGTGATTGAATCTGTGGACAGTGAAGATCCTCTACCAGGTCCACGCTTTATATATGTTGGCTTAAAGAAACATTCCAATGCTCCGTTACCACAACCTGTACCTCAACATCCTACAGGTTTTACTAATGATGACAGTACCATAGTAGAACACTCCTGTGGTCCTATGAACTATTTATGTGAACATTGTCAAGCATTACATTTTAATGCTGAGATACCAGCAGATAAAAATTTTACTCTGTGTTGTCACAAGAGTAAAGTGCATATACCTATACCCCAATATCCCGAGGTCTTTAAACGATTGCTGACAGGGGAGAGTGAGTTCAGTAAGAATCTCATGGAAAATATTCGTAGTATTAACAGCTCATTTGCTTTCGCCTCCATGGGTGCCAATATATCCCCTCCACCTGGACATGGCCCTTACTGTTTCCGTATACATGGACAAATATATCATCGTACTGGAACCCTACATCCCAGTGATGATCAAGTTCCAGCTTATGCCCAACTGTATATTTTGGATACCGCTACCGCGAATGAACAACGTTTAAACTGTGAACAAAATCAAAAATGTCATCCCACTTTGATGAGTATAATTGCTCTTCAGTTAGACAATGTGAATTCCTTTGTTGCTGCCTACAAAATGTTACGAGATGTGGAACATGAAGAACATCTTAAAGCTGAAGCTAATGGCACTCTCATGCCAAATATCATCATGGCCCTTAAACAAGATCGGAATCAAGACCCTCGCCGATATAATAATCCAACTGTCAATGAAGTTGCTGTCGTATTTGAAAATGACAATGGAGAGCCACCATTTAATCGTGATATTTTAATACATTTACAACCGGACCCCAAAAATCCTTTGGCGCCAAGAACACAACAGGTCAGCATTCTACACAGTAATTTAGATGCTTTACTCTATCCTTTATTTTTCCCTTACGGAGACCAGGGCTGGCATGATGGCCTCAAGCAACAAGGGCAAAGTCCACGCAGAGTTACACAACTGCAATATTACTGCTATGTGCTGTCTGTCCGTAATCAGTTTAATCCACTCCTGAATGGTGGCAAACTCACTCAGCAGTACTTAGTGGATGCTTATGTGAAAATCAAGGCAAATCGCCTAAATTATATCCGTCAACACCAAAAGGATTTGAAAGTAGAGGATTATTGTGTACTCCAGGAACATCTCCAGAAAAAATCCATTGAGAAGGGCATCCCCATTGGAAAAACGGTCATTTTACCATCTTCGTTTGAAGGCAGTCCCAGGAATATGCAGCAGCGGTACCAGGATGCCATGGCTATTGTGACTAAATATGGTCGTCCTGATCTATTCATCACCATGACCTGTAATCCGAAATGGAATGAGATTACTGAGAATTTGGAACCTTGGCAGCGTGTGGAACATAGACCTGATTTGGTGGCACGTGTTTTCAAAATAAAACTGGAAGCACTCTTAAAAGACATTAACAACGGATTATTTGGGAAAGTTTGCGCTATGGTTCATGTAATTGAATTTCAAAAACGTGGCCTTCCACACGCTCACATTTTGATTATTCTGGACAGCAACTCCAAATTAAGGACTGAGGAGGACATAGACAATACAGTGTGGGCTGAAATTCCCAATCCTACCCACTACCCTCAGCTCCATAAAATTGTTCTCCAACATATGATTCATGGTCCGTGTGGAGAACACAACCCAAATTCTCCCTGTATGGATCTGGGGAAGTGTACAAAAGGTTTCCCTAAAGATTTGCAACCAAGAACCATCATAGCTAAGGACGCCTATCCTACTTATCGCAGACACTTTGGCCCATCTTTTCAACACCATTCTAACATGATTGACAATTCGTGGGTGGTTCCATATAATCCGTTCCTGCTATTAAAATACAAGTGCCATATAAATGTCGAAGTTTGTGGTTCCATTCAGGCTGTGAAATATTTATTTAAATACGTCTACAAAGGACATGATAAAGCCAATCTTGAAATCTGCCAGACTAACATCCAACATGATGAAACACACCAATTCATGGATTCAAGATATGTCAGTGCACCAGAGGCAGCTTGGCGAATATTCTCATATCCAATGCATAAACAATCTCATAGCATCATTCACCTTGCTGTACATCTACCGCATTCTCAGCCACTCTATTTTCATGAGGATGACTCTATTGGAAACATCAAACAAAAGCTCCATCAAAATTCTACACTTATGGCCTACTTCAAGCTTAATCAGAACGACCATCATGCTCATATTTATTTATACCGTGAAATTCCCGAAAACTATGTTTGGAAAGAAGGTTCTTGGGAAGTTAGAAAGCGAGCAGGTGGTTCTGTGATTGGACGAATGTATACTGTCAGTGTGAAAGACCAAGAACGCTACTATTTAAGATTGTTATTGTTACATGTCAAAGGTGCAACCAGTTTTGACAGCATAAAAACTGTACACGGAGTCACACATGAAACCTTCAAAGATGCGGCATTAGCTCTTGGCTTACTATTTGATGATAGTCTGTGGAGAAATACATTACTTGATGCCAGTATTCTCAACATGCCAGCACAGCTACGTGACATGTTTGCCTACATTTGTATTTTTGGTCCTCCAGCTAAACCTCGGGACTTATGGGATGAATTTAAGGAACACTTTGTAGAAGACTACTGCTATGCATACCACTCCGACACTCTGGAGTGTGTCAATTGTGAAGGCTATGCTATGACAGATGTCCAACATGTTCTTAAAGCTCATGGCAAAACTTATACTGATTTTAATTTGCCACGTCCAGTCAAGAAACAACACCTCCTCCCACAGTATGATAAAGATTATGAGTTATCAGCAGCTGCTGAAATGAAAGCTACTCTAAATGAGGACCAACTTTTTGCTTTTGATGCTATCACTCAAGCTTTAGAAGACACTAATTCTACAGCAAAGTGTTTTTTCCTTGATGGTCCTGGTGGCAGCGGAAAAACGTACCTATATCATCTACTCCTACATCAGCTAAGAGGACAAGGAGACATTGTGTCACCTGCTGCCACTACTGGAATTGCCGCTAACTTGCTACAAGGTGGACGAACCATTCATTCTCTTTATGGGATTCCAATTCCTGTGAATGAAACATCTGTTTCCAGGATTAAGAATGATACCGATGCAGCAAAAGATTTGCACAGCACTAAACTTTTTATTATTGATGAGTGCACAATGCTATCCAAATATGCATTGCATGTCATTGATAGAGTTTTACGTGATGTCATGACAACAAATGTAGCTCACAAAGAAAAAACACCGTTTGGAGGTAAAGTGATTGTTTTTGGAGGCGACTTTAGACAATGTCTTCCTGTCATCCCTCATGGGACAAGAACTGATGTTGTAGAGAGCTGTATAAAATATTCACAACACTGGCAACATTTTACTCGCCTGCCACTTATTAACAACATGCGCTCCATTGATCCTCACTACAGCAGTTGGTTGCTTCAACTGGGAAATGGTGAACTATCTAATGAACATAACCTTGGAGATGATGTAATTGAAATTCCTCCAGACATGGTATGCACTGGCTCTTTAATAATTGAAATTTTTGGAGATAATCTTTGTATTGATGTGAATGACACCGAAAGCATAAATACAGCTGCATCTCATGCAATTTTATGTCCAAAAAATGAGGATGTTGAGAAAGTCAATTCCCAAGTCATGGATTTATTGATAGGTGACTATACTGAATATATCAGTGATGATTCCATCGATCCTGATGAAGCTGATGACCTCGATCAATACCCACTTGAGTTTTTGAATTCACTAACACCAACTGGAATGCCTTCACATTGGCTGAAACTTAAAATTGGCACCATTGTCATGTTATTACGTAATCTGAACATGAACAAAGGTCTCTGCAATGGTACGCGGCTCATTGTCACTGCCTTACATGCCAATATCATACTGGCTAAAGTAATTAGTGGGTCAGCAGCAGGAAATGTGGTATTCATTCCACGAATTGATTTGTGTCCATCAGAGACTGGATTACCTTTTAAATTAAGACGGAGACAATTTCCCATCAAGCCCGCATTTGCAATGACCATAAATAAATCTCAAGGCCAGACCCTCCATCGAGTTGGCATTTATCTACCAGAACCTGCTTTTGCCCATGGTCAATTGTATATTGCTTTTTCCTGGGTGAAGCAATGTTGCAATGTGAGGGTTAAAGTGGTTAATACACCACTTCAAGGACAATTATTGGCTGATAGTACTAAAGTCTTCACACGTAATATTATCTACAAAAATATTTTAGTTTAAAGTTACTTTTCTTTTTTTTCATTATTCAGTTTTTCTAATAACATAGACAGCAATCGGCAAATTCTATGTATAGAGATAAGGAAAAAAAACAAAAACAAAAAAAAATTAGTGTAGCCATAGACATATAGATTTTAAGTACTTATGTAGGAAACTAGACTGTGGCCCGATTCTAATGCATCGGGTATTCTAGAATATGCATGTCCCCGTAGTATATGGACAATAATGATTCCAGAATTCACGGCAGACTGTGCCCGTCGCTGATTGGTCGAGGCAACCTTTATGACATCATCGTCGCCATGGCAACCATTATGACATCTACGTCGATACTGTGCCCGTCGCTGATTGGTCGAGGCGAATTCACGGCAGACTGTGCCCGTCACAGATTGGTCGAGGCAACCTTTATGACATCATCGTCGCCATGCTGTGCCCGTCTCTGATTGGTCGAGGCCTGGCGGCCTCGACCAATCAGAGACGCGGGATTTCCAGGACAGACAGACAGACAGACAGAAAGACAGACAGACAGACAGACGGAAAAACCCTTAGACAATAATATATATAGATACGTATATAACATACGTACTCATTAGCATATAGGGTTAATAACTCTATATCATATCTACATAAATTTAGAAATATGATATATCAATACATATTTTTATAGGTAAGTAGAACACACATTAAGTACAAGATGTAAGATGTGTATCATCCAAATGCCTGTATTTGGTGATAGGAACCTGTATTTGAAGCTCCAGCAGTATAGCTGCTGAGAGATTTCATTTTGTTTTTAAAAAGGGTGAGGTTTTTGTGAACAGGTAAGAGACGGGTGGGATGGCTGTTCACACACATCTCTATCTCCAGGTGTGTTCTGTACATAGAAATAGATATATAGATAGGTACATATTTAGATAGATAGGGAAAGAATAGAGATTTTGCTTTCACATCAACATTTTTCTGCTATTTGGAGAATTTATGGTGGAAAAAAGGCTATTTCTGCACTTCCTGCCTAAGGGCTGACCCACGCCACTCTTGCTGTAAGTTGCATGCAATGTATACGGAATTTGTACTTCACTTGCGGCAGGTGCGGCACATGTGGTTTCTGCAGTTTTCGCCACAAAATCTCCACTTACCAGTGTTTTTGTTGTGGCTGCATTTAATGCAATTGTCGAAGCCGCGTTTGCCGCATTTACTGCAAGTTAACTCCAAGCTTCATCTACATTGCATGGCACTTGCTGAAAGTGTGTTGTAGGTTAGTTCTTTGGTGCCAAGTGTGGAAGTTGTATTGTTTTTAACATTACTTCTGCAAATATCAGAAACATGCAGATGTGAAAGAGGTTTGAGTATTAAGAAATAGGAATCAGTTAGTTAGGACCCATCAGTTCAAAGGCTACCGTGACGTGGTTGATGGGCATGCTTATATTAGCCCATCGGTGTACTATGAACGTTGATTTCTTAAATTTTACACTTCTGTAAAAATAAACACAAAAAATTTGGATACACAAAAAGGCTTTTATTTCTGTTGTACTTATTAGAATTATTTAAAATGAAGGCTTAGCTAAGCCCAAGAGATGATTAAAAACGTTTCATACCAACCCATCAGATGTAAAATTACTGTGAAAATACCTGATGGGCACACAAGTATGCGCCAGTATGGGTACTAAGAGCTTTTCCACATAATAATGAAATATTTTAAAATGTCATAGAACATACCAATATACATAGTTATTGATACATATTATTTATTATTTACATTATTGTTCTTAAGCAAAGAACCGTTGTTGTGGCATTTGCCACAACACGCAAAGTTGTTGTCTGATGTCTTTCATCACTCCCCTCATAAGCATGTTCATGGATCCTGTGTAACTGTACCTTAAATAACAAGAATTGTCAAGAGCTGGTGAGTGCAGCCATTTTTTGTTCTTTCTTACTATTATTTATTAATTGTATTATTCTTACATTTGAATAAATAAAGTATATATGGATTCTGCCATCTAGTAAGGTAAATAACCCTATCCAATAGTGTATCCAAACATATCCCCACAAGACCTCTAGGGGGAGGACAACACAAGTTCTGTCCCAATGGTTAATGCATGATAATTTCCACAGTTCATAATAGCTCCGTCTCAACATGCTATCATGTAGGTTCAACATGCTATCATGTAGGTACATAGTTATAACATAGGTATTAGACAGAAAGAATAAGGGTTAACCTTACCGGTGCCGTAATGCGCAACTGGACGCACCCCGACGTACGTTTCACCGCTTTACAGCATGGCTTTCTCAAGGGGAGGTGCTTGCCGTTTAATCAATTTTTGTGCTATTTTTTGGGACATTTTGTCTAGGCTGGGCAGCATATCTATGTGACATTTGGGGTCAGTATGACTTTTTCATTTCTTACATGCCAGGGGTTGCTTTGTTGGCAGTGCACTTTAATTGTTTGAAATATAGGGTTGGCAGGATGTACAGGTGTTTTACTCTGTGGGGACAGGATACCCACCACTATATCTCCCATGTCTTATATAAAAAGCCTGTTTTGATGGGTCAGCTGGCAGCCTATTGTATGGTATATATATTTCTTTGATTTATTTGAGAGTCTTTATATATGGAGATTTGTACTTTACCTATTTATATTATGTATGAGCACTGCCATCATTGTATTGTTGGGTCCGTTTGGGGTGATTATGGTTGGGCTATTTAGCCTTTTTCTTGGTTTTTAAATGTTTTTAAATCCCTAGTGTTGAGTGATACCTTCCGATATGCAAAGATATCGGTATCGGATTGGATCGGCCGATATCCAAAAAATATCAGATATCGCCGATACCGATACCCGATACAAATGCATATCAATGGGACACAAAATATCGGAATGGTTCCCAGGGTCTGAAGGAGAGGAAACTCTCCTTCAGGCCCTGGGATCCATATTCATGTATAAAATAAAGAATAAAAATAAAAAATATTGATATACTCACCCCTCCAACGGCCCCGGCTCTCACCGGTCCAAGTGTCTGCCTCCGTTCCTAAGAATGCAGGGAGTGAAGGACCTGCGATGACATCGCGGTCTTGTGATTGGTCGCGTGACCGCTCATGTGACCGCTCACGTGACCGCGACGTCATCGAAGGTCCTTCACTCCCTGCATTCTTAGGAACGGAGGCACCGCTAAGAGCCAGGATCCGCCGGAGGGGTGAGTATATCAATATTTTTCATTTTTATTATTTATTTTTTACATGAATATGGATCCCAGGGCCTGAAGGAGAGTCTCCTCTCCTCCAGACCCTGGGAACCATACGCACCGCACACTTCCGATTCCGATTTCCGATATCGCAAAAATATCGGAACTCGGTATCGGAATTCCGATACAGTAAATATCGGCCGATACCCGATATTTGCAGTATCGGAATGCTCAACACTATTGATCCCATGTATGTGCATATCCTTTTTCTTGTCTATTTTTTTGTGCTGTTTTATATGCACTTGGTAGATCTCTGTTGTGTATATTGATGTGGTGCCCGCTATATCTGCTTTTTTTGTAATACGTTCATATTTATATGGTGCTGTATGTTGCTCATTGGTGTCCTTTACCATCATATATATATATATATATATATATATATATATATATATTTTTTTTTTTTTTAAATTGTTTGTCAATATACGTGTGATTGTATTAATAAAGATTTGTCATAAGTTTTTCTACCATAAAACTCCTATGTTTCTCCTTTGTTAGTATTTGGCACGACATTAGCAGGGTTAAAAGCTTATCAGTAATTTCTAATTTTTCCCTCAAAATTTATAAAACCTTTTTTTAGGGACCACATCACATTTGAAGTGACATAGAGGGACCTATATGACAGAAAATACACAAAAGTGGCATCATTTTAAAAACTGCACCCCTGAAAGTGTTCAAAACCATATTCAAGAAATGTATTAACCCTTCGGGTGATTCACAGGAATTAAAGCAATGTGAAAGAAAAAAGCACTATTTGACTTTTGGAATGCAAAATTGTCTAGAATAGATAGCGGATGCAATATTGCATTTTCAGAGCCCCTGATGTGCCCCTGATATGACTAAACAGTTGAACCTCCTCACAACTGACCCCATTTTAGTAACTGCACCCCTCAACAAATGTATTTAGAGCAGTGGTGAGCATCTTGAACCCACAGAATAGAATTTTATAATATTGAGCTGTGAAAATGAAAAACTACCATATTTTTCGGACTATAAGACGTACTGGACCATAAGATGCATCCCAAATTTTGGGGTGGAAAATAGCAGAAAAAAGATTTTTATAGGATGGAAGTCCGCCTTATTGTCAGAATTTAAGGTATCCTACCTGAGAGCCGGCGCTGGTAGAGCAGGGTTACAGAAGGCGTGTGCGCAGATTGAGATCTCGGCGGCCATTTCAATGTGCGCATGCGTAGCCTCCGGCGGCCATTTTCCTGAAGCCTCTGGCGGCCCACATCTTCAGGAAGATGGCCGCAGGGAAACTGGTGATGCACTCTGCTCACCGTGGACACAAGACAGCTGCGCCGCCACATTTCTGTAAGCCTGCATTCGCATTATAAGACACCCCCCCATTTTTCTCCCAAATTTTTTTGGGAAAAAGTGCGTCTTATAGTCCGAAAAATATGGTACATTTTTCCCACAAAAATATTATTTTTGCCCAAAGTTTTCATTTTCACAAGGATAACAGGAGATAATTAAAAATACAGTTTCTTGTGCAATTTCTCTTGAGTACACTGATACCCCATATGTGGTATAAAACTACTGTTTTGGTACACAGCAGGGCTCAGAAGGGAAGGGGTGCCAACTGACTTTTTGTTGTGAATTTGCTTTTTGCTCCCTCTAGTGGTTACTAGTTTTTTGACTCTGGTTTTTCTGTCATTCCTTTTATCCGCACCTGGGTCGTTAGTTAGGGGTGTTGCTATATTAGCTCCCTGGACCTTCAGTTCAATGCCTGGCAACGTAGTTATCAGAGCTAGTCTGCTGTGCTCTTGTCTACTGATCCTGGTTCCAGTTATATCAGCTAAGTCTGCCTTTTGCTTTTTGCTATTTGTTTTGGTTTTGTATTTTTGTCCAGCTTGTTGCAAATCTATATCCTGACCTTTGCTGGAAGCTCTAGGGAGCTGGTGTTCTCCCCCCGGACCGTTAGACGGTTCGGGGGTTCTTGAATTTCCAGTGTGGATTTTGATAGGGTTTTTGTTGACCATATAAGTTATCTTTCTTTATTCTGCTATTAGTAAGCGGGCCTCTCTGTGCTAAACCTGGTTCATTTCTGTGTTTGTCATTTCCTCTTACCTCACCGTCATTATTTGTGGGGGGCTTCTATCCAGCTTTGGGGTCCCCTTCTCTGGAGGCAAGAAAGGTCTTTGTTTTCCTCTACTAGGGGTAGCTAGATTCTCCGGCTGGCGCGTGTCATCTAGAATCAACGTAGGAATGATCCCCGGCTACTTCTAGTGTTGGCGTTAGGAGTAGATATATGGTCAACCCAGTTACCACTGCCCTATGAGCTGGATTTTTGTATTCTGCAGACTTCCACGTTCCTCTGAGACCCTCGCCATTGGGGTCATAACAGTTTGCCAGGCCAGTATTAAATGTTTAATGCATTGCAGAAGAGGGATTATAAGAAAGAAGATTCTGAGTTTTTTTTTTTTTTTTCTTTCTTCTTCCCCTTTACCTCAGAGTGGCTATGCTTGCTGCAGACATGAATGTCCAGACCTTGATTACAAGTGTGGACCAGCTGGCTACTCGTGTGCAGGGCATACAAGACTATGTTATCAGAAATCCTAGGTCAGAACCTAAAATACCGATTCCTGAACTGTTTTCCGGAGACAGGTTTAAGTTTAGGAATTTCGTGAATAATTGTAAATTGTTTTTGTCCCTGAGACCCTGTTCATCAGGAGATTCTGCTCAGCAAGTAAAAATTGTTATTTCGTTCTTACGGGGCGACCCTCAGGATTGGGCTTTTTCGCTGGCGCCAGGAGATCCGGCATTGGCTGATCTTGATGCGTTTTTTCTGGCGCTCGGTTTACTTTATGAGGAACCCAATCTTGAGATTCAGGCAGAAAAGGCCTTGCTGTCTATGTCTCAGGGGCAGGACGAGGCTGAAGTGTATTGCCAAAAATTTCGGAAATGGTCCGTGCTGACACATTGGAACGAGTGTGCACTGGCCGCTAATTTTAGAAATGGCCTTTCTGAAGCCATTAAGAATGTTATGGTGGGTTTTCCCATTCCCACAGGTCTGAATGATACTATGGCACTGGCTATTCAAATTGACCGGCGGTTGCGGGAGCGCAAAACCGCAAATTCCCTCATGGTGTTGTCTGAACAGACACCTAATTCGGTGCAATGTGATAGAAAAACCGCAAATTCCCTCATGGTGTTGTCTGAACAGACACCTGATTTAATGCAATGTGATAGAATCCTGACTAGAAATGA
This sequence comes from Ranitomeya variabilis, assembly GCF_051348905.1. Classification (NCBI taxonomy): domain Eukaryota; kingdom Metazoa; phylum Chordata; class Amphibia; order Anura; family Dendrobatidae; genus Ranitomeya; species Ranitomeya variabilis. The sequence goes on from NC_135233.1 coordinate 69,613,635, forward strand.
GCGGAAAATTCATAGACGCCGGAATGGCTTGTGCTACTACTGTGGTGATTCTACACATGTTATCTCAGCATGCTCTAAACGTATAGCTAAGGTTGTTAGTCCTGTCACCGTTGGTAATTTGCAACCTAAATTTATTCTGTCTGTAACTTTGATTTGCTCATTGTCATCTTATCCTGTCATGGCGTTTGTAGATTCAGGTGCTGCCCTGAGTCTCATGGATCTCTCATTTGCTAAGCGCTGTGGATTTACTCTTGAACCATTAGAAAATCCTATTCCTCTTAGGGGTATTGATGCTACACCATTGGCAGCAAATAAACCGCAGTATTGGACTCAGGTTACCATGTGCATGACTCCTGAACACCGCGAGGTGATACGTTTCCTGGTTTTACATAAAATGCATGATTTGGTTGTTTTAGGGCTGCCATGGTTACAGACCCATAATCCAGTCCTGGACTGGAAGGCTATGTCAGTCTCAAGTTGGGGCTGTCGTGGTATTCATGGGGATTCCCTGCCTGTGTCTATTGCTTCTTCTACGCCTTCGGAAGTTCCGGAGTATTTGTCTGATTATCAGGATGTCTTCAGTGAGTCTGAGTCCAGTGCACTGCCTCCTCATAGGGACTGTGACTGTGCTATAGATTTGATCCCAGGCAGTAAATTTCCTAAGGGAAGACTGTTTAATCTGTCGGTACCTGAACATACCGCTATGCGTTCATATATCAAGGAGTCTCTGGAAAAAGGACATATTCGTCCGTCTTCTTCCCCTCTTGGTGCGGGATTCTTTTTTGTGGCAAAAAAGGACGGATCTTTGAGACCTTGTATTGATTATCGGCTTTTAAATAAGATCACTGTCAAATTTCAGTATCCTTTACCGCTGTTGTCTGACTTGTTTGCCCGGATTAAGGGTGCCAAGTGGTTCACCAAGATAGACCTTCGTGGTGCGTACAACCTTGTGCGCATTAAGCAAGGTGATGAATGGAAAACCGCATTCAATACGCCCGAAGGTCATTTTGAGTACTTGGTGATGCCTTTTGGGCTCTCCAATGCGCCTTCAGTTTTTCAGTCCTTTATGCATGACATTTTCCGGAAGTATCTGGATAAATTTTTGATTGTTTATCTGGATGATATTTTGGTTTTTTCTGATAATTGGGATTCGCATGTGGAGCAGGTCAGGTTGGTCTTTAAAATTTTGCGTGAAAATTCTTTGTTTGTCAAGGGCTCTAAGTGTCTCTTTGGTGTACAGAAGGTTCCCTTTTTGGGGTTCATTTTTTCCCCTTCTGCTGTGGAGATGGACCCAGTCAAGGTCCGAGCTATTCTTGATTGGACTCAGCCCTCGTCAGTTAAGAGTCTTCAGAAGTTCTTGGGCTTCGCTAACTTCTACCGTCATTTTATCGCTAATTTTTCTAGCATTGTGAAACCTTTGACGGATATGACCAAGAAGGGCTCCGATGTAGCTAACTGGGCTCCTGCTGCCGTGGAGGCTTTCCAGGAGTTGAAACGCCGGTTTACTTCGGCGCCTGTTTTGTGCCAGCCTGACGTCTCACTTCCCTTTCAGGTTGAGGTGGATGCTTCGGAAATTGGGGCAGGGGCCGTTTTGTCGCAGAGAGGCCCTGGTTGCTCTGTTATGAAACCTTGTGCCTTTTTCTCTAGGAAGTTTTCGCCTGCCGAGCGAAATTATGATGTGGGCAATCGGGAGTTGTTGGCCATGAAATGGGCATTTGAGGAGTGGCGTCATTGGCTCGAGGGTGCTAAGCATTGTGTGGTGGTCTTGACTGATCACAAAAATCTGATGTATCTCGAGTCTGCTAAACGCCTTAATCCGAGACAGGCCCGCTGGTCATTGTTTTTCTCCCGCTTTGATTTTGTTGTCTCGTATTTACCAGGTTCAAAGAATGTGAAGGCCGATGCTCTTTCTAGGAGCTTTGTGCCTGATGCTCCTGGAGTCGCTGATCCTGTTGGTATTCTTAAAGATGGAGTTATCTTGTCAGCCATTTCTCCGGATCTGCGACGTGTGTTGCAGAGATTTCAGGCTGATAGGCCTGAGTCTTGTCCACCTGACAGACTGTTTGTCCCGGATAAGTGGACCAGCAGAGTCATTTCCGAGGTTCATTCCTCGGTGTTGGCAGGTCACCCGGGAATTTTTGGCACCAGAGATCTGGTGGCCAGGTCCTTTTGGTGGCCTTCCTTGTCAAGGGATGTGCGGTCATTTGTGCAGTCCTGTGGGACTTGTGCTCGAGCTAAGCCTTGCTGTTCTCGTGCCAGCAGTTTGCTCTTGCCCTTGCCTGTCCCGAAGAGACCTTGGACACATATCTCCATGGATTTCATTTCTGATCTTCCGCTATCTCAGGGCATGTCCGTTATCTGGGTGATATGTGATCGCTTCTCCAAGATGGTCCATTTGGTTCCTTTGCCTAAGCTGCCTTCCTCTTCCGATCTGGTTCCTGTGTTTTTCCAGAACGTGGTTCGTTTGCACGGCATCCCTGAGAATATTGTGTCAGACAGAGGATCCCAGTTCGTTTCCAGGTTCTGGCGATCCTTTTGTAGTAGGATGGGCATTGATTTGTCGTTTTCGTCTGCTTTCCATCCTCAGACTAATGGACAGACGGAGCGAACCAATCAGACTTTGGAGGCTTATTTGAGGTGTTTTGTCTCTGCTGATCAGGACGATTGGGTGACATTCTTGCCGTTGGCTGAGTTTGCCCTTAATAATCGGGCTAGTTCCGCCACCTTGGTTTCGCCTTTTTTCTGCAACTCTGGTTTCCATCCTCGCTTTTCTTCGGGTCATGTGGAACCTTCTGACTGTCCTGGGGTGGATTCTGTGGTGGATAGGTTGCAGCAGATCTGGAATCATGTGGTGGACAACTTGAAGTTGTCACAGGAGAAGGCTCAGCGCTTTGCCAACCGCCGCCGCGGTGTGGGTCCCCGACTACGCGTTGGGGATTTGGTGTGGCTTTCTTCCCGCTTTGTTCCTATGAAGGTCTCCTCTCCCAAATTTAAACCTCGTTTTATTGGGCCTTACAAGATATTGGAAATCCTTAATCCTGTATCTTTTCGTCTGGATCTTCCTGTGTCGTTTGCTATTCACAATGTATTTCATAGGTCCTTGTTGCGGCGGTACATTGTGCCTGTAGTTCCTTCTGCTGAGCCTCCTGCTCCGGTGTTGGTTGAGGGCGAGTTGGAGTACGTGGTGGAGAAGATCTTGGATTCTCGCCTCTCCAGGCGGAGGCTTCAGTACCTGGTCAAGTGGAAGGGCTATGGTCAGGAGGATAATTCCTGGGTGGTCGCCTCGGATGTTCATGCGGCCGATTTAGTTCGTGCCTTTCATGCCGCTCATCCTGATCGCCCTGGTGGTCGTGGTGAGGGTTCGGTGACCCCTCACTAAGGGGGGGGTACTGTTGTGAATTTGCTTTTTGCTCCCTCTAGTGGTTACTAGTTTTTTGACTCTGGTTTTTCTGTCATTCCTTTTATCCGCACCTGGGTCGTTAGTTAGGGGTGTTGCTATATTAGCTCCCTGGACCTTCAGTTCAATGCCTGGCAACGTAGTTATCAGAGCTAGTCTGCTGTGCTCTTGTCTACTGATCCTGGTTCCAGTTATATCAGCTAAGTCTGCCTTTTGCTTTTTGCTATTTGTTTTGGTTTTGTATTTTTGTCCAGCTTGTTGCAAATCTATATCCTGACCTTTGCTGGAAGCTCTAGGGAGCTGGTGTTCTCCCCCCGGACCGTTAGACGGTTCGGGGGTTCTTGAATTTCCAGTGTGGATTTTGATAGGGTTTTTGTTGACCATATAAGTTATCTTTCTTTATTCTGCTATTAGTAAGCGGGCCTCTCTGTGCTAAACCTGGTTCATTTCTGTGTTTGTCATTTCCTCTTACCTCACCGTCATTATTTGTGGGGGGCTTCTATCCAGCTTTGGGGTCCCCTTCTCTGGAGGCAAGAAAGGTCTTTGTTTTCCTCTACTAGGGGTAGCTAGATTCTCCGGCTGGCGCGTGTCATCTAGAATCAACGTAGGAATGATCCCCGGCTACTTCTAGTGTTGGCGTTAGGAGTAGATATATGGTCAACCCAGTTACCACTGCCCTATGAGCTGGATTTTTGTATTCTGCAGACTTCCACGTTCCTCTGAGACCCTCGCCATTGGGGTCATAACACTTTTGGAGTGCAAAATTGACTAACGCAGTGCGTTTTACCTGCAGATTTTTCAAATCCGCAACGTGGGCACATAGCCTTAGGGTTAGAGTTGCAATTAGAGTTAGGGTTGGAATTAGGGTTAAGACTAGGGTTAGGGGTGTGTTGGGGTGAGGGTTGGGATTAGGGTTAGGGGTGTGTTGGGGTTAGTGTTGGAGTTAGAATTGAGGGGTTTCCACTGTTTAGGCACATCAGGGGGTCTCCAAACGCGACATGGCGCCACCATTGATTCCAGCCAATCTTGCGTTGAAAAAGTCAAATGGTGCTCTCTCCCTTCCGAGCCTCGACGTGTGCCCAAACAGTGGTTTATCCCACATATGGTGTACGAGCATACTCAGGAGAAACTGGACAACAAATTTCGGGGACAAACAGAGAAATGATCCAGCTGGAAGTGGAGGCAGTTCAGACTTTGTGAGACTTTATTAGACAACTAAAGCGATAGTTTTTCAAAAAGAAAAATGTTTACATAGCAAACACCTGGCACACCAGTGCCTCCACTTCCAGCTGGATCATTTCTCTGTTTGTCTTCATTTGCTGTGGGCGCTCACCCCGAACCGTGCTGGGCGTTGGCAGGTCTGGGGATTTCGTCTAAGACCGGTAAGCTGACTACATTCCTTTTTTCTTTTGCAACAAATTTCGGGGTCCAATTTCTCCTGTAACCCTTGCGAAAATAAAAAATTGCGGGCTAAAAAAATATTTTTGAGGAAAGAAAAATGATTTTTTATTTTCACGGCTCTGCGTTATAAACTTCTGTGAAGCACTTGGGGGTTCAAAGTGCTCACCACACATCTAGATAAGTTCCTTTGGGGGTCTAGTTTCCAAAATGGGGTCACTTGTGGGGGGTTTCTACTGTTTAGGTACATCAGGGGCTCTGCAAAACGCAACGTGATGCCCGCAGAGCATTCCATCAAAGTCTGCATTTCAAAACGTCACTACTTCACTTCCGAGCCCCGGCATGTGCCCAAACAGTGGTTTACCCCCACATATGGGGTATCAGCTGTGATATATGTGATGCAGTAACCCCTGTAACAGGTAGGGGGTGCTGCATGATCTCCCCAGTATGCGCTTGGATACGTGATGGTATAGAGAGGAAGTTTGGCAGGGTTGTGAATGGCCAATATGTGTGTTGCAGAGGAGGTTACTCTGCACTGTCAATCTGAGTGTAAGTTGGTCTGCTGGGACCTGTAGTCCCTCAAGAGTTTGTGTTATGTGTGTAGTTCTCATGGGAGATTGGCAGGGCTAGTCATGAGAGATGGGAGGGTCAGACTAGCCACACACACACTCCCACCCAGGGGAGTGGTTACCAGTATGTAACGTGACCAGGGTGTGGGTCAGTGTTCGTTGTGAGCTCCCTGTGTGTGGAGCTGAGAGGTGTGTCCGGTAGGTCCTGTGTGGTTCCTGTGTATGGACCTGACCGGAGACGGTCGGTGCTGGATTGTCCTAGGAATGACTAGGGTCCTGTGAGCACCTGAGACCGAGGAACCTGATGTACGGATGGTGCTGGATTGTCCTAGGAATGACTAGGGTCCTGCAAGCACCTGAGACGGATGGTGCTGGATTGTCCTAGGAATGACTAGGGTCCTGCAAGCACCTGAGACGGTCGGTGTTGGATTGTCCTAGGAATGACTAGGGTCCTGCAAGCACCTGAGACCGTGAGACTTGGCTTCGGGTGGCCTGGGTATTGGACGTTCCCGGCTGGGGAAGGACGTCCTGAAGAATACCCGGACTAGGCCACCAGGCAGGGTCCTGGCTACCTGGGTGTTGGGAGGTCCTGCGGCGAGGACCGGATCCCTGAATAGCACGAGGTGAGGACCGGGATCTGCGGAGCCAGGGACAGTTACTGTGTGGGGAAGCTGGAGTCCTTCGGTGAGGTCTGGACTGACTACTGGGTGCCGACCAGGCAAGTTGGGGATCCCCGTTAGGCAGCTTACCCAGAAGAGTGTTAACGGAGTGTGGGGAAGCTGGAGTCCTTCGGTGAGGTCTGGACTGACTACTGTGTATTGACCAGGCAAGTTGGTGATCCCCGTTAGGCAGCTTACCCAGAAGAGGTTAACGGAGTCGGAATGAGGAGCAGGAGCTCCCGTCAGGTACCAAAGAGACTGTTGGTGCCTGTTGTGTTTTATGTGATATAAGTAATGAACTTTGCATAACCCGGTTTATGGCATATTCAATAAACCGCATGGACTGTTTTGTTAGAAAATTGTGCCTGGCTACATTAATCCCGCGCCAAGTGAGTGTCCCCCAATACACTCAGTAAGAAAAGTCTTACATTGTCTTACATGTGGTGGAGAATTTTGGCAACGATCCAGGTGGCACACGTGGAGTTAATTGTTGTGGCAGAGCCACGAAGGTGACAAGCGTCTAGCTGTAACTCGGCGGGGTTACGAAGGTGACAAGCGTCTAGCTGTAACTCGGCGGGGTTACGAAGGTGACAAGCGTCTGCTGTGACTCGGCGGGGTCACGAAGGTGACAAGTGGCAGTGGTGGAGCCATGCAGAGCCGTGTGGAGAGTAGCCGCGGTTGCAGCGAGAGGTTCCGTAGCAGCCAGAGCTGCAGTGACAGCAGCGGTGACTTGTGGTTTGCTGCCGGTTATGTGTGACTGCAGCGTGAGCTGTGGCAGTGCCAGCAGGTGCTGGTGAAGAGTCGGAAAAAAAAAAAAAAAAGGGACATTTTTTTTCTGTTTGCAGACTCTTAAAGGGCCAGAGTCACATTAGTGTATTGTGTGAACTGGGGTCTGAGTATCGTGGGGAAGTCCACGGGGTGTATCCCAGGGAAGGGTCTATCCCAAATTGTGAGCGGTGTCCCAAATGAAGATGGTTGTCCAAAAAGGGGCGGAGTCCTAAAAAGGGGCGGTAACCCGAATAGGGGTAGTAGCCCAAAAAGGGGTGGAATCTCAAGAGGGGGCTATATCCCGAACAGGGGTGGTGTCAAAAAACAGAGCACTTGTCCAAAAAAGGGGCGGGACCAAAGAAAATGATAAACGTGCCCAACTTACGGACATGCCACCTGAAGTGTGCCACAATGCGACTGGTAGTGGTCTGGTGGATGAAATAAGTGGAGCTGACACCCAGACAGAGAAGGACTTGCGGGATCTTCGTACTCTGGGTGGTGACTATGACAAGTCATGGCCAGTAATAGGCGCTGGAGAGGAGTATGACCCTGGGCTATCAGACGTACTGACACAGAGAGACGACAGGGCTCCACAGGCTGAAGTCATGACAGCAGGGGCAGCCATTCCAGAAGTTGTGACCTGTTTAGAAAGGGACGGCTGGTTCCTGGATGACAGATCGGGTGGTGGTGACTCCCAATCAGACGGTGACGAAGGCGGTAAAGAGGGCAGTAAGACTGACTCTGGTATAAGGAGCAAAACTTCCTCCCGTCGCCGAAGACGTAAAAGAGGCAAAGGGGCTGAACCAGTTGCGCCTTGTGAAGATTTGATGGGAGATACGGAAGACCTGGAGTGTGTGAAGTACTCTGAAGTCCCTGTGAATCAGGACGAAGCTAGGGTTGTCACTACTGAAGCCCTAGAGAGGGTTGAACCCGTTAGTGAAGAGATAGGAAGATCTCTGAAGAGGCAGAGTGTGGGTGAGCAAACTGACCCATCTGAAATAGAGCTGATTAAAGAGACAGTGAAAGAACATGTCGAACGAGAAAGGGTCCTGAGACAAGAGGCTGAGCACAGGGTGAATGAGCTGGAGAAGGAAGTCTCGGAGCTCAGAGGTCACCTGTTAACCTGGCAAGGTGTGAACAAAGCCTTAAGGGAAGATGTGGAAGGGCTCAGAGAAGCATTAAGTGGTCTTCTACAAGAGAAGAAGATGCTGGTCGAAGACTCACATCTGCTAATGCCCATCTTGACCAGGGGTCTGGAAGAGGGTAAAGCTGAAGAAGAGTGGGCGTTAAGAGCCGAACAAGATAGTCACCCGGTTGTGGCAGATGTCTTGTCGGAAAGGTCGATGGCAAAACAGGGGCCATCCGTTCCTGAAGAAAGTGAGAATCCACTCGTCAAGTGTGTGATAGATGTACCCGAAGAGGCGCAAGATGCATGTACCGGTGAGGGTGTGCATGAAGCCTTCAAAAGGCAGTAGAAGCGTGTAGTGTGCATTGGGCACTAGAGACAAAACAGTGGTGAGTGACTTAGGTGGGAGACCTGGTAGAAAAAATGTGGTGACTAAAGATTTGGTGACACAGACAGACTGTGACTTAAGGGCCAAAGCTCAAGGCCTACGTGATGACCGCAGGGAGCGGGGTAAACCCAACATGGGTATGATTATGAGTGTTGTTCAAAACCGACTGAGACGGTCTTCTCGACTGGTAGGGCGAGGTAGTGTGTGTGACCTGTCTCGAGGTTTCGGGTGTTTGACAGGTGTTCAACCCTACAGGTGTGAACAGAGGGGGGGGATATGTGATATATGTGATGCAGTAACCCCTGTAACAGGTAGGGGGCGCTGCATGATCTCCCCAGTATGCGCTTGGATACGTGATGGTATAGAGAGGAAGTTTGGCAGGGTTGTGAATGGCCAATATGTGTCTTGCAGAGGAGGTTACTCTGCACTGTCAATCTGAGTGTAAGTTGGTCTGCTGGGACCTGTAGTCCCTCAAGAGTTTGTGTTATGTGTGTAGTTCTCATGGGAGATTGGCAGGGCTAGTCATGAGAGATGGGAGGGTCAGACTAGCCACACACACACTCCCACCCAGGGGAGTGGTTACCAGTATGTAACGTGACCAGGGTGTGGGTCAGTGTTCGTTGTGAGCTCCCTGTGTGTGGAGCTGAGAGGTGTGTCCGGTAGGTCCTGTGTGGTTCCTGTGTATGGACCTGACCGGAGACGGTCGGTGCTGGATTGTCCTAGGAATGACTAGGGTCCTGTGAGCACCTGAGACCGAGGAACCTGATGTACGGATGGTGCTGGATTGTCCTAGGAATGACTAGGGTCCTGCAAGCACCTGAGACGGATGGTGCTGGATTGTCCTAGGAATGACTAGGGTCCTGCAAGCACCTGAGACGGTCAGTGTTGGATTGTCCTAGGAATGACTAGGGTCCTGCAAGCACCTGAGACCGTGAGATATGGCTTCGGGTGGCCTGGGTATTGGACGTTCCCGGCTGGGGAAGGACGTCCTGAAGAATACCCGGACTAGGCCACCAGGCAGGGTCCTGGCTACCTGGGTGTTGGGAGGTCCTGCGGCGAGGACCGGATCCCTGAATAGCACGAGGTGAGGACCGGGATCTGCGGAGCCAGGGACAGTTACTGTGTGGGGAAGCTGGAGTCCTTCGGTGAGGTCTGGACTGACTACTGGGTGCCGACCAGGCAAGTTGGGGATCCCCGTTAGGCAGCTTACCCAGAAGAGTGTTAACGGAGTGTGGGGAAGCTGGAGTCCTTCGGTGAGGTCTGGACTGACTACTGTGTATTGACCAGGCAAGTTGGTGATCCCCGTTAGGCAGCTTACCCAGAAGAGGTTAACGGAGTCGGCATGAGGAGCAGGAGCTCCCGTCAGGTACCAAAGAGACTGTTGGTGCCTGTTGTGTTTTATGTGATATAAGTAATGAACTTTGCATAACCCGGTTTATGGCATATTCAATAAACCGCATGGACTGTTTTGTTAGAAAATTGTGCCTGGCTACATTAATCCCGCGCCAAGTGAGTGTCCCCCAATACACTCAGTAAGAAAAGTCTTACATTGTCTTACACAGCGTACTCACGAGAAACTGGAAAACTACTTTTGTGGTCAAATTTCTCCTGTTACCCTTGGGAAAATAAAAAATTCTGGGCTAAAAAATTATTTTTGAGGAAAGAAAACGTATTTATTATTTTCACGGCTCTGCCTTATAAACTTCTGTGAAGCACTTGGGGGTTCAAAGTGCTCACCACACATCTAGATAAGTTCCGTTGGGGGTCTAGTTTCCAAAATGGGGTCACTTGTGGGGGGTTTCTACTGTTTAGGGGCTCTGCAAACGCAACGTGACCCCCCGCAGAGCATTCCATCAAAGTCTGCATTTCAAAACGTCACTTGTTATGGTTCTCAATGGCAAGAGAACATAGCCCAGCAAACATACGAACTAGCTCTTGGAAGGATGGAAACTAAACTGACCATGAACTAAACCTGCCGCACAACTAACAGTAGCCGGGTAGCGTAGCCTGCGTTTTATCCCTAGACGCCCAGCGCCGGCCGGAGGACTAACTAATCCTGGCAGAGGAAAATACAGTCCTGGCTCACCTCTAGAGAAATTTCCCCGAAAGGCAGACAGAGGCCCCCACATACACTCACCGGCCACTTTATTAGGTACACCTGTCCAACTTCTTGTTAACACTTAATTTCTAATCAGCCAATCACATGGCGGCAACTCAGTGCATTTAGGCATGTAGACATGGTCAAGACAATCTCCTGCAGTTCAAACCGAGCATCAGTATGGGGAAGAAAGGTGATTTGAGTGCCTTTGAACGTGGCATGGTTGTTGGTGCCAGAAGGGCTGGTCTGAGTATTTCATAAACTGCTGATCTACTGGGATTTTCACGCACAACCATCTCTAGGGTTTACAGAGAATGGTCCGAAAAAGAAAAAAAATCCAGTGAGCGGCAGCTCTGTGGGCGGAAATGCCTTGTTGATGCCAGAGGTCAGAGGAGAATGGGCAGACTGGTTCGAGCTGATAGAAAGGCAACAGTGACTCAAATCGCCACCCGTTACAACCAAGGTAGGCCTAAGAGCATCTCTGAACGCACAGTGCGTCGAACTTTGAGGCAGATGGGCTACAGCAGCAGAAGACCACACCGGGTACCACTCCTTTCAGCTAAGAACAGGAAACTGAGGCTACAATTTGTACAAGCTCATCGAAATTGGACAGTAGAAGATTGGAAAAACGTTGCTTGGTCTGATGAGTCTCGATTTCTGCTGCGACATTCGGATGGTAGGGTCAGAATTTGGCGTAAACAACATGAAAGCATGGATCCATCCTGCCTTGTATGGAGCATCTTTGGGATGTGCAGCCGACAAATCTGCGGCAACTGTGTGATGCCATCATGTCAATATGGACCAAAATCTCTGAGGAATGCTTCCAGCACCTTGTTGAATCTATGCCACGAAGAATTGAGGCAGTTCTGAAGGCAAAAGGGGGTCCAACCCGTTACTAGCATGGTGTACCTAATAAAGTGGCCGGTGAGTGTATATTGGCGGTGATTTTAGATGAAAATGACAAACGTAGTATGAAAATAGGTTTAGCAAAATCGAGGTCCGCTTACTAGATAGCAGGAAGACAGAAAGGGCACTTTCATGGTCAGCTGAAAACCCTATCAAAACACATCCTGAAATTACTTTAAGACTCTAGTATTAACTCATAACATCAGAGTGGCAATTTCAGATCACAAGAGCTTTCCAGACACAGAAACGAAACTGCAGCTGTGAACTGGAACAAAATGCAAAAAACAAACAAGGACAAAAGTCCACTTAGCTGGGAGTTGTCTAGAAGCAGGAACATGCACAGAAAGGCTTCTGATTACAATGTTGACCGGCATGGAAGTGACAGAGGAGCAAGGTTAAATAGCGACTCCCACATCCTGATGGGAACAGGTGAACAGAGGGGATGATGCACACAAGTTCAATTCCACCAGTGGCCACCGGGGGAGCCCAAAATCCAATTTCACAACAGTACCCCCCCTCAAGGAGGGGGCACCGAACCCTCACCAGAACCACCAGGGCGATCAGGATGAGCCCTATGAAAGGCACGGACCAGATCGGAGGCATGAACATCAGAGGCAGTCACCCAAGAATTATCCTCCTGACCGTATCCCTTCCATTTGACCAGATACTGGAGTTTCCGTCTGGAAATACGGGAGTCCAAGATTTTTTCCACAACGTACTCCAACTCGCCCTCAACCAACACCGGAGCAGGAGGCTCAACGGAAGGCACAACCGGTACCTCATACCTGCGCAATAATGACCGATGAAAAACATTATGAATAGAAAAAGATGCAGGGAGGTCCAAACGGAAGGACACAGGGTTAAGAATCTCCAATATCTTGTACGGGCGGATGAACCGAGGCTTAAACTTAGGAGAAGAAACCCTCATAGGGACAAAACGAGAAGACAACCACACCAAGTCCCCGACACAAAGCCGAGGACCAACCCGACGCCGGCGGTTGGCAAAAAGCTGAGTCTTCTCCTGGGACAACTTCAAATTGTCCACTACCTGCCCCCAAATCTGATGCAACCTCTCCACCACAGCATCCACTCCAGGACAATCCGAAGATTCCACCTGACCGGAGGAAAATCGAGGATGAAACCCCGAATTACAGAAAAAAGGAGACACCAAGGTGGCAGAGCTGGCCCGATTATTGAGGGCAAACTCCGCTAAAGGCAAAAAAGCAACCCAATCATCCTGATCTGCAGACACAAAACACCTCAAATATGTCTCCAAGGTCTGATTCGTCCGCTTGGTCTGGCCATTAGTCTGAGGATGGAAAGCAGACGAGAAAGACAAATCTATGCCCATCCTAGCACAGAATGCCCGCCAAAATCTAGACACGAATTGGGTTCCTCTGTCAGAAACAATATTCTCCGGAATACCATGCAAACGAACCACATTTTGAAAAAACAGAGGAACCAACTCGGAAGAAGAGGGCAACTTAGGCAGGGGAACCAAATGGACCATCTTAGAGAAACGGTCGCACACCACCCAGATGACAGACATCTTCTGAGAAACAGGAAGATCTGAAATAAAATCCATCGAGATGTGCGTCCAAGGCCTCTTCGGGATAGGCAAGGGCAACAACAATCCACTAGCCCGAGAACAACAAGGCTTGGCCCGAGCACAAACGTCACAAGACTGCACAAAGCCTCGTACATCTCGTGACAGGGAAGGCCACCAGAAGGACCTTGCCACCAAATCCCTGGTACCAAAGATTCCAGGATGACCTGCCAACGCAGAAGAATGAACCTCAGAAATGACTTTACTGGTCCAATCATCAGGAACAAACAGTCTACCAGGTGGGCAACGATCAGGTCTATCCGCCTGAAACTCCTGCAAGGCCCGCCGCAGGTCTGGAGAAACGGCAGACAATATCACTCCATCCTTAAGGATACCTGTAGGTTCAGAATTACCAGGGGAGTCAGGCTCAAAACTCCTAGAAAGGGCATCCGCCTTAACATTCTTAGAACCCGGTAGGTATGACACCACAAAATTAAACCGAGAGAAAAACAACGACCAGCGCGCCTGTCTAGGATTCAGGCGTCTGGCGGACTCAAGATAAATTAAATTTTTGTGGTCGGTCAATACCACCACCTGATGTCTAGCCCCCTCAAGCCAATGACGCCACTCCTCAAAAGCCCACTTCATGGCCAAAAGCTCCCGATTCCCAATATCATAATTCCGCTCGGCGGGCGAAAATTTACGAGAAAAAAAAGCACAAGGTTTCATCACGGAGCAGTCGGAACTTCTCTGCGACAAAACCGCCCCAGCTCCGATTTCAGAAGCGTCGACCTCAACCTGAAAAGGAAGAGCAACATCAGGCTGACGCAACACAGGGGCGGAAGAAAAGCGGCGCTTAAGCTCCCGAAAGGCCTCCACAGCAGCAGGGGACCAATCAGCAACATCAGCACCCTTCTTAGTCAAATCAGTCAATGGTTTAACAACATCAGAAAAACCAGCAATAAATCGACGATAAAAGTTAGCAAAGCCCAAAAATTTCTGAAGACTCTTAAGAGAAGAGGGTTGCGTCCAATCACAAATAGCCTGAACCTTGACAGGATCCATCTCGATGGAAGAGGGGGAAAAAATGTATCCCAAGAAGGAAATCTTTTGCACCCCAAAAACGCACTTAGAACCCTTCACACACAAGGAATTAGACCGCAAAACCTGAAAAACCCTCCTGACCTGCTGGACATGAGAGTCCCAGTCATCCGAAAAAATCAGAATATCATCCAGATACACAATCATAAATTTATCCAAATAATCACGGAAAATGTCATGCATAAAGGACTGAAAGACTGAAGGGGCATTTGAAAGGCCAAAAGGCATCACCAAATACTCAAAGTGGCCCTCGGGCGTATTAAATGCGGTTTTCCACTCATCCCCCTGCTTAATTCGCACCAAATTATACGCCCCACGGAGATCTATCTTAGAGAACCACTTGGCCCCCTTTATGCGAGCAAACAAATCAGTCAGCAGTGGCAACGGATATTGATATTTAACCGTGATTTTATTCAAAAGCCGATAATCAATACACGGCCTCAAAGAGCCATCTTTCTTAGACACAAAGAAAAAACCGGCTCCTAAGGGAGATGACGAAGGACGAATATGTCCCTTTTCCAAGGACTCCTTTATATATTCTCGCATAGCAGCATGTTCAGGCACAGACAGATTAAATAAACGACCCTTAGGGTATTTACTACCCGGAATCAAATCTATGGCACAATCGCACTCCCGGTGCGGAGGTAATGAACCAAGCTTAGGTTCTTCAAAAACATCACGATAGTCAGACAAGAATTCAGGAATCTCAGAGGGAATAGATGATGAAATGGAAACCAAAGGTACGTCCCCATGCATCCCCTTACATCCCCAGCTTAACACAGACATAGCTTTCCAGTCGAGGACTGGGTTATGAGATTGCAGCCATGGCAATCCAAGCACCAACACATCATGTAGATTATACAGCACAAGAAAGCGAATAATCTCCTGATGATCCGGATTAATCCGCATAGTTACTTGTGTCCAGTATTGTGGTTTATTACTAGCCAATGGGGTGGAGTCAATCCCCTTCAGAGGTATAGGAGTTTCAAGAGGCTCTAAATCATACCCACAGCGTTTGGCAAAGGACCAATCCATAAGACTCAAAGCGGCGCCAGAGTCGACATAGGCGTCCGCGGTAATAGATGATAAAGAACAAATCAGGGTCACAGATAGAATAAACTTAGACTGAAAAGTGCCAATTGAAACTGACTTATCAAGCTTCTTAGTACGCTTAGAGCATGCTGATATAACATGAGTAGAATCACCACAATAAAAGCACAACCCATTTTTTCGTCTAAAATTCTGCCGTTCGCTTCTGGACAGAATTCTATCACATTGCATATTCTCTGGCGTCTTCTCAGTAGACACCGCCAACTGGTGCACAGGTTTGCGCTCCCGCAGACGTCTATCGATCTGGATAGCCATTGTCATGGACTCATTCAGACCCGCAGGCACAGGGAACCCCACCATAACATCCTTAATGGCATCAGAGAGACCCTCTCTGAAATTCGCCGCCAGGGCGCACTCATTCCACTGAGTAAGCACAGACCATTTACGGAATTTTTGGCAATATATTTCAACTTCATCTTGCCCCTGAGATAGGGACATCAAGGCTTTTTCCGCCTGAAGCTCTAAATGAGGTTCCTCATAAAGCAACCCCAAGGCCAGAAAAAACGCATCCACATTGAGCAACGCAGGATCCCCTGGAGCCAATGCAAAAGCCCAATCTTGAGGGTCGCCCCGGAGCAAAGAAATCACAATCCTGACCTGCTGAGCAGGATCTCCAGCAGAGCGAGATTTCAGGGACAAAAACAACTTGCAATTATTTTTGAAATTTTGAAAGCAAGATCTATTCCCCGAGAAAAATTCAGGCAAAGGAATTCTAGGTTCAGATATAGGAACATGAACAACACAGTCTTGTAAATTTTGAACTTTGGTGGTGAGATTATTCAAACCTGCAGCTAAACTCTGAATATCCATTTTAAACAGGTGAACACAGAGCCATTCCAGGATTAGAAGGAGAGAGAGAGAGGAAGGCTGCAATATAGGCAGACTTGCAAGTGATTCAATTGGAAGCACACTCAGAACTGAAGGAAAAAAAAAAAAAAAAATCTTCAGCAGACTTCTTTTTTCTCTCCTTTCTCTGCCAATTAATTTAACCCTTTGCTGGCCGGTCAAACTGTTATGGTTCTCAATGGCAAGAGAACATAGCCCAGCAAACATACGAACTAGCTCTTGGAAGGATGGAAACTAAACTGACCATGAACTAAACCTGCCGCACAACTAACAGTAGCCGGGTAGCGTAGCCTGCGTTTTATCCCTAGACGCCCAGCGCCGGCCGGAGGACTAACTAATCCTGGCAGAGGAAAATACAGTCCTGGCTCACCTCTAGAGAAATTTCCCCGAAAGGCAGACAGAGGCCCCCACATATATTGGCGGTGATTTTAGATGAAAATGACAAACGTAGTATGAAAATAGGTTTAGCAAAATCGAGGTCCGCTTACTAGATAGCAGGAAGACAGAAAGGGCACTTTCATGGTCAGCTGAAAACCCTATCAAAACACATCCTGAAATTACTTTAAGACTCTAGTATTAACTCATAACATCAGAGTGGCAATTTCAGATCACAAGAGCTTTCCAGACACAGAAACGAAACTGCAGCTGTGAACTGGAACAAAATGCAAAAAACAAACAAGGACAAAAGTCCACTTAGCTGGGAGTTGTCTAGAAGCAGGAACATGCACAGAAAGGCTTCTGATTACAATGTTGACCGGCATGGAAGTGACAGAGGAGCAAGGTTAAATAGCGACTCCCACATCCTGATGGGAACAGGTGAACAGAGGGGATGATGCACACAAGTTCAATTCCACCAGTGGCCACCGGGGGAGCCCAAAATCCAATTTCACAACAGTCACTACTTCACTTCCGAGCCCCGGCATATGCCCAAACAGTGGTTTACCCCCACATATGGGGTATCAGCATACTCAGGAGAAACTGGACAACAACTTTCGTGGTCAAATTTCTCCTGTTACCCTTGGGAAATTTTTTTTTATTTTCATGGCTCTGCATTATATACTTCTGTGAAGCATTTTGGGGTTCAAAGTGCTCACTACACATCAAGATTAGTTCCTTGGGAGGTCTAATTTCCCAAATGGGGTCAGGTGTTGGGGAGCTCCAATGTTTAGGCACACAGGGGCTCTCCAAAGGCGACATGGTGTCAGCTAATGATTGGAGCTAATTTTCCATTCAAAAAGCCAAATGGCGTGCCTTCCCTTTCGAGCCCTGCCGTGCGCCCAAACAGTGGTTTACCTGTTATGACCCCAATGGCAGAGGGTCTCTGCAATAAATACCAAGTCTGCAAACACAAAAAAACAGCTCATAGGGCAGTGGTAACTGGGCTGACCGTATATCTAATCCTAGCACCACAAATAGCAGCAGCCGGGGAACGTGCCTACGTTGGTTCTAGACGTCTCGCGCCAGCCGGAGAACTAACTAACCCTAGAAGGGAAAAGATAGACCTTTCTTGCCTCCAGAGAAAAGACCCCAAAAGTTGGATACAAGCCCCCCACAAATAATAACGGTGAGGTAAGAAGAAAAGACAAACGTAAGAATGAACTAGGTATTTAGCAAAGAGAGGCCCACTGACTAATAGCAGAATATAGTAAGATGACTTATACGGTCAGCAAAAACCCTATCAAAAATATCCATGCTGGATATTCAAGAACCCCCGAACCGTCTAACGGCCCGGGGGGAGAATACCAGCCCCCTAGAGCTTCCAGCAAAATCAGGAATCACATTTAGTACAAGATGGACAAAAAATAAGAGCAATACAAATAACCAAAATACAAGGAAGCAGGACTTAGCTTAATTTAGCATAAACCAGGACCAGCAGACAGGAGCAAACAGAAAGGACTGATTACAACGATGCCAGGCACCAGACTAAGAATTCAGGAAGTTCATATAGCAACACCCCTGGACTAACGACCCAGGTGGGTGCCAAACTAGGGAAAGACAATCTCAGAGTCATACCACTAGTGACCACAAGAGGGAGCCAAAAAAGTCTAATTCACAACAGTACCCCCCCTTTAAGGAGGGGTCACCGAACCCTCACCAAGACCACCAGGGCGATCAGGATGAGTAGCGTGAAAGGCACGAACTAAATCGGCCGCATGCACATCAGAGGCAAGCACCCAGGAATTATCCTCCTGACCATAGCCCTTCCACTTGACCAGATACTGAAGACTCCGTCTGGAGAGACGAGAATCCAAGATTTTCTCCACCACGTACTCCAACTCGCCCTCAACCAACACCGGAGCAGGAGGCTCAACAGAGGGAACCACAGGTACAACGTAAAGCCGCAACAAAGACCTATGGATCACGTTGTGAATGGCAAACGACACCGGAAGATCCAAGCGAAAGGACACAGGATTAAGGATTTCCAATATCTTGTAAGGACCGATGAAGCGAGGCTTGAATTTAGGAGAGGAGACCTTCATAGGAACAAATCGAGAAGACAGCCATACCAAATCCCCAACACGAAGTCGGGGACCCACACCGCGGCGGCGGTTGGCAAAACGCTGAGCCTTCTCCTGTGACAACTTCAAGTTGTCCACCACATGACTCCAAATCTGCTGCAACCTATCCACCACAGAATCTACCCCAGGACAGTCAGAAGGCTCCACATGTCCAAAGGAAAAACGAGGATGGAAACCAGAGTTGCAGAAAAATGGCGAGACCAAAGTAGCGGAACTAGCCCGATTATTAAGGGCAAACTCAGCCAACGGCAAGAAGGTCACCCAATCATCCTGATCCGCAGAAACAAAACACCTCAAATAAGCCTCCAAAGTTTGATTAGTTCGCTCCGTTTGTCCATTAGTCTGAGGATGAAAGGCAGACGAAAACGACAAATCAATGCCCATCTTAGCACAAAAGGATCGCCAGAACCTGGAAACAAACTGGGATCCTCTGTCAGACACGATATTCTCAGGAATGCCGTGTAAACGAACCACATTCTGAAAGAACAAAGGAACCAGGTCGGAAGAGGAAGGCAGCTTAGGCAAAGATACCAAATGGACCATCTTGGAAAAGCGATCACATACCACCCAGATGACAGACATGCCCTGAGACACCAGAAGATCTGAAATGAAATCTATGGAAATGTGTGTCCAAGGCCTCTTCGGGACAGGCAAGGGCAAGAGCAACCCGCTGGCACGAGAACAGCAAGGCTTAGCTCGAGCACAAGTCCCACAGGACTGCACAAATGACCGCACATCCCGTGACAAGGAAGGCCACCAAAAGGACCTAGCCACCAAATCTCTGGTGCCAAAAATTCCCAGATGCCCTGCCAACACCGAGGAATGAACCTCGGAAATGACTCTGCTGGTCCACTTATCAGGAACAAACAGTTTGTCAGGTGGACAATAGTCAGGTCTACCAGCCTGAAATCTCTGCAACACACGTCGCAAATCCGGAGAAATGGCTGACAAGATTACTCCCTCTTTAAGAATACCAACTGGTTCTGCGACTCCAGGAGAGTCAGGCACAAAGCTCCTTGAAAGAGCATCAGCCTTCACATTCTTTGAACCTGGTAAATACGAGACCACAAAGTCAAAACGGGAGAAAAACAATGACCAACGGGCCTGTCTAGGATTCAGGCGTTTAGCAGACTCGAGATACATCAGATTTTTGTGATCAGTCAAGACCACCACACGATGATTAGCACCCTTGAGCCAATGACGCCACTCCTCAAATGCCCACTTCATGGCCAGCAACTCCCGATTGCCAACATCATTATTCCGCTCAGCAGGCGAAAACTTCCTAGAAAAAAAAGCACATGGTCTCATTACAGAGCAACCAGGGCCTCTCTGCGACAAAACGGCTCCTGCCCCAATCTCAGAAGCATCCACTTCAACCTGAAAGGGAAGTGAGACATCAGGCTGGCACAAAACAGGCGCTGAAGTAAACCGGCGCTTCAACTCTTGGAAAGCCTCCACGGCTGCAGGAGCCCAGTTAGCAACATCAGAACCTTTCTTGGTCATATCCGTCAAAGGTTTAACAACGCTAGAAAAATTAGCGATAAAACGACGGTAGAAGTTAGCAAAGCCCAAAAACTTCTGAAGACTCTTAACTGACGTGGGTTGAGTCCAATCATGAATAGCTCGGACCTTGACTGGGTCCATCTCCACCGCAGAAGGGGAGAAAATAAAACCCAAAAAGGGAACCTTCTGTACTCCAAAGAGACACTTTGAGCCCTTAACAAGCAAAGCATTCTCACGCAAAACCTGAAACACCATCCTGACCTGCTCTACATGCGAGTCCCAATCATCAGAAAAAACCAGAATATCATCCAGATAAACAATCATAAATTTATCCAGATACTTCCGGAAAATATCATGCATAAAGGACTGAAACACTGAAGGAGCATTAGAGAGCCCAAAAGGCATCACCAAGTACTCAAAATGACCTTCGGGCGTATTAAATGCAGTTTTCCATTCATCTCCTTGCTTAATGCGCACAAGGTTGTACGCACCACGAAGATCTATCTTGGTGAACCACTTGGCACCTTTAATCCAGGCAAACAAGTCCGACAACAGAGGCAAAGGTTACTGAAATTTAACAGTGATTTTATTCAGAAGCCGATAGTCAATACAAGGTCTCAAAGATCCGTCCTTCTTGGCCACAAAAAAGAATCCCGCACCAAGAGCGGAAGAGGATGGACGGATATGCCCCTTCTCCAGAGACTCCTTGATATATACGAACGCATTGCGGTATGCTCAGGTACAGACAGATTAAATAATCTTCCCTTAGGAAATTTACTACCCGGAATCAAATCTATAGCGCAGTCACAGTCCCTATGAGGAGGAAGAGCACTGGAACTGGACTCGCTGAATACATCCTGATAATCAGACAAATACTCAGGAACTTCCGAAGGAGTAGAGGAAGCAATAGACACCGGTGGGGAATCACCATGAATTCCCTGACAGCCCCAACTTGACACAGACATTGCCTTCCAATCCAAGACTGGATTATGGGTCTGTAACCATGGCAGACCCAAAACGACCAAATCATGCATTTTATGCAGAACAAGAAAACGAATCACCTCCCGATGTTCAGGAGTCATGCACATGGTTACCTGTGTCCAAAAATGCGGTTTATTTTCCGCCAATGGCGTAGCATCAATACCTCTAAGAGGGATAGGATTTACCAATGGCTCAAGAACAAAACCACAGCGCTTGGCAAACGACAGATCCATAAGACTCAGGGCAGCACCTGAATCCACAAACGCCATAACAGGGTAGGAATACAATGAGCAAATTAAAGTCACAGACAAAATAAATTTAGGTTGCAAATTACCAATGGCGACAGGGCTAACAACCCTTGTAAGGCGTTTAGAGCATGCTGATATAACATGTGTAGAATCACCACAGTAAAAACACAACCCATTCTGCCGTCTATGATTTTTCCGTTCATTTCTAGTCTGAATTCTCACATTGCATTAAATCAGGTGTTTGTTCAGACAACACCACCAGAGGATTAGCAGTTTTGCGCTCCCGCAAACGCCGGTCAATTTGAATAGCCAGCGCCATGGAATCATTCAGACTTGTAGGAATGGAGAAACCCACCATCACATTCTTAATAGCTTCAGAAAGGCCATTTCTGAAATTTGCGGCCAGAGCACACTCATTCCACTGAGTAAGCACGGACCATTTCCGAAATTTTTGGCAATACACTTCAGCTTCATCCTGGCCCTGAGAAATAGCCAGCAAGGCTTTTTCTGCCTGAATTTCAAGATTGGGTTCCTCGTAAAGCAATCCGAGCGCCAGAAAAAACGCATCAATATTCGCCAATGCCGGATCTCCTGGCGCTAGCGAGAAAGCCCAATCCTGAGGGTCGCCCCGCAAGAAAGAGATAACAATTTTAACTTGCTGATCTGAGTCTCCAGACGAACGGGGTCTCAGAGAAAGAAACAATTTACAATTATTCCTGAAATTCCTAAACTTAAATCGATCTCCAGAGAACAGTTCAGGAATAGGTATTTTAGGTTCAGACATAGGACTACTGGTAACAAAATCTTGTATGCCCTGCACACGAGCAGCAAGCTGATCCACACTTGTAATCAGAGTCTGGACATTCATGTCTGCAGCAAGCTTAAGCCACTCAGAGGTAAAGGGGAGGAAGAAAGAGAGGAAAAAAAAAAAACTCAGAATTTCCTTTCTTATTATCCCACTACTGCAATGCATTAAACATTCAACTTTGGCCTGGCATACTGTTATGACCCCAATGGCAGAGGGTCTCTGCAATAAATACCAAGTCTGCAAACACAAAAAACCAGCTCATAGGGCAGTGGTAACTGGGCTGACCGTATATCTAATCCTAGCACCACAAATAGCAGCAGCCGGGGAACGTGCCTACGTTGGTTCTAGACGTATCGCGCCAGCCGGAGAACTAACTAACCCTAGAAGGGAAAAGATAGACCTTTCTTGCCTCCAGAGAAAAGACCCCAAAAGTTGGATACAAGCCCCCCACAAATAATAACGGTGAGGTAAGAAGAAAAGACAAACGTAAGAATGAACTAGGTATTTAGCAAAGAGAGGCCCACTGACTAATAGCAGAATATAGTAAGATGACTTATACGGTCAGCAAAAACCCTATCAAAAATATCCACGCTGGATATTCAAGAACCCCCGAACCGTCTAACGGCCCGGGGGGAGAATACCAGCCCCCTAGAGCTTCCAGCAAAATCAGGAATCACATTTAGTACAAGCTGGACAAAAAATAAGAGCAATACAAATAACCAAAATACAAGGAAGCAGGACTTAGCTTAATTTAGCATAAACCAGGACCAGCAGACAGGAGCAAACAGAAAGGACTGATTATAACGATGCCAGGCACCAGACTAAGAATTCAGGAAGTTCATATAGCAACACCCCTGGACTAACGACCCAGGTGGGTGCCAAACTAGGGAAAGACAATCTCAGAGTCATACCACTAGTGACCACAAGAGGGAGCCAAAAAAGTCTAATTCACAACATTTACCCCCATATATGGGGTATCAGCGTACTCAGGACAAACTGGACAACAACATTTGGGGTCCAATTTCTCCTGTTACCCTTGGGAAAATAAAAAATTCCGTGCTAAAAAGTCATTTTTGAGGAAAGAAAAAATATTTTTTATTTTCACGGCTCTGCGTTATAAACTTCTGTGAAGCACTTGGGGGTTTAAAGTGCTCACTATGCATCTAGATAAGTTCATTGGGGGGTCTAGTTTCCAAAATGGGGTCACTTGTGGGGGAGCGCTAATGTTTAGGCACACAGGGGCTCTCCAAAAGCGACATGGTGTCCGCTAACGATTGGAGCTAATTTTCCATTCAAAAAGTCAAATGGCGCACCTTCCGAGCCTTGCCGTGCACCCAAACAGTGGTCTACCCCCACATATGAGGTATCGGCATACTCAGGAGAAATTGCCCAACAAATTTTAGGATCCATTTTATCCTGTTGCCCATGTGAAACTGAAAAAATTGAGGCTAAAAAATTTTTTTTTGAAAAAAAAGTACTTTTTCATTTTTATGGATCAATTTGTGAAGCACCTGAGGGTTTAAAGTGCTCACTATGCATCTAGATGAGTTCCTTGGGGGGTCTAGTTTCCAAAATGGGGTCAATTGTGGGGGAGCTCCAATGTTTAGGCACACAGGGGCTCTCCAAACGCGACATGGTGTCCGCTAAAGATTGGAGCCAATTTTTCATTCAAAAAGTCAAATATTGCTCCTTCCCTTCCGAGCCCTTCCGTGCGCCCAAACAGTGGTTTACCCCCACATATTAGGTATCAGCGTACTCAGGACAAATTGGACAACAACTTTTGTCGTCCAGTTTCTCCTTTTACTCTTGGGAAAATAAAAAAATTCTTGCTAAAAATCATTTTTGTGACTAAACAGTTAAATGTTCATTTTTTCCTTCCATGTTGCTTCTGCTGCTGTGAAACACCTGAAGGGTTAACAAACTTCTTGAATGTGGTTTTGAGCACCTTGAGGGGTGCAGTTTTTAGAATGGTGTCACTGGTATTTTCAGTCATATAGAACCCTCAAACTGACTTCAAATGTGAGGTGGTCCCTAAAAAAAATGGTTTTGTAAAAATGAGAAATCACTGGTCAAATTTTAACCCTTATAACTTCCTAGCAAAAAAAATTTTGTTTCCAAAATTGTGCTGATGTAAAGTAGACATGTGGGAAATGTTATTTATTAACTATTTTGTGTCACATAACTCTCTGGTTTAACAGAATAAAAATTCAAAATGTGAAAATTGCAAAATTTTCAACATTTTAGCCAAATTTCCGTTTTTTTCACAAATAAATGCAGAAATTATCGACCTAAGTTTACCACTATCATGAAGCCCAATATGTCACGAAAAAACATTCTCAGAATCGCTAGGATCCGTTGAAGCGTTCCTAAGTTATTACCTCATAAAGGGACACTGGTCAGAATTGCAAAAAATGGCCAGGTCATTAAGGTCAAAATTGGCTGGGTCATGAAGGGGTTAAACAGGCGGATGGTCAGAACGAAGTCCAAGGTCACGCAACAGATCAGGCAAACAGAACTCAAGGCACAGGAAAGCACAGCACAAACCTCACAAGCTGAATGTATGTCTGGCAGTAGTCTGGGAGAAGCTGTTCAGTTAAGTAGGCATGGCAATCACCCAGGATAGTGAACACTTGGAGACAGCCGACGCCTCCCAGTCACAGATTGGCTAGTTGAGCTGTCAGTCAACACACTGACAGTTCAGCATGCCCTTGAACCAGATTGGATGGCCATGCTGTCAATCAAAATACTGACAGCTTCAGCACGCCCCTGTACCGTATTGGACGGCCGAGCTGTCAGTAGCTGCATTCCAGACACGCTGAGTGGTGGAACCGTGACAAGTGGTATTAAACTTGAAAAAAAACACTTTGACTGCAGCCGGTGACCAAATTTTGTGTTTATATAAAAAAGAACTTGGTTTTAAGAGACATATCTATTAGAAAATGAGTAAAGAATGCGAGGCAGTGGATGTGTTGAGGATGATGGTGCATGCATATGCTGAGGAGGTGGGGCAGGTGTGTCTATGCCTGTTGCTTGAGTACAAGAAACATACTCATTCACAACAGATAGTTTTCTGTCCCACCTTGCCCAGAGGCATGGTACACCACTTCTGAAGCCGGAGCAGTGTGAAGAGGTGTTTGGTTGTATAGCAGATAGTTACAGTCAAATCTCTCACCAGCCAACAGTCAGTATCACTTAATCCTCATCCTGATCCTCCTTCCTCTCACCATGTTGAATTCCAGGAGGCTAGTGATCCCACACTAGAACACTCCGTGGCGCTCTTTACAATATAATTTCATGATTGTGGCCCCTCACCCTGCATGTTCCAAGAGGGACAGGAGGACATGCTGTTTAGTGTTGCACAAAACTTAGAGCAGCCACGGCTTCAAGAAAATGATGGTAGGGAACAGCAAATTTTGTCTAAGGAGGAAGATGATGAGACACAGTTGCTGATAAGTCAGCTTGTTGTTGTCAAGTCACCAAGGCAGGAGGACTAGGGTGCGGTGGTGGAATATAAAGTGGTGGATGATGAAGTAAGTGACCCAGCCTGGGAATCTGCCATGTAGAGCGAGGCCAGCAGCACTGAGGGGGAGGGATAAGCTGCACCAAAACAGACAGAATGAGACACTGGTGTGACCAGAGGGACAAGGCAGACAACTGTTCTGCAGAGCACCGACACTCCTAAATTTCTACAATTTTCCCCAGTCTGGGACTTTTCTAAAGAGAGTTATGAGACAAAAAATGGTAATTTGCAACCTGTCCATGCCAAGATCAGTAGGGGCCTGACCAGAAAACCTAACCATCACCAGCATGATAGAGCACATGTCATCTAAGCACCTGACTCAGTTGTCTGAACACCTGGATACACAATTGGTGCCATGAGGTGACACCACTGTCTCTTCCCCTGTCCTTGGTGCCTCCCAATCCCCTGTCCGTAACTCTGGTGCAGATGCCTCCTGCCCTGTACCTATCCTTGCACATTCTGACTTACTATCACAGATATATAAAGATAATGCAGTACAGGATTATTAGAAAACTTATTTCACTGTAGACAGCCCTGTACAAAAAATAATTGTAAAACATAACTTTTAAAAATTAGCTTAAAATCATTAACCAAGCAATAGTGAAAAAAAATCAAATTCTACCACCACTACCAAAAAGGAATCACCAGGATCTCCCTAGCCTTATTACTCCATTGAAAATCTCTACCTTGGCACCCTACATAAAACACAATTAGCACCCCTGCTCACCAATGGCTGTCCCTTCTAGCCCTGCCAGGACCTAATTTGAGAGGGAAAGAAAAGAGACTAAGCAAGGACCAATGATATGTCAATATACAAAATGGAAGGAATGCTACTAATTCACGTGCCAAATGCATGCACAACGAACTGGTAGGGGGGATCTTTTGTTCTCTATACTTCTATTGTGGGCCACAATTGAGAGGTTGCTTCTCAAAGGGTTAGCACCTGTTTTGTCATATAGGGGACAAAATCTTTTAAAACAGAACCACATATCATATTGTGATGTGCATATGGGAAGAATTATTTAACTAACAGCACTCGCCCCATGCCTTAAATCTTAAGCGGAGGTTGGCACCCTGTTATTGCGCAATTGGTGCCCCCACTCAATGGCAGCTGTCCCTTCTGGCTCTCATAGGCCCCAGTTTTGGAAGGGAGGTACAGAAACAAACAAATTAGCCACACAAAGGACTGTACAAAAAAGTGCAAGTGCATTTAAGTCATATTGTCTGTAGACACTGATCAGACAGTGCTAGAAGCAGGGGGGAAGCTTTCTCCTTGCCCAACCAAAGAGGAGAGGGATGGGAGACACACAGCTGAGGCAGGGGTACACTGTCAAAGACGTGGGACAATTCATGACACCATCCCAGCGTAAATGGCCCGATAACCGGGCACTATTGACAAGGAGAGTATATAAAGTATATAAAGATGGTTAAGCAATACCTTAACGACCAAAGCAGACTACTCACTTTTTACTTTTCTACCTTCAACTATTGGATCTCAAAGATGGACACCTGGCATGTGTTGCCCTTTTATGCCTTGGAGGTGTTGTGCTGCTCTGACGCTAGCATCTTGTCTGAGCGAGTTTTTAGTAGGGAGTCATAACAGACAGGCACTTACGTTTGTCAACAGAGAATGCTAACAAGCTCACGCTGATAAAAATGAACAAAGCCTGGATTAGCCCCCAATTTTCCACACCACCAGATCACAGCAGCACATTAAGTGTTTTTAATGTTCAATATTGGAATGAGGCCCTCCAGTTGGTGTCTTAAAGGGTATATAAATGACCCTCCTTATAAT
Source organism: Ranitomeya variabilis (assembly GCF_051348905.1). NCBI lineage: Eukaryota > Metazoa > Chordata > Amphibia > Anura > Dendrobatidae > Ranitomeya > Ranitomeya variabilis. Next base: position 69,640,921 of record NC_135233.1, read on the forward strand.
GTTTTCCTGGCTTTGCACATTCTGTAAATCCTTTATGAGTGTAGAAGTACATCAATTACACCTTAAATATCTTTACTTTAAATAAATTTTTATGGATTTAATTAGTCATCCATACAAATGGACGTGATTATTGTTTCATTTTAGCGGTATCTAACTCTCCCAAATATTGTTCAAAAATGTATCGGTATTATTTTGCTCATCCATAGAGTTTTACATGCTCTTGGGTAGATTTTGGTAGTATCTAACCATCAAAACAAGCTTTCTAATTTTTTTCAATGCAATATTGCTCATCCATTGAGTATTACGTGTTCTGGTGTACATTTCGATGGTATCTAACACTCACAAAAAGCATTGTAAAATGATTCTTAATTAAATTACTCATCCATACAGTGTTACATGCTCTGTGGCACATTTCAGTGGTATATAATACTATAAAAAAGCATTGAAAAATTTGTCTGGATTCAAATATTGTGTTAAATGCTTTGTGGTACATTTTGTTCTTGTGTAACACTACATAAAAATAGTGAGAAAACTTTCTGGATTCAATTGCTCATGAATACAGTTTTACGTGATTTCTCTTACATTTTGGTGTTATATAAAACTAAAAAAAATTGAAAACATTTTTATTGATTTAATTACTAATCCATACATTATTACGGGCTTTCTGTTACATTTTAGTGTTATATAAAAAATTTTAAAAAAAATTAATAAATGTATATGGATTCAATGATTCATCCATACACTCTAGCACAATTTCTTTTACATTTTATTGGTATATTAAACTCTAAAAAATACTTCTAAAACATTTTATGGATTCAATTAGTCATCCATAGAGTATTACGTGCCTTATTTATTTTTAATATACCACCGAAAAGGTGGTAAATTAAACTCTAAAAAAATTCAAATTCAAAACTTTTTATGGATTAAATGATTCCTCCATACACTGTAACATGGTTCATGTGTTTCACTGGTATATTAAACTACAAAAAAAGTTTCCAAAACTTTTTATGGAAGCATTGATTAATCCATTCAGTTTAACGTGCTTTGTGTAAAATTATGGTGGATTACAATTTTTAAAAACTGCTTGGCCTTGTACAGTTCACAAAATATTTTTGGTAAAAAAAAATTAGACTATTGTCATATATACTGTAGAACCTGCATTGTGTGAAACTTCCTTGGTTTGAAATAAAAAAAAAATTGGTCTGCTACAGGTGTACACTTTCTGAATATTTTAATGAGGCTGTTCATTTGTTGCCTTCAAGGGTGCATAGATGACCATGCTTGTAATTTTTGGCATCCTTTGCACTGTGCAGAACTTTTACGAGTGAAGGACTACCCCACCTATACTTTCCTCACAATATTTGAATGAGCTACTACAGTTGGTGACTTCAAGAGTGTATGGATGTTTGTAACTTTTGGCATGCTTTGCACTTTGGGAAACTTTTATGAGTGCAGGAGCAAATCTGATCACCCAGATACTCGAGTAATATCCAATTATCACCAAGCACCTTTGCTCATTCCTAGTAATAGATTATTCTATGCACACTTAGTGCCATCGTTCTCGGAAGCACATATCCTGTTTACACAGAACAATGTGCTGCTGAGGACAACAATTTTTTAGCAACCTTAAAAATCATTACACCTGATGAATGAGTGGCTTGCTTGTTCTCGGGTGAATAACAGCTTACACTAACCATTTATTAGGAAACTAGTTTTCCTAGGAATGCTATTATATAATCAGGCAATGTAAATCCAATTTTACCCCTTCACTCCTGGCCATTTTCCTTTTTTTCATTTTTGTTTTTTCCTCCCCTTTTTCCATAGGGGAAGAGCCATAATTTTCTATATTTCTGTCAATATAACCGTATGATGACTTGCTTTTTGTGGGACAAATTGGACTTTTGAATGGCACCATTGATTTTAACATTTAGTGTAACGGAAAAAGAGAAAAAAATTCCAAGTGTAGTAAGATTGCAAAAGCAGCGCAATTCCACAATTATTACTTGAGTTTTGTGTTTAACATGTTTATTACATGGTAAAACTGACATAGCAATATGATTCTCCAGGTCAACAAGAGTACGCAGATGCCAAACATGTATTGTTTATTTTTTATTCATGTGGTGAAAAAAATTTAAAACTTTGTGCGAAAAACTTTTTTTTGCTTTTGTTGCCATTTTCCGAGACCTGTAACATTTTCATTTTTTGTTATCTGGGGCTGGGTGATGACTTATTTTTTGCGCCCTGAGCTTATCTTTTCAATGGTGCTATTTTGGAGTAGATATGATGTTTTCATCATCTATTATTGCATGATATTGCAATGTTGTGGTGGCCAAAAAAAGTAATTCTGACGTTTCAATTTTTTTTCTCATTTCACTGTCCAATCTGATTAATTTATTTTATACTATGATAGAGCGGACATTTGTGAATGCAGAGACACCAAATATGTGTATTTTTTTAATTGCTTTATTTTCAATGGGGAAAAAGGGGTGATTTGAACGTCTGTTTTTTTTTTTTAAATAATTTTAAAAACTTTTTTTCCACTTTTTACTTTATTTATTAGTCCCCTTAGGAGACTTGAAGCTGTGATCTTCCGATCACGTCTGCTATATGTATAGCAGAAATGATGAAACCCTATGAACGCTGACCATGAGCGGTCTTAAGCAGACCCTTGGCTGTCATGACAAGCCATCGTCACCCCTCGATCATGTGACAGGTGCGCTGATGGGAGTGCGGAACGATGTGCATCCTGCTGGAGCATAATAAATCCCACTATTAGAGATTGACAGAAGGATTTAACAGGTTAACAGTCTAATAATTGGTCAGTTTACACAGATTGCCAATCACCTGATGAATGAGCCAAACACTTGTTTATTAGGCTAGCTGATTTCTAAGCTTGCTTTAAAATCATTATTCTCTGCAGCACGTCATCATGTGTAAGTAGGACATGTGCTGCCAAGAACAATATCAGCCTGTGGGCCCTGAACAATCTATTATTAATTGTTCTGTGTTCATTAGAAATGTGGTCTGTCTATCTAAACTGTAGCCAGTCATCAGTTCTTTGAGGCGTCAAGTCAGCGAGTGTAATCCATCTTTTAGATTAGACAGTCTAAAGATGTGCCTGATCTATCAAACAGCATAAACCAGCTCATTTTATGGCTCTCTAGTCTAGTTTATAAGAAAACTAAGGGGTTGGCCACTACTCCGTGGGATAGACCATCAATATCTAAGTGGTGGGAGTGCGACACCAGGCACCCCAGTTGATCAGCTATTATCAGTGCCGTCCAGAAGCTCTTGAATGTTGCTTGAACACAGCAACTCCATTATTTCTATAGTGGCCAATCCACCTCCAACTTAAATAAAATAAGAGGTGGATCTGCAGTAGTCAGCTGTAGACACTATAGTTTTGAAAGAGCAATTGTATTTCAGCATTCAAAAACTTCCCGTCATTGCCAGTGCTGGTAACAGCTGATCGGCGGGGGTGCCGGGTTGGACTCCCACTTATCAGATATTGATAGTCTATATCCTAAGGATAGTTCATCAATAAAAAAAATAGCGGCCAACCTCTTTAAACAGTAATGAGAAAATAAAGCCCCATAATGTTACAAAAAAATTACTTTTTCTTACCGTTGTGAAATAGTTCATTATTACCCTTTACTTTTTAAAACTTTGCTCCTTTAAAACTGGCGAAAAAAAACAACCTTTCCTTTTCCCATTTCCACAATGGCATTATATAACAATGCAAGTTCAAACAAAACCATGTACAACAGGTATTCTTCCCAAGATGATAAATTGTGATGTCAGAAGAGCAAACCTATTTCTATATTTACCAGACTCTAAATGTGAACATGTGAATACATATACTGGACTCATCTGCATATAAATGAGGCAATTACAGTTTACTACAGATGACATATCTTATTGTCAGATTGTCATCAATTTAAGCAAAGACATGCTTGGCCCGATGAAATGATTTAAAGCAAATCCTATTAGTGTTAAGATGTTGATAGATAAGAATTAAGTAGTTTTATACATCTTGATTCAACATTAGTCATAGGAAGGTTCTTTGCAGTGACAGATGTACATGCTGTACTCCCTTTTTTATATGTAATTGTATGGCATAACACTTGACAGATAATACGTAAGGCAATGCTCACATATGGGTCATATTACCGAGGTACATGAAAAAAAGAAAACAACTGGTTCCTATGGGGCAAATATGCTAAGAAAAGATTAATGTTGCTATTAAAAAAATATCCGTTTGATGGTTGTAAAGTGTAAAAAAATTATTTTACCAGGTGTTCACAACTTTTTACCTTAGGGCCAAATGTGGCTCATTATCCCATTCTGTGCAATCCGCAAACATCTGTTGACTGACATTTTTTGACTTTTGGCTACTCACATGTATTTCTCATGCCAGACTAAAAATGTGTGTCACATACTGCTGAGGCAATGATAGGTAAGTACTAAATGTGACTACTTTTGGGATCCCCATATATGAGCAAAGTAAGGGTTTTCTGTTCCCTTTTGGATCTCCCCTAGTCCCTCATAGATTGTAAGCTTTTCCATCCACTCATTCCTTCTCGCCACTCTCCTTGCTTCTTCTTCTCGTGGGTTGGATGCATGATCAATACATACAAATAGTAAGGAGGAAAGGTGGAAGATTAGTAGGTGACCTCATAGACCAATCTGGTCAGTTTTTCTCTTGAAACAAATTTTTTTTACTGCTTCAATACAATTTGTATAACGGTATAAATATAATATACAGCTAAAAGGTCAGTGTGAACGGTGAACGATCCAAGCTAATGCTTTTGTACATTACGGGATTCAAGTATATAATCTTATAATCTAGTAGAGTCCTGATCTTAAATATCTTTCATCTTTTCCTGAATTCCTATAATTACTCCTTAGAAAAATGAAAAAAGGAGATGAAGATAAAGGCTGGTATGTCTCAGGACATACACCGCAGTGATGAAATGAACTTGCCATAACAGCTTTTTACACACATACAAGACAACAATTCATACTAAAATGAAATGAAATATTTATCGGACGTGAAGCCATCTCTCCGGTGGAAATGAATCTTTGTGGTGCGCTGAAAAGCTTGATCTTTAAACATCGTGAATGCTGGTTTTTAATGACTGGGTGAAAGCTGAGGAAATTTTGGCTGAATTTTGGATAAAGATGACAGCAAAGGGTCTCAGGTTGCACAAAGCAGACAGGAGGATTAAACCAACAAAGCCAAGTCAACGCTCTAAAGTTTCAAAAGGATAATCTTTAGAATGGTGATTCACACTCAGACAAAGGTGACTATTACTGATTATGTCAGGTTCCCTCTATTTATCCCATAGCACAAGATTGTTATTGTCTTTAATTAACTGATAAAAGGCTCCTTAAAAAACGCAGAACGTTAAGCTGGATCCTTATGGCATGCACTAATGAAAATTTGTGCTCGAAAGGAAAAATATCATGGGATTTATTGATGACAGGATGCAGAATAAAAATCAAGTCCCTCCTGTTGTTTAAAGATCCAGAGAGGGTGATTGCCATATGTTCAGTGGTACAAAGGGGGCAAGAATGACAGTACAAAAGCGAAGACTGGCATAACCTTTCCAATATGTCGAAATAGCTGAGAAAATCTTGTTATCACGGAGAACTACAGTAGGTTAGAAAATATTTGCAAACAATAAAATGTGGATTATAGAAACAGATGTGTATCATGGAGTTAATATAATATTTTCCTATTTTAGTTACAGATTAGTGAAAGGAATAGAAAAATGACAATTTTACTCATTTCTATTAAGGAAATTGTGACACATGCATCATGTGGTCATAAAATATAATTCATTTAATGTAGAATAATAGATGTCAGATTTAAAAACAAATGTATTTTGACTAAGCGGACACTCATAGAAAATATATTTTTTTAAATACAGTTATTTTTTGGGAAATAAACAAAATCACCGGATTCATATATTGCAGAAAACAGACATAGGTTGTGTTAACATCTGCGTTGGGCATTTAGTTTTTCTGTCTGACCGTAGGAACAGAAAAATAGACTTCAAGCATCTGTCACATGAAAGACGCAGACAGAACCTAACTGACTACACTGGAGTCCGTGTGGTTTCATTTATGATTTCCATCATTTTGCAAAAACATAAATAGTGCAGCATGTTGCGCTTCTTTTGCCGAAATTTTTTTACATATTTTGTGATAGAGGCTTTGGCAGAATCTCCAACGCAGATGTCAAAGAAGCTAGAATGGAAATCTATAGGTAATAAAAATAGGTAAGAGGTGAACCTCAAGGTAAATTTCACATGTTAATTTGCATATTAATACATGTAAATTTACTGGAAGTTTTTGTTAGATTTTAACTGGTTGGGCAAGAATTAGAGCAGGTCAACAAACCTAAAAATTTCATTGACTTGTTAATATATAACATTCCAGCGTCGTATAACACTCCAGGGTCGGGGCTGGAAGGTTCAGCGTGCCATTTGGCCGAGCACTTTGGAAGTGACACGGAGCAGGTAATATGTACAGGGCTTTTGCAATTTACTCGCTTTGTGATTATAGCAATAATGTGAAGTATGGAGTGCGTGGTATCTGATAGATCCATGGTTTAGGGTCTTGGTTAAGTCCTACCATTGCATTCAGAGGCTTGCATTAAATCAGATGTATCCTTCAACACCCTGATATATGCTTTTTCTAACTCCTGCTTTAAAATATATCGTGTCCTGCTCTAGCTGACCTTATCCATAATTGTTGGTTGGATTTGAGGCACCTTATTAAATGTTCATGTTTGTATATGTATTTTAATTATTTGTAATAAAGAAACTTAGTTTTAATAATATTTTGTGACACTTCTTTGACCACAGTCTACCTAACTGTGGTTTCAGTATGTTCTAGTGTTATGTGAAGTGTTGCCCATTCCTTGAGGGAATATGGGCTTGGGTGTTATGCTCACACTAAATATTGTATGTAAATGTTGTGCCCCACTCTGTACATTGCTTACACCAGACTACTGCCTAAACAGATATGTGAGGGTGCACAGTATCGGGCCCCTACTGCTCTTTTACTGTTTCTCTTTTTATAGATAGGTCATCAATATGTGAGTCCCACACAACCTCAATTAAAATTTACCTTTGAATGTTGGTCAAATATATTTTATCATTTGTGTCTCTCACGAATAAAGACAGTTTTTAGATATACTGAAAAATAGTTATTGCTTGATGGTGAGAATGGAATATTTAACAACCCTTTGTCTGGAATCTGTAGTCATTTATGCTGGAACTTAATACTACTATTTTTTTTATTTATTCTTCCAGGTATATGGTTTTGCCAATTCAGATCCGTAATGTTGCTCAACTTAGTTATGCAGAATAAGAGACACCTGAACAATTAATTATGTAGCTCATTTAACAGGAGACAAAGCTTGATAAATTCCATCCTACCGGAGCTCTGTCTGGGTTTGGTTAAGGTCTCTGATTTTTGCTGACAACTATTATCCTTATTTAAGGTACATTAATTCTGAATTCTGTTCCTTCCATCATATTCTAAAGCACCAGAAAGAAAAATTAGAGGAATATTTGAATGGACCAGAATGAGTTGACCACATAATTGAACGAGTCACATCAAAGAAGAAAGACTGGAAGTTTCATTTGGGTTTTCTATATTCTGCTCTCTGGTACACAGCTTGATTTAGGATGTGAGTTAAGGTTTTTTTTTTTAAGGATCATAGTCCAGATTGCGATGTAGTTAGATGACAAAAGACACAAAGTACAGTTGATAGCTTTAAAGAGTAATGGACTGATGAAAAAATTTCCACTTAATGAATCAGGAAGCTTAAGTTGTTTAGAGAAAGATCGGTCATTCCAACTTTATAAGAAATCCAGATGGTAGTAAAGCTGTATGACGTACAGAATACAGAGCACAATATGATATAAAAGGATTGCATGACATCAGTCTCTGAATTCAACCAGTTCAGTTTGGTACTAAACCGTGGACAGAAAATTAAAGGGGCTTTCTGGAATTTTAAGATAGTCTACCAAAAGGAAGAAATAATATAAATTATACAAGTAGGTATATTCACTTGTTGTGCTTGAACTTTAAGAAGAAGGGAAAAAATACAGTATGTGGTACACAGTGATTGGAAGCAATGTGACAGGAAATTCTGCCAACTTCTTAGTCAAGAACACTCTGTAAGTGCCAAAGAAGATTCCTCTAAAGAGTTAAGGTACCGTCACACTCAGCAACTTTGCAACGAGAACGACAACAATCCGTGACGTTGCAGCGTCCTGGATAGCGATCTCGTTGTGTTTGACACGCAGCAGCGATCTGGATCCTGCTGTGCCATCGCTGGTCGGAGCTAGAAGTCCAGAACTTTATTTAGTTGCCAGGTCGGCGTGTATCATCATGTTTGACATCAAAAGCAACGACGCCAGCAACAAGCATAGGGGGCGTCGCAGCGTCTCCTTCTAGCCAGTCGGTACACCCGGGCTATTTGACATGGAGCTAACAACCAGCGAGAACGAGAAGTGAGTCGCCGTTACGTCACTGGATCGCTCCTGCATTGTTCTGGAGTTGCTGTGTTTGACGTCTCTACAGCGACCTAAACAGCGACGCTCCAGCGATCTAGTTTAGGTCGGCTCGTTGTCTATATCGCCACAGCGTCGCTGAGTGTGACGGTACCTTTAGAGTCACCCGTTAAGTTACAACTATCTCCACAATATGACCATCTCCCAATACATCATCATCACTAGCAAGGCTAGAGAGGAAATGTAAACCACAATAGGGTCTTATTTAGGTTGTACAGAATGGGAAAACACACAGTATGCTCACTTGGTGGGGTTATGTGTGACACAACCACACGTATTGCGAAAATATCAGCTGCTGCAGCATCCACGGACTATGTTGTAAAGATATCAGGGTGAGTGGATTTGTTCTGCGCTGCTGGATAGTCAAATATCAGGATCCAAGACAAAGGATGGATAAAAGTGGTTTATTGTCAATGCATTTCAAAGTCAATTCTGACTTCTTCTTCAGGACAACCACATGTAAAAATCCACTCCCCCTGGTATCATGACTACCAAGACTTTACATCACAAAGTCTATTTGTCAGAACAACCACCCAAAAAGTGGTGGGGAGACCTGCAGATTTTGAATGAGTGCACGGTCTATCAGAGAAAAGAGCCATCATTCCAGGAGCTGTACACACTTTGTCTAACAAAAGGGAATAATAGACTGAGTTGCCATCAGCTGCTCATACCCTGATCAGATGAGTTAGGCTGGGGTCACACTTGCGAGAAACTCCCACGAGTCTCGTGTTTCAATACCTGGCACTACCGCCGACACTCGGGACCAGAGTGTGCAGCTACATGTATTTCTATGCAGCTGAGCGCTCCGGTCCAAGTGCTGGGTATTGAGATGCGAGACTCGTGCGAATTTCTTGCAAGTGTGATCCCGGCCTAAAAGGAAGAATATGCTATTTACACTATCCAATGTGGGTCATGGCTGATCAATTTTTTATATTGGGGCTATAAGATCATGTGCTGGTACAGTTAGGTTATTTACAAGCTAGATTCCTAAATATGTAATAGTGTCAGGCATTATGAAAATATGTGCAATACAATAGTCTTTATTTGTATTAATTTCCTTTACAATCCATTTATGTACCTTTTAATGTCTCCTGTCAATATAGTAGTTTAATATCAGTGCAGAATATCAAATCCAACCTACATCTTATAAATATACTTTTCTTTACATTTTTCATGTTGAGGACGGCCCAACGCAACAGTGGCTGCAGAGCAAACTAAAACATTTTTGCTTTGTTTAATTTCATCTCTCCATTGTGGAGATATGAGTTTTAAAAGTACTTGACACAAAATAAGTTAATTTTTATTAAAATCAAGAGGGTGTCGCCAGGTAGTTTTCACTGGGGATGTGCACTTTTTTCCCCCTGGTTGACAATGACCAATCATAAGCAGGCAGCAACGATCAGGAGAAAGAAGAGCACGCCCCCATCATAGCTAAGAACAGACTACTCATGTGTGAGACATACAGTGGGGCAAAAAAGTATTTAGTCATTCAGCAATAGTGCAAGTTCCACCACTTAAAAAGATGAGAGGCGTCTGTAATTTACATCATAGGTAGACCTCAACTATGGGAGACAAACTGAGAAAAAAAAAATCCAGAAAATCACATTGTCTGTTTTTTTATCATTTTATTTGCATATTATGGTGGAAAATAAGTATTTGGTCAGAAACAAACAATCCAGATTTCTGGCTCTCACAGACCTGTAACTTCTTCTTTAAGAGTCTCCTCTTTCCTCCACTCATTACCTGTAGTAATGGCACCTGTTTAAACTTGTTATCAGTATAAAAAGACACCTGTGCACACCCTCAAACAGTCTGACTCCAAACTCCACTGTGGTGAAGACCAAAGAGCTGTCAAAGGACACCAGAAACAAAATTGTAGCCCTGCACCAGGCTGGGAAGACTGAATCTGTAATAGCCAACCAGCTTGGAGTGAAGAAATCAACAGTGGGAGCAATAATTAGAAAATGGAAGACATTCAAGTACACTGATAATCTCCCTCGATTTGGGGCTCCACGCAAAATCCCACCCCGTGGGGTCAGAATGATCACAAGAACGGTGAGCAAAAATCCCAGAACCACGCGGGGGGACCTAGTGAATGAACTGCAGAGAGCTGGGACCAATGTAACAAGGCCTACCATAAGTAACACACTACGCCAACATGGACTCAGATCCTGCAGTGCCAGACGTGTCCCACTGCTTAAGCCAGTACATGTCCGGGCCCATCTGAAGTTTGCTAGAGAGCATTTGGATGATCCAGAGGAGTTTTGGGAGAATGTCCTATGGTCTGATGAAACCAAACTGGAACTGTTTGGTAGAAACACAACTTGTCGTGTTTGGAGGAAAAAGAATACTGAGTTGCATCCATCAAACATCATACCTACTGTAAAGCATGGTGGTGGAAACATCATGCTTTGGGGCTGTTTCTCTGCAAAGGGGCCAGGATGACTGATCCGGGTACATGAAAGAATGAATGGGGCCATGTATCGTGAGATTTTGAGTGCAAACCTCCTTCCATCAGCAAGGGCATTGAAGATGAAACGTGGCTGGGTCTTTCAACATGACAATGATCCAAAGCACAACGCCAGGGCAACGAAGGAGTGGCTTCGTAAGAAGCATTTCAAGGTCCTGGAGTGGCCTAGCCAGTCTCCAGATCTCAACCCTATAGAAAACCTTTGGAGGGAGTTGAAAGTCCGTGTTGCCAAGCGAAAAGCCAAAAACATCACTGCTCTAGAGGAGATCTGCATGGAGGAATGGGCCAACATACCAACAACAGTGTGTGGCAACCTTGTGAAGACTTACAGAAAACGTTTGACCTCTGTCATTGCCAACAAAGGATATATTACAAAGTATTGAGATGAAATTTTGTTTCTGGCCAAATACTTATTTTCCACCATAATATGCAAATAAAATGATAAAAAAACAGACAATGTGATTTTCTGGATTTTTTTTTCTCAGTTTGTCTCCCATAGTTGAGGTCTACCTATGATGTAAATTACAGACGCCTCTCATCTTTTTAAGTGGTGGAACTTGCACTATTGCTGAATGACTAAATACTTTTTTGCCCCACTGTATGTGTGTATCTGTGTATAGACAACCTTATCTTACTGCAAAAGTGATTACAAGCTACTATGATCACAGCCTTAGTGTCATTACTGACACCTTTGAGCCTTCATCTCTTGGCAGTCTGTGTGGGTGTTAAGGGCAGTTCAGCTAAGCTGGTAGCACTAAAGGAGATGAATCGATAAGAGTTTTACGTGTGACAGCTAAACTTAGCTGTACTTCCCCTACTACCCCTACACACATGGACTGTCAAGAGATGAAAGCTCAAAAGTGTTAATAATGACTAGTGTGTCTGTCATTATATGTCTCACACAGGAGAAAGCCTTTTTTAAGCTATGGTGGGGAACATTTTCTTCTTTTCCCTGATTGTTGCTGCCTGCTTATGAGTGGTCACAATCATACAGGCTGAAAAAGTACATGTCCCCAGTGAAAATTCTCTGTCCACACGTACTTAACAAACATTAACTTATTATGTGCCAAATACTTTGATTGCTAATGTTTCTGGAACAGAAAGGTAAACTTAAAAAAAAGTTTTATTCTGCTCATGTACATCTCCAGAATCCGTCCTTTCCTCAACCGTCAATCTACTAAAATGCTTGTGCATGCCCTCATCATCTCCCGCCTTGACTACTGCAACATCCTTTTCTGCGGCCTCCCTGCTAACACCCTTGCATCTCTCCAGTCCATCGTTAACTCTGCTGCCCGACTAATGCATCTGTCTCCTCGGTACTCCTCTGCTTCCCCCCTCTGAAAATCTCTTCACTGGCTCCCATTCCCTTAGCGTATCCAGTTCAAATTACTAATACTGACCTACAAAGCCATCCATAACCTGTCTCCTCCAAATATCTCTGAACTAATCTCCCGATATCTTCCCTCATGTAATCTCCGGTCCTCCCAAAACCTGCTTATCTCCTCCACACTTATTCGCTCCTCATCCAATCGCCTCCAAGTCTTCTCACGAATATCCCCCATCCTCTGGAATTCTTTGCGCCAACACATCCGACTATCAACCACATTCGGATCCTTCAGACGGAACCTGAAAACCCATCTCTTCAGGAAAGCCTACAGCCTGCACTGACCCCGCTGCCTCCTCATCACTACTGAAGCTACCGCCTCACCAACACCGGAGCTGCTGCAACCCCCAACCTACTGTCTCCTTCCCCATAATCCTGTAGAATGTAAGCCCGCAAGGGCAGGGTCCTCGCCCCTCTGTATCAGTCTGTCATTGTTAGTTTGTTTACTGTAAGTGATATCTGTAACTTGTATGTAACCCCTTCTCATGTACAGCACCATGGAATCAATGGTGCTATATAAATAAATGATAATAATAATAATAATAATGTACAGCATACAGACCAAACAATACGCTCATCTGAATGGGTCCTAGCTATGAAACAACTGTAACACTCCTTGCAGCATTGTGATCACCACATGATCAGCAAAAGACAGAATACACTTTCAGTTGACTGGGGGTGCCGGCTGAGCTGGAGGACTCCAATGGTACAGAATAAAAGGAATCAGCCGCAGTCAAAGCGGTACTTCATTGAAAAAAAAGGTTTCCATGCTTATTGAATGTACAAAGATTTATTCACCACAAAAAATTGAAATCATAAGTATATACTATACTTATGATTTCGATATACTTATGATTTCAATTTTTTATGGTGAATCTATCTTTGTACATTCAGTAAACTTGGAAATCTTTTTTTGCAACGGAGTACCTCTTTGAGTGCAGCTGATTCCTTTTGTTCCATCACATGATCAGGACAAACAGAGATCCCAAAAATTAAGAGATATCCATTGACACAATGGGAAATTGTATAACTTTTCACATTAAAAGAAGTAACCTTGGTTGAAAACGTAATGATCATCCTATTCACCTAGACGATCACCTGTCACATCCACCTCAGCTCCCCACTAATTCATCACTGACTTCCTATGGCACCCGCTCCGCTCCAGTTCCGGTCTCCTCTTCACTTTTCACTTGCGCTTTTAGGAGCCGGCTAGGCCTCCATACACATTCTGTTGATGTCATAAACTGAATTAGCCCATGTGGTCATGTGGAGTGGATCACGTCATGAAATGATGGTGACAGAATGTGGCCTCAGCTGCGTCTGAAGCGCCAGTAAGAAGTGAAGAGAAGACTAGCACTGGAGTGAAGTGGGTGAATAAGGATGCCACTGGAGGACAAACCTTGAGCTGTGGAAGCAGACACGGGTGAGGGGCTAGCTGATTATAATTATATATTGTTTTTACCACTTCTTGGTCTGTCAGTCAGGAGACATCAGAATATAATTAAAGGTTTTTGTTAATGGCAATCATGGGTCATTCGATTCACATCAAATAAATTCAACGCCAAATTTGAGCAAATCTGCCAAATTCAAATTTTGGCAGATTAACCTCATCTCTAGTTAGACTCCCTTAAAAATAAACTGAAATATAGTGAGATCTACTGTATTTGATGACTGATGCACAATCTCATATATGTTTTATAAAATACAAGCACATTCCCGATATTTTTCTCTTTAGAATAACTCTAAGGCATACATTCGCACTCGTACAGTTTTATTATACAGAGCTGTACTCTCCTGCAGGCTGCCTATAAAATATGATTCGGCATATATATGCAGCACAATAAGCATATAATAACTATAATAAAGAAAAAAGATTGTGTTTACTTTGTGTTATGACAATAGCATTGTGCTGCCACTAAATCTATATCTGCCATCTCCAGCCCTAATCTATGAATATTTTAACACATGTGTACTCAGTGGGGTGTATTATCATACTGATATAAATAGAATTAATGAGCAGTCAACCTGCCACATGTCCTGACATATGACGGGGCAGCTACAGCGAGGGAGAATTTTTTTTCTGTTTCACATTAAGGTTGGCTTCTAGATCTTGATCATTTTCAAGCTGTAACCCGGCTATTGTTTAAATGTGGAGAACAGTCCTTTTCTCAACCAATTATTTGCAATATTACCATACTAAAACATGGCAAAAATCAGAAAAAGGAAGAAAGAACAAAATCCTGGTGCACTCCTTAAGTCTAAAGGACATGAAGTGTTGGAATTGACAGTATGATGTGTTGCGGCTGTACAGAATGGCAGTGCGCTGTGAATAAAGGGCCGCAGTATGGTTTTCGTTACTCTATCACTAAGGGCCGGTGCATTCGAGGTTTCATTTCAAATTGATGTTTGAAAGACATTCTGAAGCTGCCAGAACATTGCCTGATCTTGCCAAAGAATATAATAGGAAAAATACACTAGGCGTTGCAGAAATGGACATTCAACAAAAAAAAAGTTTTAAAAAGCACCAGAGTGTAATTAAAAAAGTCATGTTTTAATTAATAAAAATGCTTTTTTTTTAGAAGATAGCACCATCTTTGTTGTACGGTTGTGTGTGGTAATGTACAACCCCTGGCAAAAATTATGGAACCACCGGCCTTGGAGAATGTTCATTCAGTTGTTTAATTTTGCAGAAAAAAGCAGATTACAGACATGGCATAAAACTAAAGTCATTTCAAATGGCACTTTTCTGGCTTTAACCCCTTAATGACCGCCGATACGTCTTTTAACGGCGGCCGCTAAGGGTACTTAAACCACAGCGCCGTTAATTAACGGCGCTGTGGAAAAAGTGAATAGCACCCCCCAGAGTCGGATTTTCTCTGGGGTCTCGGTTACCGGGGGTAGCCGAGACCCCAGAGAACATGATTCGGGTTTTTTTTACCGACCCCCGAGTTGCGATCGCCGGTAATTAACCATTTACCGGCAGTCGCAAAAAAAACAAAACGCAATTTCCCATTTAATTTCTCTGTCCTCCGATGTGATCGCACATCAGAGGACAGAGAAATGGGGTCCCCGATCACCCCCGATAGCCCCCCGATACTCACCTGTCTCCCCCGGTGCTCTCCGTGGCGCCCGATGGGCGCCGCCATCTTCTTCCGGCAAAAAAATGGCGGGAGCATGCGCAGTGCGCCCGCCGGCCGGCTCCCGGGAGATCTTTGGGATCTCGGCTGCCGGGGGTAGCCGAGACCCCAAAGAACATGATCAGGGTCGGTTTTTACCGACCCCTGTTTTGCGATCGCCGGTAATTAACTGTTTACCGGCGACCGCAAAAAAAGAAAAAAAAAAAGCGATGTGTAATTCTCTGTCCTCTGATGTGATCGCACATCAGAGGACAGAGAAATAGGGGGGATTCAGGGACTCTATCATACTTACCGGTGTCCCTGGGTCCTCCTGTGTCCTCTTCTGGCCGCCGGCTTCTTCCTTCCGTAAGAAAATGGCAGGCGCATGCGCAGTGCACCCGCCATGATCTGCCGGCCGGCAGCTAGAGGAGTTGGGGCTAAATTTAGGGTTAGGGCTAGGGTTAGGGCTAGGGTTAGGGATGGGGCTAAATTGAGGGTTAGGGTTGGGGCTAAATTTAGGGTTAGGGTTGGGGCTAAATTTAGGGTTAGGGCAGGGGCTAAATTTAGGGTTAGGGCTAGGGTTAGGTTGGGGCTAAAGATAGGGCTAGAGTTAGAGTTGGGGCTAAATTTAGGGTTAGGTGTTATGATCCTAGTGGTAGAGGATCTCAGGAGTTCCAGCTAAGTCCGCAAACACAAAAACCAGCTCATAGGGAAGTGGTAACTTGGCTGACCGCATATCTGATCCTGGCACAACAACTAGAAGTAGCCGGGGAACGTACCTACGTTGATTCTAGACGTCTCGCACCAGCCGGAGAACTAACTAACCCTTTCAGAGAAAATAAGACCTCACTTGCCTCCAGAGAAAAGACCCCAAAGTTATTATACAAGCCCCCAACAAATAATAACGGTGAGGTAAGAAGAAAGGACAAACGTAAGAATGAACTAGATTTAGCAAAGAGAGGCCCACTAATTAATAGCAGAAAATAGGAAGATGACTTATGCGGTCAGCAAAAAACCCTATAAAAATATCCATGCTGAAGATCCAAGAACCCCCGCACCGACTAACGGTGTGGGGGGAGAATATCAGCCCCCTAGAGCTTCCAGCAAAAACAGAAATCACATTTTGAACAAGCTGGAACAAAATAAGAGCAAATGCAAAAGTACAAAAATAAGAAAGCAGAACTTAGCTTATCTTGCAAAACTCAGGGACCAGGAGTCAGGAGGAAAACAGACATAGACTGATTACATCGATTCCAGGCACTAGACTGAGTTTTCAGGAAGTCTAAATAGGAACACCCAAGGCCTAACGAACCAGGTGGGTACCAACCTGGGGAAGGATAATCCAAGTGCCATACCGCTAGTGACCACAAGAGGGAGCCAACAAATATAGTTCACAACAGTACCCCCCCTTTAAGGAGGGGTCACCGAACCCTCACCAAGACCACCAGGGCGATCAGGATGAGCAGCGTGAAAGGCACGAACCAAATCGGCCGCATGAACATCAGAGGCGGCCACCCAGGAATTATCCTCCTGACCATAGCCCTTCCATTTGACCAGATACTGAAGCCTCCGTCTAGAGAGACGAGAATCTAAGATCTTCTCCACCACGTACTCCAACTCGCCCTCAACCAACACCGGAGCAGGAGGCTCAACAGCAGGAACCATAGGCACAACGTACCGCCGCAACAAAGACCTATGGAACACATTGTGAATGGCAAACGACACAGGAAGATCCAAACGAAAAGACACCGGATTAAGGACTTCCAAAATTTTATAAGGACCAATAAAGCGAGGCTTAAACTTAGGAGAGGAAACCTTCAGAGGGACAAACCGAGAAGACAACCAAACCAAATCCCCAACATGAAGTCGGGGACCCACCCCGCGGCAGTGGTTGGCAAAACGCTGAGCCTTCTCCTGTGACTACTTTAAGTTGTCCACCACATGATTCCAAATCCGCTGCAACCTATCCACCACGGAATCCACCCCAGGACAGTCAGAAGGTTCAACATGACCCGAGGAAAAACACGGATGAAAACCAGAGTTGCAGAAAAATGGCGAAACCAAAGTAGCGGAACTAGCCCGATTATTGAGGGCAAACTCAGCCAATGGCAAGAAGGTCACCCAATCATCCTGATCCGCAGAAACAAAACATCTCAAATAAGCCTCCAGCGTCTGATTAGTTCGCTCCGTTTGGCCATTAGTCTGAGGATGAAAGGCAGATGAAAATGACAAATCAATGCCCATCTTAGCACAAAAAGATCGCCAGAATCTGGACACAAACTGGGATCCTCTGTCAGACACGATATTCTCAGGAATGTCGTGCAAACGAACCACATTCTGAAAGAACAAAGGAACCAGATCGGAAGAGGAAGGCAACTTAGGCAAGGGCACCAAATGGACCATCTTGGAAAAACGATCACACACCACCCAGATGACAGACATTCCTTGAGACACCAGAAGATCTGAAATGAAATCCATGGAAATGTGCGTCCAAGGCCTCTTCGGGATGGGCAAGGGCAAAAGCAACCCGCTGGTACGAGAACAGCAAGGCTAAGCCCGAGCACAAATCCCACAGGACTGCACAAAAGAACGCACATCCCGCGACAGGGAAGGCCACCAAAAGGACCTAGCCACCAAATCTCTGGTACCAAAAATCCCAGGATGCCCTGCCAGCACCGAGGAATGAACCTCAGAGATAACTCTGCTGGTCCATTTATCAGGAACAAACAATCTATCAGGTGGGCAAGGGTCAGGTCTACCAGCCTGAAATCTCTGCAACACACGTCGCAAATCAGGAGAAATGGCCGACAAGATTACTCCCTCTTTAAGAATACCAGCTGGCTCTGAGACGCCGGGAGAGTCAGGCACAAAGCTCCTAGAAAGAGCATCAGCCTTCACATTCTTTGAACCAGGCAGGTACGAGACCACAAAGTCAAAATGGGAGAAAAACAACGACCAACGAGCCTGTCTAGGATTCAGGCGCTTAGCAGACTCGAGATACATCAGATTTTTGTGATCAGTCAAGACCACCACACGATGCTTAGCTCCCTCGAGCCAATGACGCCACTCCTCAAATGCCCACTTCATGGCCAATAACTCCCGATTACCAACATCATAGTTCCGCTCAGCAGGCGAAAATTTCCTAGAAAAAAAAGCACATGGTCTCATCACAGAGCAACCAGGGCCTTTCTGCGACAAAACAGCTCCGGCACCGATCTCAGAAGCATCCACTTCAACCTGAAAGGGAAGTGAGACATCAGGCTGGCACAAAACAGGCGCCGAAGTAAACCGGCGCTTCAGCTCCCGAAAAGCCTCCACGGCTGCAGGAGCCCAATTAGCAACATCAGAACCTTTCTTGGTCATATCCGTCAAAGGTTTAACAACGCTAGAAAAATTAGCAATAAAACGACGGTAGAAATTAGCAAAACCCAAGAACTTCTGAAGACTCTTAACAGACGTGGGTTGAGTCCAATCATGAATAGCTCGGACCTTGACTGGGTCCATCTCCACAGTAGAAGGGGAGAAAATAAAACCCAAGAAAGAAACCTTCTGCACTCCCAAGAGACACTTTGAGCCCTTCACAAACAAAGCATTATCACGCAAAACCTGAAACACCATCCTGACCTGCTTTACATGAGAATCCCAATCATCAGAAAAAAACAGAATATCATCCAGATAAACAATCATAAATTTATCTAGATACTTCCGGAAGATGTCATGCATAAAGGACTGAAACACTGAAGGAGCATTAGAGAGCCCAAAAGGCATCACCAAGTACTCAAAATGACCTTCGGGCGTATTGAACGCAGTTTTCCATTCATCTCCCTGCTTAATGCGCACAAGGTTGTACGCACCACGAAGATCTATCTTGGTGAACCAACTGGCACCCTTAATCCGAGCAAACAAGTCCGACAATAGTGGCAAAGGATACTGAAATTTGACAGTGATATTATTCAGAAGCCGATAGTCAATACAAGGTGTCATGGTTCCCAATGGCAAGGGAACGTAAAAAACACATAAGTAACGAACGAGCTCTCGGGTGATGGAAACTCGAGTTGACCGTGAGCTAAATCTACCACACAACTAACAGTAGCCAGGGAGCATACCTACGGCTTCCTATATGCCACGCGCCAGCCGGAGGACTAACTACGCCTGGTAGAGGAAGAAACAGACCTGGCTTACCTCTAGGGAAATCCCCCAAAAGATGATAGCAGCCCCCCACATGTAATAACGGTGAATTAAGAGGAAAAGACATACACAGTATGAAAGTAGATTTAGCAAAGAGAGGTCCACTTACTAGATAGCAGAAGGATACAAAAGAGGACTTCACGGTCAACTGAAAACCCTTTCAAAAACCATCCTGAAATTACTTTAAGACTCCTGTGTCAACTCATGACACAGGAGTGGCAATTTCAGCCCACAAGAGCTTCCAGCTACAGAGAATTACAAAAACTGCAAACTGGACAAAAGGTACAAAACAAAAGGACAAAGTCCACTTAGCTGATCAGCAGACTAGTAGCAGGAACATGCAACAGAAGGCTCTGGTTACAATGATAGGGAAATCAGGGACCACCTTACTTCACTCTCATAATTCATATACATGACTATCAGGAATATGTCTTTACATGTCTAGAGACTTCTACTAAGTCATACCTGCTGACAACGTTATTATTGATTTGACCTGCTGACTGCTAATTAATATTGTTGATTAGGTCTAATAAAGATGAGACTTAGACCTTTAGCTTGTGACATGGCTAAACTCGAGTTACCCCTTATGTAAGACTCACCTGACCAGCAAGATAACCCTATTAGGAATTAGACCTGATATCTTAAGAATGATTTCATATGTAATAAACAGCTGATTGGCGCTCGGACATAATGTATACGCCTACTCAAACGTGTATATAAGTTCATGTCTAATAAACCAGGTTTTATGGCCTGATCAGATACCACATCTGTCTGTGTCCATCACTTTCCGGAAAGGTTCCTCCAATTCGGCAGCCGTCCAATATCCCTGACTGGTCTGACTTGCAGACCACCCCAACATATTTGGCGTCCCTTTGGGTGGGCGGCCACAACAGGAGACCGTCATTATCTGGAAGCCGGCATCCCGCAGCCCTGAGACCAGGACACACAGACAACATCACCGGTGAAGGTAAGAACCATTAGCTTCTTACAAACTCTCTCTGTGTCTCCCATTGTCTCATAAGCTGCACGCCGGCCTCCAAGGTAAATTATAGTTTTGGTCTACCTTACAAGGCCGTCCTTATTGGCAAAGAACCGTAGAATATCCTAGTGATACTTAAAAAGGCATATTGGATTGGTTGATTTTATGTGCTGCTATACCTGTTGTCTGTCTTGTTACTTGTTCAGTATATGACTGAAGATTGCCTGACTGTGTGAATTTGCCCTTGAGGAGACGTCCTCTTGGGACAGGTGTGATAGAGGTACGGTGTAAAAACCGGGCTGAATCGGGTCAGGGTCTTTGCAGTTCCCAACAGCGACTCCAAGTGGGCACTTTGGGTCAGAGGCCAGTATCACGTCCGTCTGTCTGTCTTATGTGTGCATAGATGCTGCCCACCACCTAGATGGTGCTAGTAGATCGAGAAATAGTTTTCATCACATTACTCTGCCTAGCGTTAGTTAGTTATGTTCTCTGGTTAGTATTCAGGGTTTCTGTGTACGTCAGGTTAAGTCAGAGACAGGTGCCCTAAGCTAGAAGGCCTGCGGTGGATTAGTGTGTGACGCTGCGGCGGTCACATCGGCCAAAACACTAATCATTAAAAACCCCCACAAACCTAGTGGCTGAGTTTTCGGCATAGGTTACGAAAGGAGCGGTAAAGGGGGAATTGCGTTTCTACACACCTTACCTGTGAGAAACAGGATAGGTTAGAAAGTGTAGATAGGGTGCTAGCACCATAGAGTAAAGGAGAGGCCGTGAGGAGTGGGCACCTTAAGAGACTACACATGAGTAGAGTAGTTAGTTGTCAGTGTAACCAGAGAACGTAGAGTCTTCGGCAGATAACAGAGAGCAGAGGACAGGTGTAGGCAGATAACAGAGAAGCACTAGCACAGGCTGAAGTGATATCAGGCAGCAAGGAAGGGCAAGTCAGAGTACACCGATAAGGGAAAGATAGTGACAGCCGTTTAGCAGCTGAGTGAATAAATGTGTATGTCAGAGAATGATTGATATATGAGACTCCTTGCTTGTTCTCGCATGATGTGTGTATCCATAAGGATTTACAAATAAGAATCCTGCGTGTATAAGGGAGTCCAAACTAGGTGTGGTCTTTTGGTCAATTGGTACCGAGACAAAACATAGGAACGCTAGTAGTTAAAACACATAGTCACATGTGTATGATGAGCTGAAACCAAATATTTGTTACCTGGCTAACTGATATTTGGGGAGGCTGTAAGTGAACAATTGTGCTGAATGATCTGCAGAGTGTGTTAGAGAATATAGGGTCAAGTTTTTCAGACCAAGTATATATGTGTTAGAAATAGAGCTCATTTCTGAACACATAGGTCCGTATTTAGGTTTTTGATGCTTTTTGTTGTATGGACAATAGTACCCAAGATTGTGGACATCCTTTGAGATACGTTAATTTATATTGTCCTGAAGGTTTTGCTTTTGTTTTTCTGGGACTTTTTGTATTTGTATGGTGTATAGGAATTAGGATTACTTGTAATCTTGTAAAGAACCGACCCCCAGCGCAAATTTTGTGAATGTCTTGCCCTGATTGCAAAGTAGGGATGATGCTGGCTATCTCGCCAGAAGGATGGAGAATTGTAAAAATAGTGGAACCCGGTTATAACCAGGAGTACACTGGGTTCGGACCTCTGTCACATAATTTCCCTGAATTGAAGTGTTTCCGTCTTAACGGTCACGGGGCAATTCTGTTTAGTCCAGGAACCTTGCTGAGTCAAATAGAAGACAATAATCTCTGGTACCCCAATGACGTACCATTCAGGTGTCCCCTGAATAGAGGGCACCCTGAGGATTATGTCCAGGTTGCTAGACACTTTGCTTATCTATGTGGATTTGATGTGGACGAGCTGGTTGTTCCTGTCATGCAGCCAGATCAATAGAGGGTAAAGTCATGTTCATTTAGAAGGAAAAAGCATGTTGATAAGAAGGAACAATTGCAATGATAATCGCAAGTGTGTTTTAGATAAGACCGCCTAGCAAGGTACGAAAACTTGGCATTCTGCCAACTGTCCAAAAATTTGCATGTAGGTTCTATACCCCAAGTATATGCTACCCTATTACCAGATTTTTCTGTTTTTGCTTAGTTCATAAGTTGTTGAAGTTTCAAATTTTTGGCTCCCCGCCAGTTAAACTTTTTCTTTAGTTGAATCCAGCTACTCTCCTGCACTGAGGTAGTGGATTCAAAAGGGGGGGAAGAGTACTAGTAAATTACTGTATTTTCGCTGTTTTCTGTTGATTTTGTAAGATTGTACAGCCCTTATGGCTCAAGAAGTAAATGCAGATTTCTCACATGTCTCGCGTGTACCTCTCAGTAATCCAGATGTTAAGCTTTTTGTAGATGGTGGAAGGAGCATTGGAACGGATGGACGGCTCTACGCTGGGTATACGGTGGTCACACAGCATGAGGTAATAAAATCACAACCACTCCCTCCTCGCATGTCCACAAGAGAGGTGGAGCTGGTGGCACTCATTGAGGCGCTTAGAGGGGCAAAAGGGAAAAGATGCAATGTTTATGTAACGTCAGGATACCTTCTGAGAGTGACCCATGAGTTTGGCCCCACATGGAGGGCAAGAGGCTTTCTTACAGACACAATGACTCCTGTCAAACACTGGTACCTCATTAAGCAGGTGATGGACGCACTATTGCTCCTGAAAGAGGTTGCCATAGTTGAGTTAAGGACACACTGGAGGCTCTCTACCAACAAGGCACGAGGCACGAACAAGAAGAACAAGGCAGCCAAGGAAGCTGCAGGAATGCACAGGCGACACGAGACCTCTGCGGCCGCCCCACTTACTATGGTAAGCACGGAGTATAACCTGTTAACTGTAAGTATCTTGCAGGCTCTGACTTGGGCATTCACCGGGGAGGAGTCGAGGATCTGGTTGCAGAGTGATACCCGTCACCATGCAGGTTTGTGGAAGGTGGAACAGCAGGTGTGTCTGCCAAGGTCTTTGAACTCTGTGGTGGCCCAAGAGGCTCACAAACCGACGCACCGGTCCAAGGATATATGTGCCATGGTAGATGAGAGGGTCACTCACAACTTCATAATGCTCCCTTTTTGGGTTCTGCTCAGGCATGTACCCCATTGCACAACACAGGTAGTATAGGCAATGCACCACATACACATGCCCAAGCCTCTCTTCTCGTCCCAATGACTGCGAACTGACTGCATACAACTACCCTCAGGTAGGAATGTATGTGCCCGTGTGTGTTGATCTCTTCCCAGGGTATCCAGAAGCCTTCCAGATGCCAAAAAAGCTGCGGCAGCAGGGAGGTAATACAAAATGTTGTGTATCTAAGGCCGCATGGGAGAATGTCCACTCTCAGACAACCTTGTAGCCGCGTCTAGAGCCACAAGGAGAGACTGTTGCTTATGCATGAGTAAGTTTTGATTCTGTTCCAGGAGATTGTGTAGTGATCCAAAGACACGCAAGGAAACCACTGGAGCTGGAATCTCACGGTTCTCCCACCACAGCTACACCATTGGAGGGAAGACCCTGCGTGGAATCATGCAAGCCAGTGTATGGTCCGGGAGTGGAAGAGTGATATCCCTGCTCCTGATGATGATGTCAACAGTCTCATCTCAAGAAGGACGGATACCCATGCTAGATGATGATGCCGCCGGGATACCAACAATTTGGTTTGATGCCGTGGGAAAATCTGTGACTTTTAGATTTGACTTTTGTAGGATAGTAAAATGTCAATGGAATCTTAAATTTGGGAAAAAGAGCAGTAATCCCAGTTATAAATTCATAACAACAATTGAAGGGGCGGTGGTATATATCTGTGTGACCAGACCAGGGAATGAGAACTGTGCTTCATGGTCTGATGTAGCTTGGAATACTGGAGACACCTGGGGATATGAGCCAGAGGAGGCTAAGACTCGCCTCAGTGCATCAGGACAGCCCCTCCTTCACAGGGTGAAAATTGTAGCAACAGGGGGCAGATGGGACTGTAAAACAGAGGAGTATGCATGGGGAGCATCCTGCAACCCTATCCTTATGATAATGAATGAACCCTCTCGGGTAGATGAAGGTCTTTATGTGTTAGGACTATTTTCCCCGGGAAAAAGGGCTCAGTTGGGGAAGTTCTGGCTAAAAGCTTACCCACCAGAAGAGAGTGGGAATACAGAAACGGAGCCCCAAGAAACAACGGCAGGAGGAAAGCCAAGATTTAACGTGTTTAAGGAAGTGAGCTACGAAGAGAAAGTTGCCATAGAAACAGGCTATACTGAAAGAAATGAGTGGCTCATGTGGATGAGATTTACAGCAGGACAGCATAACAAGTCTAACTGTATTGCATGTGCTACTGCCAGGCCTCATCTAGGGACAATCCCTGTCAGGTCTTCAGAACCAGACCAAACAGACTTGCAATGCATTATAGCCTTGTATGATGCTACCTATGACCCCTCTGATAATACTTTGTGCCATGCTCTATCAGCTTTGTATCCACCTGTAAAGCTCGATCAGGTACCCCCTAGAGTCTTTGCGTATCCAGGGAACTACACCTGTTTCCAGAGACAAGGGACGGGAGTAGGTAAACCCGTATCAGTAGGAAACCTCACGTCAGAGTTCTGTGACACGGCCATCCCTGTAGACCAAGACACGGGGGGCTTTAAGGCTAAATGGTTCCAAGGACAGGCCACAGCAAGGAGTGATATATGGTGGATATGTGGAGATATGCTACTTAGAGCCAGGTTGCCAGCAGACTGGGTTGGCAGCTGTGCCCTAACACAGATACTTATGCCATTTCAGATAATCTCATCAGAAGAGTTACAAAGGGGTAAACTGAGTGTTGATGCTCTGCGTAGAAATAAGAGATCAGCACCTGCTGGATCCTTTGACCCAAGGATTTACATAGATAGCATAGGAGTTCCTAGAGGTGTACCGGATGAATACAAGGCTAGGAACCAGATTGCAGCAGGGTTTGAATCAGTTTTCTTTTGGTGGGTCACACTTAACAAAAATGTGGACTGGATAAATTATATATATTATAATCAGCAAAGGTTTATAAATTATACAAGAGATGCTATAAAAGGGATAGCAGACCAATTAGGGCCTACTTCATTGATGACGTGGCAGAATAGAATGGCTTTAGACATGTTGCTAGCAGAAAAGGGAGGTGTCTGTAAAATGTTTGGCACTTATTGTTGTACTTTCATTCCTAACAACACAGACCCAGATGGAAGCATCACTAAAGCTCTGGAGGGTCTTACATCACTGTCTGAGGAGCTGGCAGAGAACTCGGGTATCGACAATCCCTTCACAGACTGGCTCGAGTCATGGTTCGGAAAATGGAGCCACCTGGTGTCCAGCCTCCTCATCTCCCTCTCCGTCGTCACGGGAATCCTTGTGATCGCCGGATGCTGCTGCATACCCTGCATCAGAGGGCTCCTCCAGAGACTGATCGATGCGTCCCTTAACAAGACCATGTACATGCAGATGAAACCCCGCAATGATGAATATGAACAAGTGATATGATTGAGATGGGATATGATCTCCCCATCCTATGGGGGATTCGGCAGAAGAATTGACAAGAAAGTCCGACATTGGCACTAGGCCAGTGACAGCACCTATGGGTTAGGGGTAGAATCATATCTAATCTCAAAAGGGGGGACTGATAGGGAAATCAGGGACCACCTTACTTCACTCTCATAATTCATATACATGACTATCAGGAATATGTCTTTACATGTCTAGAGACTTCTACTAAGTCATACCTGCTGACAACGTTATTATTGATTTGACCTGCTGACTGCTAATTAATATTGTTGATTAGGTCTAATAAAGATGAGACTTAGACCTTTAGCTTGTGACATGGCTAAACTCGAGTTACCCCTTATGTAAGACTCACCTGACCAGCAAGATAACCCTATTAGGAATTAGACCTGATATCTTAAGAATGATTTCATATGTAATAAACAGCTGATTGGCGCTCGGACATAATGTATACGCCTACTCAAACGTGTATATAAGTTCATGTCTAATAAACCAGGTTTTATGGCCTGATCAGATACCACATCTGTCTGTGTCCATCACTTTCCGGAAAGGTTCCTCCAATTCGGCAGCCGTCCAATATCCCTGACTGGTCTGACTTGCAGACCACCCCAACAACAATGATGACCGGCAAGGAAGTGACTGGAGAGCGAGGCTAAATAGGAAACTCCCAAACACTGATGGAAGCAGGTGAACAGAAGCAGCAAAGTGCAAACAAGTCACCAGTACCTCCAGCAACCACCAGGGGAGCCCAAAAAGCGGATACACAACAGTACCCTCCCCTTAAGGAGGGGGCACCGAACCCTCACAAGAACCGCCAGGGCGATCTGGATGAGCCCTATGAAAGGCACGAACCAAATCCGAGGCATGAACATCAGAGGCAGTTACCCAAGAATTATCTTCCTGACCATAGCCTTTCCATTTAACCAGATATTGAAGTCTCCGTCTGGAAATACGGGAGTCCAAGATCTTCTCTACGACGTACTCCAATTCACCCTCCACCAGCACAGGAGCAGGAGGTTCAGTAGAAGGAACCACCGGTACCTCATATCTCCGCAACAACGACCGATGGAACACATTATGGATAGCGAAAGATGCCGGGAGGTCCAAACGAAAGGAAACAGGGTTAAGAATCTCCAAAATCCTATAAGGACCGATGAACCGAGGCTTAAATTTGGGAGAAGAAACCCTCATAGGGACAAAACGGGAAGACAACCACACCAAGTCCCCAACGCGAAGGTGGGGACCAACACGACGACGACGGTTAGCAAACTGCTGAGTCCTCTCCTGGGACAATTCCAAATTATCCACCACTTGTCCCCAAATCCGATGCAACCGATCCACCACCGCATCCACTCCAGGACAATCCGAAGATTCAACCTGACCAGATGAAAAACGCGGATGAAACCCTGAATTGCAAAAGAAAGGAGAAACCAAAGTGGCAGAACTAGCCCGATTATTAAGAGCAAACTCCGCCAACGGCAGAAAGGCAACCCAATCATCCTGATCCGCAGACACAAAACACCTCAAATAAGTCTCCAAAGTTTGATTAGTTCGCTCCGTCTGGCCATTGGTCTGAGGATGGAATGCAGACGAAAAGGACAAATCAATGCCCAACCTGGCACAGACTGCCCGCCAAAATCTAGACACGAACTGGGTACCCCTGTCAGAAACGATGTTTTCCGGAATACCATGCAAGCGAACCACATTTTGAAAAAACAGAGGGACCAACTGAGATGAGGAAGGCAACTTAGGCAATGGCACCAAATGAACCATTTTAGAAAAACGGTCACACACCACCCAGATGACAGACATCTTCTGAGAAACAGGGAGATCCGAGATAAAGTCCATAGAGATGTGCGTCCAAGGCCTCTTCGGAATAGGCAAGGGCAACAACAACCCACTAGCCCTAGAACAACAAGGCCAGGCCCGAGCACACACATCGCAAGACTGCACAAAAACACGCACATCTCGAGACAGGGAAGGCCACCAGAAGGATCTAGCCACCAAATCTCTGGTGCCAAAAATTCCCGGATGACCTGCCAGAGTAGAAGAATGAACTTCCGAGATGACTCTAGTGGTCCACTCGTCAGGAACAAACAGTCTACCAGACGGACAACGATCAGGTCTATCCGCCTGAAATTCTTGCAAAGCACGTCGCAAATCTGGAGAGACAGCAGACAAAACCACTCCATCCTTAAGGACACCAGCAGGTTCAGAATTCCCAGGAGAGTCAGGCTCAAAACTCCTAGAAAGAGCATCTGCTTTCACATTCCTAGAACCCGGTAAGTACGAGACCACAAAATTAAACCGGGAAAAGAACAACGACCAACGTGCCTGTCTAGGATTCAGGCGCCTGGCAGACTCCAAATAAATTAAATTCTTGTGATCAGTCAAAACTACCACCTGATGTCTGGCACCCTCAAGCCAATGACGCCACTCCTCAAATGCCCACTTCATGGCCAAAAGCTCCCGATTACCAACATCATAGTTTCGCTCGGCGGCCGAAAATTTTCGCGAAAAGAACGCACAAGATCTCATCACTGAGCAGTCAGAACTTTTCTGCGACAAAACCGCCCCCGCTCCGATCTCGGAAGCATCGACCTCAACCTGAAAAGGAAGAGAAACATCAGGCTGGCGCAACACAGGGGCAGACAAAAAGCGGCGCTTAAGCTCCCGAAAGGCCTCCACGGCAGCAGGGGACCAATTGGCAACATCAGCACCCTTTTTAGTCAAATCCGTCAGAGGTTTAGCAACGCCAGAAAAACCAGCTATAAATCGACGATAAAAATTAGCAAAGCCCAAGAATTTCTGGAGACTCTTCAGAGAAGTAGGCTGCGTCCAGTCGTAAATAGCCCGAACCTTGACAGGGTCCATCTCAATAGAAGAAGGGGAAAAAATATACCCCAAAAATGAAATTTTTTGAACCCCAAAAACACACTTTGAACCCTTTACACACAAAGAATTCTCCCGCAAAACCTGAAAAACCCTCCTGACCTGCTGAACATGAGACTCCCAGTCATCAGAAAAAATCAAAATATCATCCAAATACACAATCATAAATTTATCCAAATATTCAAGGAAAATATCATGCATTAAGGACTGAAAGACAGAAGGTGCATTAGAAAGGCCGAAAGGCATTACCAAATACTCAAAATGGCCCTCAGGCGTATTAAATGCGGTCTTCCACTCATCCCCCTGCTTAATTTGCACCAAATTATACGCCCCACGAAGATCAATCTTAGAGAACCACTTAGCCCCCCTTATGCGAGCAAACAAATCAGTCAGCAAAGGCAACGGATACTGATATTTGACTGTAATTTTATTCAGGAGACGATAATCAATACAAGGCCTCAGAGAGCCATCCTTTTTAGAGACAAAGAAAAAAACGGCTCCTAAAGGTGATGAAGAAGGACGAATGTGTCCCTTTTCCAGGGACTCCTTAATATACTCGCGCATAGCAGCATGTTCAGGTACAGATAGGTTAAACAAACGACCCTTTGGAAATTTACTGCCAGGAATCAGATCTATGGCGCAATCACAATCCCTGTGAGGAGGGAGTGAACCAATCTTAGGCTCTTCAAAAATATCACGATAATCAGACAAATATGCCGGGATCTCAGATGAAATAGATGACGAAATGGACACCATAGGAGTGTCCCCATGAGCCCCCCGACATCCCCAGCTTAACACAGACATAGCCTTCCAGTCAAGGACTGGGTTATGAGACTGTAACCATGGTAATCCAAGCACCAAAACATCATGTAAATTGTACAACACAAGGAAGCGAATCACCTCCTGATGGTCTGGAGTCATACGCATAGTCACTTGCGTCCAGAACTGTGGTTTATTACAAGCCAAAGGCGTAGAATCAATACCCTTCAGAGGTATAGGGACTTCCAGAGGCTCTAAATCAAACCCACAGCGCCTGGCAAAGGACCAGTCCATAAGACTCAGAGCGGCGCCAGAGTCCACATAGGCATCCACGGTAATAACTGATAATGAACAAATCAAGGTTACAGACAAAATAAATTTGGACTGTAAAGTGCCAATTGAAATGGACTTGTCAACCTTCCTAGTACACTTAGAGCATGCCGATATAACATGAGCAGAATCACCACAATAGAAGCATAACCCATTTTTACGCCTATAATTCTGCCGCTCGCTTCTGGACATAACTCTGTCACATTGCATTTTCTCTGGCGTCTCTTCAGAAGATACCGCCAAATGGTGCACGGGTTTGCGCTCCCGCAAACGCCGATCAATCTGAATTGCCATTGTCATGGACTCATTCAGACCTGTAGGCGCAGGGAACCCGACCATAACATCTTTAACGGTATCAGAAAGGCCCTCTCTGAAATTTGCCGCTAAGGCGCACTCATTCCACTGAGTAAGCACAGACCACCTACGAAATTTTTGGCAGTATATCTCCGCTTCATCTTGCCCTTGAGATAGGGCTATCAAAGCTTTTTCAGCTTGAATCTCCAAATTAGGTTCCTCATAAAGCAACCCTAAAGCCAGGAAAAACGCATCCACATTGAGCAACGCAGGATCCCCTGGTGCCAATGAAAATGCCCAATTTTGAGGGTCACCTCGCAGCAAAGAGATTACAATCTTAACCTGCTGGACAGGATCTCCTGAGGAGTGAGGTCTGAGAGAAAGGAATAATTTACAATTATATTTGAAATTCAAAAACCGAGATCTATCTCCGGAAAACACCTCTGGTGTAGGGATTTTAGGTTCAGAAATAGGAGCATGTATAACAAAATCTTGTAAATTTTGAACCTTCGTAGCAAGATTATTTAAACCTGCAGCCAAACTCTGGACATCCATGTTAAACAGCTAAGGTCAGAGCCATTCAAGGGTTAAGAGGAGGTAAGAAGCAGCTAGACAGCAATTAAGGGCTAGGCAGCAAAACTCTGAGGGAAAGAAAAAAAAAATTCCCTTCAACACTTCTTTTTCTCCTGCTTCAGCCCAAACAATTAACACTTTGTAGGCCGGTCATACTGTCATGGTTCCCAATGGCAAGGGAACGTAAAAAACACATAAGTAACGAACGAGCTCTCGGGTGATGGAAACTCCAGTTGACCGTGAGCTAAATCTACCACACAACTAACAGTAGCCAGGGAGCATACCTACGGCTTCCTATATGCCACGCGCCAGCCGGAGGACTAACTACGCCTGGTAGAGGAAGAAACAGACCTGGCTTACCTCTAGGGAAATCCCCCAAAAGATGATAGCAGCCCCCCACATGTAATAACGGTGAATTAAGAGGAAAAGACATACACAGTATGAAAGTAGATTTAGCAAAGAGAGGTCCACTTACTAGATAGCAGAAGGATACAAAAGAGGACTTCACGGTCAACTGAAAACCCTTTCAAAAACCATCCTGAAATTACTTTAAGACTCCTGTGTCAACTCATGACACAGGAGTGGCAATTTCAGCCCGCAAGAGCTTCCAGCTACAGAGAATTACAAAAACTGCAAACTGGACAAAAGGTACAAAACAAAAGGACAAAGTCCACTTAGCTGATCAGCAGACTAGTAGCAGGAACATGCAACCAAAGGCTCTGGTTACAATGATGACTGGCAAGGAAATGACTGGAGAGCGAGGCTAAATAGGAAACTCCCAAACACTGATGGAAGCAGGTGAACAGAAGCAGCAAAGTGCAAACAAGTCACCAGTACCACCAGCAACCACCAGGGGAGCCCAAAAAGCGGATACACAACAACAAGGTCTCAAAGACCCGTCTTTCTTGGCCACAAAAAAGAATCCCGCACCAAGAGGGGAAGAAGATGGACGAATATGTCCCTTCTCCAAAGACTCCTTTATATAAGAACGCATTGCGGCATGCTCAGGTACAGATAGATTAAATAATCGTCCCTTAGGAAATTTACTACCAGGAATCAAATCTATAGCGCAGTCACAGTCCCTATGAGGAGGAAGGGCACTGGACCTGGACTCACTGAATACATCCTGATAGTCCAATAAATACTACGGAACTTCAGAAGGAGTAGAGGAGGCAATAGAGACCGGCGGGGAATCACAATGAATTCCCTGACAACCCCAACTTGACACAGACATAGCCTTCCAATCCAAAACTGGATTATGGGTCTGTAACCATGGCAGACCCAAAACGACCAAATCATGCATTTTATGCAGAACAAGAAAACGAATCACCTCCCGATGTTCAGGAGTCATGCACATGGTCACTTGTGTCCAATACTGCGGTTTATTCTCCGCCAATGGTGTAGCATCAATTCCTCTAAGAGGAATAGGATTTTCCAAAGGCTCCAGGACAAAACCACAGCGCTTGGCAAACGACAAGTCCATAAGACTCAGGGCAGCACCAGAATCCACAAATGCCATAACAGGGTAGGAAGACAATGAGCAAATTAAAGTCACAGACAAAATAAACTTAGGCTGCAAATTACCAATGGCGACAGGACTAACAACCTTTGTTAGGCGTTTAGAGCATGCTGAGATAACATGTGTAGAGTCACCGCAGTAAAAACACAACCCATTCTGACGTCTATGATTTTGTCGTTCAGTTTTAGTCTGAATTCTATCACATTGCATTGAGTCAGGTGTCCGTTCAGACAATACTGCCAGAGAATTAGCAGATTTGCGCTCCCGCAAACGCCGATCAATCTGAATGGCAAGAGTCATAGAATCATTCAGACTTGTAGGGATGGGAAACCCCAACATCACATTCTTAATGGCCTCAGAAAGGCCATCTCTGAAATTTGCGGCCAGAACACACTCATTCCATTGAGTAAGCACGGACCATTTCCGAAATTTTTGGCAATACACTTCAGCTTCATCCTGGCCCTGAGAGATAGCCAGCAACGCTTTTTCTGCCTGAATTTCAAGATTAGGCTCCTCATAAAGCAATCCGAGCGCCAGAAAAAACGCATCAATATTTGCCAATGCAGGATCTCCTGGCGCCAATGAGAAGGCCCAATCCTGAGGGTCGCCACGCAAGAAGGAGATAACGATTTTAACTTGCTGAGCTGAGTCTCCAGATGAACGAGGTCTCAAAGATAGAAACAATTTACAATTATTCCTAAAATTCCTAAATTTAAATCGATCTCCAGAGAACAGCTCAGGAATAGGTATCTTAGGCTCTGACATAGGACTACAAGTAACAAAATCCTGAATGCCCTGCACTCGTGCAGCAAGCTGATCCACACTAGTAATCAGAGTCTGAACATTCATGTCTGCAGCAGGGCTTCAAGCCACTCAGAGAAAAAGGGGAAGGAGAAAAAAACAAAAAAACTCAGAACTTTTTTTTCTTTTAATCCCGCTTCAGCAATGCATTAAATATTCTCTTTTTGGCCTGGAATACTGTTATGATCCTAGTGGTAGAGGATCTCAGGAGTTCCAGCTAAGTCCGCAAACACAAAAACCAGCTCATAGGGAAGTGGTAACTTGGCTGACCGCATATCTGATCCTGGCACAACAACTAGAAGTAGCCGGGGAACGTACCTACGTTGATTCTAGACGTCTCGCACCAGCCGGAGAACTAACTAACCCTTTCAGAGAAAATAAGACCTCACTTGCCTCCAGAGAAAAGACCCTGAAGTTATTATACAAGCCCCCAACAAATAATAACGGTGAGGTAAGAAGAAAGAACAAACGTAAGAATGAACTAGATTTAGCAAAGAGAGGCCAACTAATTAATAGCAGAAAATAGGAAGAGGACTTATGCGGTCAGCAAAAAACCCTATAAAAATATCCATGCTGAAGATCCAAGAACCCCCGCACCGACTAACGGTGTGGGGGGAGAATATCAGCCCCCTAGAGCTTCCAGCAAAAACAGAAATCACATTTTGAACAAGCTGGAACAAAATAAGAGCAAATGCAAAAGGACAAAAATAAGAAAGCAGAACTTAGCTTATCTTGCAAAACTCAGGGACCAGGAGTCAGGAGGAAAACAGACATAGACTGATTACATCGATTCCAGGCACTAGACTGAGTTTCCAGGAAATCTAAATAGGAACACCCAAGGCCTAACGAACCAGGTGGGTACCAACCTGGGGAAGGATAATCCAAGTGCAATACCGCTAGTGACCACAAGAGGGAGCCAACAAATATAGTTCACAACAGTTAGGGTTGGGGCTAAATTTAGGGTTAGGGCTAGGGTTGGGGCTAAAGTTAGGGCTAGGGTTAGAGTTGGGGCTAAATTTAGGGTTAGGGTTGGGGCTAAAGTTAGGGTTAGGGTTGGGGCTAAAGTTAGGGCTAGGGTTGGGGCTAAAGTTAGGACTAGGTTTGCGGCTAAAGTTAGGGTTAGAGTTGGGATTAGGGTTTGGATTAGGGTTGGCATTAGGGTTATGTTTGGGATTAGGGTTAGATTTGGGATTAGGGTTAAGGTTAGGGTTGGGATTAGGGGTGTATTGGGATTAGGGTTAGGTTTGAGGTTAGGGTTGAGATTAGGATTAGGGGTGTGTTGGATTTAGGGTTCTGATTAGGGTTATGGTTGTTTTGGGGTTAGGGTTGCGATTATCCTTAGGGTTGTGATTAGGATTATGGATCGGGTTGGCATTAGGGTTAGGGGTGTGTTGGGGTTAGGGTTGGAGTTAGATTTGGGGGGTTTCCACTGTTTAGGTACATCAGGGGGTCTCTAAATGTCACAGCCAATTTTGCGCTCAAAAAGTCAAATGGTGCTCCCTCCCTTCCGAGCTCTGCCGTGCACCCAAACAGTGGTCCCCCCACACACATGGGGTATCAGTGTACTCAGGACAAATTGGACAACAACCTTTGGGGTCCAATTTCTCTTGTTACCCTTGTCAAAATAAAAATTTGGGGGCTTAAAAATCTTTTTTGTGGAAAAAAAATTGTATTTTTATTTTCACGACTCTGCATTATAAACTTCTGTGAAGCACTTGGGCATTCAAAGTTCTCAACACACATTTAGATAAGTTCCTTGAGGGGTCTAGTTTCCAAAATGGGGTCACTTGTGGGGGGTTTCTACTGTTTAGTTACATCGGGGCTCTGCAAACGCAACATAAAGCCCGCAGACCATTCTATCAAAGTCTGCATTCCAAAACGGCGCTCCTTCCCTTCCGAGCTCTGCCATGCACCCAAACAGTGGTCCCCCACACACATGGGGTATCAGTGTACTCAGGACAAATTGGACAACAACTTTTGGGGTCCAATTTCTCTTGTTACCCTTGTCAAAATAAAAATTTGGGGGCTTAAAAATCTTTTTTGTGGAAAAAGTTTTTTATTTTTATTTTCACGACTCTGCATTATAAACTTCTGTGAAGCACTTGGGCATTCAAAGTTCTCACCACACATCTAGATAAGTTCCTTGGGGGTCTAGTTTCCATAATGGGGTCACTTGTGGGGGGTTTCTACTGTTTAGGTACATTGGGGGCTCTGCAAACGCAACATAATGCCCGCAGACCATTCTATCAAAGTCTGCATTCCAAAACAGCGCTCCCTCCCTTACGAGCTCTGCCATGCGCCCAAACAGTGGTTTACCCCAACATATGGGGTATCAGCCTACTCAGCATAAATTGCACAATAAATTTTGGGGTCCAATTTCTCCTGTTACCCTTGTGGAAGCAAAAATTTTGGGGTGAAAAATCATTTTTGTGGAAAAAAATATGTTTTTTTTTATTTTCATGGCTCTACATTATAAACTTCTGTGAAGCAGTTGGGGGTTCATAGTGCTCATCACACATCTAGATAAGCTCTTTGGGGGGTCTAGTCTCCAAAATGTGGTCACTTGTGTGGGGATTCTACTGTTTAGGTACATCAGGAGCTCTGCAAATGCAACATGACGCCCGCAGACCATCCTATCAAAGTCTGCATTCCAAGCGGCGCTCCTTCCCTTCCGAGCCACGATGGGTGCCCAAACAGTGCCCCCACCCACATATTGGGTATTAGCATACTCAGGACAAACTGGTCAACAGATTTTGGGGTCCAATGTCATCTGTTACCCTTGAGAAAATAAAAAATTGTAGGCTAAAAAATCATTTTTGAGGGAAAAAAAAGGATTTTTTATTTTCACGGCTCTACTTTAAAAATTTCTGTGAAGCACTTGGGGGATTAAAGTGTTCACCACACATCTAGATAAGTTCCTTAAGTGGTCTAGTTTCCAAAATGGGGTCACTTGTGGGGGGTTTCTACTGTTTAGGCACATCAGGGGCTCTCCAAACGCGACATGGCGTCCGATCTCAATTCCAGCCAATTCTACATCGAAAAAGTAAAACGGCACTCCTTCTCTTCCAAGCTCTGCAGTGCGCCCAAACAGTGGTTTACCCTCACATATGGGGTATAGATGTACTCAGGAGAAATTGCACAACAACTTTTGTGGTCTAATTTCTCCTGTTACCCTTGTGAAAATAAAAATTTGTTGACAAAATATCATTTTTGTAGAAAAATTGTGATTTTTTATTTTCACGGCTCTACGTTATAAACTTCTGAGAAGCACCTGGGGGTCTAAAGTGCTCACCACACATCCAGTTAAGTTCCTTAAGGGGTCTAGTTTCCAAAATGGGGTCACTTGTGGGGGGTTTCCACTGTTTAGGCACATCAGGGGCTCTCTAAACATGTCATGGTATCCGATCTCAATTCCAGCCAATTCTGCATTGAAAAAGTCAAACGGGCTCCTTCTCTTCCAAGCTATGCGGTGCGCCCAAACAGTGGTTTACCCCCACATATGGGGTATCGGCGTATTCAGGAGAAATTGCACAACAACATTTATGGTTAGATTTCTGTTTTTACACTTGTGAAAATAAAAAAAATGGTTCTGAAGTAAAATGTTTGCAAAAAAAAGTTAAATGTTCATTTTTGCCTTCCACATTGTTTCAGTTCCTGTGAAGCACGTAAAGGGTTAATAAACTTCTTGAATGTGGTTTTGAGCACCTTGAGGGGTGCAGTTTTTAGAATGGTGTCATACTTGGTTATTTTCTATCATATAGACCCCTCAAAATTACTTCAAATGTGATGTGGTCCCTAAAAAAAAATGGTGTTGTAAAAATGAGAAATTGCTGGTCAACTTTTAACCCTTATAACTCCCTAAGAAAAAAAAATGTTGGTTCCAAAATTGTGCTGATGTAAAGTAGACATGTGGGAAATGTTATTTATTAACTATTTTTTGTGACATATCTCTTTGATTTAAGGGGATAAAAATACAAATTTTGAAAAATTAAATTTTTTTTGCCATATTTCTGTTTTTTTCATAAATAGTCACAAGTAATATCGAAGAAATGTTACCACTATCATGAAGTATAATATGTCACGAAAAAACAATCTCAGAATCAGCAGGATCCATTGAAGCGTTCCAGAGTTATAACCTCATAAAGTGACAGTGGTCAGAATTGTAAAAATTGGCCTGGTCATTAAGTACCAAATTGGCTCTGTCACTATGGGGTTAAGAAACACTAAAAGAAATCAAGAACAAAAAAGTGGTAGTCAGTAATGGTTACTTTTTTAACCAAGCATAGGGGAAAAATTATGGAATCGCTCAATTCTGAGGAAAAACTTAAGGAATCAACCTGTAATTTTTAATTCCCAAAACTAACACCTGCATCAAATTAGATCTGCTCCTTAGTCTGCATCTAAAAAGGAGTGATCACACCTTGGAGAGCTGTTGCACCAAATGGACTGACATGAATCATGGCTCCAACATGAGAGATATCAATTGAAACAAAGGAGAGGATTATCAAACTCTTAAAAGAGGGTAAATGATCACACAATGTTGCAAAATATGTTGGTTGTTCACAGTCAGCTGTTTCTAAAATCTGGACCAAATACAAACAACATGGGAAGGTTGTTGAAGGCAAACATACTGGTAGACCAAGGAAGACATCAAAGCACCAAGACCGGAAACTGAAAGCAATATGTCTTCAAAACAGGAAATGCACAACAAAACAAATGAGGAACAAATGGGTGGAAACTGGAGTCAACGTCTTTGACCGAATTGTAAGAAACCGCCTAAAGGAAATGGGTTTTACATACAGAAAAGCTAAATGAAAGCCATCATTAACACCTAAACAGAAAAAAAAACAAGGTTACAATGGGCTAAGGAAAAGCAATCGTGGACTGTGGATGACTGGATGAAAGTCATATTCAGTGATGAATCACAAATCTGCATTGGGCAAGGTGATGATGCTGGAACTTTTGTTTGGTGCTGTTCCAATGTGATTTATAAATATGACGGCCTGAAGAGAACATGCAAATTTCCACAGTCATTGATGATATGGGGCTGCATGTCAGGTAAAGGCACTGGGGAGATGGCTGTCATTACATCTTCAACAAATACATAAGTTTATGTTGATATTTTGGACACATTTCTTATCCCATCAATTGAAAGGATGTTTGGGGATGACGAAATCATTTTTCAAGATGATAATGCACCCTGCCATAGAGCAAAAACTGTGCAAACATTCCTTGAAAAAAGACATGTAAGGTCAATGTCATGGGCTGCAAATAGTCTGGATCTCAATCCAATTGAAAATCTTTGGTGGAAGTTGAAGAAAATGGTCCATGACAAGGCTCCAACCTGCAAAGCTGATCTGGCAACAGCAATCAGAGAAAGTTGGAGCCAGATTGATGATGCGTACTGTTTGACACTCATTAAGTCCATGCATCAGAGACTGCAAGCTGTAATAAAAGCCACAGGTGGTGCAACAAAATACTAGTGATGTTTTGGAGTGTTTTTTTGTTTTTCATGATTCCATAATTTTTTCCTCTGAATTGAGTGAGTCCAAAATTTTTCCCCTATGTTTGGTTAAAAAAAGTAACCATTACTGACTACCACATTTTTTGTGTCTGATTTTTTTCTACAAAATTAAACAACTGAATGAACATCCTCCAAGGCCGGTGATTCCATAATTTTTTCCAGGGGTTGTATATGTGGCGCCCCTAGGGGTATTTGCCACAAAAATAGTTATTGACACCAAATACAAATATTAAAATAGCAAGACTGCACTACCATCTCCGGCCAGAAGGGGGAGCTCCAGAGACTCCCCTTGATCTATTCTGGTCTGAGAAAAGGATTAGCAGTTGGGTTGAGGAGCTGAAAGTGAGAGGTCATATAACTGAACTCCTAACAGCCCTATGACGGATTATAGGCCTGTAATACCCATAGTAGGAAAAGAGGAATAGAGAAAAAGGACATTGTGAGAACCGGGTAGCAATAACCTCTACCCAGAATAGGCGCAGAGACGGATACCGGATCCGTGGCTATATTCATTAGATATAATACAGCAACCGGAAGGAAGTGAGGTGATATCAGCTTCACCAGGGTAAGACGCAGGAACAGACACAGAGTTCAGCGGTACTCCCAAAGGGGGTAAGCCGACAAAAAAGGACTCGGGTTGTCCGTCGAACCAGAGCACAGAAGAGACAGATTGGGTCGGCAGCCAGTTCACATACAGCAGCAGGGCCATACAGAAACTGCGCATAATAAGAGGTGGAAATCCTGACAGGATCAAAGTAATTCAGAGTTCTTATACAGACTCCGGTGACAGTATTGGTTGCAAATCCCTTTTTGTTAAAGTAAACTGGTTAAACGTTTCAGCGCCTCAGTCTTTCATTTGGACAATAGCCATCGATCCAGGATCGGAGTCATCACAGCTGGGAGGACCTGCTGCTGATCAAGTAAGTGTCTGTTCCTTCATGATATCCCTTGCACTGTGCATCGCCTGAGGCCACAGCACTGGGTCAAGCCACTAGTGACATCCCCCTCAAGAGACGGACCTCATTGATCTGGTGCTGAGTACCTCGGTCTCACAGGCATCACATATATCTGCCCTCTTTATTTTAATGGGGCTGTAATACTTTTTACATTTACATTTCCCCTGAAAATTTGTCATCCACACTTATGCTGGAAGTTTACCTTGCATTATTGCATTTGCACCATTCTTCCAGACTAGGGCCTGAACTGTAACCCACAAAACTACTTAAGAGGGTAGCTATTTGGACAATCCTTACTTGTTAGGGCTCAAGCACATCACTGTATTTTCGATCTCAGTGTGATCTGCTATAACATCGGAATGCACTCGGATCAATGTTATGCTATGGGCCCATGCATATGTCTGATTTTCTTCCTTGGACAGTATCTATCAGAGGAAAAAATCACTGCATGCCCAAGTGCAATATCATATTCATATTGCACTCGCTCATGTAAGTCAATGACTCTGTGGAAAACATTTGACTGCACTCGTTTGACATCTTAGTACAGTCTGATTTCCGCACACTCACAGAATGGAGAAGATGGATTTTTTTTCTCCATCTTCTTCTCATCAAAGAGAATTGAAGCACACTATGATCACACTCTGATCAGAGATTGATCAGGGTGTCATTTTAATAATTCAACTGATTTTCTCAAATGACAAAAAATACGCTCGTCTGCACCTAGCCTTAGAAGGGTCAATTGAAAATAGGCTGATTTTTGAATTGTCTCCCTGCTAGAATGCTCAGCAATCATTTGTAATCTGTGGGAAAATAAGCATTGCATAGTGCTTATTTAAATAATTAGGTATTCTGTATAATGTGGGACAGGACACGTATGTCAGAGAAAGAGGTGCTCCTTGTAACAGCTCTCCTCTTGACCATGAGATGATTAATAAAGGGCTATCAACTCCTTTATTCCTAAAACAGAGTCTACGGATCCTCCTTAAAAGGTTAATGCTGCTCCACTCACTTCTGCATTGAGAGATAAGTGGGGAAGGTGATGACATGTCTACCATACTGTATTTCTCAGTTTGTAGGAAGTGAGTGGGCCAGGACTAGCCCTTATTAGTGTCTGATCGAATGTGAGTCATGAGGTTCCTTTTTTAGCGGGGATGAGCATGTGACTGCTACAGTCCATCCCTGGCCACAGTGATGATGTGTTGGTCACCGTGACCAGTGATTGGCTCCAGCAGTGAAATGATCGTAACACTGAAACAGGATGTACAGAAAACGGCTCTATACATCCTATCCATATGGATATTGTGTTTTTCTTGCTGGGAGAGAAATCTTAGAGACTGGTGGTGAACTTCAGAGCGCTACAGAGAAGTGGTGGGGTATTAGTGAGTATACTTTACTTTTAGACATAGCCACGCTTTATTAAAAAAGTCACATTTCCATTGCAAGATGTGTGAAAATAGTATTTTTTAAAGGGAATCTATCCGTTCGATCAACCCTTCTAAGCAGGCAGGTCATGGAAAGTTTATTAAAATGATACATTTATGTTATAGTTACATAGGTTGAAAAAAGACCACGGTCCATCAAGTTCAACCTTTCTCCACCAATTGTACATTTCGTCACTAATTTAACTATAACCAGCAATGTTATGTGTATCAAGGAAATCGTCCCACTCTTTTTTAAAAGCTGTTACAGTGTCTGTCATTACTACCTCTTGTGGTCGGCATTCCACAGTCCGACTGCTCTAACTGTAAAGAACCCATTCCTATTTAGCTGCCGGAATCACCTTTCTTCCACCCGTGTCCTTCTGATCTCCATTTAATGTATATGTAGCAATAGGATTACTCCATCCTAGGTGCATTACTCTACATTTATCTACATTAACCCCTTCCTGACATCTGACGTACTATCCCGTCGAGGTGGGGTGGGCCCGTATGACCACCGACGGGATAGTACGTCATACGCGATCGGCCGCGCTCACGGGGGGAGCGCGGCCGATCGCGGCCGGGTGTCAGCTGCATATCGCAGCTGACATCCGGCACTATGTGCCAGGAGTGGTCACGGACCGCCCCCGGCACATTAACCCCCGGCACACCGCGATCAAACATGATCGCGCTGTACCGGCGGTATAGGGAAGCATCGCGCAGGGAGGGGGCTACCTGCGGGCTTCCCTGAGACCCCCGGAGCAACGCGATGTGATCGCGTTGCTCCGAGGGTCTCCTACCTCCCTCCTCGCCGCAGGTCCCGGATCCAAGATGGCCGCGGCATCTGGGTCCTGCAGGGAGGGAGGTGGCTTACCGAGTGCCTGCTCAGAGCAGACACTTGGTAAGCCTGCAGCCCTGCACAGCAGATCGCAGATCTGGCAGAGTGCTGTGCACTCTGCCAGATCAATGATCTGTGATGTCCCCCCCTGGGACAAAGTAAAAAAGTTAAAAAAAAATTCCCCACATGTGTAAAAAAATAAATAAATAAAATATCCTAAATAAAGAAAAAAATATATATATTATTCCCATAAATATATTTCTTTTGCTAAATAAAATAAAAATAACAATAAAAGTACACATATTTAGTATCGCCGCGTCCGTAACGGCCCAACCTATAAAACTGCCCCACTAGTTAACCCCTTCAGTAAACACCGTAAGGAAAAAAAAAAAAAACGAGGCAAAAAACAACGCTTTATTATCAAACCGCCGAACAAAAAGTGGAATAACACGCGATCAAAAAGACTGATATAAATAACCATGGTACCGCTGAAAACGTCATCTTGTTCCGCAAAAAACGAGCCGCAATACAGCATCATCAGCAAAAAAATTAAAAAGTTATAGTCCTGAGAATAAAGCGATACCAAAATAATTATTTTTTCTATAAAATAGTTTTTATTGCATAAAAGTGCCAAAACATAAAAAAAATGATATAAATGAGATATCGCTGTAATCGTATTGACCCGACGAATAAAACTGCTTTATCAATTTTACCAAACGCGGAACGGTATAAACGCCTCCCCCAAAAGAATTTCATGAATAGCTGGTTTTTGATCACTCTGCCTCACAAAAATCGGAATAAAAAGTGATCAAAAAATGTCACGTGTCCGAAAATGTTACCAATAAAAACGTCAACTCGTCCCACAAAAAACAAGATCTCACATGACTCTGTGGACTCAAATATGGAAAAA
Organism: Ranitomeya variabilis; assembly: GCF_051348905.1. NCBI lineage: Eukaryota > Metazoa > Chordata > Amphibia > Anura > Dendrobatidae > Ranitomeya > Ranitomeya variabilis. Next base: position 69,684,004 of record NC_135233.1, read on the forward strand.
TTACAGCTCTCAAAATGTGGTAACGCAAAAAATATTTTTTGCAATGAAAAGCGTCTTTCAGTGTGTGACGGCTGCCAATCATAAAAATCCGCTAAAAAACCCGCTATAAAAGTAAATCAAACCCCCCTTCATCACCCCCTTAGTTAGGGAAAAATTAAAAAATTAAAAAATGTATTTATTTCCATTTTCCCATTAGGGTTAGGGTTAGGGCTAGAGTTAGGACTAGAGTTAGGACTAGAGTTAGGACTAGAGTTAGGGCTAGAGTTAGGGCTAGAGTTAGGGCTAGGGTTAGGGCTAGGGTTAGGGCTAGGGTTAGGGCAAGGGTTAGGGCTAGGGTTAGGGTTGGGGCTAGAGTTGGGGCTAGGGTTAGGGCTAGGGTTGGGGCTAGGGTTAGGGCTAGTGTTAGGGCTAGGGTTATTGCTAGGGTTAGGGCTAGGGTTAGGGCTAGGGTTGGGGCTAGGGTTAGGGCTACAGTTAGGGTTGGGGCTAAAGATAGGGTTAGGGTTTGGATTACATTTACGGTTGGGAATAGGGTTGGGTGTGTCTGGGTTAGAGGAGTGGTTAGGGTTACTGTTGGGATTAGGGTAAGGGGTGTGTTTGGATTAGGGTTTCAGTTATAATTGGGGGTTTCCACTGTTTAGGCACATCAGGGGCTCTCCAAACGGGACATGGCATCCGATCTGAATTCCAGCCAATTCTGCGTTGAAAAAGGAAAACAGTGCTCCTTCCCTTCAGAGCTCTCCCGTGTGCCCAAACAGGGGTTTACCCCAACATATGGGGTATCAGCGTACTCAGAACAAATTGGACATCATCTTTTGGGGTCCAAGTTCTCCTGCTACCCTTGGGAAAATACAAAACTGGGGGCCAAAAAATAAGTTTTGTGGGAAAAAAAAGATTTTTTATTTTCACGGCTCTGCGTTGTAAACTGTAGTGAAACACTTGGGGGTTCAAAGTTCTCACAACACATCTAGATAAGTTCCTTGGGGGGTCTAGTTTCCGATATGGGGTCACTTGTGGGGGGTTTGTACTGTTTGGGTACATCAGGGGCTCTGCAAATGCAACGTGACGCCTGCAGACCAATCCATTTAAGTCTGCATTCCAAATGGCGCTCCTTCCCTTCCGAGCTCTGTCATGCGCCCAAACAGTGGTTCCCCCCACATATGGGGTATCAGCGTACTCAGGACAAATTGGACAACAACGTTTGGGGTCCAATTTATCCTGATACCCTTGTGAAAATACAAAACTGGGGGCTAAAAATCATTTTTGTGAAAAAAAAAAGAATTTTTATTTTCACGGCTCTGCGTTATAAACTGTAGTGAAACACTTGGGGGTTCAAAGCTATCAAAACACATCTAGATAAGTTCCTTAGGGGGTCTACTTTCCAAAATCGTGTCACTTGTGGGGGGTTTTAATGTTTAGGCACATCAGGGGCTCTCCAAACGCAACATGGCATCCCATCTTAATTCCAGTCAATTTTGCATTGAAAAGTAAAATAGCGCTCCTTCCCTTCCGAGCTCTGCTATGCGCCCAAACAGTGGTTTACCCCCACATATGGGGTATCGTCGTACTCAGGACAAATTGCACAACAACTTTTGGGGTCCAATTTCTTCTCTTACCCTTGGGAAAATAAAAAATTGGGGGCAAAAAGATCATTTTTGTGAAAAAATATGATTTTTTATTTTTACGACTCTGCATTATAAACTTCTGTGAAGCACTTGTTGGGTCAAAGTGCTCACCACACATCTAGATAAGATCCTTAGGGGGTCTACTTTCCAAAATGGTGTCACTTGTGGGGGGTTTCAATGTTTAGGCACATCAGGGGCTCTCCAAATGCAACATGGCGTCCCATCTCAATTCCAGTCAATTTTGCATTGAAAAGTCAAATGGCGCTCCTTTCCTTCCGAGCTCTGCCATGCGCCCAAACAGTGGTTTACCCCCACATATGGGGTATCAGCGTACTCAGGACAAATTGTACAACAAATTTTGGGGTCTATTTTCTCCTGTTACCCTTGGTAAAATAAAACAAATTGGAGCTGAAATAAATTTTGTGTGAAAAAAAGTTAAATGTTTATTTTTATTTAAACATTCCAAAAATTCCTGTGAAACACCTGAAGGGTTAATAAACTTTTTGAAAGTGGTTTTGAGTACCTTGAGGGGTGCAGTTTTTAGAATGGTGTCACACTTGGGTATTTTCTATCATATAGACCCCTCAAAATGACTTCAAATGAGATGTGGTCCCTAAAAAAAAATGGTGTTGTAAAAATAAGAAATTGCTGGTCAACTTTTAACCCTTATAACTCCGTCACAAAAAAAAATTTTGGTTCCAAAATTGTGCTGATGTAAAGTAGACATGTGGGAAATGTTACTTATTAAGTATTTTGCGTGACATATGTCTGTGATTTAAGGGCATAAAAATTCAAAGTTGGAAAATTGCGAAATTTTCAAAATTTTCGCCAAATATTCGTTTTTTTCACAAATAAACGCAAGTTATATCGAAGAAATTTTACCACTATCATGAAGTACAATATGTCACGAGAAAACAGTGTCTGAATCGCCAAGATCCGTTGAAGCGTTCCAGAGTTATAACCTCATAAAGGGACAGTGGTCAGAATTGTAAAAATTGGCCCGGTCATTAACGTGCAAACCACCCTTGGGGGTGAAGGGGTTAAATCTCATTTGTCAAGTGTTTGCCCATTCAGTCATCTTATCCCGATCATTTTGCAATATTGCAATGTCAAGGTCAGATTTTAGAGTCGTACATAGTTTGGTGTTGTCAGCAAAGACTGACACTTTACTCTCAATCCCATCCACATGGTCATTAATAAAGAGGTTAAAAATAATCAGTCCTAGCACAGATCCCTGCGGTACCCCACTGCTGACTATATCCCATTTAGAGAACGTACCATTTATGAAGACTCTGTTTCCCGACATTTAGCCAATTCCTTACCCATCTGCATTACATACAGTTTCCCCCAGTCTCTGCTTCTGTATCTTCAGTATAAGGCTGTTATGTGGACCTGTATCAAATGCCTTTGCAAAGTCCAAATAAATCACGTCAGCCGAATTACCAAACACCCAAATGTGAACTTACCTCCTCATAGAAACCTAACATGTTAGTTAGACACGACTTATACTTGATATCTGCTATTCAATATCTTACTGCAGATAAATAAATGTTTTCCTTAATATGTAACTGAGCTGCTAAGATCTATGGGCTGGACATATCTGCCTGAGAATCTGCTTCTAGAGCTTATTGCAAGTGAAAGAGGGAACTGTAACGGTTTCATCACTCTTTGTGGCCTAAGGACACTGTGAGTGACAGCACAGCTGCCCTATAGGATCTGGAGTGTGCTGGACTGTTAGTATTGTTGCATCCCAGTTATCCAATCTGAAGCTGGGGCGTACTGGGCTGTCATCATTTTGATTGACAGCCCTGATGCTCAATCTGGCCTAGCCTGTGGGCTTTCCTGCAGGTGTTTCCAGCCTTGTTAATTTGCTAGCTATTTAGCTGGCTAGCTATGAGGAATCATTGTCAGATGTAGCATTGCTCAGTGATATCTGTGCTTTGCTCTGTCTTATTTCCTGATCTTGTTGCAAAACCTTGGATATGTCTTGAGAATTTTGGTGTGTTATCCCTTTTGCTTTTGACCTCAGGTACCTGACTCTGGACTTGGCTGACTATCCGATTCTCTTATCCCCTTATCTTTTTTTTATTTACCTTTCTGGCATTTGTCTTGACCCTCTGTGATACAAGTGTGGCGCCCCAGGGTCCTGGTCGTCACAGTAGCATTGCTTTCCTCGCGGGGAGAGTGATGTTACATTTGGAAGCAATGAAGGATATCTTTTATCAGGTAATCACCATACACACAACATGTTCACACTCCATGCCACAGGGGGGGAGCTTTTGATCCTATTTCTAGGTGACTCCCCTGCATATGCATATATTTTGTGGTTTTGTAGGGAAAGAGAGAGGAGATTGTTAGAGAGACAGAAGAGAGCAGACCGACATAGAGTGTCAGAATGTCTGTAGGGGCCATGTAGTCTGAAGTACTACAGCTCCTAAAGAAAGAGATATACAGAAGGAAAGGACATTGTTCAGTGAGAGTGAAGGAGAGCGAGGCACAGGCGAGGACACCAGGGGGAGGACAGCAGCGAGCATACTGTCTCCCTGGCAAGGCGCCGATAACCGGTAGCCAGCACACAGCGAGGTTGTAAGGGACTCTAAGACTTACATCAAAAATGCGCAGGACAGCTGAGCTGCAAGTTACCTGTCTGCCACACACACCTGAAGACACAGTAACACATAGAGCCCGGGGCGTGATAGAGTCCCTGTAAAAAGGCTTGAGTTACCTGTCATACAGGTATTGTCCTATCCTATGTGGGGGACAGAGAGAAGAACTGTGAGGACCTTATCTGAAGCCAGAGGCAGTAAGGGACTACAACACCACCGCGCTAGAGGAAGGCTTTTAACTTCCCCTGGTAAAGGGGACTCTGGATTCGCTTTCAAGCTGGCTGGACCCTGCCTGCCCTGTGATTTGGTACCCTGATTTGGCTGCCTGAAGTCTTCAGTAAACCAGGTAAAGAGAGTGTAAACCTGTGTCCTTGTTTCTTACTGCACCGTTCACCATCATCATCCATCTACACACCGGGAGCCCTGGGGATACACTTCACCTGTGGGAAGTTACACCATCTAGAAGCCATAACATCACCCCAGAGGACCCCTTAAAGCAGCGTTGGTCCCCACAGACCGAATACCACAGGTGGCGTCACGAACATAAACTTTATTCAATTTCCATTTTACGTGGGCGACCAGGGCCATGGACCGGGTCACCACCGTGACATCCCCCTGTGAACACCAGACCTGGTGCCGGGTACCCAACGGCTCTGGCGGGAGACTCACAAGCCCTCCCTGACCTCTTACCTCCTGACTACCCTGTTTCATGGCTTGTCCAAGAGCAGTGACTCAGCCTCACAGGGACATTACCAGTGTGAGACATGTAGATATGGAGAACAGACTGTCAGTCATTACATGTATCACAATGTTAACATCCTCTTTCATTTAATAGGTGTGGCAGACATCGGGTCACAGCAAGGAGTTGTCAAAAGCTAACATATTGAAGAACTTTCCTTTAGATCAGTTGGGGTCTGACACACTGCACTCCTACTGGTCATCTGTCTCCTGCTTCAGCAGAGGCTGGATGTGAAAATAGCCAGAACAAAACAGCTTCATCACACTGTTTAGAGGACGCTGTCCAGGGCTGGCTCCAGGTTTTCGTGGGCCCCGAGTGAAAGAGTCTCAGTGGACCTCTTTAAAATATACACCAATCCGACGAACACGGCAACACAAACAATGGTAAAATGAAATACCAGGCATTTAAATATTCACTCAATACAAATATTCACTCACATATAACAGAGGTATGCACCGGGGAGTGGAGGATGGGGAAATAACCAAAGTAAAAGGAGGGAAGGGAATCACACTTACAAACCACGCAACAGTCACAGATAACTCCTCCAAAATTCCTTCTCATATAAACCTCTCCAACAAGCCAAGCAGCAAAAGCTAACTCTGACATGGGTTTGAATCAGGACCCAGATTATAAAGGTGATGGGAGTTGCTAACAGAGCTCAGCTGAGAGCTCAGACTTCTAGAGCTTCCAACATGGCCGATTAACCTCTGTTCTGCCAAAAGAAATAAACAACATTTAAAAAGGTGAAGTGCTTCTTTTTAGCGCAGGAGTAGGAGCAATGAGATGCTACAGCCTTCTGGCTCTTCTCTGAAAGAAAGTACTGAGGGCACTACAGGAGATCTCAAGTACACAGTTCATTCTAGACAGCCCAGGAATTTACAGGAACTGTAGGCTTTTTGCCAAGAAGAGTGGGCAGCTTTACCATCTGAGAAAATAAAGAACCTCATCCACAACTACCACAAAAAACTTCAATTTGTCATTGATGTTAGAGGGGGCAATACACAGTACTAGGAAATGGGGTATGTGAACATTTGATCAGGGTCATTTGGATGTTTTGGGTTGTCATTATGATTTAAAAAGAGAAAACACAGTAGTTTGACAATAAATGGCTTCACCAAATCACTAACCATGAGTGGAGAAACAGTTTTGGTGTTATCATTAATATTCTCTGAAAAAAGGCCAAGAAAGCAAAAATTCTGCCGGGGTATGTAAACTTTTGAGGACAACTGTATATGACTGGAATTTCATAATCCAAATTTGATCGAAAAATATTCTGAGTAACAGAATTTAGGGGCAAAAATGTGGGAAAATTTTCCGCTAACATTGTATTCTGTGATGCATCTCAATGTACATAATTATGACAAGGAAACATATAATAATCACAGTTGGACAAGTTTTTATTTCTTAGGGCAGAAGATCGGATCAAGAAAAGTTTCAATACCTACATTATCTTCAATTTGTATAACTGACAGTATTCTAACACTACAAAACCTATTTCAAACCTTGTGCGCATTTCAAGAGCAGACTCATCTAATTTTACTTTCAATGACAGAACTTTAGAGATAATATATGTCCTTACTTCCCATCAGGAATGTCATTTCATCCAGAAATCTGTGCCAGCTCCCTGGTAGTAATGGTGTCATCTCACATTTTCTAGACATTTAAAATTTACTTATAAAGGATCTTGGCCAAAGTCAAAAACTTTTGATTTTTAAATGACAATAAAGATTAGTTTTAACTGGTGATATAAATGATACAGATAACTGTAACTTGGTTCTGATTGAGTAAATACTGTATGCTTCATTATTCATTATATGCATTTCCTACATATGTGTATTCATAATTTTTCCATCCTTTTCCAGTAAAATTCAGTGAATTTAACAAATAGGGAAAATCCCCAAACTATGCAAACCCAATATGTATGTATGTACTGTGGAGACAAATTATGCAACATCCCTGAGGCCCATAGAGAAAAAATGCAATGGACCACAAGGTAAAGTGGATGTTCGAGTTCGCCTGAATTAGAGTTAAAAGTTTGTATCGGGTCCGAATTTGACCCTGGACCCAAACCCAATCGTAGTTAATGGGGACCCGAACTTTGGTGCTTTCAAATTGCTGTAAAATAGTCATAGTAAAGCAGGGACTTAGCTAGAGTTTTGGTTCAGAGGGTGTGAAGCTTCTGAATGGGCCCCTAACCAGGTAACCTTGAATACAACTCGGTGACACCATCTAACAGTGGAGGAGAACCTCAGCAGATGACCACGCTATTACTGAAGATAATCTCTATATAAAGACCAACATGGATATTACCGCCATATGGTCAGTGGTAGATACCAGCCCTATAGAACATATAAGAGGTCACAGCACAGCAGCCTGCTCGTGGCTGGTCTCCCACTGGTCTCCTCGCCTGTGCTCCTCTCTCCTACACGCTCACTGCAATGTATTCGACTTTCGTATAATCTCTTCCCAGGAGCTGCAGCACTGCAGCTACACAGCTCCGTGCACCTTCTTCTGCCTCAGACTGCTCCAGTCTGCTTCCTGGCACTAACTGTCTAACTTTCCCTACAAACTACTATATATATGTGGAGAGTCACCTAGTAAATAGGATCAAAAGCTCCCCCTGGTGGCCTTGAGTGTGAATATGTTGTGTTAGGGTTTGCGGAACGCACCGAATATATATATCTATTAGAAGAAGTTGGTGCATTCGCAACCCGGGATCCACCGTGCAGGAAAGCACCTGCAGCTAGATATGGCGGTACAATTTAGTAATATAAACAGACTCTGTTACTTCACAGAGTCTGTTAGCAAGGATAACGCTGTGCCCTGTTTGGCTCACAGAGGAAAACAGCTACTTAGTAGAGCAGATGGTGGTCATGCAGTCAAATGCAAACACGCAGCTCCTCGACGGAGGTGCCAGCATTCTAGGGGCTTATTTCAGCAGGGTCCCTGAATACACACACACCAAACTCCTCGCCGGAGGTGCCAGCATTCTAGGGGCTTATTTCAGCCGGGTCCCTGAATACACACACAAACATGACCACACTGGCACTGAGCTCGTACATAAATTGACACTAGCGCATGGCCGTGCGGCCATGTGCACCTCTTATAGCTGCAGCAAGTACAGAACCTTCCTAGAAGGACCAATGAGAGACTGCCACAGACGTTAAACACCTTCAGGACCTTCCTAGAGGACCAATAGGATTTGCTGCAGTACCTGAGCATGTGACCCTTGATCTCCAATGAGAGATCTTACCCTGGGCATGCTCAGAAGAGGAAAAGTAGGACTTAGTCCCAAAGATGTCTGCTCGCTGCTGACCAGTACTGGCCACAATGGCAGAAGCTGGAAGGACAGCAGTAACCCTTCACACAGTGTCAGACTGAGCATGACGCTGAGACCAACGCCTCCGCTGAGCAGGCTCCACTGCGGCAGGAGAAGAATGGGAGACCGCAGTGGAGATGGATTGAGATTCCCCCTGTGCAGAGGCAGGAACTCGACCCCTAACATTACCCCCCCTCCTAGGCCCCCCCCTTGGACCTCGCCACGCTCGAAGGCAACAATGAGCTGCGGAGCCCGAATATTCTCAGCAGGCTCCCAGGACCTGTCCTCAGGACCATAACCCTTCCAGTCCACCAAATAAAATTTTTTGCCACGTACCACCTTGCACCCCAAGAAAGCATTCACCTCATGATCGTCCGTAGATGAACCCGATGTCCCAGCAGATGACTTGTAAAGCCGGGACATGTATACGGGCTTCAATAGGGACACATGAAAGGTGTCGGTGATACCCAGACGTGGCGGAAGGGCCAGACGGTAGACCACTGGGTTAACCTGTTCGAGGACCTTGAAAAGGACCCAGGTAGTGAGGAGAAAACTTAGTGGACTCAACTCGCAGCCTTATGTTACGGGCAGAGAGTCACACTAAGTCGCCAGGAGCAAAGGTCGGAGCGGGCGCTGATGTGCATCGGCGGAGGACCTCATTCTCTCCTTGAAGGCCTGGATGGTATCCTGAGTGCGGTCCCAAATGTCCCACGCCTCCACAGCCCAGTCTGCCACCCTGGAGTCGGCGGAAGACACGGGCATAGGCACAGGTACCCGCGGATGCTGATCATAGTTTAGGAGGCATGGGGTCTGTCCAGTGGAGTCGGCTACGGCGTTATTCAGCGCAAACTCTGCCCACGGTAGCAAGGATGCCCAGTCATCCTGCCTGGCTGAGACAAAATGTCGAAGATATGTGACCAAGGTCTGGTTGGCCCTCTCTACCAACCCATTCGTCTCGGGATGATAAGCTGAAGAGAGATTCAACTCAATGCTGAGTAGACGACAAAGCTCTCTCCAGAAACGAGACGCAAACTGGGGACCCCAGTCACTGACAATTTTGTCCGGCATACCATGTAGGCGAAATATGTGTTTGATAAACAACACCGCCAGAGCCCGTGCAGAAGGTAGCCGTGGAAGAGGCACCAAGTGCACCATTTTGGAAAAATGGTCGGTGATAACCCAAATAATGCAGCTATGAGACTTAGGTAAGCCCACCACAAAATCCATCCCAACCATCTCCCAGGGTCTGTCTGCCACCGGCAGGGGATGAAGCAACCCAGCTGGCCATTGACGAGGAGACTTGTTCCTGGCGCAGGAGACACATGCCCGAACATAGTCTGCGACATCACGGACCATATGCGGCCACCAATATGTCCTCGCCAGGAGCTCAGATGTCCTTTTGGTCCCAAAATGTCCACCCACCCTAAACGAGTGAGCCCAAGAGAGAACTTCCGGATGCAAACTGGATGGTACAAAAATCTTGCCCGGAGGCACAGACTCTAGCGAAACCGGGGCCACAGTTCTCAGGCTCTCGGAAGGGACAATAAGCCGAGGCTCCTCTTCCTCCTCCTCAGATGATACAACGGAGCGAGAGAGAGCGTTGGCACAAATGTTCTTCTCCCCGGAAAGAAAATGGAGGGTGAAATGGAACTGAGAGAAGAACAAGGACCATCTGGCCTGGCGAGAATTTAGCCGCTGGGCGGTCTGTAAATATACCAAATTCTTGTGGTCTGTGAATACTTGGAAGGGAAAACGAGCCCCCTCCAGGAGGTCTCCACTCTGAGAAGGCTAACTTCATTGCTAGCAACTCCCTGTCCCCGATGGAATAATTCCTCTCCGCTGGTGTGAAGGTTTTGGAAAAGAAGCAAGGATGCTTCTGACCTTGAGCATCCTTTTGGAAGAGGACTGCTCCAGCACCAACGGAAGAGGCATCCACCTCCATTATTAACAGCTTATCTACATCGGGGCGATGTAGAATGGGAGCGCTAGCAAAATGAGATTTAATAGAAGTGAAAGCCTTGGAGAACTCCACAGACCACAATTTGGGATTTGCTTCCTTCTTGGTGAGGGCTACTAAGGGAGCTACCAAGGTTGAGAAATGAGGAATGAACTGGAGATAATAGTTAATGAACCCCATAAAGCGCTGCACCGCTTTAAGGGAATGGGGTTCTTGCCAGTCCATCACAGCCTGTAATTTGGCAGGATCCATAGCCAATCCTTGGGTGGAGATGACATAGCCCAGGAAAGGTAAGGACTCCTGCTCAAACACACATTTCTCCAACTTGGCGTAGAGGGAGTTAGTTCGTAAGAGGTCGAAGACTCTGCAAACATCTCTCTGGTGGGAGTCAATATCTGGAGAGTAGATGAGAATATCATCCAGATAGACTACGACCGAGGTGGAGAGCATATCCTGGAAGATATCGTTTACAAAGTCTTGGAAAACGGCTGGGGCATTACAGAGCCCGAAGGGCATCACCAGATATTCATAGTGCCCATCCCTGGTGTTAAAAGCCGTCTTCCATTCGTCCCCCTCACGGATGAGAATCAGGTTGTAAGCACCCCGCAGATCTAGTTTAGTAAACACCCTTGCTCCCTGAAGCCTATCAAAAAGCTCAGATATCAGGGGCAGAGGATATTTATTCTTAACGGTGATGGCGTTAAGACCCCTGTAGTCTATGCAAGGATGCAGTTCTCCACTCTTCTTCTGCACGAAGAAGAACCCAGCCCCTGCGGGTGACACTGACTTTCTAATGAATCCTCTTGCCAGATTTTCCTGGATGTACTGAGACATTGCCTCCATCTCCGGGAGAGATAACAGATAGACTCGACCCCAGGGAGGCTCAGCACCAGGCAAGAGGTCAATAGGACAGTCATAGGGGCGGTGAGGCGGAAGGGTCTCCGCAGCCCTTTTGGAGAACACGTCAGCATAGGACCAATACTGCTTGGGCATAGAGGAAAGATCTGTGGGTACCTCTGTTGTAGCAACCTGAACGCTCTCCCTCTGACATCTACCTCCACAAGATTCACCGCATCCCAAAATTCTGCCTGTGGACCACTCGATATGAGGAGAGTGGTACCGTAGCCAAGGCATCCCTAACAGGACCTCATCAATTCCTTCAGGAATGACGAGCAGAGAAATAATCTCCTGATGAGACGGCGACAAGGACAGAGTGAAAGGGATGGTCTGGTGTGTAATCTGTGAGGGCAGTGTCGACCCATTTACCACACGTACTGTTACTGGTTAAGCTAACATTACCAGGGGAATTGCGTGACGTTGGGCGAAGGCAGAAGACATAAAATTGCCCTCCGCCCCAGAATCCACGGAGAGCTCTACCAAGTGGGTAAATGAGCCTATAGTAATTGTCCCCTTAAAGGACAATTTGGAGGCAAACATCGCCGTGTCTAGTGTACCTCCACCTACTACCACTAGATGCTGATGTTCCCTCGACCGCTGAGGACATCTGGTGGCAAGATGTCCTGACTGCTGGCAAACATGACAAGCCTGGAGTGCACAAGCGGTCCGGGACTTAGATCCCACTCGTGACCCTACCATGGCCTCATGTGACTCAGGGACCAGGACCGGAGATTCCAGAGGTTTGGCAAAGGTGGGAGCCAGCCGAAACCTCTGCCTACACTGGGCTCGCTCTAACCTCCGCTCGTGAAAACGGAGGTCAATACGAGTGGATACAGTTATTAATTCCTCCAGTGTGGCAGGAATCTCCCTAGTGGCCAGAGCGTCCTTCACGTGGTCAGCCAGCCCCCTCCAAAATATCGGAATAAGGGCCTTATCCGCCCACTCCAGCTCTGATGCTTGGGTGTGAAAGTGGACTGCAAAATGGCTGACCAAGGACGAGCCTGAGTCAATGCCAACAGCTGGAGCGCAGTATCATGGGTGACACGAGGTCCTAAAAAGACCTGTTTCAGAGTGCTCAGGAACAACGGAGCACTCTACACCACATGATCGCCAAGCTCCCACAGCGGCGTAGCCCACTCCAACGCCCTGTCCGACAGGAGAGACACAATAAATCACACCTTAGCACTAGTGTTGAGCATTCCGATACTGCAAATATCGGGTATCGGCCGATATTCGCTGTATCGGAATTCCGATACCGAGTTCCGATATTTTTTGTGATATCGGAAATTGGAATCGGAAGTTCCTATAAGTTCCCTGGGGTGTGCGGTGCGTATGGTTCCCAGGGTCTGGAGGAGAGGAGACTCTCCTTCAGGCCCTGGGATCCATATTCATGTAAAAAATAAAGAATAAAAATAAAAAATATGGATATACTCACCCTCGGACGAGCCCTGGCTGTCACCGCTGCAAGCGTCTGCCTCCGTTCCTAAGAATGCAGTGAGTGTAGGACCTGCGATGACGTCACGGCTTGTGATTGGTCGCGTGAGCGGTCACATGAGCGGTCACGCGACCAATCACAAGCCGCGACATCACCGAAGGTCCTTCACTCTGCATTCTTAGGAACGGAGGCTGCCGGTTGCACCGCTAAGGTCCAGGGCCCGTCCGAGGGTGAGTATATCCATATTTTTTTTTTATTCTTTATTTTTTACATGAATATAGATCCCAGGGCCTGAAGGAGAGTTTCCCCTCCTTCAGACCCTGGGAACCATCCAGGATACCTTCCGATATTTGTGTCCCTTTGACTTGTATTGGTATCGGGTATCGGTATCGGCGAGATCCGATATTTTGCCGGTATCAGCCGATCCAATCCGATACCGATACTTTCGAATATTGGAAGGTATCGCTCAACACTAGATATCGGCTGATCCAATCCGATACCGATACTTTTAAATATCGGAAGGTATCGCTCAACACTACTTAGCACGCTTTGTGGGGAAACGTGCGGCCAGAAGCTTGAGATGTATAGAGCACTGGCTCACGAAACCCCTACAAGATTTACTATCACCAGAAAAATTTTCTGGTAGCGGGAGGCGAGATAGAGTCGGAACAGGGGTGGCAGTGGACATGGTTGCTGCAGCCACGCTAGCAGCCTGTACAGCAACTGCGGTTACGTCCACAGCTGAGGTTATGCGCTCGAGAGCCGCCAACCTACCCTGCAGCTGCTGGATGTACCGCATGGATTGCTGTGTGTCCGCCATAACTAGCCAGATCCTGGCTCTAGTGTACTGTTAGGGTTGGCGGAATGCACCGAATATATGTTTATTAGAAGAAGTTGGTGCGTTCGCAACCCGGGATCCACCGTGCAGGAAAGCACCTGCAGCTAGATATGGCGGTACAATTTAGTAATATAAACAGACTCTGTTACTTCACAGAGTCTGTTAGCAAGGATAACGCTGTGCCCTGTTTGGCTCACAGAGGAACACAGCTACTTAGTAGAGCAGATGGTGGTCATGCAGTCAAATGCAAACACGCAGCTCCTCGCCGGAGGTGCCAGCATTCTAGGGGCTTATTTCAGCCGGGTCCCTGAATACACACACAAACATGACCACACTGGCGCTGAGCTCGTACATAAATTGAAACTAGCGCATGGTTGTGCGGTCATGCGCACCTCTTATAGCTTCAGCAAGTACAGGACCTTCCTAGAAGGACCAATGAGAGACTGCCACAGACATTGAACACCTTCAGGACCTTCCTACAGGACCAATAGGTTTTGCTGCAGTACCTGAGCATGTGACCCTTGATCTCCAATGAGAGATCTTACCCTGGGCATGCTCAGAAGAGGACTTAGTCCCAAAGATGTCTGCTCGCTGCTGACCAGTACTGGCCACAATGGCAGAAGCTGGAAGGACAGCAGTAACCCTTCGCACAATGTCAGACTGAGCATGAAGCTGGGACCGGCGCCTCCGCTGAGCAGGCTCCACTGCGGCAGGAGAAGAATGGGAGACCACAGCGGAGATGGATCGAGATTCCCCCTGTGCAGAGGCAGGAACTCGACCCGTAACAATGTTGCATGCTTGTGTTTACCTGGTGACAGTTATACTTTCTTGCCTCCAAATGTAACATCACTCTCCCCGTGAGGAAAGCAATGCTACTGTGATGACCAGGTACCTGGGGAGCCACATGCCAGACGCTGACAGGGGGATGATGGGAGAGGGAGCATAACGCTCCTCCTCTCATCAATGTGGTGAGCTGTATCGGCTAGATCCCAATACAGCTGACCTTGTGATGACAGGCGGGGGGGCCACTGCTGGCACCGAGCCCCCCGCTTGCTCAGGGGCCCCATAGCGGCAGAGCAGGGAGATCGATTCTCCCTGCTCTGCCGCAGAATGTAACTGTATGCAGTTACAGTAGCGTAGCTCCGGGTGGGCCCCCTCAGAGCGCGGGGCCTTGGTTGACCACCTCCTCTGCCCCCCCGGTAGCTATGCTACTGTAGTAAAGGCTAGGGGGCTGCTAAAGGAAAATAAATGGGGGGGGGAAGGACCATTGCCCTGCAAACAAATGTGGATAGGGAAATGACTTCAAATAATATAGAATTAAAAAAATGAAGAATTATAATCTTTAACCAGGAGGCGGAGGTCCAAGTGGAGCAGGAGGCTGAGGGGGAGGTGGAGGTGGTGGTGGAGGTGGAAGGGCTATAGGAGGGGGAGGAATCCAGCACTGTTTGAGCTTTTTTTTTATAGATTTTTTGGAGGGTATTGTGAAAACAGGCAGTATAATAAACTGCTGGCCACACTCTCTCTGTTTGCAGACCATATAATACTTTGCAATTTTTGGGGTTGAAAACAATAAGAGCATCAAATAGGAGTTGTGGCCATGTTGCTGGTGATGGTGATGTACCTGCTGCAGGGAGAGAGGGCATAGCCTATCTGTGTCTGTTACACGTCCAAATGAAGCATCTTCCTCTGGTGCAAGCAGGACGACAGGACATTCTGTGTAATTTCGTAGGCCCGAGTACCGTTTGATGAATGGTGAGGCCAGAAAAGGTGGTTTTAGATTGGTTGACTGAGAGTGCCTTCAGTCCCTTTGCTTTGTCTTCCACTCGGTCCCCTGGTGAAAACTTTTTTTTTTTGCACCTGCAGCCCTTGGGCATCTGTTTTATACCTCACACCCTTGCAAATCAGGCATGCATTCTGAACCCCAAGTCATGTGACAGTCACTTATGCTTTTTGATGACTCTGCTGGCTGTGGTTCTGTGGGCCATCCACCTGACCCTTACCCAGAATTTGAAGAGATAGGGTACGTTCACACAGGACTTTTTTGCTGCTTTTTTTTGCTGCTTTTTTTTATGCTAATTTAGGTGCGTTTTTTTGGTGCGTTTTTGGTGCGTTTTTTGGGTATGTTCACACAGGACTTTTTTGCTGCAGATTTTTGCTGCAGATTTTTGCTGCTTTTTTTATGCCAATTTTCAGCTGCTAGGACACCTCATAATGGCTCTTTACACCTTACTACCAGGAACTCCCTCACAATAGATCACAATCAGGACACCTCACAATGGCTCTTCACACCTCACAATGGCTCACAATGGCTCTTCACACCTCACTACCAGGAACTCCCTCACAATAGATCACAATCAGGACACCTCACAATGGCTCTTCACACCTGACAATGGCTCACAATGGCTCTTCACACCTCACTACCAGGAACTCCCTCACAATAGATCACAATCAGGACACCTCACAATGGCTCTTCACACCTCACAATGGCTCACAATGGCTCTTCACACCTCACTAACCACACCCCTAAGCTCTTGGCTGTGAGATCCCTTCCTGCTGGCCATGATTTTCTGCACAAAAAAAGCAGCAAATAATGCTACATGCGTTTTTTCAGCGTTTTTGCAGCGTTTTTTTCATCACCCATTCAAGTCAATGGGTGAAAAAACGCTGCAAAAACGCTGCAAAAACGCTGAAAGAAGTGACATGCCCTATGTCCAAAAAAAGCAGCAAAGCAGAAAAAACTGATCAAACAAAAAACCAACGTGTGTGCATGAGATTTCTGAAATCTCATAGGCTTTACTGGTACTGTAAAAAGCAGCTGAAAATTAGCATAAAAAAAAGCAGCAAAAAAAAGCAGCAAAAAAGTCCTGTGTGAACGTACCCATAGAGTGCATTGATACCAAACCATTTGGTCTGTTAGAGGAAAATTACGTGGCAGGATAGTACAAATGGTCAGAGGACCAGCTCTGCACATCTCTGACAAAACACAGATGCCAACTGCTGCAGCTTTCTGCTGTGGCTACACCAGTAGGGAAGGCAGGGGTGATGACTGGGTGGAACATCACAAGGGGGATAATTCTTATTATTTATTTTTAGAGCATCATTGATTCCGTGATGCTGTACCTGAAGAGGGGTTACATATAAAACACAAATAGAAATTACTAAGAACAAACTAATAGTGACAGAAAGGTACAGAGAAGAGAGAAACAGACCCTTGCAACCTTATATTCTACAGGATAATGGGGAAGCAGACAGTAGGTTTGGGGGTTGCAACAGCTCTGATGTTTAGGAGGTTGCAACTGGGTCATTGCAGGCTGTAAGGTGTTCTGAATACATGGATTTTCAAGTTTCAATGTTAAGTGGGATTCCATGTAACCTTACAATATGAGAAATAAGCAATCTAGAGATTGTCTCCGCATTAGAAAATCTTGAGGAACAAAATGAACTTGTTTACTGAATCGACTACCATCCAGATATCAGTTTTCCCTACCAGACAGAGGCAAATCTGAAAAGAAATCCATGAACCAATGAGTCCATGGTTTTTCTGGAATCGGAAATGGAGCCAATTCCCCAGCCAGCCAGCTATAACTGACTTTAGCATGTGCGCAGACTTCACAGATGCAAAATCTTTAATATCATTATGCATGGACAGCCACCGAAAAAGTCTAGCAATGGCTTTCCATGTAGCAGTAACCCCAGGATTACCACTCAAGACAGAATCATGAAACACATGTAACAACTACAATATTTAGTAGACGAGCAGAAATAATTTGGACCTTGGGGTAGCGTAAGGAGCCAACGATTGGACTTTACAAATCTCTTCCAATTCTGAGGTTACCATAGAAACCACAATATCCTGATGAGGGTCCAGGTTCTGGAAGAGAAACTAAATGGAAATTATGAGATAATATGCCAGCTTTCATATTCTTAGACCCTGGCCTGCATGTAATTGAAAAATTAAACCTAGAGAAAAACAAGGACCATCTGGCCTGTCTAAGGGTCAGTCTTTTAGCTGATTCAATGCAAGATAGATTCTTGTGATTAGTGACCATCGTGACTGGATGAATTGCCCCCTCCAAAAAATGCCTCCATTCCTCAAAGGCTAATGTGGCAGCAAGTAACTCCTGAATCCCAACATCATAATTTCTTTCTGGTGGTGGAATTTTTTTACAAAGAAAAAGCATATGGATGCAACTTAATCAGAGTTTTGAGCCCCTGCGATTAAACAGCCCCCAATCCGACCTCCGAAGCATCCAGCTCCACAATGAACGGTTCTTGGAGATTAGGTAGGGACATGATGAGCTGTGGGTAAAAAATAACTTTCAGCTCTTCCTGAATACTCTAAACTGGTCTTTCTCTTCCAAAAGTATATCAGGGAGTGATATTACAGGTTTGGGAGAGACCAACTGTACATCAGAGGGTACTGACATCACAGCCACTGCCAGCAATGGAGGGCTATAGGGGTCTTCATCATATTAAATATCTGACCCTGAAACTGTTATTGCGTTGACTCCAAACTCTGACATTCCTTAGCCAGATCTAGAGTGATCTGCATCATACTCACCACCTGGTCACAGAGAGTGTGAATTGGCTCCATACCAGCGAGAAAGAGAAACGTATTGGCCAGACATAATGTGACATGGAGTCACTTCTCACAGCCAAGCCATCAGATAATATTACAAGGTCAGAATACCTGGAGGACAGCATATCAGAACAGAAGCAGTTAAATAGATGGATGGTCAGAATGAGGTCCAAGTCAGGCAACAAAAGATCTACAAACAGAACGAAAGGCACAGAGAGACAAACCACACAGTAGCTGATTGCAAGTCTAGTAGAGGTCTTAGAGAAACATCCCAGTTAAATATCCTGGCAAGCACCTGGGACAATGAACACCTGGAGACAGCCAGCATCATTCTGTCTCCAACTGGATGGCTGAGCTGTCAATCAACACAATGACAGCTCAGTGTGCTTCTTCACCAGATGGAATAGCTGAGCTGTCAATCAAAGTACTGAAAGCTTAAGCATGCCCCTATTCCTGATTAGACTTCTGAGCTGTCAGTAAGTACATCCCAGACATACAAGGGAGTAACTGTGGCAGTTGTACAGTGTAATGCAACAGATAGTGAGTAGGGTAAAAGAGCGTTAAGTCCAGAGTTTAGCCTAGAGAGGGACTATGCAGCAAGATCAGAAATGACTTCCTGGTAGTTAGTCAGAAAGAGTCCTGAGTGTGCAGAGTAAAGACCTTAAGTCTAGTATCGCCAGTGCTACATGCAGTGGGTGTACCTGTGGCAAGAGAGGAACTACCGAAACAGATAGCAAGAGCCTTGAAGAGAACACATAGCAGAGAAGAGAAGTAGCAGTCTGGAATTGAGACACAGAGAGTGAGAGAATATTGAGGCCTGGGACAAGAAGCCTAGCAGGCGCTACAAAGTCTTCATCAGAGAGGTAACAGAAGGCAAAAGTAAAGGGAAGCAAGAGAATACGTATATCATTGTAGCTACTAAGCGTCTACAGTAAAGAAAGTCAAGTGTCGCCATATTGGGACACATCTTTTCCTATGGAGAAATCACAGGACACGTTGCTGCAGGATGAAGTCTATGACTCTTGTGGACTGGAAACTGAGAGTAGCTGTGAGGGGCCATAGTGTGACACCTCGTCCCATGCGGTCCACACAGAGGAAAAGGGGCCGTAGCGTAACATCTCAACCCATACAGTTCCTAAAGAGATCTTCTGACCCCTGAAATAGAAGAGACCACTCGCAGCATGAACTTAATGACATGTTCACCTGCTGTAAGAAAATTAAAAAGCCTGAATTGCCCTTTTTCAGTCACCTCCCACCAATAAATAGAGTAAAAATAAAATGAAAATGTTTACTAAAACACAAATGTTACTGTGTATTGCCCCCTCTAACATCAATGACAGCTTGAAGTTTTTTGTGGTAGTTGTGGATGAGGTTCTTTATTTACTCAGATGGTAAAGCTGCCCACTCTTCTTGATAAAAAGCCTTCAGTTCCTGTAAATTCCTGTGCTTTCTAGCATGAACTGCACGCTTGAGGTCTCCCCAGAGTGACTCTATGATATCAAGGGCAATAGACAAAGATGGCCACTCCAGAACCTTCACTTTGTTTTGCTGTCGCCAATGACAGGTCGACTTGGCCTTGTGTTTTGGATCGTTGTCATGTTGGAACGTCCAAGTACGTCCCATGCGCAGCTTCCGGGCTGATGATTGCAAATTTGCTTCTAGTATTTGCTGATAACATGCTGCATTCATCTTTCCTTCAACTTTGACCAAGTTTCCTGTGCCTTTGTAGCTCAAATCTCCCCGAAACATCAGAAATCCACCTGCGTGCTTTATAGTAGGAATGGTGTTTTTTTCATCATAGGCCTTGTTGACCTCTCTCCAAATGTAACATTTATAGTTGTGGCCAAAAAGTTTAATTTTGGTCTCATAACTCCAAATTACCTTTTTCCAGAAGTTTTGAGGCTTGTCTCTGTGCTGTTTTGTGTATTGAAGGTGAGATACTTTGTGGCATTTGCACAGTAATGGCTTTCTTCTGGCGACTCGACCATGCAGACCATTTTTCTTCAAATGCCTCCTTGTTGTGCACCTTGAAACAGCCACACCGCTAGTTTTCAGAGTATTTCAGCTGATGTTATTTGTGGGTTTCTCTTTGCATCCCATACAGTTTTCCTCACAGTTGTGGGCAAAATTTTTGTTGATCTACCTGGCCTTGGTTTTGTTTTTACAGAGCTGGTTTTCCATTTGTTAATCACAGTTTGAATGCTGCTGACTAACTTTATCAAATCCTTGGATATCTTTTTGTATCCCTTTCCTGTTTTATACAGTTCATCTACCTTTTACCGTAGATCCGTTGACAAGTCTTTTGCTTTCCATATGACTCACAATCCAGAACTGTCAATGGCTGGATGAAAGATGCAAGAGTCTATCTGGATCCCAGAAACTCACTCAGCTTTTATGCATACACACTGATTACAAGCAAACAGGTCACAGTTGAGCATGTTACCTTTAGTAGCCATTCAAACCCATTTGTGTCAACTTCTGTGAATGTTATCAAGACAAAATCACCAGGGTATGTGAACTTGTTATCAGGGTCATTTGGATGTTTTGGGTTGTCATTATGATTTAAAAAGAGAAAACACAGTTTTAGTTTGACAATAAATGACTACCCAACCACTAACCATCAGTGGAGAAAAAGTTTAGGTGGGATCATTCATATTCTCTGAAAAAAGGCCAAGAAAGCAAAACTTCTACGGGGTATGTAAACTTTTGAGCACAAATGTATTAAATTTAGCTGAGACCCCTCTCCCACTTTATTCCATATAAGCCATTTCCAATTTTTTGCAAAAAAAAACCTTCTTACCAGTCTCGTATCATTGTTCCTTTCTACAAAATCTTCCATTTGAACTCTGCTTATTGTCCTTTATTTTTGAGGCAGGAATAAATCCAGGTTCATCCATAAAATCTGCCTCATGGTGAGTGGTCAGATGAAACAATATAATGAAAGTTTATCTCATCAGCTTAAGTTTTAAAACAGCAAAACTCAACTAAGTGAAAAACCTGCAGTGATCAGAAATAATGGAAAGGTGGATCGTCCATGGACATTTCTGATTTATAGACTTTGAATCAGATTTATAGGCACAAGTCTTACAGACAAAGGCTAAAACAGAGATATGTTTACAAGCCTTGGTTATACAGAAACCTACTATTATATTTTACATGGGCCAAACACTGCCACTGTAGAGAAATACAGCACTGCATAAATTACAATGATAAGAAAGAAATGCGAGACCTGGAGAACCCAAAGTAAGACTTTGGAAGAAGTATTTTGGTTATCAGCTTTCTGGAGGTCAAAGAAAAGCCACACACTTTTTATAAATTGTAGAGTTTAGGGATAATATGGAAAGTTTTGTAATATCAGCCTGAACCTGGAAACCACAAACTAACATAAACCTGTAGCACTGCAAGAAAGGTTTGATGGATGATCAGTGGGACCCACATAAGATGTAAAAAAGGAGTGCTGCAGAAAATGCTCACATACTTGGATGACATCCTCAGCACATTCATTTCCATTTCTTACTCAATGACACTTTTTGCTTTTCATTATTATTCTTTATACAGATTCAACCACGCTGATTTTGTGTTGAGCACTTAGGCCCTGATTCATCAATTGAGGGGGGGGGGGTTTAAAGTCATTTTTCTTTTTTTTGTCTTGTATTTATTGCCGCTTTCTGTGCCAATTTTTTTACCAAATGGCACACTTGTTTTTTTAAATTTAAATATGCTCTTTTTCTTGTCTTTAAGCCTTTTTGCAAATTTATAGCTCAAAAAGTTCCACATTTTATAAAGTTTACAATTTATTTTTTTTTTAGCAAAATAAGGGAAGAGTCAGACTTCTAGATAAGCTATATGGACAAGGATTGCAATGCAATGCTCATGCTGGCTATCGGGTCTCCTAACCCGAGATGGAATTTCTATGCAGATGTTGTGCTTGGATCAGAAGAGCCAATGGCCAGTACGAGCATTGCGTTGCGATCCTCATTCGAGTTATATGGCTGTCTGACTCTCTCCTAGCTGGCATATATAAAATCATTCCAGTAAGAAGAACCGGAGTGAATTTGTGAATATTTTTGTGACATTTTAAAAGTTGTAATTGATGAATAAGGTAAGAACCATTTTTTTATTTTATTATCTAGAGCAGTAATGCAATTCAAACTTCATATATTTTATGTTTACATGCTATAGCACTACAGAGTGCCACTTTATTTGTTAGTTATGTATACAGATGGCTACTCTTAGATTGCACCTGTACACATCAGTTTTTCTGTTTCGAAATGATAGTCTTTCGTTTTTTTTGTATATGGGCCTCATTCTACGTCACTCAGTTGCAAGGACATAGTAATAGCTAGAGGTGCCCATGATGCCAACATTCATTTGACTACCAAAGAAGTTCAGACTTTCCATTTGATTAACATGTCCTACTAAACATGGCATCTGGCAAATGTGACATTCATAAGAAAGGGTCCCCAATCTGGCACACTCAACTATAAGCCAAAATCAAGCTCTCCTTTAGATAGGAGTACAATGTAGCACAGTGCCTCAGTGGTTAGCATGTTGACAAAGGGCAGCATCTGCTTGGAGTTAGAATTCCACACATCCCCCATATTTTGATGGGTTTTCTCTGATTTTTCTGATAAACCTTTGATCCCCATTTTCATGCTCCCTTTCAGTAGGAAGGGCAGACAGTGAGGCAGGCAGTGGCGAAATCAGAGTTGGCCCTGCATTTGCACTCTCTACTTTCAAATCTTCTGAGTGCTGCCCAGCCATCAATGTTATAGGAGCTTTCTATATTTGGCAGCATTTTCTTCTACTTAAATACATATATTTTGTACAAATGGGGTTCATTAAGAAATTTGCTCCATTGGTTTTACAGGCTCTTTATGTTTCTACACAATCAATTTTAATGTGTTCTGTGGTCATAAATCAGTTGAGAGAAGCTAAAAATATCATAAATAGATGAAAAAAACCCAGTAGAACGTCTTCTGTCAGAACAAGTTTAGTGACAAATTCTTAGTTCACTCACTCTGCAGCCAGCAATAGACAGTGCAAAATAAAGGCAATACACCGCAAAAAGTGCATACTTTTTTTAAATAAATCACAAAATTAAAAAATGATTTTTAGCCTCAGATGAGTGCCTTTAAGAAAAAAAAAAATAACAGTTGGGGCCAGTCAGTGTGTAACCAATGGCAGGGCAAACTCAAAAGCAAATAGGAGTAAAGAAGCCACTTCTGTTTCTCATTTACCCTGCTGGTCTACTGATGGAGACTTTTGTAGATTTGACCCTTTTACTGTATGCTTACTCGTCTGTCTGACATCTGTACTTGACCAACTGGTTATGCCCCGACAATATCTGTCATTGCCAGGTTTAATTCAACCTATATCCTGAACCTGCGCTACCATCCACCAACTACTATGTGAACACTACCAGGAGGCCTCTGTAGTGAATGCCAGATCCTTGAATAGAGGTTAAAGAGTGTACACAAGAGTATCCTTGGAACCTGCAAAGTGGAGTGTCTTTCATCATGTATTTCTGTGGTAGTGTATGATACACACTTGTCCCGGGTATCTTGTTCTCCACTTCCTTCACCTGGGTCTGCTGCCCTTTGTTGTGCTCTACATCAGGTTTTGCAAGTTTCCCAGCATGGATTAGTGACATTATTTCTCTAAGCAAATTTGAGACCCATTAAGACACACACTTGTGTCTTGGGATTGAGACTCTAGTCCTATGTTTGATGTGCTCAACTATCTGCCTTCCTTCTCCTGAGATTGCTGTGTGTGCCAAGTCCTCGCGTCCTCCTTGCCTTCCTGTTTGAGGCATCATCGTCCAGGATTCGTGTGCCCATCTGGACCAGAAGATTAGAGAATCCATCTCAATAGGTGAGCCTAACTGTCTACTTGAGTTGACAGATTCATAACAGGTACTCTGATTCTTCGTTCTCCAACACTCCAAAAACACACTAAAAATGGTTATGAAACCTGTGCATGACTGGAATTACAATCTGGGTGGCACAGTGGCTCTGTGGTTAACACTATTGCTTTGCAGCGCTTAGGGCCTTAATTCATAACCTACCAAAGACAACAAGTGCAAGGAGTTTGTATGTTTTCCTGTGTTGGTGTGAGTTTCCTCCAGGTACTTGAGATTCCTCCAGGTACTTGAGTTTCCTCCAGTTACTCCGGTTTCCTCCAGGTACTCTACTTTCCTCCAGGTACTTCGGTTTCCTCCAGGTTCTCCGGTTTCTTCCCAGACTCCTAAGACATATTGATAGGAAATTTATATTGTGAGCCCCAATGGGGACAGTGCCGATAATGTCTGTAATGCACTCGGGAATTAATAGCACTATATAAGCGAGTAAAATAAATATTTGTACAGAGATGCGGAATATGTTGGAGCTACATAAGCAACAGGACAAAATTTTGTTTTTGTAAAACTGTGTTACAAAGTGTTGTAATATTTTGTCTAACAGTATTTATGAAAACTATTTACTGCAAGGCAAATCCACTCGATTTCCCTGATTTGTTGGAGCATATAACAGCATGATAGACTGCTAACTATAATTGGTTAGAAAATTGACTTACATTTAATGATAGGGTCTCGGGTTACACTTGACTGTCTCAGAAATGACAGATGAAATATGAAGAGTAATTACAGATAAGGAAACAAGAGGAGGATGCTGAAGGTAGAACGGCTGAGCTTGCAGCAACACAGCTAGGAGGAGGAAGAAATAAGATGGTGACATTGATTAAATATTTCATGACTACAGTCACAATGTATCATAGGGTGCCGAGAGTTCACAACTAAGCAAAGCATGGAAGGAAACTGAGATTCATAGTAGACAGGTTATTAGTGATACAACAGTGACACGGTATCAGCCGATTTAGAAACACACAAATATTAGCAGTATGTGCAGGTAATTGCAGGGGAACATGTTTTACTCTATTTAACTGTTACACTGACAAAAGTTATGTTGGCTTTGGTGATTTCTAGGAATTTTTGAGTTTAAAAATCCAATGTTCAAAAATTAGCAATTATTGTGGAACCAGTCGAGTGGACATACCATTGGTGCATCCTGTGAAGCTGCACAAGGGTCCAGGAGGTAAAGGGACTGATGTCCAAATCTAAAGCAGGTAGAATTGTGCACTATGATGAACTACTGGACTGCAAACAGCCTATATACTCTTGAAGTTCTTGCACAGGGTCACTCTTCTCTCTGTCTCTGCCCCTGGATCCACTTAGACCAGGAAGTTGTATAAATAACAATTCCGTAATATCATGTTATTTTTGTATATGCTCCCTTTAGGTCCATGAGCACAACAATAACAACATACATTTTAGGGGGTTTCTTCCACTGATATCAGGGTTTCAAAAATCCTACTTGTACTACGTCTTACACTCTCAGATGTCCACCATACTTTTCCTTTTATTAATTCCCTGGCTTTTTAACTGCCTCCTCGTTGTCAGAACAGAAGACAAGGCTGAAGTCTTTGTATGGGACAAGATAGGAAGTGGATTATATACATATGGCGGCATTCACTTGACCAACAGTAGATCGACGCCAGGTCATTGCTGCAAGGTAAATAGAAAACCACTTTTTTGATCAAATTAAATCATTACTGTGATTTCTTTAAAAGTACTAGATAACTTCTTCAAGTGGATCTGTAATCAGAATTCACACTTTAAATTGCATACTTGAATAAAGAGATCTCTTAGACTTGATGAAACTGGTGTACATATTTTTAAAATCTAAGCTACAAAGACAGCATAATCCTGATATTAAGATGAACATATTTTACTTCACCTGGAAAGTGAGAGAACTCATGAGTCCAAGTATGTTCAGCCTCCACCCACCCAGACTGACAGCTCATGAGTCCAAGTGTATTCAGTCTCTACCCACCCAGACTGACAGCTCATGAGTCCAAGTGTATTCAGTCTCCACCCACCCAGACTGAAAGCTTATGAGTCCAAATGTATTCAATCTCCACCCACCCAGACTGACAGCTCATGACTCCAAGTATATTCAGTCTCTACCCACCCAGACTGACAGCTCATGAGTCCAAGTGTATTCAGTCTCTACCCACCCAGACTGACAGCTCAGGAGTCCAAGTGTATTCAGTCTCCACCCACCCAGACTGAAAGCTTATGAGTCCAAATGTATTCAATCTCCACCCACCCAGACTGACAGCTCATGACTCCAAGTATATTCAGTCTCCACCCACTCAGACTGAAAGTTTGAATCTAAGTATATTCAGTCTTCACCCACTCAGACTGACAGCTCGATTCTAAGTGTATTCAGTCTACACTCACCCAGACTGACAGCTCATGAGCCCAAGTATATTCAGTCTCCACACACCCAGACTGACAGCTTATGAGTCCAAATGTTTTCAGTCTCCATCCACTCAGACAGACAGCTCGAGTGTGAGTGTATTCAGTCTCCACTCACCCAGACTGACAGCTTATCAGTCCAAGTGTGTTCAGTCTTCACCCACCCAGACTGACAGCTCATGACTCCAAGTATATTCAGTCTCTACCCACCCAGACTGACAGCTCATGAGTCCAAGTGTATTCAGTCTCTACCCACCCAGACTGACAGCTCATGAGTCCAAGTGTATTCAGTCTCCACCCACCCAGACTGAAAGCTTATGAGTCCAAATGTATTCAATCTCCACCCACCCAGACTGACAGCTCATGACTCCAAGTATATTCAGTCTCTACCCATCCAGACTGACGGCTCATGAGTCCAAGTGTATTCTGTCTTCACCCACTAAGACTGACAGCTCATGAGTTCAAGTGTATTCAGTCTCCACCCACTCAGACTGAAAGTTTGAATCTAAGTATATTCAGTCTCCACCCACCCAGACTGACAACTTATGAGTTCAAGTGTATTCAGTTTCCACCCACTAAGACTGACAACTTATGAGTTCAAGTGTATTCAGTTTCCACCCACTCAGACTGACAGCTCGATTCTAAGTGTATTCAGTCTACACTCACCCAGACTGACAGCTCATGAGCCCAAGTATATTCAGTCTCCACACACCCAGACTGACAGCTTATGAGTCCAAATGTTTTCAGTCTCCATCCACTCAGACAGACAGCTCAAGTGTGAGTGTATTCAGTCTCCACTCACCCAGACTGACAGCTTATGAGTCCAAGTGTGTTCAGTCTTCACCCACCCAGACTGACAGCTCATGAGTCCAGGTATATTCAGTCTCCACCTACCCAGACTGAGCTCATGAGTCCAAGTATATTCAGTTTCTGCCCATCCAGCTTGTACTTAGCAGGTTGAAGCTTGTATTGGGCAGTGTGAGATCTTTTTTTAAATGTATGCAGCTTGTATTGTGAAATCTGGTGTGACAGATCTGTTTTCAAAATATGGTGTAAAAAAAGCAGATGAACACTAGTGATGACCGAATATACTCGTTACTCGAGATTGCTCGAGCATGCTCGGGGTCCTCCGAGTATTTTTTAGTGCTCGGAGATTTAGTTTTTCTTGCCGCAGCTGAATGATTTACATCTGTTAGCCAGCATAAGTACATGTAGGGGTTGCCTGGTTGCTAGGGAATCCCCACATGTAATTATGCTGGCTAACAGATGTAAATCATTCAGCTGCGGCAAGAAAAACTAAATCTCCGAGCACTAAAAAATACTCGGGGGACCCCCGAGCATGCTCGAGAAATCTCGAGTAACGAGTATATTCGCTCATCACTAATGAACACCAATATAAACCTTAATGGAAAAATACATTTTCGCAATGCAAGCTGAAAGTTTAGGACATAGAGGGAACACTGTTTTTCTCCATTTTTTTCCAAAAACATTGTGATTATTTTGTTCACAACCTGACAAATAACCAGTGTAAACCATATACTGCTAAACTTTTGCAGTATATGGTTTACACTGGTTATTTGTCAGATGTAATTGGATGCAACAGGAAAATGTGTCCTTTGGTGGCCTTTATCTGACTTGATGCAACTTTCTGGCTGTAAAGAAACATTCAGCAGACATTATAGGGTAGGAGAGATAGATGCCGCTCTATGGATGCCCATCAATCACCAAAACAAGAATCCTGTATCCCTCATTCCATCATGCTGTGGTCAAGAAAGATTTAGGCAAAATGCTAACTAGAGGCGGCAACACCATCCAAAGTCCAAAAAAATCACCTTACTTTTCACATTTCCAACGCTTCGCCTCCACAAACAGATTAGTCTTGACACACAGATAAGTTGAGACGTTGTGGACTCCCTGTCTCTTTGATGTAAGAATAAGGGTATGTGCACACGTCAGGATTTCTTGCAGAAATTTCCTGAAGAAAACCGGAAATTTTCTGCAAGAAACCGGTTTTTACGTACCGGTAATAGGATTTTACAGAGTCCACGACAGCACCCACAACGAGAGAGGGGATCCGCCCACCTTCCGGACAGGAACCTACAGGTTAAAAAGGGGCGGTCCCCCTTGCCCTCCAGTTTGTGTTCCAGAGTACAAGGGATACCGCCAATGAATCAGTACATGACAATATTATCTTAAACACTACTAAATACCACCACCTCTATAGAGTGATCTCTAAGGCACCCCTTCCAACAGAGTGCAGGAATAAGTAACCAAATACGGGGGGGGGGAATGTATGGGTGCTGTCGTGGACTCTGTAAAATCCTATTACCGGTACGTAAAAACCGGTTTTCCTATCGCCACGACAGCACCCACAACGAGAGACTTTCAAAGACTATTTAACTGGGAGGGACCACAGCACTAAGTACTGAACGGCCAAACTGTAAGCTGGAATTTGCAGATAGATCAAGGCGATAGTGTTTATAAAAGGTGGAAGGTGATGACCAAGTTGCCGCCTTACATATCATTTCAATGGGGACATCTGCCTTCTCCGCCCAGGATGATGCCATGGCCCGAGTGGAGTGCGCCCTGTTGCCTTCTGGTGGTGTTATTCCCCTGGCAGAGTAGGCAAGACATATCGCTTCTCTAATTCATCTAGCGATAGAGTTCTTCGTGACACCAGAACCCTTTTTCTGATTCTGGAAAGAAATAAACAGAGCCCTACTCTGTCTCCAGCTTTGTGTCCTATCCAGGTACTCTAATATTGCCCTCCTAACATCTAGGGTATGATATTTCTTCTCCTCTTCTGAACCTGGATTTTCATAAAAAGATGGTAAATAAATCTCCTGACTTCTATGAAATTTAGTTGCTACTTTTGGCAAGTATGCAGGATCAGGTTTTAAGACAATCTTATCCTGGATAATTATTAGATAGGGAGGATCTACTGATAACGCATGTATAGCACTGACCCTCCTGGCAGACGTTAATGCTAAGAGTAGGGCTGTCTTTAAGGTTAAATTTTTTATCGAAATAGAACCTAATGGCTCAAAAGGAGGTTCGGTCAATGCCTCAAGCACCAAATTTAGGTCCCAAGGGGGTACTCTTGTAATATGGATTGGGTTAGAACGCTGACATGCCTTAATAAACCTAGCAACCCATCTATTACCAGCTATATCACTGTTATATAGAGCTCCCAAGGCTGAAACATGAACTCTCAGAGTGTTGACTGCTAAACCCAATTCCCAGCCTTTCTGAAGAAATTCTAAAATAGCTGAAATTGGAGCATTATCTCCTAACGGTTGCTGATAAAACATAAGGAATTTTTTCCAAATTTTTGTATAAATCTTTGTAGTAACCTCCTTCCTGCTTTTCAATAAGGTAGTTATTAAAGCACTAGAGAACCCCCTCTCCATCAGAAGCTCCCTCTCAAGTTCCAAGCCGTTAAGTGAAGAGTCTCCAAATTTGGATGACGAAATGGACCTTGAGAAAGGAGTTCCGGAACCACTGGCAATACCCAGGGATCGGTCACAGACATTGTCCTGAGGAGAGAAAACCAAGGCCTCCTGGGCCAGAAGGGGGCGATTAAAATCACTCTGGCTCTTTCCTCCCGGATCTTCCTGAGAACTATCGGAATTAGACACATAGGGGGAAAGGCGTATGCCAGCTGGAAGTCCCAACGGACACGAAGGGAATCCACTATGAATGGTTGGTCTGCTATGTGTAAGGACGCGAACCTCCTGACCTTCCTGTTCTCCCTGGTGGCAAACAGATCTATTATCGGTAATCCCCACAGATTGACTATTTGATCGAATATGTGTTGGTTTAGGGACCACTCTCCCTGACGAAGGGAATGGCGACTGAGGTAGTCCGCCTCTATATTGAGCTCCCCTTTTATATGAACCGCCGACAGGGATTGTAAGTGATTCTCGGCCAGAGACAATATCTGTGCTGTAGTGATCATTAGGGATCGTGATCTTGTCCCCCCCTGATGATTGATGTAGGCCACCACAGTCATATTGTCTGTTTGTATTTGTACATGTGAATTCCTCAGGGATGGTAGTAAGCAAAGAAGAGCCTGATTGACTGCAGCAAGCTCTCTTAGATTTGAGGAATTCTGGGACTCTTCAATCGACCAACGCCCCTGGGTTAGACTGTCTCCCATATGGGCTCCCCAACCGAACGGACTGGCATCTGTTGTAACTATGTTGTCCGGAGTGATGGTCCAGAGAACTCCTTTTGATAAATGTGCTAGATTGAGCCACCATCTCAGATCGTGAAGAGTGGCGGTTGATAGACTGAACCTTCTGCTCAGAGCACCATGAAGATCTTTTTCTGCCTGAAGAACTTCGTATTGAAGCATTCGGGTATGAGCCTGAGCCCATCTCACCGCCGATATACATGCAGTCAAAGATCCTAGCAGAGACATTGCGTCTCTTAAACTTAAGTTTGGAGCTTTCCTTACGGCCATGACTCTTTGAATGATTTTCTGCTTCTTCTCTTCTGGTAGGAAGGATGACTGATTTTCTGAGTCTAGAAGAACTCCTAGGAACATTTGACGTCTTGTGGGTTCCAGTTTTGACTTTTTCCAGTTGATTATCCATCCGAGTTCCTGTAAGGATGATATTATGGCATTTACCCTAGATGTACACTGAGCAATTGAATTTCCAACTATTAAAAAATCGTCTAGATAGGGCACTACAAGGGTTTCCTTTTCCCTGATATGGGCCATTACTTCCGAAACAACCTTTGTAAAAACTCTAGGAGCCATGGACAGGCCAAAGGGCATTGCTAAAAATTGGAAATGTTTAATCTGATGGTTTACCAATACTGCCATCCTGAGGAATTGCTGGTGATTTCTGTGAACTGGAAGATGGTAGTGCGCATCTTTTAGATCCAAAACCGACATGTAGCACCTAGGAAATAAAAGCTTAGTTGTTGATTTAATGGATTCCATCTTAAAAGCGTGGTACTGAAGATATTTATTCAATTTACGCAAATTTATGATAGTCCTAAAGGACCCATCAGGTTTAGAGATTAAGAATAGAGGAGAATAAAAACCCGTTTTCTCCTGATGTTTTGGTACCTCTTCAATAACTCGCTTTGTAAGCAATTGTTGAATCTCTAATTCTAAGGCCTGTTGTTGGGCCGGAGTGTCCAGCGATGTTACAACAAAATGATTTGGGGGAGTTCTCAAAAATTCTAATTTTAATCCTGACTCGACTACCCCCATTATCCAGGCACTAGAAGTTATCCTTTTCCATTCCGCTGAGAAGAACCTTAGTCTTCCCCCTACTGGTAGATCTGTTTTATTTGTAATTACGTCTACGTCTTGAGAAAGATGAAGGGTTCTTATAGTATCCACCTTTCTTCTTTTGATCCGATGTCTCCCAGTCACGATTATATCCCTGCTGGTCCGACTGGAATTTCCTGAAGGGCATGCGCCTCCGGAAGGCATTCCTAAAAGTGGGATTAAATATTTTAGGAAATCCCTTTTTTCTGTCTTCTGCTTTTGCAAGGATGTCATCCAGCACCGGGCCGAATAGGTACTCACCCCTACACGGAATGGAGCACAATTTGGCTTTTGCCTGAGCATCACCCTTCCAGGTCTTTAGCCAAAGTGCCCGTCGGGCTGCATTCGAGAGACCCGCCGATCTTGCAGCCAATTTCAGGGAATCAATCGAGGCATCCGCAAGACAAGCCGCTCCTTCTCTGACCTGAGACAGGGAGTTTAACAATTTATCCCTGGGTACTTTAGCTTTAAGCTGTTCTTCCAGCTGAGTTACCCAGACCATAACAGATCTCGCCGTACAGGTGCCTGCGATTGCAGGTTTAAAGGCTCCAGATGATGCTTCCCACAACTTTTTAAGAAGCATGTCAGCCTTTCTGTCTGAAGGATCTTTAAGGAGTCCTACATCCTCTAATGGTAGCGAGGCTGTTTTCGAGGTAGAGGCTACTGCCGCATCTACTTTTGGGATCTTCATCCACTGGGATAAGGTGTCATCCTCAAAGGGGTGCCTTCTTTTTGCGGCCGAAGGTAAGAACCCTTTATCCAGCTTGTCCCACTCCCGTTTGACCAGATCCTTAATGGTATCTACCACCGGGAACGTTTTCCGATTTCTCTGGCTGAGCCCTGCGAACATGATCTCTTGGGTTGTTTTCGGTTCTTTACTCTCTGCCATACCCATAGTTGCACGGACAGCCTTAATTAAAGTCTCCATATTGTCGGTGGAAAAGCAAGGCCTTCCCTCCTCATCTGAGGAAGATGGTGATGGGCTCTCCGAGCACTCGCCCTCTTGCAACGAAGGGCTGGAATCGGATACTATTTCCACACTACTCTTCTCATGCCGTCTAGATCTAAGGGACGATTTAATTTCTTCCCTAATTACTTCCCTCAAATCCGATACACGGAGGGGGGCCTCTTCTTCTAACGTATGGCATATACACGTCTGACATAATCTCTTTAAATAGGTGTCAGGTAGTGGTTCTGTGCATAACGCACACTGCTTATGTTTAGACTTTGAGACCTTCTTCCCCTATAACAAAGCATAGTATAGAAGACAGTTGCATCAGTCAATGGTTCAGATTTTAAACTCACCACTGCTGATGACCTTAGAGTACCGGTTTCTGAGGGGGTGAGGTGAGACGTGACGTGCCAGGGTCCTGCTGTCCACGTGCCACATCTCCACTACGAGATCTGCTGCTGCTCCTTTCTCCTAACTGTCGGTGTTCGGCGTCTCCTGTGGAAGACATGTTGCCGCACACCACTCACCAAGCGCTGCCTATTTTCAAAGGTCCTGCGCTCCTCCTCCCGGCCTCCTCCGGAAGTCGTTAGATCACTTCCGGGTCATAAGCGCCGACCTGCTCCCGCAGCGTCGCGCGCGTGGACGACCCGGGGCGGCGCACCTTCCCCGGGGAAAACCACCTCGACCGCTCGGTCCTGCCGCTCCTTGCCAGACGAGGGGGGAAGCTGGAAACAGGACTTCCCCCGACGCTGCTTCCGGGCCCCCGACTCTGCCGTTCTCACCTGGACACCGCACAGAGGCTTGGCGGACCCGGGTAAGTGAACGAAAAAACCTGTAGGCTCCCGCCGTCCGGACAGGAACCCAAACTGGAGGGCGAGGGGGACCGCCCCTTTTTAACCTGTAGGTTCCTGTCTGGAAGGTGGGCGGATCCCCTCTCTCGTTGTGGGTGCTGTCGTGGCGATAGGAAAATCCGCAATTTTTTTTTGCGTTTTTTTCCCGTTTTTTTTCACTTTTTTTTAGCATTTTGCAAGCGAAATTAGCTTGCAGAATGCAAAAGTTTTCCAAGCGATCTGTAGCATCGCTTGGAAAACTGACTGACAGGTTGGTCACACTTGTCAAACATAGTGTTTGACAAGTGTGACCAACTTTTTACTATAGATGCTTGCTTATGCAGCATCAATAGTAAAAGATAGAATGTTTAAAAATAATAAAAAAAGGGTTATACTCACCTGCAGACAGCCGATCTCCTCAGCGGCGTCTGTTCCTATAGATGGTGTGTGTGTGCAGGACCTTCGATGACTTCGCGGTCACGTGAGCGGTCACATGAGCGGTCACACGACCAATCACAAGACTGCGACGTCATCGCAGGTCCTTCACACACACCATCTATAGGAACGGAAGCGGCAGCATGCACCGATGAGAGGCGGGAAGACTCCGGGGCCATCGAAGGTGAGTATATGACTATTTTTTATTTTAATTCTTTTTTTTTACCAATTATATGGTGCCCAGTCCGTGGAGGAGAGTCTCCTCTCCTCCACCCTGGGTACCAACCGCACATGATCTGCTTACTT
Organism: Ranitomeya variabilis; assembly: GCF_051348905.1. NCBI lineage: Eukaryota > Metazoa > Chordata > Amphibia > Anura > Dendrobatidae > Ranitomeya > Ranitomeya variabilis. The sequence goes on from NC_135233.1 coordinate 69,718,126, forward strand.
CCCGCATGGTGGGCACAGCCACATGCAGAAAGTAAGCAAATCAATGCATTCCTAGTTGTGCGGAATCCCCGCAATTCCGCAAATTTAATGGACATGTTGCTTTTTTTTCCGCGATGCGATTTTTTCGCGGAAAAAAATGCAACATTTGCACAAGAAATGCGTAATACACTGTAAATAATAGGAGGCACATGTAAGCGTTTTTTTCTCGTTTTTATCACGTTTTTATAGCGAAAAAAACGCGAAAAAAACGCAAAAAATACTGAACGTGTGCACATGGCCTAAAGGATTTTTTGTACTTTGGATGCTGTCGCTACTTCTATTTACTATTTAGATTACATTGAGGACCAGGGGTCATCCTACTTTTGGCAACTCTGCACACTTGGACATTATAAGTGGATCTGTGATTTGGTTTCCTCCTATTTTTGACTGAAGTGATCTGAGTAGCATGCTCCATGTGCCCTGATTCTCTATTCATTGTCTATCTAGGATCATGACTCTTCAGTCAGTTCTCAGCACAGGAAGCCAAGGACTGTACTCCAATATCTTTCTCAGTCCCACTGAGGGACAGTTCACACATGCAATCATATCGCTTTATTCAATCCTAACTGCAGCAAGAAGAAACAAGGGAGCACAGAACCCCTTGAGTAGTAATCAGTGAGGGATCAAACATTTCTCACCTTTCTCATGACTTTCTTGGCAGATTATTTTCATTACTTTACCTGTGGCTATCTGTGAGAATGCACAGTGAGTGCTGTCAGGATTTGCCCATGGTGGGCAGTCATGTGACCACGAGTATGCAATTTGCATACTTCCAGCCACATTCTGACTACACGTGTCCAGCCTTGCACAATTCACTTGTATTTAGTGAGGCCAAGCATGTTTAGTCGACACGTGACCGCATGTATGCAAATCACATATGTGCAGTCACACTTGCCTGCTCTCATCACGGGCACCAGAGAATCCTAACTGCATGCACACTGAGCGCTGTGAGGATTCACAAGTCTGCAGTCACATAGAGTTACTGTAAACTTGAGCCCCAAACCTGAACAACCCACTTTAATGCCTAATAAGCCTGCCCCAATTGGTTATGAGAAGAAGACAAAACATTTAACATTTTTTTATTTATCGAATTGTACTGTAACGATTTCTCCTCTCAGTATGGTGAGTGGCACCTCACTTGTCCAATCTGAGGCTTGGGCATGCAGAGCTGTCAGTGTGATGACAGTCCAGTCACCCGATTATGGCCTAGATGTGCTGAGCTTCCTACAGGTGTCTCCTTTTCAGAATGATTCCCAGGCTATTTAACTGTCTGTCTGCCTCTCATATCTGCCAGTTGTAGCTCTGCTCAAGTGGTGTGTGAGTTTGCTCTCTGCTTAGAGTTCTAGTATTTTTATTTTTGTTGACAGACCTTGGATTTACCTTTGACTATTTGCCTAGCCCCTACCTTCTTGGAATTCTGATCCTGGACTGTGACCTGACTATGCCTCACCCCTCTGTTTATGATGTACCCTCCTGATTTTTGACCTCCGACTCCTTGACTTCCCCACCTCACGGCGTGTCCATGAGTAGTGACGAGTGTCACATGTACATCCTGAACCAGTAGCAATGGCCTTATTACTCTGCAATAAACTTACAGACTTTGAGTCCTTGATCTTTTGGTTAATATTAAGTCAACGATACAACATACATAAAGAATGAATTTACCGTAACTTTATACTAAATATTATTTTTAATTGTTGTTTTTGAATAATTGCCACTTTATATTTTTAAAGTATTCCTTTGTGCTCCTTTCCCATTAATGCATAATTTATAACCAAACCTGGTAATGATCCGTCAACAAGTAATTAAAATTATTTAATCAGAAACCCATATAAATCATCCAACAGTTAAAACAACCCAAATATTATATATATATATATATATATATATATATATATATATATATATATATATATATATATATATCATACATATTTTAATTCTAAACCAAGCACTTACGGATAAGAAATAAAATGAATAGCCACAAAGTCTGTGTTTTTGTTCAAGACAGTATTAAAATGTTCCATAGACTTTCACAAAATAAATAACTTGCATCTAAAACGTGAAGCATTTATGGCTTTGAGAAGAATAATTTGAGTTCACAGAAAGGTTTTCTCTTCAAAAGGTCAAAAGTAGCATTTCCTTTAAGGTTTCATGTCATCACCTAATGAAATTAACCGTGGCAAACACTATTAAAATTCTATGTGATAATGCAGAGCACACTGACAAAGTGAGCTAGTAAATAAAACCTGTATATTAAAGTTTACCAGCGTTATGCAGTGGAGATGTGAACGATTTTATCTGGTATGATTGGTTTGGGTAAGTCTTACTGACATAGGTCAATAATATATATTAATATACAATATTGTTTGCAGCAATTAATGCAAAGTTTGTTTGTTTTTTAAATGTATATTTTTCTTAAATTAATATGATTGTTTTTTTATTTAAATTTCATGGCATTTTTTATCTAAAGTTGATTTTTGTTTTATTTTATGAAATATTTATGTTTTTATTCTTTGTTATCAATTTCTTTATTATTTTTATTTATTTATATATTCATTTTAGGTAAGATTTGTGGGGTTTTTTGTTTACGTCATGCTATATGATTGGTCAACTATAAGAAGGTTAATTGCATTAATGTATGGCTTTCACCCATATTTAGAAGTTACATTTCACTGACCATCATTATTGAAAGAAAGAAACTCAGTAATCAATGTCAAACACAGTCTGGCACCTTTTATGACCACCTCATAAATTATTTTTCAACATTTTCCAGCCCTTTAACAATACTCGTAAACCGCAACACTTTTTTTTTTATACATTCACATCCCAATAATGTGGTTATTTGGATGGCAAACATATCTGTCTTTTGATTACTGCGTAGATGGCGTGGTTACATAGCCCAACTTTGTACTGTACGCTGTGTACACGGAACGGAATAATTATGCAAGAAAAAAAAAAAAAGATTATAGCATTTCTATTGGGGCGGTTGGCGAACCACAAAAGCCAATATGATATATTTGTGTAAAAAAAATTCGAGAACTGGAGAACATAACATGTGGTATGAATAAGACATGGAGACTTTATAAAGTAAACACACAAAAAAATAAAAGTAAAAAAAGAGGTTAAAAAAGCAATTAAAGGGTTTTACATTAAAAGCCACCATCTTAACATTCGCTACAGTTGACAAATTTGTAAAGATTTGTCAAAGCACATTAGCATTATCAGGATGAGAATTTTTAATTTCACCTATGCAGTTTGTTGGTTTTGGCACATTTTCATATAGGTGTGTTATACTAGTGACAAGGTGCCAGTCATCCAAGCTGTGAGATACCAAACTAGTCTGTTCCTGGCACCAGCAATTTACACTTGGCTGAACACCTTTCATCGGGAAATCACTTGAATACCTGCAGACTTACTAGAAATGAAGTATTACTAGATCTGTTAGTTATGCTTTCAATACCCAGTGTTAAATGCTTATCTTACTTTAGTTCTCTGGTCTCCTCTCACACATCAAAAGCAGAATTTTAAGTTAAAAGGGTTGTACAATAAAAATAATAATAAAAAAAAATAATGTTTAGCCATGGATTGCTCACCTTCCAGCACCTGTGAGGACCCAGCACAGGCTGATCCAGAGGTCTCCATCAACTCTGAAAGTCAAGGTTGAACATTCCAGCAGCACTGCAGCCTGTAATTGTCTGTGGTGGTCTGGTGACTACAACAGCACGTCACCGTATTGACCATCCAGCACCCCAGCGAAGGCCACTTTGGAAGTCTCCATAGGGTCTGAAAACGTCTGACCCATTCGGAAGTCCTAGCATGACGGAAGCCTGTAATTGTTTGGTTGACTATAAGAGCTCTTCAATGGAAGAAGCATTCGGAGCATCCTGCGCTGGATCCACGGGGGTGCTGGAAGGTGAGTATATGTCCCATTTATTATTTTTAATCAATTAAAGGCTAATTTTTGCTTTTACTGTTGGATAACCCATTTTAATTGGACTCCAAAATATGGAATAATGTGTTCACATGACTGAGAAAGAAGCAAAAAAAAAAAGACAGTGCCACATGTCTCAACTTTTCTAGAGTACAGCGAAACCTCTCCAAAAGATCACCTACTTGGGAAGACCAACCCTTTATCCAGGCCAGATTTACGTTGAGAAGTTTTCAGTTCTACTATGCATTGTGCATACTAGTCTACTGGTCTGAGAGGACAATTTTCCTAGAAGACCACTTACTTGTACGTGGTTGGAACTTGTCATACAGTGACAAGCAGATGATTTTCTATAAAAAAAAAAATAAAGTCCTTTGATCTTGTGATTGGGGCTCTCGAACATGGAAACTGAGCTGTACAGCTCTGTCTTGAATGGAACGGAGGTGTGCAAGCTCAGCTCCATTTATGGTCTATGGGATGGCTGGAAATACCTGAGCACTTGGCTTGGCAATACCATAAGCAATAAATAGAGAATAAGTCGAGATTTTTACACTTTACACGTCAACTCCATTTAAGATTGGGCTTAGCAGGTTCTGGGATCATTGGGAGTCTGCACAGCCTAACCCCCACTAATCAAAGTTATTCCCTCTCTTATAGATAAACTCTTTAGGTTCTGAATAGAAAACTATTTAGAATTGAGAGTCCTCAGTGGTTGATACCTTTTAATGGCTAACAGTTAGGCCGGTTTCACACGTCAGTGGCTCCGGTACGTGAGGTGACAGTTTCCTCACGTACTGGAGACACTGACACACGTAGACCCATAAAAATCAATGCATCTGTTCAGATGTCATTGATTTTTTGCGGACCGTGTCTCCGTGTGCCAAACACGGAGACATGTCAGTGTTCGTGGGAGCGCACGTATTACACGGACCCATTAAAGTCAATGGGTCCGTGTAAAACACGGACCTCACAAGGACGTTCTCCGTCTAGGGTCCGTGTGCGTGCAGGAGACAGCACTACAGTAAGCGCTGTCCCCCCCACATGGTGCTGAAGCCGCGATTCAAATGTTCCCTGCAGCAGCGTTTGCTGCAGAGAAAATATGAATAATAGTGTTTAAAATAAAGATCTATGTGTCCCCCGCCCTCCCACCCCCTGTGCGCCCCCCCACCCCCTGTGCGCCCCCCCGCTGTTCAGAAAATACTCACCCACTCCCACGTTGGCTGTCACTCCTTCCTCTCTGCCCCGCGCCTCCTACTGTATGCGGTCACGTGGGGCCGCTCATTTGCAATCATGAATAGTCGGCTCCGCCCCTATGGGAGGTGGAGCCACATATTCATGACTGTAAATGATCGGCCCCACGTGACCGCATACAGGAGAAGATGGGGCCAGACCAGGAAGGAGCGACAGCCAACGAGGGAGCGGGTGAGTATTTTCTGAACAGCGGGGGGGGGCGCACAGGGGGTGGGGGGGCGCACAGGGGGTGGGGGGCGGGGGACACATAGATCTTTATTTTAAACACTATTATTCATATAATGAATGAATGCTGCAGGGAACATATGAATCGCGGCTTCAGCACGATGCAGGGTACCACACGCGTGGGTACCACACGCTCCGTGTGGTACCCACTCGCCATACGGGCGGCACACGTGTGCCGCACGTATGGCCTATGTGAGTTCCCAGGCACACGGACACGGATAACTCCAGTACCGATTTATTCCGGTACCGGAATTATCTGGACATGTGGGACAGCCCTCAGGTTGTAAGCTTGCGAGCAGGGCCCTCATTCCTACTGGTATCTGTTTTGAACTGTGATTTCTGTTATGCTGTAATGTCTATTGTCTGTACAAGTCCCCTCTATAAGTTGTAAAGCGCTGCGGAATATGTTGGCGCTATATAAATAAAAATTATTATTATTATTATTATTATCAACCACTGAGGACTCTCCGTTCTAAATATTTTTCTATCCACTGGCTTAGGCTACGTTCACATTTGCGGCCAGCGCCGCAGCGTCGGGCGCCGCAGCGGCGCCGCATGCGTCATGCGCCCCTATATTTAACATGGGGGCGCATGGACATGCGGCGCACTTGCGTTTTGCGCCGCATGCGTCGCTGCGGCGCCCGCGTCGGGGCGCAGAGGACGCAGCAAGTTGCATTTTTGCTGCGTCCAAATTCAATGAAAAAAACGACGCATGCGGCGCAAAACGCAGCGTTGTGCATGCGTTTTGCTGCGTTTTTGTTTGCGTTGTGCGCTGCGGCGCCGACGCTGCGGCGCACAACGCAAATGTGAACGTAGCCTAACACGGTACCAAGATATACAGTATATCTTTTCTAGGTTCTGAACAAAAACTATCTTTGTACAATGATACTACACAGTGTCCAAACGGAAAAAAAACTGACCAGCACATCCAAACTAGTGTGAACAAGGACAAGCAAGTCAATCAAAGAAAAAATAGCTGCACTCTGAAAAAATAGAAACAATGAATTTAGAAAATTGGGACTGCATTACTGCAATAGAAAATATGTGAATGCTATATTTTGTAAATATGAAATACTGAAAGATAGAACTGCAATATTGCTACAGAAAAAAAATACTACAGAGAAAATGAAGGTACTTAGTACATAAACTGGCCAATTCATGAGAGCCTAAAAGCCATCGACAAGGCGTAACTTATTGTTGGGAACCTATTCTGAATGACACCTCTCCTGGACTAGTTTCTTCTATGTGCTATATGCCCGTCTGATTGTGCCCTTAGGGTCCAACCACAGGCCTGTGAGAGAGGTGCATGGACCCATAGAATGTCATGTGAGCCCATACAGTTCTTTGCACTCAGCTCATACAGGAGCTGTGTAATGCTATGGCAGGCACCCGCGCATAGTGTACTCTTCTCTCTCCATGCAGGGACTCCAGCTTACTCACCTCCTTCTCTCTGCAGTACGCACCGCCGTTTCTGGTGGTGAACCTCTGTAGTACGCACTTGGCCTGATCTGATTTTCTTGGATGTGAAAAAAAAGAGAAAATCTCCATTTACTCTGTCTATAAAAATCCGAATCCGAATGTCATCAGAGTGTGGTCTAATTTTTTCCACAGACCTATATAAATAGATGAGTGTGATCCATTAATTGTGCATGCTGCAATTTTTGTTCAATCGGATATGTGCATGACCCCATTGGATAACATGGGTATGAGTGCTATCCATCAAAACAACAAATAGCACCCATTTGATTTTTATGATCATCTGCACAAGCCCTTAACCTCTTAATGACTGGGCCAAATGTTTGAAGTCTGACCATTGTCACTTTATGTAGTAATAACTCTGGAATGCTTCAGCATATCCCATTGCAGCCGCACTCTCCGCACTGACAGCTGAGTCTAATGCTGAGCTGATGTCAGTCAGTGAAGGGCTGGAGTTACAACCACCGCTCTCTATACAGAGAGTAGTGACTGAACCCGTGTCAGCGCTGCCCCCATGATTGATACCAGGACACTATGGGGAGGAATAAAGTTAATTTCCTTATGTGATCGGTGCTCTAAATGCGGGAGACAGGCAGGTTCTGACAAAAATGCAAAGGCGGTAAAACGCGCGTCGAGGTGTGAGCTAGCAGTCCACACATCCCTTGCATTATGGGTACAGTTAATGGATCAAACATTTTTACTGATGCATGACTTTATGTGCCTCTGAAGTGTTACTTTGATCATGGTATTACTACTACTAAAAGCTTTTTGGTCTTCTACAATCTCTAGATCCATTAATTACCTATGCTGTACCGCAAATAAAGTATACAGACATTGATTGTCTAGATATAGAAATACTTTTATGATATTCAATACTATATTTCTATATTATTCTACATGTGTTAGAATAAATTAGATCATGAAGTGTGTTTCTGCTTGCTAGTTCTTGTTTTCATGTCCCATTGAGATTATAAAAGTTTTAATTTCTGTGCCATTGAATTTATTAGTCATGTTTTATAATATATAAATACAATTTGGTGTATTTTATTATCCCTGATAAGTGGCTCCTTCATAATTGCTATTGGTTCTTAGGTTCAAAATGCTATAAACTGCCAGGGTAATCCCATATCTGCAGTTAAATAGCTTTTTCATTCAACAGGGAGAGAAAATGGATTGTACACAGGTCTCTACTGTTTGGAGAGAGGGAAGAAAACATGTACAGACTCATGGAGGGTTGAGAAAACAGGCTATAGATAAGGAGTAAAGCACATGAAGACAAAGTAGATCCAGGATAGAAGCTGTGGTGATAACGCAGCTAATAAAATTGTAGCTTTCCCTTGTACCATTTTAGGGTACATATGACTGAACACTTTTTATTCCACATTTTTGAGGGAGGGATGAACAAAAAACAGCAATTCTTTCTTTTTTTATAATTTTTTCCACAGTGTTCAACATGTGCAATAATGTTATAGTGTGACAGTATGGGTCAATACAATAATGGTGATGCACGGTTTTTACAATATTTTTATACTTTACTGCAAAAAAATTACTTTTTAAGCAAATATTTTCTTTATTTGGTCATCATATTCTGAAAGTCATCACTTTTTTATTTTTCTGCTTACAGAGCTGTTAGAGTTTGCTTTTTATGCATACAAAGCTGCAGTTTTCATTTGAACCATTGGTATATGTATGACTTTTTGATCCCTTTCATCAAATTTTGTTTTTTTTCATCAAAAGTAGCAATTTAGGCATTGTTTTTTGCATTTTTATTGTACTGGGTTCACATCGTGGGGTCATTAATTATATAATTTTATAATATGGGTCGTTGCCAACACAGAGATGAATGTGTGTCTTTTACAGTTTAATTGTTCAATTTTTCTCATTTTTAATTCGGAAAATTTTGAATGTTTTTAACAGGTGAGAGGGGTTAGTTCCAAACACTTTTAAACAATTTGCTTTTTATTTATTTTTTACAATATTTATTAGCCACCACACAAAGAGACTTAATTCAACCCTGTGAAATGCTAGGTAATATACTACTTATATAGTTCAGTGTGTTGCACATGCCTGTCAGAGCTATAATGACAGGCCACTGACCGAATCTCCTGCAGGATCTAAGAGGCTTAGGTATATGACAAATATGGAGTACAGTGACATTCTGTGATAGCATTGTGGGTTGGGGGCTTTAGTCTGAGAGAGGAAGCGTTCTCCCACTGTCAAATTCTGTAAATGCCACGGTAACTATTGACCGTAGCATCTACGGTGTTATACTGCTAGGATCTGAGCTACTATTAGCAGATGTATTGGGAGCTCTGCTATATATTAAAAGGGATGTGGGAACGTATGCAAAATTTTCAGCAAAAACAAGTTCAAATACACCTACAGTATAATTATAAAGTTATGGCTGCTGTTATGTCATTAGTAAGTTTAAAGGGAACCTGTCACCAGAAATAACACTGTTAACCTGAAGATATGCCGTTAATCTGCAGGTTAATGGTGTTATTATGCTGTCTGGCACCTGCAGTGGGGAGAAACTTAACTTTATTCTCCCTGCCAGAATTCAGTATTCAGCCATGGTGGAGCCGCCGGTGCTGGTTCAGTCACCGTTGTGAGTATACAGAGGGGCTGACAGCCGGCCGCAATGCAGAGCCAATGTCAGTCAGGGCGGGGGGCACGGTTACAGAACTGCTCTGTATGCTCACAACGGTGACTGAACCGGCGCCGCCCCCGCCCCTATGACTGAATACCGAATGTTGGAGGGGAGGATAAAGATCATTTTCTTCCCGCTGCATTCGGCTGCGTGCAGGCGCCATACAGCATTATTAACCCCATATCTGCAGGTTAACAGCGTTATTCCTGGTGACAGGTTTCCTTTAAAGAGAACCTATACCAATTTTTTTCCTCATAAACTGTACATTCATGCATGTAGTAGCAGGTATGTACATAAACATGTTAAATACGGAAGAATGTAACATGGACCAGTAAAAGAGCAACTTAAGTGCGAAATGATCTTTTGAAATCCTTGCTCCTTCAATCACGCTGCTAGCACTATTGCACTTTGTGCCGCTGTCCTAATGGAATGAAAATAAAAATGGACTGATGTACCTTCACAGAGGGCGAATGCTGATTTTCTTCTACTCTTTTGCAAATATACATAATTTTTTTTCTTTTTTTTCTGCACTCCATTGTGGAGATACAGGGCACTGATTGGGGCCTAATATATAATTTTTTCCATTATTCTACAGGGTATTTTTGTTTGTTTAGATCTATGAGCGTGTGCTTTCATCCCGGTAAGACGCTGTCCAATCACGAAAGAGTAAAGACGAAATGTAGGAAAAAAAAGTAGACGGGTTCTGACCTAAATGAAGCAGCCATTAAGGTCAGGATCTGTGCTAATGTGGTCTGCCCCACTGAGGGCATCTCCCTCCCTGGGGGCTCATCATGACTGATTAGATCAGATGAGTGCTATCCGTGGTTTTCATAGATATCACTCGTTCCCATGAGATTCTAAGGGGCTTTCTATCGGAGACACTTCCGATTCTGATCCCAGTGATGGATCAAAATCGGTAATGCAAGTTTATGTTTCCGTGAAAAACATCAGACTACCCTCAGATCGCAATTTTTCACAAACTGAAAGAATGGAGAGAGTGGAAAAACTTTATTTTTCTCTCTTCCTCTGAAAAAAACTGATTATATCCTGATCAGAATAATCTGATGGAGACAAAACCGGCATATGAACGAGCCCTAACATTAAGGCCGGGATCACACTTGCGAGAAACTCGCACGAGTCTTGCATCTCAATACCCGGCACTGCCGCCGGCACTCGGACCAGAGAGCTCAGCTGCATAGAAATACGAGCAGCCGCACACTCCGGTCCCAAGTGCTGGCGGCAATGCCGGGTATTGAGATGCAAGACTTGTGCGAGTTTCTCGCAAGTGTGATCCCGGCCTTATACTTATCCTCGGTCTTCAGCTGCTCCCACGACAATCCTCGCAGCAGCATCAGAGTGTGGGAGCAATCAATGGTATTACCCTTAGAGAGGGAGACGTAGTCAGCATGGTCATGTGAGATGGTGTCGGTACAGTTGCTGATCTCAATGGGGGCTTAATTAAGGTTGGAATTGTGGGTGTCTACTTTTTCCTATTGCCATTTTATGATTGGACAGTGCCATAGTGCTTTGTATTGCCACAACAGAGTGGAAAGAAAATGATAAAAAGCGTTTTTATGTACATTCTTGCTACTATGTTCAGTAATGTACAGTTCATATGGTAAAAATTGGTGAAATGTCTTCTTTAAGAGGGACTGGATGATGGCACTAAACTTCGCCATGATATTTTAGTCCAATAAGATTAGGACAACGTAACCCACCGGAATATAGGTAGATATTACTATAAAATATCCTTCAGATCTATAAATACATTTTCATAGCCTTCTAACGACTTGGTCAAGACTGAGGGAACATAACATCCTCAACGCTGTAATGTCCATGTAGCTTTTCAAGATGTTACTGAACTTAGGAGATGGAGAGCAGACAAGGAAAACTGATTAAAATTGATAAAACCATGCAGGAAACGTATATGACTGACCACAAGCCAGTTTTCATTCCAAGATGCTTTCAGACACCACTTACTGTTCCTCTCGTGTTATTTTTCCACCAATCACAACGGTCATTTTACAGATCTTACAAGTAAAGACATGATAATAGCTGTCTAATGACGGATTAAATATTTCACAAATATAAAAGTAAAAAATCTCAGGCAAATCCAGGCCTGGTTTCTATTCCATAAATTGATCTAAAAATCGTTCTACAAATAGACAACCTGAATAGAATAATATTTTGAGGCAAAAGTTTGTAAAACTGACAAAGAGAAAAGAAGAGAGAAAAAAAAAGAATACATGAAACATATGTTACTGAATGACTTAACTCCCCCATCCAATGGTTTCCTGTGCTTTACTATAAAAGTGGTTTGGAAGCATGCATGCAGCCAGCTGTGGGGTGGAATGCCCGACATATGTTCCTACAGGAAGACTTCGTTATTGTCCGTGTAAATATGAATCAATCCCAAAGAATTGTCTGTCCATCCTTTTGATGAGCTGTCCTTTGACTTTCTTTTTTTTTTCCTTTAGATAAAGCACAGCTGTTCTATGTAGAGGATGATAATGTTAGACCTTAGAAGCCGCGAGGGGTGAAATCCAAATATGAAGATAAAATAAAATACTAAATTTCATGCACATACTAAACAATGAAGTAAAAAAGTTTTTATCACAGGTGTCTGCAGATCCGCAGCGCTCAGCTCTTATTAGGGCTTCTTTCATTTTACCTCAGGACACTTGCATCCAAAGATGTGCCTGAAACAAAAGTCCAATATATGTCGCGTTTTCCTTACATAAAAGACAAGCCACGCAGAGCCCCAGGGTGTGGATTTACAGCCTATACATATTGCGGTTTAGTAACTGTTTTATCAGATTTTGGACCCCGCTACTGAGATTTGGAGCTCTCGTACTTTGGCAAGATATCCCGACTTTGTCAATGGAGAAATGTTCTCAGACTAAGCTATACAGTCAACAGCATTCACCTACTTCCGAGTCTTTTGGCATGAGATCCTGTCAATCTGCAGCTTGTGCCAATATTTTGTTTTTCGAAAACACACAAAGATGCTTGCTGGGAAACGAGTTTGCGGAATCGAAATTGCCAAAATGATGTTCTAAAAGTGGAGGAAAGACAAAAGTGAAATGGAAAAGTCAAAGAAGAAAAGGAGACTGTTTTCTAATAAGGTTACCAGATGGTTTAGGGCCATCAAAGACAGCTGAGCTTGTTCTGCTTCATTAACTTCTATCCTAGCGAATGCTGGAACTTGATGTCCTTCTTGTCTCAGGGAGATAAAGAATGAGGGTTTAAAAGCATGAAAGTTAAAAAGTCAGGGCTGACAAATTCTAAGCTACAGCATCTTATCAATGGAGCACAGGCTAGTTAGCTGGGAGTTTTACTGTTCCAGATGTATGAAAGTGGCATTACACTAATGGTACAGAAATGAGGGGAGTATGGCAAACACATGTGTATATGGGAACGAATACACGTCAGTCTCACTCTATACATTTATATAACACACAACAATGAAGCTTCACTATAGACCTGTATGTCAATAGTAAATGGACATGTTCTGGTGCTTCACACAGAAGGATGATAGGGATCATTGTGGATGGCAATGTATTCAGTGATCCTTGGCCCTGTTATCAGGGACATTTATGGCTAAAAGATCAGTAAGGTTATGTCCACACCTTCTAATGCAGCCACCCAGATTTCCCAGGCTTCAGCAAGAATGTAGGCGGTCGTTTTCCAGAAGTGGCTTTGCTGGCGGTTTTGCTATACTATATATGTGGGGCCATTATATTATGTGCAGGACTATATGTGGAGCCATTATATAATGTGCAGGACTATATGTGGGGCCATTATATTATGTGCAGGACTATATGTGAGGCCATTATATTATGTGCAGGACTATATGTGGGGCCATTATATTATGTGCAGGACTATATGTGGGGTCATTATATTATGTGTAGGACTATATGTAGGGCCATTATATTATGTGTAGGACTATATGTGGGGCCATTATATTATGTGCAGGACCTTATGTGGGGCCATTATATTATGTGCAGGGCTATATGTGGGGCCATTATATTATGTGCAGGACTATATGTGGAGCCATTATATAATGTGCAGGACTATATGTGGGGCCATTATATTATGTGCAGGACTATATGTGGGGCCATTATATTATGTGCAGGACTATATGTGGAGCCATTATATAATGTGCAGGACTATATGTGGGGCCATTATATTATGTGCAGGACTATATGTGGGGCCATTATATTATGTGCAGGACTATATATGGGGCCATTATATTATGTGCAGGACTATATGTGGAGCCATTATATTATGTGCAGGACTATATGTGGGGCCATTATATTATGTGCAGGACTATATGTGGAGCCATTATATAATGTGCAGGACTATATGTGGGGCCATTATATTATGTGCAGGACTATATGTGGGGCCATTATATTATGTGCAGGACTATATGTAGGGTCATTATATTATGTGTAGGACTATATGTAGGGCCATTATATTATGTGTAGGACTATATGTGGGGCCATTATATTATGTGCAGGACTATATGTGGGGTCATTATATTATGTGTAGGACTATATGTGGGGCAATTATATTATGTGCAGGACTATATGTGGGGCCATTATATTATGTGCAGGACTATATGTGGAGCCATTATATAATGTGCAGGACTATATGTGGGGCCATTATATTATGTGTAGGACTGTATGTGGGGCCATTATATTATGTGCAGGACTATATGTGGGGCTATTATATTATGTGCAGGACTATATGTGGGGCCATTATATTATGTGTAGGACTATATGTGGAGCCATTATATAATGTGCAGGACTATATGTGGGGCCATTATATTATGTGCAGGACTATATGTGGGGCCATTATATTATGTGCAGGACTATATGTGGGGCCATTATATTATGTGCAGGACTATATGTGGGGCTATTATATTATGTGCAGGACTATATGTGGGGTCATTATATTATGTGCAGGACTATATGTGGGGCCATTATATTATGTGTAGGACTATATGTGGGGCCATTATATTATGTGCAGGACTGTATATGGGACCATTATATTATGTGCATTACTATATGTGAGATCATTATATTATGTGCAGGACTATATATGGGGCCATTATATTATGTGCAGGACTGTATGTGGGGCCATTATATTATGTGCAGGACTATTTGTGGGGCCATTATATTATGTGCAGGACTATATGTGTGGCCATTATATTATATGCAGGACTATATGTGGAGCCATTATATAATGTGTAGGACTATATGTGGGGCCATTATATTATGTGCAGGACTGTATGTGGGACCATTATATTATGTGCAGGACTATATGTAGGGCCATTATATTATGTGCAGGACTATATGTGGGGCCATTATATTATGTGCAGGACTGTATGTGGGGCCATTATATTATGTGCAGGACTATATGTGGGGCCATTATACTATGTGCAGGACTATATGTGTGGCCATTATATTATGTGTAGGACTATATGTGGGGCCATTATATTATGTTCAGGACTATATGTGGGGCCATTATATTATGTGCAGGACTATATGTGGGGCCATTATATTATGTGCAGGACTATATGTGGGGCCATTATATTATGTGCAGGACTATATGTGGGACCATTATATTATGTGTAGGACTATATGTGTGGCCATTATATTATGTGTAGGACTATATGTGGGGCCATTATATTATGTGCAGGACTATATGTGGGACCATTATATTATGTGCAGGACTATATGTGGGACCATTATATTATGTGTAGGACTATATGTGGGGCCATTATATTATGTGCAGGACTATATGTGGGACCATTATATTATGTGTAGGACTATATGTGGGGCCATTATATTATGTGCAGGACTATATGTGGGGCCATTATATTATGTGCAGGACTGTATGTAGGGCCATTATATTATGTGCAGGACTATATGTGGGGCCATTATATTATGTGCAGGACTATATGTGGGGCCATTATATTATGTGCAGGACTATATGTGGGACCATTATATTATGTGTAGGACTATATGTGGGGCCATTATATTATGTGTAGGACTATATGTGGGGCCATTATATTATGTGCAGGACTATATGTGGGGCCATTATATTATGTGCAGGACTATATGTGGGACCATTATATTATGTGTAGGACTATATGTGGGGCCATTATATTATGTGCAGGACTATATGTGGGGCCATTATATTATGTGCAGGACTATATGTGGGACCATTATATTATGTGCAGGACTATATGTGGGGCCATTATATTATGTGCAGGACTTTATATGGGGCCATTATATTATGTGCAGGACTATATGTGGGGCCATTATATTATGTGCAGGACTATTTGTGGGGCCATTATATTATGTGCAGGACTATATGTGTGGCCATTATATTATATGCAGGACTATATGTAGGGCCATTATATTATGTGTAGGACTATATGTGGGGCCATTATATTATGTGTAGGACTATATGTGGGGCCATTATATTATGTGCAGGACTATATGTGGGGCCATTATATTATGTGCAGGACTATATGTGGGACCATTATATTATGTGTAGGACTATATGTGGGGCCATTATATTATGTGCAGGACTATATGTGGGGCCATTATATTATGTGCAGGACTATATGTGGGACCATTATATTATGTGCAGGACTATATGTGGGGCCATTATATTATGTGTAGGACTATATGTGGGGCCATTTTATTATGTGCAGGACTTTATATGGGGCCATTATATTATGTGCAGGACTGGCCAGGTACTGCTCATTTGGTATCTATTCAAATAAAGGGGCAGATGTGCCGAACCCGGTTGTGGCCAATATATAGTATTATGAACTGTGCTATGCAGTTCAGTAACTGATAAGTTCCCATCGGCACTGAGAACAACTGACCTGCGGTGGTGCCAGGCGTTTCACCAACACCAATCAGACATGATGACCTATCCTAAGGTTAGGTAATCAGTGCTGGACAATCAGTCCCTATATAAGTCAGATCTTCTTGGCCAAATAAGCTCCTGGTGTAAATCTGGCTGGAGGACTGGCCATTTAGGGGGACAACCCCTTTAATTTTTTCTTTATGTGGACTCGTTCACACGATTGATGATTCCCAGAGATCGATTATGGTAACGACTGATCACACTCTGATCCGAGTTTGATCAGTGTCAGTTTACGGTGATCTGATTCTCTCGCATGATATAATAGTATCAAAGGTACGGAGGAGACGGAGAACTTCATTTCTCCATCTTATGCACCCATAGACTTGCATGGATGCGCGTGATCGGAATATAGGAGCCACTCACAGCATGCTGTGATTTTTTCTCTTTTCAAAACCAAAAATGTCAGCAAGGTCATGGGGCATAGGCGCAGTCACACAACACCATATCTCCCAACATTTAAAGACAAGGAAGGACATACATTATCATTCTTCACCTATTTAACTCCATTAGTGTTCTCACCCACAAACTGTACAGAAAAGGCTGCATAGAAAAGATACACTCCTAGTTAATTGATTTGAATGTGGGCTGCTTTGGCTTGTGTGCCAGGGCTGATTTTCAGACCCAGTCTGGCCCCGGAAACACAGGTTAGCTTAGAGGGATTTTCTCCCAAAGTTAATATTAAAACTGATTTTAATCAATACATATTGGAATAATAATAATTTCCACAATTGGATGTGTTTAGATAAAATGTTCCTGTGTTGAGATAATCTTATAAATGTGCCCCTGCTGTGTACTGTGTAATGGCTGTGTCTGACCATACAGGAACATGGTCTGATCATACCACATCTCCTGGGCAGGGGGGAAGCAAAAGAGAATATACAGACAGTGTAGCTCGGGATCACATCTGATTCTTTTTATGAGATAAAGCATTTCCCTGATTTTAAAAAACATTTTACCTCAAAGAAAGAATTTGCTATCCTGTGCAGTAATGTCTGTTTCCTCTCTTTTGCTTCCTCCCCGCCCAGAGGATGATCAGACCATGTCCCTGTACTGTCGGACATAGCCATTACACAGTACACAGAAGGCACATTTATAAGATTGTCTCAGCACAGGAACATTATTTTAAAACACATCCAATTGTAGAAATTATTATTATAGATGTATGGATTAAATGGGGTCTAAGGGGTAACATTTCTCCTTATGGAGAGTGACATACCAGCTGGCTTGTCAAGGTAAGGAGGCTTTTTCGCCGTGCAATGCAATTTGCCTCTTCTGAGAAAAAGAGGACTTAACTCTATATCGCCACCTGTTGGAAGTAGCGATCCTCCAAGTCACAATCAACCCTTTAACGACTCGTGCAATATGACTTAGGATAAAAGCCAAATCAGTATCTCAATTCTCAATTTGATTAAAGTGAACATTTTTCATGGGAAAACCCCTTTAAGTAAAGTGCACAATTTTAGATATTGTCAGATTCAACAAGCAGTGAAGAGTATGAAGGAATCAAATAACTTTCACATCACCTCTCACAGAGGAATGGATTACTTATTGATTGCTTCACATTCCAAAAAATGACAACCTTCTACATAATATACAATATGCCATAATGTAATAAATATATTTATACACTAATGACTGTAGGTTACATGTATAATTTTATCTTTGAGAGTAAGATTAGTGTATGGGGTAAATGTTAGAGTTTATATATATATATATATATATATATATATATACACATATACATAAGTGGGACGTCAATCAGTAAATTCATACATTGACCCAGTTGATCCCATTATTTTCACCAAGCATTATACAGAATGAAGAAGAATGCGGACAATACTTGTAAACTGTGTAAGACACAAGGGCCGATTTGATACATTTATCAGAGGGTATGAAGATATAGGGGGAAACTGGGGACTTAGTTCTCCATTGAGATCAAGTCAACAATATTAAAACTTCTCTTTGGAGCGGAAGAGATGAAATGAGGAAGAAGAGTCATAAGTAGGCGGCTTTATATAGCAAGAGTGGATTTCGTTAGGAAATGGATAAGGAATAATGGAGCATTACAGAATAGAAGAAATTACATAAGAGACTTATAAAATATGACGGGGTGCGGTTTTGCCCCTCATAAAATTTTGAAAATTGGGAGAACAATTGGGAAAAAATGTAGTGGAGAGCATTAAACTCAGGGGAGAGCGATAATCAGCAGCTTAAACATTAGTGGGGGTTTCTTTATTTTTTAATGTTGGTTTATGTGGGGTTATTTATAATTATTTTTTCTGAACAACTGGGAAAAGGTCAGGAGTGAAGTAATTAGGAAGATTGTTGTTTTTATCTGATTTCCTCTTTTTGTATTTGTACAGTATGTTTTGTATAATTAAATAAAGTTGTAAAATACAAAAAACGAGCAACAACTGCAGCATTCTAATGACGTCACAAAGGGCTGGACGATATAGAATGCCCCGTCATCCAGGGTTCCGTTGAGGGTTTGTGGAGAGAGGAGTGTTGTGAGTGACTTGTGCAAATATGATGCCAAGAAAGCGATTTAAGCGTATTATAGTTCTCTCTGACATCGAGGACAACAGTGATGATGACGACTTCAGTCAGGTGAGTATCATTTTATATTCTTAACTAAAATATATTTGGGATAAAAGTTCAAAAGAAGATGGTGGGACAGAAAATATAGCTCCGAGTAGATGGGGTGATAATTGGGATCATGTTTGCAGAGTAAAGGCTGCCCTCACTTGTAATATTGGTGACAATATGTCCATATACAGGATGCATAATAATATTGTATGAGGACACATAAATGTCACCACCGCCCCTATCCATATCCTAACCATTGGTGTCCGGTACCCCCGTCATACTCTGTACAGGAAATAAGCACAGGACAATGGAAACCACATTCATATCGGTGTCTACCTGTAATCAGGGGAATATGGAGTAAGATTATAGATTGGAGATGTTCATGGTTATAGAATCTATCTGACATGTTTGTCATTTTTTCAGTCTCATCCAAGAAAGAGGCCAATTCCAAGGTCTCCAGGCCAAGAAAACATCAGTGGCTTCAATTCGGGCCCGACCCCGAGTTTACCAGGTACTGTACCCCTAATCCAGTAAAGGCTCTGATACATATCGATGGCACATTGTAGTCATTGGGTGCAGATCGCACGTTGTGGTCAGGGCTTGGATTTATGTATATTGTACGCCTACAGTAAATGAGCTCATATTAACCATTTCTTTTCAGCATTTGGTCAGGAATATTTATGCAGGATTTATAAAGTCAGATAGAAATGGGATTTGGGGATTTCTTCTGATGGTGGCCATGTACAGTGCGGGTCACTGTAGCTGAATGTGATTTTTTGCCCCATGTATAGGAAAACACTGGATACTTTATTAGGATTTATTTCTTTTTATATTGAGCCTCAGTCTTTCCTATTACAAATTTCTAATAAGAGATTTATGTTGTGTTTCCCCCACAGATCTGAGTTTACCACCTACAGACCATGGTCCGGACAGTACCAACTGGTAAGACACGTCTTCTCCATTACTAAGTACATGATGGGGAGTAATGATTAATGGTGGCTCATTACCTGTTACATTTATTCCACAGCTCCGATGCCATCATTCTTATTGATGATGATGATGATTTCAATAGGGCAGGAACTTCCACATATAACAGTAAGTTATCATTTCTAGATACCATCCGGGGTTATTGTAGAAAGAACACTGAATTTTCTGTACTGTCACAGATCAGTTTCCAAATGTAGCAATTAAAGGCAAATTATAGAAGGGTCTGTGCATTATTAAATTAAAATTACACTAAAGGGGTAATCCTATTTTAGACAAGCTTTATTGGTGCGGGTCCAATGTCTGGGACATTTCCATATTGGGAGAACAACATTTCTTTTTATCATTTGGTCTAGAACATTATTCATGCAGTTGCTCTGTTGGCGCTATATAAAGAGATTATTATTATTATATTATTATTATTGCTCTTAAGTCAGCCAGAAATGGGATTTGGGGATTGATGATGGCCGTGCACTGGGCAGGTCACTGTAGCTGAATGTGATTATTTGCCCCATATACATATAGGGGTACACTGGATACTTTATTAGAATTTATTTATTTGATATTGAGCCTCAGTCTTTGCTATTACAATAGTCTAATAAGAGATTTATGTTGTGTTGCCCCCACAGATCTGATTTTACCAACTTCAGATGATCCGGACAGTTCCACCTGGTAAGACTTACATCTCCTCCATTACTAGATACATGATGGGGATTAATGATTAATGGTGGCTCATATTCTGTTACATTTATTTCACAGCTCCTATTACAGCACTAATGAAGATGACGATTTCAATAGGGCAGGAACTTCCTCATATACTAGTAAGTTATCATTTCTAGACACAATCCAGGTTTATGTTATTGTAGAAATAACAATGAGTTTTCTGTACTGTCACAGGTCAGTTTCTAAATTGAACAATTACAAGGGCGCTGATCTGGAGTTGGAACAGTGAGCCACCTGGGAAATGTGCTGTAAATGCCACTGTCAGAGAATGACAGCAGCATTTAACAGGTTAACAGAAGCAGGTGGAGCTCCAATCCACTCTCGGCTGTTAGAGGTAGATGATGACTGAATGACACAACCATCATCTGCCATGAAAGAGGTGGGCTAAAATCCTGAGCCCTCTCCATTCATTCTCTACTGATGAGCACTGTACATGGCTGTTAATGGGTTAAATTATAGATACCTTACAGAGGTAATCCTATTTTACACATGCTTGATTGGTGTGGGTCCTATCTTTCGGACAATTCCATATTGGGAGAACAACTCACTGCCATGTTGACTTATGGCCATTGTTGTCCCTATAGAATTTATTACTGATGTGGAATACATTTTCTTGTCTCTTTTTGTTATTCCAATAGACATCAATAGAGAAAGCCCTGCACAAGGAATCCCACATCTCCATTAAAACCAATAGAGGCTACCATGCATCAGCAAATGAGGTGACAGGACCTCTAGTCTTATTTTACATGAAGGCCCCAGAGAATGGACCCCTACCATTTGATGGTCCACCCTCTGGCCATTGAGGACATGTTCACTTCTCATCTTGTACTGACCACATACATCATTAATAAGGATAGATTACCTGAGCAACAGGAGGGATAGACGTCCATGAAAATGTATGGGCCCTGTTGTTGTTGAACCTGATCCCAATGGATGATCCTGTGGATTTCTGGTGGTCTGGTCAGCTATGTGTTCTGCTCTGGTCTGATCCCATATTCATACTCTTATTAGTGCTCTACACTCTATATGTATAGATCTCTCTCTAGTATGGACCTGCATACTAACGTGTGATTTGAGCCGTATAAAAATTATTTTCACTTTTCCATATTTCTTTGTAGAAAAATTACCATCTGGTAGGGAGGAGAGCCCCGATAGAGAGGAGAGGTAAGTTATGGCATCTACCTCTATATAAAGCCATGAACTAGGTAAGATGTTTCCTGTGGGTTTATATATGATTCCTTATCTTTCCAAGGACACTACAATGCAACGACCCCGGCTGTTTCCTGGAAGACATTGTTTCTCCTACTTCCATCTATGTTACCAACTTCCAGGAAAAAAAGAAAGAGCTGGTAGAACGACTATACGATCTGTACAACAGGACAGTCTTCGATAATCAGGTATCACATCTTATCATGGGTTTCTGGGTGATACATAACTTCTCTATTATCTCCCCTTTAAACAATAGATTCCAAGAAAAATGGCTCCAACTTTCTTTAAGGCATCCTAACTAGTGTTGAGCGATACCGTCCGATACTTGAAAGTATCGGTATCGGATAGTATCGGCCGATACCCGAAAAGTATCGGATATCGCTGATACCGATACCCGATACTAATACAAGTCAATGGGACACCAAGTATCGGAAGGTATCCTGATGGTTCCCAGGGTCTGAAGGAGAGGAAACTCTCCTTCAGGCCCTGGGATCCATATTAATGTGTAAAATAAAGAATTAAAATAAAAAATATTGATATACTCACCTCTCCGGAGGCCCCTGCACCATACCGCTGTTAACCGGCAGCCTCCTTTGCTTAAAATGAGCGCATTTAGGGCCTTCCATGACGTCACGGCTTCTGATTGGTCGCGTGCCGCTCATGTGACCTCCACGCGACCAATCACAAGCCGCGACGTCATTCTCAGGTCCTAAATTCCTAGAATGAGGAGTTTAGGGCCTGAGAATGACGTCGTGGCTTGTGAATGGTCGCGTGGCGGTCACATGAGTGGCACGCGACCAATCAGAAGCCGTGACATCATGGAAGGCCCTAAACGCGCTCATTTTAAGCAAAGGAGGCTGCCGGTTAACAGCGGTAAGGTGCAGGGGCCTCCGGAGAGGTGAGTATATCAATATTTTTTATTTTAATTCTTTATTTTACACATTAATATGGATCCGATACCGATTCCCGATACCACAAAAGTATCAGAACTCGGTATCGGAATTCCGATACCGCAAGTATCGGCCGATACCCGATACTTGCGGTATCGGAATGCTCAACACTAATCCTAACCCCTTTGTTATGTGTCTGAAATAGTTATTGAATATTTCAAGTAAATGTCACTTAGTTTGGTAAATGTCATCACCCTCTTATCTGTGGGATGAGTGGAAACCTTAGATGGTCCACCATGCAGAGACAAAAAGATTAGCAACTTTTGGCTTGAAGTTCACAGGATTTTTACAGTATATAAAAACCATTTAGTTGATATTTTTACATTTTAGAATAAGTTTATTTTTATTCTCACATCTTGGACTTCTCGGTAGACCCTATACCCCATACTAGTAGACCGTGCGGTAAATCACAAATGAGAGTTGGGTACTTTGTAAGATTGGGGTAAAAAAAAGTTTACAGATGTAATGGAATTTGTTTCTTCTATTTTAGCTCCCTGTGAAAATGGACATTTTGTGGAGCAAGAGGCTGACATCAGCAGCCGGCCAATGCAACCAAAAGCTGATTGACGACCGCCGCTACTCAGTGATTGAGCTTTCTGAAAAAGTCTGTGATTCTGTCGGTAGGTTTCTCATCACATCCATCCTGCAGCTTTATAAGACAACCTGTATACAGGGCAAAAAACTGCTACTTGTGATGTAGTACATCGTATAACCTCCCTGTACATAATGTCATAAGAAAAACTAAGTACACCCTCTTTGAATTCTAATATTTTACATATCAGGAGAAACTTAAAAAAGCACCTGGTCCATAGAAGGTCCTAAAAGTAGGGAAATACAATCTCAGAAAACAACATGATAAAAATACTACAACACTATTTACTTAACAAGAAGTAGGCCAAAATGCAAGAGCAATGTGTGATAAGTTAAGGACACCATTGATGCAACTTCAAGTTATTGCTGCTAAAGATGATTCTAAAAACTATTGATTCATGGGGTGCACTTATTTTTCACTCTCTGCTTCTGCATTTTGAAGTAGTTTTCAGGAAAATAAATGGCACGGTTGACTTGTCACGTGTTGTTCATCTCAAGATATATTTTGTCCTGATATGTAAAACCAAACAGTTCAATCAGGGTGTACTCAGATTTCCTCATAACTGTGTAAACTCTTATTTTAGACCGAGTACGAGCCATACTTGCGCACGAGATGTGCCATGCCGCTGTTTGGATAATCTGCGGTGAACGCAATGACGACCATGGAACGATGTGGCAGGCTTTCACAAGACGGGTGAAACGTATCCATCCCGAGCTGCCAAAATTGACAAAATATCACAATTATACCATCCACTATTACTACAATTACAAATGCTCCCAGTGTGATAAACAGTAAGTAGATTTTATGATTTATCTCCTCATGAAACACAATCACTGCGGAGACGTCAGTGCGGTTCTGTTGGTATAATGCTTTTATACTTTACTTCTATCAGAGCGGACTGACGTCGGGGGCTGTAGGGTTAATGTTTTATTTCCTGTGCTGGGGCCAGTTCTTTATATATTGATTTCAATTTCTTCTTTCTAATAAAATCCTTGGTATTAATGAACGTTCATTCCAGTCCAGTAACCAATATTCCTCTTATCTTTGCAGAATTGGGCGTTTTAGAAAAATACGTGACAATAAACTTCACTGCCGCAAGTGCGGAGGCCGATTACGTCAACTATCCATCAGCTAAACATGTAACTATCCTTCAGAATATTTAGTCTCTAATTTTGTTTCTTTATAATTTAAAGTTCTCCTGAGTAGCGAGACAATATCTGTGCTCATCACCAGCACAAGTAATTAGCAGCAAAGATTCAGAATCCGTCCTCATAGGTTACCAGATAAACCTGGTTACATTTCCCATAACTTGCTGAATAAGGAATGATTGACAATTCTCAGCAATTATCTACAATGCTTTGGAAAACCTTCTATGATTTTAAGCTTTGTTGGATGTAATTATTTTTCTTTATATTTTCAGGTTCATTATTTGAACATTGAGATTTGTCTGAATATCGTCATCTCATCTACCTGTGATGAAGGTAAGAACGAATCCTCCACTATCGTCAGCAATCAGTAATAAGTGATTTTTACAATATTAAGATTTGGAGTCTCTAATTTAGTCTCTTACTGGAATTTTAGCAAAGTTTAAATACTTTTATATATTTTGCCTTTTTTCACCACGTAGGGACACAATCAGTTGACGTCTTCATCACAAGCAGCTAACAGCAAACATCCAGAATCCACCTATTCTGATTGACACAAAGCTTCCAGCCTGTATTTTCCAGGTAAATATTTCTGTGTTTTTCCTCTATTCATATATGTTCTTCATGTCAATAATAAATCATTGTAAGTAATAATCATTCTTGTTTTAAAGAAGTGCAACAGTGCGGACATGATAATGTAAGCAAGGTGTAATAATAGAAGAAATGCAATATGGTTTTTATTACTGGATTTATTTCTAATAATTATTATTTTTTCTTGCTGAACAATTTATTAATTCTGGTTGAGAAAAGAAGGAAATGATGAAAGTTATTAGCCTACTGCTGTGGAGGAATCGCGAACACACAATCTGAGGGGCGAGATAAGTCCCTCAAACATTACATGTCGTATAGATCTCTTGTGAGTGCTCTCACCAGTCGTATGATTCATGTTGCATTTTTCTATCATTACACTAATATTGGCAACTTCTTATGTTCAATTTGCAAATTGGCCTTTTTTGTAGACAATATACAGTACTCAAAAAATAAAGGGAACACTTACACAACAGAATATAACTCCAAGGAAATCAAACTTCTGTGAAATCAAACTCTCCACTTAGGAAGCAACACTGACAATAAATTTCACATGCTGTTGTGCAAATGGAATAGACAACAGATGGAAATTATTGGCAACTATCAAGACAACCCCTATAAAGGAGCGGTCCTGCTGGTGGGGACCACAGACCACATCTCAGTACCAATGCTTTCTGGCTGATGTTTTGGTCACTATTGAATGTTGGTTGTGCTCTCACACTCGTGACAGCATGAGACGGACTCTACAACCCACACAAGTGGCTCAGGTAGTGCAGCTCATCCAGGATGGCACATCAATTTGAGCTGTGGCAAGATGGTTTGCTGTTTCTGTAAGTGTAGTGTCCAGAGGCTGGAGGTGCTACCAGAAGACAGGCCAGTACACCAAGAGACATGGAGGGGGCAGTAGGAGGGCAACAACACAGCAGCAGGACCACAACCTCAGCCTTTGTGCAAGGAGGAACAGGAGGAACACTGCCAGAGTCCTGTAAAGTAACCTCCAGCAGGCTACAAATGTGCATGTGTCTGCACAAACGGTTAGAAACGACTCCATGACCATGGTCTGAGTGCCCGATGTCCACAGATGGTAGTTGTGCTCACAGCCCAAAACCGTGCAGGACGCTTAGCATTTGCCACAGAACACCAGGATTGGCAAATTCACCACTGGGGCACTATGCTCTTCACAGATGAAAGCAGGTTCACACTGAGCACATGTGACAGATGTGACAGAGTCTGGACATGCCGTGGAGAGCGACATGCTGCCTGCAAAATCCTTCAGCATGACCTGTTTGGCGCAGTGGGTCAGTAATGGTGTGGGGTGGCATTTCTTTGGGCCACACAGCCCTCCATGTGCTCGCCAGAGGTAGCCTGACTGCCATTAGGTACCGAGATGAGATCCTCAGACCCCTTGTGAGACCATATGCTGGTGCGGTTGGTCCTGGGTTCCTCCTAATGCAGGACAATGCCTGACCTCATGTGGCTGGAGTGTGTCAGGAGTTCCTGCAAGATGAAGGCATTGAAGCTATGGACTGACCCGACCTTTCCCCAGACCTGAATCCGACTGAACACATCTGGGACATCATCTAGCTCCATCCACCAATGTCACGTTGCACCAGACTGTGAAGGAGTTGGTGGATGCTTTAGTCCAGGTCTGGGAGGAGATCCCGCAGGAGACCATCCGCTGCCTCATCAGGAGCATGCCCAGGTGTTGTAGGGAGATCATACAGGCACGTGGAGGCCACACACTACTGAGTGTAATTTCCTTGTCTTGAGGCATTTTCACTGAAGTTGGATCAGCCTGTAACTTAACTTTCCAATTTGATTTTGAGCATCATTCCAACTCCAGACCTCTGTGGGATATTGGTTGTGATTTACGTTGATCATTTTTAGGTTTTATTGTTCTGAACACATTCCACTATGTAATGAATAAAGATTTACAACTGGAATATTTCATTCAATGATATCTAGGATGTGGGATTTTAGTGTTCCCTTTATTTTTTTTGAGCAGTGCATAATGCAATATTTCATGTCTATTTCTACTTCACCTGATGACCACAAATATAATGATGAAGTTTACTTTGCAGAGTTTGTTTAATTTGATAACCAGTACATATTGTCAAGTTTATTAAAAACATGTCTTAATTCTTTTCAGGTTAATGAGAAAGGCGACTTTTCGCTTCTATACAGGCATGACACATCTTGGAAGAAAAAGGTGAAAATCTGCACCGACCTGCGCTGAGAACATGATCAGATGCAGTTTCCAAGACCTGGAGAATCTCTACATGTGTTTTTTCAGAGCTGCCCAGCAATGGATATGGCTTTGGACATGTGTACATTAATAGTCATATTGTTTTGTTTCAAATTTTTCTGAGTTAGATATAAATATCAATAAAAATAAATCTATTAATTCTTTATAGTTTTGGATTTTGTTCTGAAGATCGATGGCTGTTGCTAAACATATTACAATCAATGTTGTCTACTTGTGCTATTCAGCCATCATCTGCCTCGAAGAGCGGAGCTCTGTCTGCGGCTGATAAACTGTTAAATGCCACTGTCAATCTGTGACAATATCATTTAATGTGCACCAGCAGGGGGGTCCACCGTTCAATGTGTCCATTGGTGCCCCAGTGAAGTGATCGTGGTCTGCTGATGACCACCCTGCCCGTCATGATGATTCTCCTGTGGATTCCAGCCCGTGCCTGGTGTTCATAGGAGATATAGGTAAATTTGAGTGCAGCCATTGATCTATTTGCTATGTAAGTCTTTTTTCGTTACGCACCAGTTCAGACTAGTTCTCTGTTCAGTCAGTTTACCTATATTTGCTATGTATTATTTTTCCTGACTTGATCTCCCGCTGGTGTGAGATCATGTAATCGTGGCACAACCCCACCGCCTCAGCTGGATCCTCTGCAGTCACGAGTGGTCCCACCACAGCCACCATCGGCGCATAGAAGACCCTACTTTACTGTCAGTTTTCCACAATTAGGCCGGAGTCACACTACAGCGAGATACGGCCGAGTCTCGCAGGTTAAAAACAAGCTCTGGCACCGGCACTGTGGAGCGGAGCGTGTAGCTCCATGTATTGCTATGTAACCGCACGCTCCGCTCTGGAGTGCCGGTGCCAGAGCTTAGTTTTAACCTGCAAGACTTGGCCGTATCTCGCTGTGTGTGATCCCGGCCTTATAATCAGAATATTCAGAGCAGCATTTTGCTTTTTTTTTCCTAAAGGAGTCTCCATTACAGATATGAAAGAAGTGGAAATATGAAAAAAACTAAAATTAACATTTCTGCTAAAAAAAAATAAATCATGCACCACAAAATCAAGAAAAAAAAAGAAACCAAAACCTTGACAAAAACATAAAGGTAAAACACATCCAAGAAAAATAAGCTGCGGTTAAGCTCCTATCCTGCAGAGGTCTGTGCAGACAAGTTACTGGCAAAATGAAAGCACCGCCCGTACTCTGGACCGAAACACACCCCAGTCCGGCACAGGCAGGGTAACCGTCCAGAAGTGGTTTTGCTGGCGGTTTTGCCGTCTTTCTCGCATTGACACCCCCATCGGTGTCTTTTGCTCCATGTCGTGTGGGGCCATTAAACTATGTGCAGGACTATATGTGGGGCCATAATATTATGTGCAGGACTATATGTGGGGCCATTATATTATGTGCAGGACTGTATATGGGGCCATTATATTATGTGCAGGACTGTATATGGGGCCATTATATTATGTGTAGGACTGTATGTGGGGCCATTATATTATGCGCAGGACTATATGTGGGGCCATTATATTATGTGCAGGACTGTATATGGGGCCAATATATTATGTGCAGGACTATATGTGAGGCCATTATATTATGAGCAGGACTATATGTGAGGCCATTATATTATGAGCAGGACTATATGTGGGACCATTATATTACAGTCATATGAACTGTTGGACACAGTAATGTTTCTGCCTTGAAATGAGGTTTATTGTACTAACAGAAAATGTGCAATCTGCATTCAAACAAAATTTGACAGGTGCATAAGTATGGGCACCCTTATCATTTTCTTGTTTTAAATACTCCTACCTACTTTTTACTGACTTACTAAAGCACTTTTTTTGGTTTTGTAACCGCATTGAGCTTTGAACTTCATAGCTAGGTGTATGCAATCATGAGAAAAGCTACTTAAAGTGGCCACTTGCAAGTTGTTCTCCTGTTTGAATCTCCTCCGAAGAGTGGCATCATGGGCTCCTCAAAAAAAACTGTCAAATGATCT
The DNA here is from genome assembly GCF_051348905.1 of Ranitomeya variabilis. Taxonomy (NCBI): domain Eukaryota; kingdom Metazoa; phylum Chordata; class Amphibia; order Anura; family Dendrobatidae; genus Ranitomeya; species Ranitomeya variabilis. The sequence continues at coordinate 69,747,680 of NC_135233.1, forward strand.
GAAAACAAAGATTATTCAACATAGTTGTTCAGGGGAAGGATACAAAAAGCTGTCTCAGAGATTTAACCTGTCAATTTCCACTGTGAGGAACATAGTAAGGAAATGGAAGAACACAGGTACAGTTCTTGTTAAGGCCAGAAGTGGCAGGCCAAGAAAAACATCAGAAAGGCAGAGAAGAAGAATGGTGAGATCAGTCAAGGACAATCCTCAGGCCACCTCCAGAGAGCTGCAGCATCAACTTGCTGCAGATGGTGTCACTGTGCATCGGTCAACTATACAACGCACTTTGCACAAGGAGAAGCTGTATGGGAGAGTGATGCGAAAGAAGCCGTTTCTGCAAGCACGCCACAAACAGAGTCGGTTGAGGTATGCAAAAGCACATTTGGAGAAGCCAATTTCTTTTTGGAAGAAGGTCCTGTGGACTCATGAAACCAAGATTGAGTTGTTTGGTAATACAAAAAGGCTTTATGCATGGCGGCAAAAAAACACAGTGCGTTGTATAGTTGACCGATGCACATTGACACCATCTGCAGCAAGTTGATGCTGTAGCTCTCTGGAGATGGTCTGAGGATTGTCCTTGACTGATCTCACCATTCTTCTTCTCTGCCTTTCTGATGTTTTTCTTGGCCTGCCACTTCTGGCCTTAACAAGAACTGTACCTGTGTTCTTCCATTTCCTTACTATGTTCCTCACAGTGGAAATTGACAGGTTAAATCTCTGAGACAGCTTTTTGTATCCTTCCCCTGAACAACTATGTTGAATAATCTTTGTTTTCAGATCATTTGACAGTTGTTTTGAGGGGCCCATGATGCCACTCTTCGGAGGAGATTCAAACAGGAGAACAACTTGCAAGTGGCCACTTTAAGTAGCTTTTCTCATGATTGCATACAACTGGCTATGAAGTTCAAAACTCAATAAGGTTACAAAACCAAAAAAAAGTGCTTTAGTAAGTCAGTAAAAAGTAGGTAGGAGTATTTAAAACAAGAAAATGATAAGGGTGCCCATACTTATGCACATGTCAAATTTTGTTTGAATGCAGATTGCACATTTTCTGTTAGTACAATAAACCTCATTTCAAGGCAGAAACATTACTGTGTCCAACAGTTATTAGATATATGAAACTGAAATAGCTGTTGCAAAATAAACCATTTTTATAAAACATTAAGCTTAAGATTAATAGGGGTGCCCAAACTTTTTCATATGACTGTATGTGCAGGACTATATGTGGGGCCATTATATTATGTGCAGGACTGTATGTGGGGCCATTATATTATGTGCAGGACTATATGTGGGGCCACTATATTGTGTGCAGGACTGTATGTGGGACCATTATATTATGTGCATGACTATATATGGGGCCATTATATTATGTGCAGGACTATATGTAGGGCCATTATATTATGTGCAGGACTATATGTGGGGCCATTATATTATGTGCAGGACTATATGTGGGGCCAATATATTGTGTGCAGGACTGTATGTGGGACCATTATATTATGTGCATGACTATATATGGGGCCATTATATTATGTGTAGGACTATATGTGGGGCCATTATATTATGTGCAGGACTATATATGGGGCCATTATATTATATGCAGTACTATATGTGAGGCCACTACATTATTTGTAGGACTATATGTGGGGCCATTATATTACGTGTAGGACTATATGTGGGGCCATTATATGTGTAGGACTCTATGTGGGACCATTATATTATGTGCAGGACTATATATGGGGCCATTATATTATGTGTAGGACTATATGTGGGGCCATTATATTATGTGCAGGACTATATATGGGGCCATTATATTATGTGCAGTACTATATGTGGGGCCACTATATTATTTGTAGGACTATATGTAGGGCCATTATATTACGTGTAGGACTATATGTGGGGCCATTATACAGTGGGGAAAAAAAGTATTTAGTCATTCAGCAATAGTGCAAGTTCCACCACTTAAAAAGATGAGAGGCGTCTGTAATTTACATCATAGGTAGACCTCAACTATGGGAGACAAACTGAGAAAAAAAAATCCAGAAAATCACATTGTCTGTTTTTTTATCATTTTATTTGCATATTATGGTGGAAAATAAGTATTTGGTCAGAAACAAACAATCAAGATTTCTGGCTCTCACAGACCTGTAACTTCTTCTTTAAGAGTCTCCTCTTTCCTCCACTCATTACCTGTAGTAATGGCACCTGTTTAAACTTGTTATCAGTATAAAAAGACACCTGTGCACACCCTCAAACAGTCTGACTCCAAACTCCACTATGGTGAAGACCAAAGAGCTGTCAAAGGACACCAGAAACAAAATTGTAGCCCTGCACCAGGCTGGGAAGACTGAATCTGCAATAGCCAACCAGCTTGGAGTGAAGAAATCAACAGTGGGAGCAATAATTAGAAAATGGAAGACATTCAAGACCACTGATAATCTCCCTCGATCTGGGGCTCCACGCAAAATCCCACCCCGTGGGGTCAGAATGATCACAAGAACGGTGAGCAAAAATCCCAGAACCACGCGGGGGGACCTAGTGAATGAACTGCAGAGAGCTGGGACCAATGTAACAAGGCCTACCATAAGTAACACACTATGCCACCATGGACTCAGATCCTGCAGTGCCAGACGTGTCCCACTGCTTAAGCCAGTACATGTCCGGGCCCGTCTGAAGTTTGCTAGAGAGCATTTGGATGATCCAGAGGAGTTTTGGGAGAATGTCCTATGGTCTGATGAAACCAAACTGGAACTGTTTGGTAGAAACACAACTTGTCGTGTTTGGAGGAAAAAGAATACTGAGTTGCATCCATCAAACACCATACCTACTGTAAAGCATGGTGGTGGAAACATCATGCTTTGGGGCTGTTTCTCTGCAAAGGGGCCAGGACGACTGATCCGGGTACATGAAAGAATGAATGGGGCCATGTATCGTGAGATTTTGAGTGCAAACCTCCTTCCATCAGCAAGGGCATTGAAGATGAAACGTGGCTGGGTCTTTCAACATGACAATGATCCAAAGCACACCGCCAGGGCAACGAAGGAGTGGCTTCGTAAGAAGCATTTCAAGGTCCTGGAGTGGCCTAGCCAGTCTCCAGATCTCAACCCTATAGAAAACCTTTGGAGGGAGTTGAAAGTCCGTGTTGCCAAGCGAAAAGCCAAAAACATCACTGCTCTAGAGGAGATCTGCATGGAGGAATGGGCCAACATACCAACAACAGTGTGTGGCAACCTTGTGAAGACTTACAGAAAACGTTTGACCTCTGTCATTGTCAACAAAGGATATATTACAAAGTATTGAGATGAAATTTTGTTTCTGACCAAATACTTATTTTCCACCATAATATGCAAATAAAATGATAAAAAAACAGACAATGTGATTTTCTGGATTTTTTTTTCTCAGTTTGTCTCCCATAGTTGAGGTCTACCTATGATGTAAATTACAGACGCCTCTCATCTTTTTAAGTGGTGGAACTTGCACTATTGCTGACTGACTAAATACTTTTTTGCCCCACTGTATGTGTAGGACTCTATGTGGGACCATTATATTATGTGCAGGACTATATGTGAGGCCATTATATTAGGCTGGTTTCACACTTGCGTTTTGATCTGCAGCGTTTGTAAAAAAACGCAGGTGGTGAAAAAACGCATGTAAACGCGTGCAAACGCTGCATTTTTTAGACGCATGCGTTTTTGCATGCAGAAAAAAAACGCGGCGTTTTGACGCGTTTACATGCGTTTTTTCCTGCGTTTGCGTTTTTGAAACGCATGCTGAGAAGTGTGTGACAGCTGCCAATCATCAAAATCAACTAGAAAAACCACTATTAATAGAATTAGCTAGGGTTAGGGTTAGGGTTAGGGGTAGCTTTTTATTAGAAGAATGTCCTGGTCACCAGGTCAATGATAAGCCACCCCCCACCATCAAGGTGATAAAGGGATCCAAACCCTAACCCTAACCCTAACCCTAGGGATCCAAACCCTAACCCTAACCCTACCCCTAACCATAACCCTAGGGATCCAAACCCTAACCCTAACCCTAACCCTACCCCTAACCCTAACCAAAGGGATCCTAGGGATCCATAGGGACTGGCTATTATGTTGACCTGGAGACCAGGACATTCTTCTAATAAAAAGCTTTGTTCAATGTGGACACCCCAAGATATATGGTATTGCTATAGAGTACTAAAAATATAAACTCGGAGAGTATTCACTGTCATAGTGTTAGGGTTAGGGTTAGGGTTAGGGGTAGGGTTAAAGTTAGGGTTTGGATCCCTAGGGTTAGGGTTAGGGTTAGGATCCCTTTATCACCCTGATAGTGGGGGGTGGCTTATCAGGGTGTATTCTTGTTTTTTTCTATAAAAACGCATGCGTTTAAAATGCAAGCAAATGCATGTACGCAAAAACGCATGCGTTTCCATAGACATCAATGTATTTTTTGACGCAAATCAAACGCAAATGAACGCATGCGTTTTTTTGTGGCAAAAAAAGCCTCTGAATATTACTACATGTTGCATTTCTGCAAAAGAATGCATGCAGCAAAAAAACGCATGCGTCGTAAAACGCGGCCAAACGCGTACAAAAAAACCGCATGCGTTTTTAATGTTAAACATAGGAAAAAAACGCATGCGTTTTTTTCTGTAAAAACGCTGCAGATCAAAACGCAAGTGTGAAACCAGCCTTATGTGTAGGACTATATGTGGGGCCATTATATGTGTAGGACTATATGTGGGGCAATTATATGTGTAGGACTCTATGTGGGACCATTATATTATGTGCAGGACTATATGTGGGGCCATTATATTATGTGTAGGACTATATGTGGGGCCATTATATTATGTACAGGACTATATGTGGGACCATTATATTATGTGCAGGACTCTATGTGGGAACATTATATTATGTGTAGGACTATATGTGGGGCCATTATATTATGTGCAGGACTATATATGGGGCCATTATATTATGTGAAGGACTATATGTGGGACTATTATATTATTTGCAGGACTCTATGTGGGGCCATTATATTATGTGCAGGACTATATGTGGGGCAATTATATTATGTGTAGGACTATATGTGGGGCCATTATATTATGTGCAGGACTGTATGTGAGGCCATTATATTATGTGCAGGACTATATGTGGGACCATTATATTATGTGCAGGACTATATGTGGGGCCATTATATTATGTGCAGGACTATATGTGGGGCCATTATATTATGTGCAGGACTATATGTGGGGCCATTATATTATGTGTAGGACTATATGTGAGGCCATTATATTATGTGCAGGACTATATGTGGGACCATTATATTATGTGCAGGACTATATGTGGGGCCATTATATTATGTGCAGGACTGTATGTGAGGCCATTATATTATGTGCAGGACTATATGTGGGACCATTATATTATGTGCAGGACTATATGTGGGGCCATTATATTATGTGCAGGACTATATGTGGGGCCATTATATTATGTGCAGGACTATATGTGGGGCCATTATATTATGTGTAGGACTATATGTGAGGCCATTATATTATGTGCAGGACTATATGTGGGACCATTATATTATGTGCAGGACTATATGTGGGGCCATTATATTATGTGTAGGACTATATGTGGGGCCATTATATTATGTGCAGGACTATATGTGGGGCCATTATATTATGTGTAGGACTATATGTGGGGCCATTATATTATGTGCAGGACTGTATGTGGGGCTATTATATTATGTGCAGGACTATATGTGGGGTCATTATATTATGTGTAGGACTATATGTGGGGCCATTATATTATGTGCAGGACTATATATGGGGCCATTATATTATGTGCAGGACTATATGTGGGGCCATTATATTATGTGTAGGACTATATGTGAAGCCATTATATTATGTGCAGGACTATATGTGGGACCATTATATTATGTGCAGGACTATATGTGGGGCCATTATATTATGTGTAGGACTATATGTGAGGCCATTATATTATGTGCAGGACTATATGTGAGGCCATTATATTATGTGCAGGACTATATGTGGGGCCATTATATTATGTGCAGGACTATATGTGGGGCCATTATATTATGTGCAGGACTATATGTGGGGCCATTATATTATGTGTAGGACTATATGTGAGGCCATTATATTATGTGCAGGACTATATGTGGGACCATTATATTATGTGCAGGACTATATGTGGGGCCATTATTTTATGTGCAGGACTATATGTGGGGCCATTATATTATGTGTAGGACTATATGTGGGGCCATTATATTATGTGCAGGACTGTATGTGGGGCTATTATATTATGTGCAGGACTATATGTGGGACAATTATATTATGTGCAGGACTATATGTGGGGCCATTATATTATGTGTAGGACTATATGTGAGGCCATTATATTATGTGCAGGACTATATGTGGGGCAATTATATTATGTGTAGGACTATATGTGAGGCCATTATATTATGTGCAGGACTATATGTGGGACCATTATATTATGTGTAGGACTATATGTGAGGCCATTATATTATGTGCAGGACTATATGTGGGACCATTATATTATGTGCAGGACTATATGTGGGGCCATTATATTATGTGTAGGACTATATGTGGGGCCATTATATTATGTGCAGGACTGTATGTGGGGCCATTATATTATGTGTAGGACTATATGTGAGGCCATTATATTATGTGCAGGACTATATGTGGGACCATTATATTATGTGCAGGACTATATGTGGGGCCATTATATTATGTGCAGGACTATACGTGGGGCCATTATATTATGTGTAGGACTATATGTGGGGCCATTATATTATGTGCAGGACTATATGTGGGGCTATTATATTATGTGCAGGACTATATGTGTGTCCATTATATTATGTGCAGGACTATATGTGGGACCATTATATTATGTGTAGGACTATATGTGAGGCCATTATATTATGTGCAGGACTATATGTGAGGTCATTATATTATGTGCAGGACTATATGTGGGGCCATTATATTGAATGCAGGACTATATGTGGGGTTATTATATTATGCGCAGGACTATATGTGGGCCCATTATATTATTTGCAGGACTATATGTTGGGCCATTATATTATGTGCAGGACTATATTTTGGGCCATTATATTATGTGCAGGAGTATATGTGGGCCCATTATATTATTTGCAGGACTATATGTTGGGACATTATATTATGTGCAGGACTATATGTGAGGTCATTATATTATGTGCAGGACTATATGTGGGGCCATTATATTATTTGCAGGACTATATGTGGGGTCATTATATTATGTGCAGGACTATATGTGAGGTCATTATATTATGTGCAGGACTGTATGTGGGGCCATTATGTTATGTGCAGGACTATATGTGGGGCCATTATATTATTTGCAGGACTATATGTTGGGCCATTATATTATGTGCAGAACTATATGTTGGGCCATTATATTATGTGCAGGACTATATGTGGGGCCATTATATTATGTGCAGGACTATATGTGGGGCCATTATATTATGTGCAGGACTATATGTGGGGTCATTATATTATGTGCAGGACTATATGTGGGGCCATTATATTATGTGCAGGACTATATGTGGGGTCATTAATCTTCAGCAATCTGGGTCACTGGATAAGTTAGTGTCTATCTCAACCCAGGGACAAATTTAATACATTTAACCCCTTAGTTACAGAGCCAATTTGGTACTTAATGACCGAGCCAATTTTTACAATTCTGACCACTCTCACTTTTTGAGGTTATAACTCTGGAACGCTTTAACAGATTGTCACGATTCACACCGTGACTGTCACCAATTGTCACGATCCCTTAGCCGTGGCCCGCAGTTTGTCACGAAAATCCACAGGGATTCCTGACCACTTCCACCATTAGGTCACGGATTGGGGTGACTTTAGACCAGCAGACGGCTATCACATGTGCAGGGGGGCTTATCCTCGTTATCCCTCTACTGCCACAATGTGATAAAAAAAACACACACAATGCTATTGACCTCTTAGTTTACAGCAGGGGCTTATTTTAGGTATCCCACTGCTCTTCAATATACCATGAACTGCAGGGATTTGTGTATCCCGCTTACAGTTCCACTTAACACTTGCAGGTCTCTGGCCCCCCCCCCCCTTACTCTCAGGTCAGATTAGGTACTGCACCTAGGGTAATTAGTCGCCAGAAAGGCTGCCTGCTATGTACTGGCTATTGGGCGCGCTGCAGCGACGCGATAACTACTCCCACGCAGGCAGGAACAATAATTATCAAGCTGCAGTCGCTGAAACAACACCCCAAAAGTCTGCACACGGTAAGCTGCCACCAGCTCCGATCAAACGGGTCCGGAGCTAACCCGAAACAGTAGCGTAATTTCCCTTCAAGAGACAGGGTACGTTTTTAGAGCAGGGAGGAAGAACTAGCATTAAATATTATACTCCAGAAAGGTTAGGCAGTGCTTTATCAAAATTATACAAAGATGTTACAAATGAGACAATTGCAAATATGTACAAGGTAATTATGAAAATAAAAGGATTAAAGGAAGAAAAGATAACACATGTTCTTAGTTCATATCAGTTCAGGCAAACACCATGCTAGTGGGAGGGGCTCCCAAAAATCCCAATGCATGAGGTACAGCTCTTCAGGTCAGACCCACATGTTCTTCCAGCAACAGACTCACTGCTGGAGTCCGGCCAAAACAGTTATAGCTTAGCCTGGTGACATCACCAAAAAGGCTGGCTATCCCAGTCCCTCCTCTCTCTGCATTCTGACTAAGTATAAGCTAAATCTTTCTAAGACTTGTAATTCCGCTGCTGAACATATCATAGTCCTGACAAACCCAGCATTCATCTCAGATTACCGTGGGCTTTCTAAGGAGGATCAAATATGTCCTATTATTTACAGAGCAATCCCTACTTCTTTACCCGATGGAGTTAGACGCTGATGCTTAGAGTGATGGGTAGATCCTTCGAGTGTGATTATGACGATATATTTTTGTGTTCGTATTTTAAATCGTTTGCCTAATATCTTACAAAAATGGAACAAAGGACCGCATGGTTCTAGAGACTTAGAATCCAGTTCTTGCTGGAGGAAGCTTCTACCTGGTCGTAAACATTCCTTTAGGCAATAAAACGCTCTTCCCCCATGTACATTGGCAAGGCAAGCTCAACTCTGAAGTAAAAGAGAAGGGGGGTTTCTTAGCCCACATCCTGGGCTGACAAGAGAAACTAAACTTATATGATATTTCATACCATATCGTGACACAGATCCTGCTGATTCTCAGATCGTTTTTTCTCGTGAGATATTGTACTTCATGTTAGTGGTAACATTTCTTCGATATTACTAGCGACTATTTATGAAAAAAATGGAAATATGGCGAAAATTTTTAAAATTTTGCAATTTTCAAATTTTGTATTTTTATGCCCTTAAATCAGAGAGATATGTCACAAAAAATAGTTAATAAATAACATTTCCCACATGTCTACTTTACATCAGCACAATTTTGGAAACAAATTTTTTTTTTTGTTATTGAGTTATAAGGGTTAAAATTGACCAGCAATTTCTCATTTTTACAACACCATTTTTTTTTAGGGACCACATCACATTTGAAGTCATTTTGAGGGGTCTATATGATAGAAAGTAACCAAGTGTGACACCATGCTAAAAACTGCACCCCTCAAGGTGCTCAAAACCACATTCACAAAGTTTATTAACCCTTTATGTGCTTCACAGGAACTGAAACAATGTGGAAAGAAAAAATGAACATTTAACTTTTTTTACTTAACATTTTACTTCAGAACCATTTTTTTTATTTTTACAAGTGTAAAAACTGAAATTTATCCATAAATTTTTTTGTGCAATTTCTCCTGAATGTGACGATACCCCATATGTGGGGGTAAACCACTGTTTGGGCGCACCGCAGAGCTTGGAAGAGAAGGAGCGCCGTTTTACTTTTTCAATGTAGAATTGGCTGGAATTTAGATCGGACGCCATGTCGCGTTTGGAGAGCCCCTGATGTGCCTAAACAGTGGAAACCTCCCACAATTGACACCATTTTGGAAACTAGACCCCTTAAGGAACTTATCTAGATGTGTGGTGAGCACTTTAAACCCCAAGGTGCTTCACGGAAGTTTATAACGTAGAGCCGTGAAAATAAAAAATCGCATCTTTTCTACAAAAATGATCTTTCTGCCCCAAAATTTTTATTTTGACAAGGGTAACAGCAGAAATTAGACCACAAAGGTTGTTGTGCAATTTCTCCTGAGTATGTCAATACCCAATATGTGGGGGTAAACCACTGCTTGGGTGCACCGCAGAGCTTGGAAGAGAAGGAGCGCCGTTTTACTTTTTCAGTGTAGAATTGGCTGGAATTGAGATCGGACACCATGTTGTGTTTGGAGAGCTCCTGATGTGCCTAAACAGGAGAAACCCCCCACAAGTGACCCCTTTTTGGAAACTAGACCCCTAAAGGAACTTATCTAGATGTGTGGTGAGCACTTTAAACCCCCAAGCGCTTGACAGAAATTTATAACGTAGAGCCGTGAAAATAAAAAATCCTTTTTTTTCCCTCAAAAATGATTTTTTAGCCTGCAAAATTTTTATTTTCTCAAGGATAACAGGAGACATTGTACCCCAAAATCTGTTGACCAGTTTGTCCTGAGTACGCTGATACCCCATATGTGAGGGGGGCACTGTTTGGGCACCCATCGGGGCTCGGAAGGGAAGGAGCGCCGCTTGGAATGCAGACTTTGATGGGATGGTCTGCAGGCGTCATGTTGCATTTGCAGAGCTCCTGATTAGTGTTGAGCATTCCGATACCGCAAGTATCGGGTATCGGCCGATATTTGCTGTATCGGAATTCCGATACCGAGATCCGATACTTTTGTGGTATCGGGTATCGGTATCGAAACAACATTAATGTGTAAAATAAAGAATTAAAATAAAAAATATTGCTATACTCACCTCTCCGACGCAGCCTGGACTTCAGCGAGGGAACCGGCAGCGTTGTTTGCTTAAAATTCGCGCTTTAACTTCCTTACTTGAAGTCCCGGCTTGTGATTGGTCGTGTCGCCCATGTGACCGCGACGCAACCAATCACAACGCCGGAACGTAATTTTAAAATCCTGAAGGACCTAAAATTACGTCACGGCTTGCTGTGATTGGTCGCGTCGCGGTCACATGGGCGGCGCGCGACCAATCACAAGCCGGGACTTCAAGTAAGGAAGTTAAAGCGCGAATTTTAAGCAAACAACGCTGCCGGTTCCCTCGCTGAAGTCCAGGCTGCGTCGGAGAGGTGAGTATAGCAATATTTTTTATTTTAATTCTTTATTTTACACATTAATATGGTTCCCAGGGCCTGAAGGAGAGTTTCCTCTCCTTCAGACCCTGGGAACCATCAGGAATACCGTCCGATACATGAGACCCATTGACTTGTATTGGTATCGGGTATCGGTATCGGATTAGATCCGATACTTTGCCGGTATCGGCCGATACTTTCCGATACCGATACTTTCAAGTATCGGACGGTATCGCTCAACACTACTCCTGATGTATCTAAACAGTAGAAACCCCCCACAAGTGAACCCATTTGGGAAACTAGACCCCCCAAAGAGCTTATCTAGATGTGTGGTGAGCACTATGAACCCCCAACTGCTTCACAGAAGTTTATAATGGAGAGCCATGAAAATAAAAAATATTTTTTTTCCACAAAAAAGATTTTTAACCACCAAGTTTTTATTTTCACAAGGGTAACAAGAGAAATTGGACCCCAAAAGTTGTTGTCCAATTTGTCCTGAGTACACTGATACCCCATGGGTGGGGGGGACCACTGTTTGGGTGCACGGCAGAGCTCGGAAGGGAAGGAGCATCGTTTTGGAATGCAAAATTGGATAGAATGGTCTGCGGGCGATATGTAGCGTTTGCAGAGCCCACGATGTACCTAAACAGTAGAAACCCCCCACAAGTGTCCCTATTTTGGAAACTAGACCCCGCAAGGAACTTATCTAGATGTGTTGTGAGAACTTTGAATGCCCAAGTGCTTCACAGAAGTTTATAATGCAAAGTCGTGAACATAAAAATAAAAAAGATTTTCCACAAAAAAGATTTTTTAGCCCCCAAATTTTTATTTTCACAAGGGTAACAAGAGAAATTGGACCCCAAGAGTTGTTGTCCAATATGTCCTGAGTAGGGTTGAACGAAACGGTTTGGACAAATTCAAAAATCGCCGACTTTCGGCAAAGTCGGGTTTCATGAAACCCGACCCGATCCTAGTGTGGGATCGGCCATGAGGTCGCCGATCTGCGCGCAAAAGTCGCGTTTCATATGACGCTTTCAGCGCCTTTTCTCAGCCAATGAAGGTGGACGCAGAGTGTGGGCAGCGTGATGACATAGGTCTCGGTCCCCACCATCTTATCTTAGAGAAGGGCATGACAGTGATTGGCTTGCTTTCTGCGGCGTCACAGGGGCTATAAAGGGGCGTGCACGCTGACCGCCATCTTACTTCTGCCGATCTTAGCATAGGGAGAGGTTGCTACAGCTTCGTCAGAAGAAGGGATATAGTTAGGGAGGGAAGATTAACCCCAAAACTGCTTGTGCTGTAGCGATTTCCACTGTCCAACACCACCTTTTTTTTGCAGGGACAGTGGAGGGTATATTTTTGTACATCAGCTCTGTAGCTCATTAGGCTGCCTCATAAGGCAGAAATTGAGGTCTAGCGTGCCACGAGGCAGGACAACGGCAGCTGCTCAGGTAATATGTATTGAGCAGATTACATGTCCATGTGTAGGCTCTGTGCATTACAAGTTAGGTGCTGATTTTAGGAGGCCGGTGGGAAGTGCAATAGTTCTATGGTTATTGTCTGGGACAGTAGGTGCCGGCGAGGCTGGGGTGATTTTCTTTCTCCCTATATATATTTGTGATATTACGCCTAATGTTCTTATGTGATCACCCAAGATGGGCAATTGCCCGGTTTATCTGAGCAATGGAGTGTCAGTGACCGATACTTGGCTTACTTTATAATGATTGAAAATATCATGCTTGAATGCTTCCCTTCTGATCAATGTGGTAATGAGTACTCCGTATTTTCACCTTGTCTAGTAATGTTCATAGTGCCTATTGACATAAGTAGGAAAGGAAATTATTTCTTTCCCTGACACCTGCTGTTTCCTTTGCTGGCCTGTATTAATATGATTCTGGTTTTGAGGCACTATTTTAAATGTCTGTATTTTATGTGAATAAAGGTTATTTTAAATGTTAAAACACTTCATGACTGGGTATTGTTTAATAATCCTTACGGTCAATATGTGTATGCCTTATAAGGCTCCCTGATAGCTGCATTGCTGTTTGCGCGCTGCTGTGCAAACCAACTGTTTTTTTAAAAGCAAAAATCGTGTTGCTCCTTTCTGCACAGTTCTCTTGTTTATTTGTCCACACTTTTGTGTGCAGCAGTCCTTTTTATTGCTGCCATACTTGTCCTGAGATCATTGTAGGGAGATTGAAATTGTACTACAGTCCTTGGATTTTTTCACATATTTTTCATATAGCCACTTAATGCCACTTACATTGCGTTGTTATATACACTGGGAATGAGTTTTGGTTCAGTCTCCCCCCCAAAAAAGTTAGTTTCAAATTCTCACAAAGTGGATATACTTCAGTCCTGTTAGTTTGTCGTATATCAGCCAGCCACTTTCTGCCACTTACATTGTGTTGTTTTATGCACAGGGCCTGAGTTTTGGTTCAGTCTCCCCAAAAAAAGGGAGATTTAAATTCTCAACAAGTTTATATACAGCTTCTACCTTGTTTTACAGTACCATACAGGGGCGTAGCTAGGCTTTCAACTTAGGGGGGGGCGAAACATCTGAGTGGGCCCCTAACCATCTAACCCTGATTACAGCTACGGTTGCGCACTCTAATTGTGAATATATTGGAACCTCAGAATATGTCCCTACTGTTATTGAAAATAAATCTATATACAAAAACGAACATTGACTTTACTGCCATATTGTGACCATATGCAACTTTGATGGTCACAATACTCTGAGTGCCCCTATAACAATACAGTAATGCTTAAGTGCCCACTTAACATTTAATAATGTCCCCTAAGTTCCCCCATGTACTGCTCCATTATACACAGTATGGTGAGCTTAAAGCTTCCCTATACACAGTATGATGGGCTCGCAGCTCCCTTATACACAGTATGGTGGGCCCGCAGATCCCTTATACACTGTCTGATGGGCCCGCAGCTCCCTAATACACAGTATGATGGGCCCCAAGCTCCCTTATACACAGTATGATGAGCCCGCAGCTCCCTTATACACAGTATGATGGCCCCGCAGCTCCTTTATACACAGTATAATTGGCCCCCAGCTCCCTTATACACAGTATGATGGGCCCGCAGCTCCCTTATACACAGTATGATGGCCCACAGCTCCCATGTACATAGTATGATGGGCCCACAGCTCCCTTATACACAGTATGATGGCCCACAGCTCCCATATACATAGTATGATGGGCCCACAGCTCCCTTATACACAGTATGATGGGCCCGCAGCTCCCTTATACACAGTATGATGGGCCCACAGCTCCCTTATACACAGTATGATGGGCCCACAGCTCCCTTATACACAGTATGATGGGCCCGCAGCTCCCTTATACACTGTGTGATGGACCCGCAGCTCCCTTATACACAGTATGATGGACTCACAGCTTCCTTATATATAGTATGATAGGCCCGCAGCTCCCGTATACACAGTATGATTGTATACGGGAGCTGCAGGTCAATCATACTGTGTATACGGGAGCTGCAGGCCACAGTGTGATAGGCCCGCAGCTCCCGTATACACAGTATGATGGGCCCGCAGCTCCCATATACACAGTATGATGGGCCCACAGCTCCCTTATACACAGTATGATGGACCCGCAGCTCCCCTGTACGCAGTATGATGGGCCCACAGCTCCCTTATACACAGTGTGATGGGCACGCAGCTCCCTTATACACTGTATGATGGGCCCACAGCTCCCGTATACACAGTTACACAGTGTGATGGGCACGCAGCTCCCTTATACACAGTATGATGGACCCGCAGCTCCCTTATACACAGTATGATGGGCCCACAGCTCCCTTACACACAGTATGATGGACCCGCAGCTCCCCTGTACGCAGTATGATGGGCCCGCAGCTCCCTTATACACTGTCTGATGGACCCGCAGCTCCCTTATACACAGTATGATGGACTCACAGCTTCCTTATATATAGTATGATGGGCCCGCAGCTCCCTTATACACAGTATGATGGGCCCGCAGCTCCCTTATACACAGTATGATTGGCCCAAAGCTTCCTTATGCACAGTATGATGGGTCCGCAGCTCCCTTATACACAGTATGATTGGCCCACAGCTTCCTTATGCACAGTATGATGGGTCCGCAGCTCCCGTATACACAGTATGATTGACCTGCAGCTCCCTTATACACAGTATGATGGGCCCGCAGCTCCATTATACACAGTATGATGGGTCCACAGCTCCCTTATACACAGAATGATGGGCTCGCAGCTCCCTTATACACAGTATGATGGGCTCGCAGATCCCTTATACACTGTCTGATGGGCCCGCAGCTCCCTTATACACAGAATGATTGGCCCGCAGCTCCCGTACAAACAGTATGATGGGTCCGCAGCTCCCGTATACACAGTATGATGGGCCCGCAGCTCCTTTATACACAGTATGATGGACTCGCAGCTCCCTTATACACAGTATGATGAGCCCGCAGCTCCCTTATACACAGTATGATGGCCCCGCAGCTCCTTTATACACAGTATAATTGGCCCCCAGCTCCCTTATACACAGTATGATGGGCCAGCAGCTCCCTTATACACAGTATGATGGCCCACAGCTCCCATATACATAGTATGATGGGCCCAGAGCTCCCTTATACACAGTATGATGGCCCACAGCTCCCATATACATAGTATGATGGGCCCACAGCTCCCTTATACACAGTATGATGGGCCCACAGCTCCCTTATACACAGTATGATGGGCCCGCAGCTCCCTTATACACTGTGTGATGGACCCGCAGCTCCCTTATACACAGTATGATAGACTCACAGCTTCCTTATATATAGTATGATAGGCCCGCAGCTCCCGTATACACAGTATGATTGTATACGGGAGCTGCAGGTCAATCATACTGTGTATACGGGAGCTGCAGGCCACAGTGTGATAGGCCCGCAGCTCCCGTATACACAGTATGATGGGCCCGCAGCTCCCGTATACACAGTATGATGGGCCCACAGCTCCCTTATACACAGTATGATGGACCCGCAGCTCCCCTGTACGCAGTATGATGGGCCCACAGCTCCCTTATACACAGTGTGATGGGCACGCAGCTCCCTTATACACTGTATGATGGGCCCACAGCTCCCGTATACACAGTGTGATGGGCACGCAGCTCCCTTATACACAGTATGATGGACCCGCAGCTCCCTTATACACAGTATGATGGGCCCACAGCTCCCTTACACACAGTATGATGGACCCGCAGCTCCCCTGTACGCAGTATGATGGGCCCGCAGCTCCCTTATACACTGTCTGATGGACCCGCAGCTCCCTTATACACAGTATGATGGACTCACAGCTTCCTTATATATAGTATGATGGGCCCGCAGCTCCCTTATACACAGTATGATGGGCCCGCAGCTCCCTTATACACAGTATGATTGGCCCAAAGCTTCCTTATGCACAGTATGATGGGTCCGCAGCTCCCTTATACACAGTATGATTGGCCCACAGCTTCCTTATGCACAGTATGATGGGTCCGCAGCTCCCGTATACACAGTATGATTGACCTGCAGCTCCCTTATACACAGTATGATGGGCCCGCAGCTCCATTATACACAGTATGATGGGTCCACAGCTCCCTTATACACAGAATGATGGGCTCGCAGCTCCCTTATACACAGTATGATGGGCCCGCAGATCCCTTATACACTGTCTGATGGGCCCGCAGCTCCCTTATACACAGAATGATTGGCCCGCAGCTCCCGTACAAACAGTATGATGGGTCCGCAGCTCCCGTATACACAGTATGATGGGCCCGCAGCTCCTTTATACACAGTATGATGGACTCGCAGCTCCCTTATACACAGTATGATGAGCCCGCAGATCCCTTATACACTGTCTGATGGGCCCGCAGCTCCCTTATACACAGAATGATTGGCCAGCAGCTCCCGTACAAACAGTATGATGGGTCCGCAGCTCCCGTATGCACAGTATGATGGACCCGCAGCTCCCTTATACACAGTATGATGGACCCGCAGCTCCCATATACACAGTATGATGGACTCACAGCTCCCGTATACACAGTATGATGGGCCCGCAGCTCCCGTATACACAATATGATGGACCCGCAGCTCCCTTATACACAGAATGATGGACTCACAGCTCCCTTATACACAGTATGATGGGTCCGCAGCTCCCTTATACACAGTATGATGGGCCCGCAGCTCCCTTATACACAGTATGATGGGTCCGCAGCTTCCTTATACACAGTATGATGTGGCTACAGCTTCCTTATACACAGTATGATGGGCCCGCAGCTCCCTTATACACAGTATGATGGGCCCGCAGCTCCCTTATACACAGTATGATGGGCCCGCAGCTCCCTTATACACAGTATGATGGGCCCGCAGCTCCCGTATACACAGTATGATGGACTCAAAGCTCCCTTATACACAGTATGATGGGTCCGCAGCTCCCTTATACACAGTATGATGGGCCCACAGCTCCCCTATACACAGTATGATGGACTCACAGCTCCTGTATACACAGTGTGATGGGCCCGCAGCTCCCGTATACACAGTATGATGGACCCGCAGCTCCCGTATACACAGTATGATGGGATTGCAGCTCCCGTATACACAGTATGATGGGCCCGCAGCTCCCTTATACACAGTATGATGGACCCGCAGCTCCCGTATACACAGTATGATGGACTCACAGCTCCCTTATACACAGTATGATGGGCCTGCAGCTCTCTTATACACAGTATGATGGGCCCGCAGCTCCCTTATACACAGTATGATGAGCCCGCAGATCCCTTATACACTGTCTGATGGGCCCGCAGCTCCCTTATACACAGAATGATTGGCCAGCAGCTCCCGTACAAACAGTATGATGGGTCCGCAGCTCCCGTATGCACAGTATGATGGACCCGCAGCTCCCTTATACACAGTATGATGGACCCGCAGCTCCCATATACACAGTATGATGGACTCACAGCTCCCGTATACACAGTATGATGGGCCCGCAGCTCCCGTATACACAATATGATGGACCCGCAGCTCCCTTATACACAGAATGATGGACTCACAGCTCCCTTATACACAGTATGATGGGTCCGCAGCTCCCTTATACACAGTATGATGGGCCCGCAGCTCCCTTATACACAGTATGATGGGTCCGCAGCTTCCTTATACACAGTATGATGTGGCTACAGCTTCCTTATACACAGTATGATGGGCCCGCAGCTCCCCTATACACAGTATGATGGACTCACAGCTCCTGTATACACAGTGTGATGGGCCCGCAGCTCCCTTATACACAGTATGATGGGCCCACAGCTCCCCTATACACAGTATGATGGACTCACAGCTCCTGTATACACAGTGTGATGGGCCCGCAGCTCCCGTATACACAGTATGATGGACCCGCAGCTCCCGTATACACAGTATGATGGGATTGCAGCTCCCGTATACACAGTATGATGGGCCCACAGCTCCCTTATACACAGTATGATGGACCCGCAGCTCCCGTATACACAGTATGATGGACTCACAGCTCCCTTATACACAGTATGATGGGCCTGCAGCTCTCTTATACACAGTATGATGGGCCCGCAGCTCCCTTATACACAGTATGATGGACCCGCAGCTCCCTTATACACAGTATGATGGACCCGCAGCTCCCTTATACACAGTATGATGGACCCGCAGCTCCCTTATACACAGTATGATGGACCTGCAGCTCCCGTATACACAGTATGATGGGCCCGCAGCTCCCTTATACACAGTATGATGGGCCCGCAGCTCTCTTATACACAGTATGATGGGCCCGCAGCAGCCTTATACACAGTATGATGGGCCCGCAGCTCCCTTATACACAGTATGATGGGCCCGCAGCTCCCATATACACAGTATGATGGGCCCGCAGCTCCCTTATACACAGTATGATGGGCCCGCAGCTCCCTTATACACAGTATGATGGGTCCACTGCTCCCCTATACACAGTATGATGGGCCCGCAGCTCCCTTATACACAGTATGATGGGCCCACAGCTCCCTTAGGGTATGTGCACACGTTGCGGATTTGCTGTGGATCCGCAGCGTTTTTTGAGGTGCAGAAACGCTGCAGATCCGCAATTGATTTACAATACAATGTAAATTAATGAAAAAAAATAATGCTGTGCACACTTTGCGGAAAATCTGCTGCGGAAACGCTGCGGTTTAAAAGAAATAGCATGTCAATTCTTTTTTGTGAATCTGCAGCGTTTTTGTACCCACTCCATTATAGAAAACCGCAGGGGTAAAAACCGCAGCAAATCCGCAAGAAAACCGCAGCAAAATCGCTCAAAAAAACGCTGCAGAACCGCACAAAAAAACCCAGGTGCGTTTTCTGCCAAGAGAGACAGAATCCGCACCAGAAATTCCTAAGCCTAATCCGCAACGTGTGCACATAGCCTTATACACAATATGATGGGCCCGCAGCTCCCTTATATATAGTATGATGGACTCGCAGCTCCCGTATACGCAGTATGATGGGCCCGCAGCTCCCGTATACGCAGTATGATGGGCCCGCAGCTCCCTTATACACAGTATGATGGGCCCGCAGCTCCCTTATACACAGTATGATTGGCCTGCAGTTCCCTTATACACAGTATGATTGGCCCGCAGCTCCAGTATACACAGTATGATTGGCCCGCAGCTCCCTTATACGCAGTATGATGGGCCTGCAGCTCCCTTATACACAGTATGATGGGCCCGCAGCTCCCTTATACACAGTATGATGGGCCCGCAGCTCCCTTATACACAGTATGATGGCCCACAGCTCCCATATACATAGTATGATGGGCCCGCAGCTCCCCTATACGCAGTATGATGGGCCCGCAGCTCCCTTATACACTGTGTGATGGACCCGCAGCTCCCTTATACACAGTATGGTGGACTCACAGCTTCCTTATATATAGTATGATAGGCCCGCAGCTCCCGTATACACAGTATGATTGTATACGGGAGCTGCAGGCCAATCATACTGTGTATACGGGAGCTGCAGGTCAATCATACTGTGTATACGGGAGCTGCAGGCCACAGTGTGATGGGCCCGCAGCTCCCGTATACACAGTATGATGGGCCCACAGCTCCCTTATACACAGTATGATGGGCCCACAGCTCCCTTATACACAGTATGATGGACCCGCAGCTCCCCTGTACGCAGTATGATGGGCCCGCAGCTCCCGTATACACAGTATGATGGGCCCGCAGCTCCCTTATACACAGTATGATGGGCCCGTAGCTCCCTTATACACAGTATGATTGGCCCACAGCTTCCTTATGCACAGTATGATGGGCCCGCAGCTCCCTTATACACAGTATGATTGGCCCACAGCTTCCTTATGCACAGTATGATGGGCCCGCAGCTCCCCTGTACGCAGTATGATGGGCCCGCAGCTCCCGTATACACAGTGTGATGGGCACGCAGCTCCCTTATGCACAGTATGATGGGCCCGCAGCTCCCTTATACACAGTATGATGGGCCCACAGCTCCCTTATACACAGTCTGATGGACCCGCAGCTCCCTTATACACAGTATGATGGACTCACAGCTTCCTTATATATAGTATGATGGACCCGTAGCTCCCGTATACACAGTATGATTGTATACGGGAGCTGCAGGCCAATCATACTGTGTATACGGGAGCTGCAGGCCACAGTGTGATAGGCCCGCAGCTCCCGTATACACAGTATGATGGGCCCGCAGCTCCCTTATACACAGTATGATGGGCCCGCAGCTCCCTTATACACAGTATGATGGGCCCGTAGCTCCCTTATACACAGTATGATGGGCCCGCAGCTCCCTTATACACAGTATGATTGGCCCACAGCTTCCTTATGCACAGTATGATGGGCCCGTAGCTCCCTTATACACAGTATGATGGGTCCACAGCTCCCTTATACACAGTATGATGGGCTCGCAGCTCCCTTATACACAGTATGATGGGCCCGCAGATCCCTTATACACTGTCTGATGGGCCCGCAGCTCCCTTATACACAGAATGATTGGCCCGCAGCTCCCGTACAAACAGTATGATGGGTCCGCAGCTCCCGTATACACAGTATGATTGGCCTGCAGCTCCCGTATGCACAGTATGATGGGCCCGCAGCTCCTTTATACACAGTATGATGGGCTTGCAGCTCCCTTATACACAGTATGATGGACTCGCAGCTCCCTTATACACAGTATGATGAGCCCGCAGATCCCTTATACACTGTCTGATGGGCCCGCAGCTCCCTTATACACAGTATGATGGGTCCGCAGCTCCCATACAAACAGTATGATGGGTCCGCAGCTCCCGTATACACAGTATGATTGGCCTGCAGCTCCCTTATACACAGTATGATGGGTCCACAGCTCCCGTATACACAGTATGATGGGCCCACAGCTCCCTTATACACAGAATGATGGACCCACAGCTCCCCTGTACGCAGTATGATGGGCCCTCAGCTCCCCTGTACGCAGTATGATGGGCCCGCAGCTCCCTTATACACTGTCTGATGGACCCGCAGCTCCCTTATTTATAGTATGATGGACCCGTAGCTCCCGTATACACAGTATGATTGTATACGGGAGCTGCAGGCCAATCATACTGTGTATACGGGAGCTGCAGGTCAATCATACTGTGTATACGGGAGCTGCAGGCCACAGTGTGATAGGCCCGCAGCTCCCGTATACACAGTATGATGGGCCCGCAGCTCCCTTATACACAGTATGATGGGCCCGTAGCTCCCTTATACACAGTATGATGGGCCCGCAGCTCCCTTATACACAGTATGATTGGCCCACAGCTTCCATATGCACAGTATGATGGGCCCGCAGCTCCCCTGTACGCAGTATGATGGGCCCGCAGCTCCCGTATACACAGTGTGATGGGCACGCAGCTCCCTTATACACAGTATGATGGGCCCGCAGCTCCCTTATACACAGTATGATGGGCCCACAGCTCCCTTATACACAGTATGATGGACCCGCAGCTCCCCTGTACGCAGTATGATGGGCCCGCAGCTCCCTTATACACTGTCTGATGGACCCGCAGCTCCCTTATACACAGTATGATGGACTCACAGCTTCCTTATATATAGTATGATGGACCCGTAGCTCCCATATACACAGTATGATTGTATACGGGAGCTTCAGGCCAATCATACTGTGTATACGGGAGCTGCAGGTCAATCATACTGTGTATACGGGAGCTGCAGACCACAGTGTGATAGGCCCGCAGCTCCCGTATACACAGTATGATGGGCCCGCAGCTCCCTTATACACAGTATGATGGGCCCGCAGCTCCCTTATACACAGTATGATGGGCCCGCAGCTCCCTTATACACAGTATGATGGGCCGTAGCTCCCTTATACACAGTATGATGGGCCCGCAGCTCCCTTATACACAGTATGATTGGCCCACAGCTTCCTTATGCACAGTATGATGGGCCCGTAGCTCCCTTATACACAGTATGATGGGTCCACAGCTCCCTTATACACAGTATGATGGGCTCGCAGCTCCCTTATACACAGTATGATGGGCCCGCAGATCCCTTATACACTGTCTGACGGGCCCGCAGCTCCCTTATACACAGTATGATTGGCCTGCAGCTCCCGTATGCACAGTATGATGGGCCCGCAGCTCCTTTATACACAGTATGATGGGCTCGCAGCTCCCTTATACACAGTATGATGGACTCGCAGCTCCCTTATACACAGTATGATGAGCCCGCAGATCCCTTATACACTGTCTGATGGGCCCGCAGCTCCCTTATACACAGAATGATTGGCCAGCAGCTCCCATACAAACAGTATGATGGGCCCGTAGCTCCCTTATACACAGTATGATGGGTCCACAGCTCCCTTATACACAGTATGATGGGCTCGCAGCTCCCTTATACACAGTATGATGGGCCCGCAGATCCCTTATACACTGTCTGACGGGCCCGCAGCTCCCTTATACACAGTATGATTGGCCTGCAGCTCCCGTATGCACAGTATGATGGGCCCGCAGCTCCTTTATACACAGTATGATGGGCTCGCAGCTCCCTTATACACAGTATGATGGACTCGCAGCTCCCTTATACACAGTATGATGAGCCCGCAGATCCCTTATACACTGTCTGATGGGCCCGCAGCTCCCTTATACACAGAATGATTGGCCAGCAGCTCCCATGCAAACAGTATGATGGGTCCGCAGCTCCCGTATGCACAGTATGATGGACCCGCAGCTCCCTTATACACAGTATGATGGACCCGCAGCTCCCATATACACAGTATGATGGACTCACAGCTCCCGTATACACAGTATGATGGGCCCGCAGCTCCCGTATACACAATATGATGGACCCGCAGCTCCCGTATACACAGTATGATGGGCCTGCAGCTCCCGTATACACAGTATGATGGGCCCGCAGCTCCCTTATACACAGAATGATTGGCCCGAAGCTCCGGTATACACAGTATGATGGGCCCGCAGCTCCCTTATACACAGTATGATGGACTCACAGCTCCCTTATACACAGTATGATGTGCCCGCAGCTCCCTTATACACAGTATGATGGGCCCGCAGCTCCCTTATACACAGTATGATGGGCCCGCAGTTCCCTTATACACAGTATGATGTGCCCGCAGCTCCCTTATACACAGTATGATGCACTCACAGCTCCTGTATACACAGTGTGATGGGCCCGCAGCTCCCGTATACACAGTATGATGGACCCGCAGCTCCCGTATACACAGTATGATGAGATTGCAGCTCCCGTATACACAGTATGATGGGCTCGTAGCTCCCTTATACACAGTATGATGGACCCGCAGCTCCCGTATACACAGTATGATGGACTCACAGCTCCCTTATACACAGTATGATGGGCCCGCAGCTCTCTTATACACAGTATGATGGGCCCGCAGCTCCCTTATACACAGTATGATGGGCCCGCAGCTCCCGTATACACAGTATGATGGGCCCGCAGCTCCCTTATACACAGTATGATGGGCCCGCAGCTCCCTTATACACAGTATGATGGGTCCACTGCTCCCCTTTACACAGTATGATGGGCCCGCAGCTCCCTTATACACAGTATGATGGGCCCACAGCTCCCTTAGGGTATGTGCACACGTTGCGGATTTGCTGTGGATCCGCAGCGTTTTTTGAGGTGCAGAAACGCTGCAGATCCGCAATTGATTTACAATACAATGTAAATTAATGAAAAAAAATAATGCTGTGCACACTTTGCGGAAAATCTGCTGCGGAAACGCTGCGGTTTAAAAGAAATAGCATGTCAATTCTTTTTTGTGAATCTGCAGCGTTTTTGTACCCACTCCATTATAGAAAACCGCAGGGGTAAAAGCCGCAGCAAATCCGCAAGAAAACCGCAGCAAAAACGCTCAAAAAAACGCTGCAGAACCGCACAAAAAAACCCAGGTGCGTTTTCTGCCAGGAGAGACAGAATCCGCACCAGAAATTCCTAAGCCTAATCCGCAACGTGTGCACATAGCCTTATACACAATATGATGGGCCCGCAGCTCCCTTATATATAGTATGATGGGCCCGCAGCTCCCTTACACATAGTATGATGGGCCCGCAGCTCCCTTACATATAGTATGATGGACCCGCAGCTCCCGTATACGCAGTATGATGGGCCCGCAGCTCCCGTATACGCAGTATGATTGGCCTGCAGCTCCCTTATACACAGTATGATGGGCTCACAGCTCCCTTATACACAGTATGATGGGCCCGCAGCTCCCTTATACACAGTATGATGGGCCCACAGCTCCCTTATACACAGTATGATGGGCCCACAGCTCCCTTATACACAGTATGATGGGCATGCAGCTCCCTTATACACAGTATGATGGACCCACAGCTCCCTTATACACAGTATGATGGACCCGCAGCTCCCTTATACACAGTATGATGGGCCCACAGCTCCCGTATACAAAGTATGATGGGACCGCAGCTCCCTTATACACAGTATGATGGGCCCACAGCTCCCTTATACACAGTATGATTGGCCTGCAGCTCCCTTATACACAGTATGATGGGCCCGCAGCTCCCTTATCACAGTATGATGGGCCCGCAGCTCCCTTATACACAGTATGATGGGCATGCAGCTCCCTTATACACAGTATGATGGACTCACAGCTCCCTTATACACAGTATGATGGACCCGCAGCTCCCTTATACACAGTATGATGGGCCCACAGCTCCCGTATACACAGAATGATGGGACCGCAGCTCCCTTATACACAGTATGATGGGTCCACAGCTCCCTTATACACAGTATGATGGACCCGCAGCTCCCTTATACACAGTATGATGGGTCCACAGCTCCCGTATACACAGTATGATGGACCCGCAGCTCCCATATACATAGTATGATTGGCCTGCAGCTCCCGTATACACAGTATGATGGACCCGCAGCTCCTCTATACACAGTATGATGGGCCCGCAGCTCCCTTATACAGTATGATGGGCCCGCAGCTCCCTTATACACAGTATGATTGACCTGCAGCTCCCTTATACATAGTATGATTGGCCGCAGCTCCCATATACACAGTATGATGGACTCACAGCTCCCTGTCATGGTTTGGATGCCCCGGTCATTTACTCATCCTCCGGCGTATTCACTATTTTGTAGCACTGCTGCAGTGCCACTGCTCAAACTTGTGAGCGCAGCTTCTGACAGGCCAGAAGTTAGAAGCTATGTCACAAGCGCTCAATGTGAGGCTATGTGCACTTGTTGCAGATTTACCGCAGATTTCCTGTGTTTTTTGTGCAGATTTCACCTGCATTTTACCACCTGCGGATTCCTATACAGGAGCAGGTGTAAAACGCTGCGGAATCCGCACAAAGAATTGACATGCTATGGAAAATGCAACGCAGTGTTTCTGCACGGTATTTACACACCATGGGCACTGCGGATTTGATTTTCCATAGGTTTACATGGCACTGTAAACCAGATGGAAAACTGCTGTGAATCCGCACCGTGAGCACATAGCCTGAGAGTGAGAAAGAGGCCAGAACGAGGCTCCCATAGACTCACACTGATTAGTGACCTCTGCGCCGCTCCATGAAACACTGGAGCCTCGGACAGGTCACAAACTGCAGGAGACGGAGCCGAGCGGAGACAAAAACAGATGAGAACGCCAGAAAGTGAGTATGAGACAGAGGACGTGGATTTTCAGCTCCGCTCCAGCAGTGAAATAAAAAATAATGCTGGAGTGGTGCTGTAAATGTGATGCAGCTCTTGGTTACTGTATGGGAGCTTCGTATACTAATACTCATAAAAGACCCAGGTGGTACGTATCAAAAGCCCCCCCCCCCATCTCCAGCCTCCCCAGACAGCAAATATTACATGTGATGGAGTACATATAATATCATAACAAAACATTATAGTATTCAGCCCCCAGTGCCCTGCCCCTCCTCCCCCACTTCAGCCCCAATACCCTCATCTCACATCCACCCCCTCAGTGCCCTGTCCCACCTCACCCACCTTCTGCCCTCACAACACCCAAATGGTCTCACATTCACCCCTCAGTACCCTGTCTCCCCTCCCCCACAATACCCCCATGGTCTCACATTCACCCCCCAGTACCCTGTCCCCCCTCACTCACTTTCAGCCCCCACAATACCCCAGCGGTCTCACAGTGACATACCTGAATTTAATAAATGTAATAAGTTCCATCCCCAGCACTTACTGATAAAGCTTCCACTGCAGACAGGACCAGGAAGTAAGTGAAATGCAAGGTGGGCACTAGGACCCAGCGTGCCTGAGCCAATCCCAGCATGCACAGAGTGAAGAAAACTGCAGCCAGGAAAAGCTTCATGATCAGGTCAGAGGGGCGGAACCATTCACTGCAGCCACCACTGTGCTAGCAGCGTGCAGAGTCTCCGTCAGATGGGAGCAGACATTATACTGCTCTGCTCCTATGCGGTGTTCTGCCTCGTCACAGAGGTGGCCCTGGCTCCGAGTGGGCCCCTTCATGTGACAGGGCCCGGGGCGATGGCCCCCTCTGCCCCCCCAGTAGCTACGCTACTGGTACCATATAATGGCTGACTCCCCCCACAGGGCCGTGGTCACCACCTGGCGCAAGCACCCGTGTGAGTGCCGTTTGCCTGGACAGGTGGGTGGGCCCACTCTTGGGCGATGGCACTGGCACAGGGTCCCTCATAGTACAATGAAGTGTCTCTGACGGTGGTGGTGCACAACCAACGTCAAACACACCGTCGTAATATGAGGGGCCCTGTGCCAGTACCGCCGCCCACGAGAGAGTGTTCCCCCCAGCTCAAACAGTGCTCTACCACTTGCAATACTTACCTCTCCCTGCTCCACCACTGTGTAGTCTGTGCTGCTAAATCCTTCAATGGCACTGCCAATACAAATTTGTTGAAATGATAGATGATAGTTAAAATTTACAGGGGCCCTGGCCTCCATTTACACCAGTTAATACTTTGCGCCTACTACCACTGTCTGCTACTCAGCAGAGGAGCCCACCCCTGTACCTAGCTATGCCACATGTTTATTTATGAACAATTTTTTGGCAGACATTTAGCCCACTTTATTATTTGGGCCTACTAACTTAGTCTGCTACTCATTACAATTTTCCGACACTGAGCAAAGCAATGTCGCCTGTTTATTTATGAACAATTTTTTGGCAGACATTTAGCCCACTTTATTATTTGGGCCTACTAACTGTATCTGTCACTCATTACAGTTTTCCTCCACTGAACAAAGCAATGACGCCATTTAAGTCCTGTTCCACATTTGAACTGCATTTAGACCACTTTATTATTTGGGCCTACTAACTGTGTCTGTTACTCATTACAGTTTTCCTCCACTGAACAAAGCAATGCTGCCTGTTTAGTCCTGTTACCACATTTGAACTGCATTTAGCCCACTTTATTATTTGGGCCTACTAACTGTGTCTGCCACTCATTACAGTTTTCCTCCACTGAACAAAGCAATGCCGCCTGTTTAGTCCTGTTACCACATTTGAACTGCATTTAGCCTACTTTATTATTTGGGCCTACTAACTGTGTCTGCCACTCATTACAGTTTTCCTCCACTGAACAAAGCAATGCCACCTGTTTAGTCCTGTTACCACATTTGAACTGCATTTAGCCTACTTTATTATTTGGGCCTATATCTGTGCTTCCTCCTTATCCTGCCCATTGCCCAGCCACTGCTAGATGAGTCTGCTGGTACATTGACCCAGACCACTACATTCCCCTTGCACTCTACACAGCCAGAATCCCCTTACCGCATACTATACCACCTTACACGGGGACAAAGAGGAAGGTGCAGATGAAAGTGCAGGTTCCTTCATCAGGTGGGGGGCATACTCTTGGCGACGTCACTGGCACAGGGCCCCTCATAGTACGCAAAAGTGTCTCTGCCAGTGGGAAGCGCCACCCGCCGTCAAACACACCGCCGTACTATGAGGGGCCTTGTGCCAGTGCCAATGCGAACGAGTGGGCCCCCCCTGGTTGCTCAGGATCACAGCACTTACAAAGTTGAAATACTTACCTCTCCCTGCTCCACCGCCGTGACGTATTCCGCATTTCCTGGACCCACGAAAATCTTGAGCCAGCCCTACTCCCCCACAACTTTAGCCAAATGACCCCTAGTTTTAAATTCCTAACTATGATTATAAAGTAAATTAAGATTGACAAGCTTAAGTAATAAGAATTGATATTTTTGGCATTAAAATGGGCACTGTAGGTGTTTTCCTATCCTCCACTCACTGCCGACTTTGATTCCCCACTGACTTGCATTGGGTTTCGTGTTTCAGTCGGCCCCCGACTTTTCGCAATAATCGGCTGATTTCACCCGACCCGACTTTTGACAAAGTCGGGTTTCGCGAAAACCGACTCGATCCGAAAAAAGTAAAAGTCGCTCAACTCTAGTCCTGAGTACACTGATATTCCCCATGTGTGGGGGGACCACTGTTTGGGTGCATGGCAGAGCTTGGAAGGGAAGGATCACCGTTTTGGAATGCAGACTTTGATAGAATGGTCTGCAGGCATTATGTTGCGTTTGCAGAGCCCCTCATGTATCTAAACAGAAGAAACCCCCCACAAGTGACCCCATTTTGGAAACTAGACCCCCAAAGGAACTTATCTAGATGTGTGGTGAGAACTTTGAATGCCAAAGTGCTTCACAGAAGTTTATAATGCAGAGTCGTGAAAATAAAAAATATTTTTTTTCCACAAAAAAGATTATTTAGCCACCAAGTTTTTATTTTCACAAGAGTAACAGGAGAAATTGGACCCCAAAAGTTGTTGTCCAATTTATCCCAAGTACTCTGATGCCCCATATGTGGGGGTAAACCACTGTTTGGGCGCACGGCAGAGCTCAGAAGGGAGGGAGCACCATTTGACTTTTTGAGTGCAAAATTGGCTGTGGTGTTTAGAGACCCCCTGATGTACCTAAACAGTGGAAACCCCCCAATTCTAACTCCAACCCTAACCCCAACACACCCCTAACCCTAATCCCAACCCGATCCAAAATCCTAATCACAACCCTAACGATAATCACAACCCTAACCCCAAAATAACCCTAACCCTAATCAGAACCCTAAATCCAACTCACCCCTAATCCTAATCTCAACCCTAACCTCAAACCTAACCCTAATCCCAATACACCCCTAACCATAATCCTAACCCTAACCTTAACAATAATCCCAAACCTAACCCTAATCCCAAACGTAACCCTAATGCCAATCCTAATCCAAACCCTAACCCTAATCCCAACTCTAACCCTAACTTTAGCCGCAACCCTAGTCCTAACTTTAGCCCCAACCCTAGCCCTAACTTTAGCCCCAACCCTAACCCTAACCCTAAATTTAGCCCCAACCCTAACCCTAACTTTAGCCCCAACCCTAAACCTAACCCTAAATTTAGCCCCAACCCTAACCCTAAATTTAGCCCCAACCTTAAACCTAACCCTAAATTTAACCCTAACCCTACATTTTGCCCCAACCCTAACCCTAAATTTAGCCCCAACCCTAACCCTAATTTTAGCCCCAACCCTAACCCTAACCCTAAATTTAGCCCCAACTCCTCTAGCTGCCAGCCGGAAGATCATGGCGGGCGCACTGCGCATGCTCCCTCCATTTTCTTACCGGAGGAAGAAGCCGGCGGCCAGGAGGGGAAACAGGAGGACCCAGGGACACCGGTAAGTATAACAGGGTCCCCAAATCCCCCTATTTCTGTCCTCTGATGTGCGATCACATCAGAGGACAGAGAATTACACATCGCTTTTTTTTTTTTTGCGGTCGCCGGTAAACAGTTAATTACCGCTTTATTAGGACATATATCCAAACAGCAGGGAGGGATGTGGAGAGTAAAAGGACGACGGCCGTTTCGTGCCCACGGCACTTCAATGGGTCCTGACGCCCACGGGAAGCAAGGAGGATCTTTTAACCACAAATTACAATAAGCTCCTCCCCCAGCCCGGCGTCACAGTGCAATACAAAACACTACATCAGAATATAAGTATACAAAATACATAAAACACACGACGTATATAATAAAATCATTCCAGCAAAGGTACCAATAACACAATCTCCTTACCCTGTGAAAGCGGGGACCTACATCGGCGTCTGCTACAAAGAGAAGCGAGGTGGATACTTCACGCAGACGCACTAGGGCCTCTTGGACTTAACGAGAGAATTGACATGTCGGTCTTTTTCTAAAACATAAGTAGCATTTTAGAGCTCATTGTGTTATTGGTACCTTTGTTGGAATGATTTTATTATACACGTCGTGTGTTTTATGTATTTTGCATACTTATATTCTGATGCAGTGTTTTGTATTGCACTGTGACGCCGGGTTGGGGGAGGAGCTTATTGTA
Source organism: Ranitomeya variabilis (assembly GCF_051348905.1). Lineage (NCBI taxonomy): Eukaryota > Metazoa > Chordata > Amphibia > Anura > Dendrobatidae > Ranitomeya > Ranitomeya variabilis. The sequence goes on from NC_135233.1 coordinate 69,778,845, forward strand.
ATTTGTGGTTAAAAGATCCTCCTTGCTTTCCGTGGGCATCAGGACCCGTTGAAGTGCTGTGGGCACGAAACGGCCGTCGTCCTTTTACTCTCCACATCCCTCCCTGCTGTTTGGATATATGTCCTAATAAAGTGGTGACTTTTTTACCTTGGTAAGTGCGCTCCATTCCTTTACATTTTTCTATCTGGATTGTGGATTTTTTTCATGGATGCAGCACCCTGTTTTTTGTGTCATCACAACGCAATGTAAGTAGCAGAAAGTGGCTGGCTGATATACGACAAACTAACAGGACTGAAATATATCCACTTTGTGAGAATTTGAATCTCCCTTTTTTGGGGGGAGACGGAACCAAAACTCAGGCCCAGTGTATAAAACAACGCCATCTAAGTGGCAGAAAGTGGCTGGCTGACATACGACAAACTAACAGGACTGAAATATATCCACTTTGTGAGAATTTGAATCTCACTTTTCTTTTTTTGGAGACTGAACCAAAACTCAGGCCCAGTGTATAAAGCAACACAATGTAAGTGGCAGAAAGTGGCAGGAAGATATATGGAAAAAATACAAGGACTGTAGTACAATTTCAATCTCCCTACAATGATCTCAGGACAAGTATGGCAGCAATAAAAAGGACTGCTGCACACAAGTGTGGACATATAAACAAGATAACTGTGCAGAAAGGAGCAACAGGATTTTTGCTTTTAAAAAAGCAGTTGGTTTGCACAGCAGCGTGCAAACAGCAATGCAGCTATCAGGGAGCCTTATAAGGCAGCCTAATAAGCTACAGAGCTGATGTACAAAAATATAGCCTCCACTGTCCCTGCAAAAAAAAGGTGGTGTTGGACAGTGGAAATCGCTACAGCACAAGCAGTTTTGGGGTTAATCTTCCCTCCCTAATTATATCCCTTCTTCTGATGAAGCTGCAGCAATCTCTCCCTATGCTAAGATCGGCAGAAGTAAGATGGTGGTTGGCGTGCACGCCCCTTTATAGCCCCGCAGAAAGCAAGCCAATCACTGTCATGCCCTTCCCTAAGATGGTGGGGACCGAGACCTATGTCACCACGCTGCCCACACTCTGCGTCCTCCTTCATTGGCTGAAAAATGGCGCTGAAAGCGTCATATGAAACGCGACTTTGGAGCTCAGATCGCCGACCGCATGGCCGATCCCACACTAGGATCGGGTCGGGTTTCATGAAACCCGACTTTGCCGAAAGTCGGTGATTTTTGAATTTGTCCGATCCGTTTTGCTCAACCCTACTCAGGACAAATTGGACAACTATTGGAGTTCAATTTCTCTTTTTACCCTTGCTAAAATAAAAATTGGGGGGGCTAAAAATCATGTGGGAAAAAAGATTTTTCATTTTCACGGCTCTGCGTTATAAACTGTAGTGAAACACTCGGGGGTTCAAAGTTCTCATAACACATCTAGTTAAGTTCCTTGGGGGGTCTAGTTTCCAATATGGGGTCACTTCTGGGGGGTTTCTACCGTTTAGGTACATCAGGGGCTCTGCAAATGAAACGTGACGCCTGCAGACCAATCCATCTAAGTCTGCATTCCAAACGGCGCTCCTTCCCTTCCGAGCTCTGTCATGTGCCCAAACGGTGGTTCCCCCCACATATGGGGTATCAGCGTACTCAGGACAAATTGGACAACTATTTTTGGGGTCCAAATTCTCCTGTTAACCTTGGGAAAATACAAAACCGGGGGCTAAAAAATAATTTTTTGTGGAAAAAAAAAAGGCTTTTATTTTCACAGCTCTGTTATAAACTGTAGTGAAACACTTGGGGGTTCAAAGTTCTCACAACACATCTGGATAGGTTCCTTGGGGGGTCTAGTTTCCAATATGAAGTCACTTGTGGGGGGGTTTCTACTGTTTAGGTATAACAGGGGCTCTGCGAATGCAATGTGACGCCTTCAGACCAATCCATCTAAGTCTGCATTCCAAACGGCGCTCCTTCCCTTCCGAGCTCTGCCATGCGACCAAACAGTGGTTCCCCCCCAGTGGGGTATCAGCGTACTCAGGACAAATTGGACAACAACTTTTGGGGTCCAATTTCTCCTGTTACCCTTGGGAAAACACAAAACTGGGGGATAAAAAATAATTTTTATGGAAGAAAATATTTTTTATTTTCACGGCTCTGCGTTATAAACTGTAGTGAAACACTTGGGGGTTCAAAGTTCTCACCACACATCTAGATAAATTCCATAGGGGGTCTACTTTCCAAAATGGTGTCACTTGTGGGGGTTTCAATGTTTAGACACATCAAGGGCTCTCCAAACGCGACATGGCATCCCATCTCAATTCCAGTCAATTTTGCATTGAAAAGTCAAACGGCGCTCCTTCCCTTCCGAGCTCTGCCATGCGCCCAAACAGTTGTTTACCCCCACATATGGGGTATCGGCGTACTCAGGACAAATTGCACAACAACTTTTGTGGTCTAATTTCTTCTGTTACCCCTAAGAAAATAAAAAATTCTGTGAAGCACTTGGTGGGTCAAAGTGCTCACCACACATCTAGATAAGTTCCTTAGGGGGTCATATTTCCAAAATGGTGTCATTTGTTGAGGGTTTTAATGTTTATGCTCATCAAGGGCTTTCCAAACGCGATATGGTGTTCTATCTCAATTCCAGTCAATTTTGCATTGAAAAGTCAAATGGCGCTCCTTCCCTTCCTAGCTCTGCCATGCGCCCAAACAGTGGTTTACCCCACACATGGGGTATCAGCGTACTCAGGACATATTGTACAACTTTTGGGGTCCAATTTCTCCTGTTACCCTTGGTAAAATAAAACAAACTGGAGCTGAAATAATTTTTTTGTGAATGTTAATTTTTTTTAAATATTCCAATAATTCCTGTGAAACACCTGAAGGGTTAATAAACTTCTTGAATGTGGTTTTGAGCACCTTGAGGGGTGCAGTTTTTAGAATGGTGTCACACTTAGATATCATATAGACCCCTCAAAGTGACTTCAAATGTGATATAGTCCCTAAAAAAATGGTGTTGTAAAAATGAGAAATTGCTGGTCAACTTTTAACCCTTATAACTCCCTAACAAATAAAAATTTGGTTCCAAAATTGTGATGATGTAAAGTCGACATGTGGGAAATATTACTTGTTAAGTATTTTGTGTGACATATCTCTGTGATTTAAGGGTATACAAATTCCAAGTTGGAAAATTGCAAAATTTTCAAAATTTTCACCAAATTTCCATTTTTTTCACAAATAAACTCAGGTAATATCAAAGAAATATTACCACTATCATGAAGTACAATATGTCACAAGAAAACCATGCCAGAATCATCAGGATCCGTTGAAGCGTTCCAGAGTTATAATAACCTCATAAAGGGACAGTGGTCAGAATTGTAAAAATTTACCCGGTCATTAACGTGCAAACCACCCTTGGGGGTTAAGGGGTTAAGAAACACTAAAAGAAATCAAGAACAAAAAATGTGGTAGTCAGTAATGGTTACTTTTTTCAACCAAGCATAGGGGAAAAATTATGGATTCACTCAATTCTGAGGAAAAAATTATGCAATCACCCTGTAAATTTTCATACCCAAAAATAACACCTGCACTAAATTAGATCTGCTCATTAGTCCTACAAAGGAGTGATCACACCTTGGAGAGCTGTTGCACCAAGTGGACTGGCATGAATCATGGCTCTAACAGGAGAGATGCCAATTGAAACAAAGGAGAGGATTTTCAAACTCTTAAAAGAGGGCAAATCATCACGCAATGTTGCAAAAGATGTTGGTTGTCCACAGTCAGCTGTGTCTAAAATCTGGACCAAATACAAACAACATGGGAAGGTTGTTAAAGGTAAACATACTGGTAGACCAAGGAAGACATCAAAGCCTCAAGACCGGAAACTTCAAGCAATATGTCTCCAAAACAGGAAATGCACAACAAAACAAATGAGCACCGAAAGGGTGGAAACTGGAGTCAACGTCTTTGACCGAATTGTAAGAAACCGCCTAAAGGAAATGGGATTTACATACAGAAAAGCTAAATTAAAGCCATCATTAACACCTAAACAGAAAAAACAAGGTTACAATGGGCTAAGGAAAAGCAATCGTGGATTGTGGATGCGAATCTTGAAAGACGTGGATACTCCAGCTCCAGTAAAATGGTAAATTTCTTTATTAATCCAAAAAAGTCATAACAGGATAATCCTTACAGATGGTGGACAATACAGGCTGGAGTATCCACGTCTTTCAAGATTTGCTGCTGCTTGGCGTCCGGGTCAGGACGAACTCCCATGCTCTGTGTTATGATCCTGGTGGCAAGGATCGCAAACTGACCTGCTAAGTAACAGAAATCCTTAGGACAAGCTCTGGGGATGTGGGAGCTATACTGACCGCAACCCTGATTCTATCAATACACACTATAGGCAGCCGTGGAGCGTTACCTAAAATCCTAGACGCCTCGTCACAGCCTGAGAAACTAGCTACCCCTAGAGAGAAAGCAAGCCTCACTTGCCTCAGAGAAATCACCCCAAAGTTTTAGACAGCCCCCCACAAATAATAACGGTGAGTTAAGGGGAAAACACAAACGTAGAAATGAAAACAGGTTTTTAGCAAATGAGGCCCGCTAACACTAAATAGTAAGAAGACAGCAAGGGATCTGTGCGGTCAGTATAAAATGCTATAAAAAATAATCCACGCAGAGATTACAAGAACCCCCACACCGACTCACGATGTGAGAGGCGCAACTCTGCACCCCAGAACTTCCAGCAAGCGAAAATATTCCATATAAGCAAGCTGGACAGAACTCATCCATATACAGAGAAACATTTTCAAGGAAATAATGAGCAAACATAAACTAGCAAGACTTAGCTTCTCTGGAGGAGACAGGTAACAAGGAAAGTCCAGAGAGATCAGAACCAGTACTGAATACAACGACAGCAGGCAAAAAGTGAAGGTCCAGGTGGAGTTAAATAGAGGCCAGACTAGCAGAAAACGAGGCAGCTGGATTCCAGCTACAGACCCGCAGTAAGCACTAAAGGCCACCACAGGGAGCCCAAGAACAGAACTCACACAATACCACTCATGACCACAGGAGGGAGCCCGAGAACGGAATTCACAACAGCTCTGTGCCTGGTGGTCTGGTTGGTGAGCTGGCGATTTTTTCTTGTTTGTGGATTGTGGATGCCTGGATGAAAGTCATATTCAGTGATGAATCGCGAATCTGTATTGGGCAAGGTCATAATGCTGAAACTATTGTTTGGTGCCGTTCCAATGAGATTTATAAAGATGACTGCCTGAAGAGAACATGCAAATTTCCACAGTCATTGATGATATGGGGCTCGATGTCAGGTAAAGGCACTGGGGAGATGTCTGTCATTACATCTTCAATAAATGCACAAGTTTATGTTGATATTTTGGACACTTTTCTTATCCCATCAATTGAAAGGATGTTTGGGGATGATGAAATCATTTTTCAAGATGATAATGCCTCCTGCCATAGAGCAAAAACTGTGAAAACATTCCATGAAAAAAGACACATTAGGTCAATGTCATGGCCTGCAAATAGTCCGGATCTCAATCCAATTGAAAATATTTGGTGGAAGTTGAAGAAAATGGTCCATGACAAGGCTCCAACCTGCAAAGCTGATCTGGCAACAGCAATCAGAGAAAGTTGGAGCCAGATTGATGAAGAGTACTGTTTGACCCTCATTAAGTCCATGCCTCAGAGACTACAAGCTGTTATAAAAGTCAGAGGTGGTGCAACAAAATACTAGTGATGTTTTTGAGTGTTTTTTTGTTTGTTTTTCATGATTCCATAATTTTTTCCTCAGAATTGAGTGATTCCATAATTTTTCCCCTATGCTTGGTTAAAAAAAGTAACCATTACTGATTACCACATTTTTTGTTCTTGATTTCTTTTAGTGTTTCTTAAAGCCAGAAAGTTGCCATTTGAAATTACTTTAGTTTTGTGCCATCTCAGTGATGTGCTTTTTTTCTACAAAATTAAACAACTGAATGAACATCCTCCAAGGCCGGTGATTCCATAATTTTTGCAAGGGGTTGTATAAGTGCTGGACAATCAGTCCCTATATAAGTCAGATCTTCTTGGCCAAACAAGGTCCTGGTGTAAATCTGGCTGGAGGACTGGCCATTTAGGGGGACAACCCCCTTATTTTTTTCTTTATGTGGACTCGTTCACACGATTGATGATTCCCAGAGATCGATTATGGTAACAACTGATCACACTCTGATCCGAGTTTGATTAGTGTCAGTTTACGGTGATCTGATTCTCTCGCATGATATAATAGTATCAAAGGTACGGAGGAGACGGAGAACTTCATTCTTCACCTATTTAACTCCATTAGTGTTCTCACCCATAAACTGTACAAAAAAGGCTGCATAGAAAAGATACACTCCTATTTAATTGATTTGAATGTGGGCTGCTTTGGCTTGTGTGCCAGGGCTGATTTTCAGACCCAGTCTGGCCCCGGAAACACAGGTTAGCTTAGAGGGATTTTCTCCCAAACAAAGTTAATTTTAAAACTGATTTTAATCAATACATCTTGGAATAATAACTTCCACAATTGGATGTGTTTAGATAAAATGTTCCTGTGTTGAGATAATCTTATAAATGTGCCCCTGCTGTGTACTGTGTAATGGCCGTGTCTGACCATACAAGAACATGGTCTGATCATACCACATCTCCTGGGCAGGGAGGAAGCAAAAGAGAATATACAGACAGTAATAATAATATTAATAATCTTTATTTATATAGCGCCAACATATTCCGCAGCGCTTTACAGTTTAACAGTTTCAAACACAACAGTCATAGGTAACAATGTTAACAATACAGTAATAAAGCAAAATAAGACAAAATAAGACAACCCTGCTCGTGAGAGCTTACAATCTACAATGAGGTGGGGAGATACAAAGTACAGGTGTGTATTTACAATGATGTATTTACAATGATGGTCCAGCCATCTTCAGGGGGTGGGGGGTAGATGGAGATAGTGAATGGGCTACACACACACACAAACATAAAATGACTGATTAGGGAACGTGATAGGCCGCTCTGAACAAATGAGTTTTGAGCGAGCGCCTAAAACTATGCAAGTTGTGGATGGTCCTAATATCTTGGGGTAGAGCATTCCAGAGGATTGGCGCAGCACGGGAGAAGTCTTGGAGTCGGGAGTGGGAGGTACGGATTAGTGCAGAGGTTAGTCGAAAGTCGTTTGCAGAGCGCAGCGGTCAGCTAGGCCGATAGACAGAAATGAGGGAGGAGATGTAAGGGGGTGCCGCACTGTGGAGAGCTTTGTGGGTGAGAACAAGTACTTTGAATTGTATCCTGTAATGAATGGGCAGCCAGTGTAACGACTGGCGAAGAGCGGACACGTCCGAGTAACGATTAGTCAGATGTATGACCCTGGCTGCTGCATTAAGGATAGACTGGAGAGGGTAAAGTCGCGTGAGGGGGAGGCCAATTAATAGAGAGTTGCAGTAGTCCAGACGGGAGTGGATTAGGGCGACAGTGAGAGTTTTTGTTGTCTCCATGGTGAGAAAAGGGAGGATTCTAGAGATGTTCTTTAGGTGTAACGGCATGAGCGGGCAAGAGATTGTATATGGGATGTGAAGGAGAGATCTGAGTCAAACATAACACACAGACAGCGTGCCTGCTGCCTAGGCGTTATTATGGTGCCACCCACGGAGAGGGAAATGTCAGATTTAGGGAGGCTAGTAGAAGGCGGGAGCAGAAGAAGTTCAGTTTTGGAGAGGTTGAGTTTCAGATAGAGAGCGGACATGATGTTAGAGACTGCAGACAGACAGTCAGTGGCGTTCTGTAGTACAGCGGGGGTAAGGTCAGGGGCTGACGTGTATAGTTGTGTGTCATCAGCATAAAGATGGTACTGAAAGCCAAATCTGCTGATGGTCTGTCCAATTGGGGCCGTGTAGAGGGAGAACAGAAGGGGGCCAAGGACTGAACCCTGAGGTACCCCGACAGTGAGAGGAAGAGAAGATGAAGTGGAGCCGGAGAACAGAACACTGAAGGAGCGTTCAGAAAGATAGGAAGAGAACCAGGAGAGAGCAGTGTCCTTAATGCCTAGTGACTGGAGCCTAGAGAGTAGGAGAGGGTGGTCAACAGTGTTGAAGGCTGCAGAAAGATTGAGGAGAATGAGCAGAGAGTGGTCACCATTACATTTTGCTGTCAGAAGGTCATTGGTCACCTTGATGAGTGCAGTTTCCGTTGAATGTAGGATGCGGAACCCAGACTGTAAAGGGTCTAGGAGGGAAAGAGTGGAGAGGTAACGGGTAAGGCGGGAGTAGACTAGGCGCTCCAGGAGTTTTGAGATGAAGGGGAGATTGGAGACCGGTCTGTAGTTGTTTGCGCATGATGGGTCAAGGGTAGGTTTTTTTAGTAATGGAGTAATGATAGAGTGTTTGAAGGAGGAGGGGAAAATGCCTGAGCAGAGGGAGAGATTAAAGATTGTAGTTAGGTGAGTTGTGACGACTGGAGAGAGAGACTGGAGGAGGTGTGAGGGAATGGGGTCGGTGGTGCATGTAGTAGGACGACTACAGTCGTCCGACTACATACTGTCCACCTACTACTGTAGTCGGACAGTATAGCTCGGGATCACCTCTGATTCTTTTTATGAGATAAAGCATTTCCCTGCTTTTAAAAAATGTTTTACCTCAAAGAAAGAATTTGCTATCCTGTGCAGTAATATCTATTTCCTCTCTTTTGCTTCCTCCCCGCCCAGAAGATGATCAGACCATGTCCCTGTACTGTCGGACATAGCCATTACACAGTACACAGAAGGCACATTTATAAGATTATCTCAGCACAGGAACATTATTTTAAAACGCATCCAATTGTAGAAATTATTACTATAGATGTATGGATTAAAATGAACATTGTGCATGGGATAACCCCTTTAATCCCTTAACCCCCAAGGGTGGTTTGCACGTTAATGACCAGGCCAATTTTTACAATTCTGACCACTGTCCCTTTATGAGGTTATAACTCTGGAACGCTTCAACAGATTCTGATGATTGTGACGTGGTTTTTGTCGTGACATATTGTACTTCATGATAGTGTTAAACGTTAAACTTTCTTTGATATTACCTGAGTTTATTTGTGAAAAAACTGGAAATTTGGCAAAAATTTTAAACATTTCGCAATTTTCCAACTTTGAATTTTTATGCCGTTAAATCACAGAGATATGTGACACAAAATACTTAATAAATAACATTTCCCACATGTCTACTTTACATCAGCACAATTTTTTGTTAGGGAGTTATAAGGGTTAAAATTTGACCAGCAATTTCTCATTTTTACAACACCATTTTTTTTAGGGACCACATCACATTTGAAGTCATTTTGAGGGTCTATATGAAAATACCCAAGTGTGACCCCATTCTAAAAACTGCACCCCTCAAGATGCCCAAAACCACATTCAAGAAGTTTATTAACTCTTCAGGTGTTTCACAGGAATTTTTGGAATGTTTAAAAAAATATGAACATTTAACTTTTTTCACAAAAAATTTACTTCAGCTCTAATTTGTTTTATTTTACCAAGGGTAACAGGAGAAATTGGACCCCAAAAGTTGTTGTCCAGTTTGTCCTGCGTATGCTGATAGCTCATATGTGGGGGCAAACCACTGTTTGGGTGCATGGCAAAGCTTGGAAGGGAAGGAGCGCCGTTTGACTTTTCAATGCAAAATTGACTGGAATTGAGATAGAACGCCATGTCGCATTTGGAGAGCCCCTGATGTGCCTAAACATTGAAACCCACCACAATGACACCATTTTGGAAAGTAGACCCCCTAAAGAACTTATGTAGATGTGTGGTGAGCACTTTTACCCATCAAGTGTTCACAGAAATTTATAATGCAGAGCCGTAAAAATAAAAAATCATATTTATGAACAGAAGTGATCTTTTCGCCCCCAATTTTTTATTTTACCAAGGGTAACAGAGGAAATTGGAACACAAAAATTGTTGTGCAATTTGTCCTGAGTATGCTAATACCCCATATGTGGATGTAAACCACTGTTTGGGCGCATGGAGAGCTCGGAAGGGAAGGAGCGCCGTTTGATCTTTCAATGCAAAATTGACTGGAATTGAGATGGGACGCCATGTCGACTTTGGTGAGCTCCTAATGTGGCTAAACATTGAAACCCCCCCACAAGTGACAAAATTTTGGAAAGTAGACCCCCTAAGGAACTTATCTATACGTGTGGTGAGCACTTTGACCCACCAAGTGCTTCACAGAAGTTTATAATGTAGAGCCGTAAAAATAAAAATTCTTTTATTTCTACAAAAATAATTTTTTTCGCCCCCAATTTTTTATTTTCCTAAGGGTTACAGAAGAAATTGGACCCCATAAGTTGTTGTGCAATTTGTCCTGAGTATGCAGATTCCACATGAGGGGGTAAATCACTGTTTGGGCGCATGGCAGAGCTCGAAAGGGAATGAGCGCCGTTTGACTTTTCAATGCAAAATTTACTGTAATTGAGATGGGACGCCATGTTGCGTTTTGAGAGCCCCTGATGTGCCTAAACATTGAAACCCCCCACAAGTGACACCATTTTGGAAAGTAGACCCCATAAGGAACTTATCTAGATGTGTTGTAAGAACTTTGAACCCCAAGTGTTTCACTACAGTTTATGACGCAGAGCCATGAAAATAAAAATCCTTTTTTTCTACAAAAATAATTTTTAGCCCCCAGTTTTGTATTTTCCCAAGGGTAACAGGAGAAATTGGACCCCAAACGTTGTTGTCCAATTTGTCCAGAGTACGCTGATACCCCATATTTGGGGGGGAACCACCGTTTGGGCGCATGGCAGAGCTCGGAAGGGAAGGAGCGCCATTTGGAATGCATACTTAGATGGATTGGTCTGCAGGCGTCACATTGCATTTGCAGAGCCCCTGACGTACCTAAACAGTAGAAATCCCCGACAATTGACACCATATCAGAAACTAGACCCTCAAAGGAACTTATCTAGATGTGTTGAGAGAACTTTGAACCCCCAAGTGTTTCACTACAGTTTATAACACAGAGCCGTGAAAATAAAAAAATCATTTTTTTTCCACAAAAATTATTTTTTGGCCCCCGGGTTTATATTTTTCCAAGGGTAACAGGAGAAATTGGACCCAAAAACTTGTTGTCCAATTTGTCTTGAGTGTGCTCATACCCAAAATGTTGGGTTAAACCCCTGTTTCGGTGCACGGGAGAGCTCGGAAGGGACGGAGAACTTTTACTTTTTCAACCCAGAATTGGCTGGAATTGAGATCGAACGCCATGTCGAGTTTGGAGAGCCTCTGATGTGCCTAAACAGTGGAAACCCCCCAATTCTAACTGAAACCCTAACCCAAACACACCCCTAACCCTAATCCCAACCCTTGCCATAACCACACCCCTAACCCCCACATGCCCCTAACCCTAATCCCAACAACACCTCTAGCCCCAACCCCAACACACCCCTAACCCCAACCCCCCTAACCCCAACACACCCCTAACCCTAATCCCAACCCTAACCACAACCCTAACTCCAACACACCCCTAACCCTAATCCCAACCATAACCCTAACTACATCACTTACCCTGACACACCCCTAACCCTAAACCCAAACCTAATCCCAACCGTAAATGTAATCCAAACCCTAACCCTAACTTTAGCCCCAATCCTAACCCAAACTTTAGCCCCAACCCTAACCCTAACTTTAGTCCCAACCCTAACTGTAGCCCCAACCCTAACTTTAGCCCTAACCCTAACTTTAGCCCCAACCCTAACCCTAACTTTAGTCCCAACCCTAACTGTAGCCCCAACCCTAACTGTAGCCCTAACGCTAACTTTAACCCCAACCCTAACCCTAACTTTAGTTCCAATCCTAACTGTATCCCCAACCCTAACTGTAGCCCTAACGCTAACTTTAGCCCCAACCCTAACCCTAACTTTAGCCCCAACCCTAACTTTAGCCCCAACCCTAACTGTAGCCCTAACCCTAACTTTAGCCCGAACCCAAACCCTAACTTTAGTCCCAACCCTAACTGTAGCCCTAACGCTAACTTTAGCCCTAACCCTAACTTTAGCCCCAACCCTAACTGTAGCCCCTACCCTAACTGTAGCCCTAATGCTAACTTTAGCCCCAACCCTAACTTTAGCCCCAACCCTAACTGTAGCCCTAACCCTAACTTTAGCCCCAACCCTAACCCTAATGGGAAAATGGAAATAAATACATTTTTTAAAATTTTATTATTTTTCAGTAACTAAGGGGGTGATGAAGGGGGGTTTGATTTACTATTTATAGCAGATTTTTTTAGCAGATTTTTATGATTGGCAGGTGTCACACACTAAAAGACACTTTTTATTACAAAAATAGTTTTTGCATCTCCACATTTTGAGAGCTATATTTTTTCCAGATTTTCGTCCACAGAGTCATGTGAGGTCTTTTTTTTGTGGGATGAGTTGACATTTCTATTGGTACCATTTACGGGCACGTGACATTTTTTGATCGCTTTTTATTCCGATTTTTGTGAGAAAGAATGACCAAAAACCAGCTATTCATGAATTTCATTTTGGGGGGGCGTTTATACCATTCCACGTTTGGTTAAATTGATAAAGCAGTTTTATTCTTCGGGTCAGTACGATTACAGCGATACCTCATTTATATCATTATTTTATGTTTTGGCGCTTTTATACGATAAAAACTATTTTATATAAAAAATAATTATTTTTGCATCGCTTTATTCTGAGCACTATAATTTTATTACTTTTTCGCTAATAATGCTGTATTGCGGCTCGATTTTTTCTATGGAACAAGATGACGTTTTCAGCGATACCATGGTTATTTATATCCGTCTTTTTAATCGTGTGTTATTCCACTTTTTGTTCGGCGGTATGATAATAAAGCGTTTGTTTTTTTTTGCCTCGTTTTTTTTACGGTGTTTACTGAAGGGGTTAAGTAGTGGGAGTTTTATAGGTTGGGTTGTTACGACGATGCGATACTAAATATGTGTACTTTTATTGTCTTTTTATTTAGATAAAGAAATGTACTTATTGGAACAATATTTTCTTTATTTACTTAGGATTTTTTTTTTTTTTTTACACATGTAAATATTTTTTTTTTTACTTTTTTACTTTGCCCCAGTGTAGGACATCACAGTATCATGTCAGATCGCTGATCTGACACTTTGCAATGCACTGTCTCAGATCGGTGATCTGACAGGCAGTGCTGCAGGCTTGAGGGCGCTTTGTCTGAGCAGGTGCTTGCAAGCCACCTCCCTGCAGGACCCGGAAGGAGCCCCGCGTCCATTTTGGATCCGTGGCCTGCAGGGAGGAGACGCTCGAAACAACGTGATCACACTGCGTTGTTCCGAGGGTTTCAGGGAAGCACGCAGGGAGCCCCCTCCTTGTGCGATGCTTCCCTATGCCGCCGGAACGCTGTGATCATGTTTGATCACAGTGTTTCGGGGGTTAATGTGCCAGGAGTGGTCCGAGACCGCTTCTGCCACATAGTGCCGGATGTCAGCTGTAATAATTAGCTGACACCGTGGCGATCGGCCACGCTCCCCCTGTGAGTGCGGCCGATCACCTATGACGTACTAGCCCGTCCCTGGGAATTAAGTCCCAGGTCACCTCGATGGGATAGTATGTCATATGGGATTAAGGGGTTATGTAAAGTGCACAATTTTAGATATTATCAGATTCAACAAGCGGTGAATTGTATGAAAAAATCAAATAACTTTCACATCACCTTCTTTCATACTCTATCAAGAACTGCCATCCCGCTCAGGTCACCCCCACTTTACACACTTATAGAAACATACAGGCCATTAACACCCACAAACTTATGAAGAACTTGCAGTCCTCATTGGCCCCAATCTCCTCCATCTCATGTCCTGATTCTGCTCTGAAGCATTACAATGAAACCCTGCAAAGTGCCCTGGATGAAGCTGCACCTCCTATACATAGAACAACTCAGCACAGACGGCGACAACCGTGGCACACGCTGCAAACATGTTTCCTGCAGTGGTGCTCCAGGTGCGCCGAACGTCTGTGGAGAAAATCTAATCTACCCGAAGATTTCATCCATTATAAGTTCATGCTAAAAACATACAACTCTGCCCTTCACCTCTCCAAACAAACCTATTTCAACACCCTCATCACCTCACTGTCAAATAACCCTAAACGTCTTTGACACTTTCCAGTCCCTTCTCAACCCAAGAGAGCAGGCCCCAACCACGGATCTCCGCGATGACGATCTGGCCAATTACTTCAAAGAAAAAATTTACCACATTCGACAGGAAATCATCTCCCAATCTCTTCATACCATGCACTGTCCTCCCTCCCCCACTGCATCTAGTTCACTCTCTGACTTTGAACCAGTTACAGAAGAAGAAGTAATCAGGCTCCTTGCATCTTCTCGCCCGACCACTTGCACCAGTGACCCCATTCCGTCACACCTCCTCCAGTCCCTTTCCCTGGCTGTCACCTCTCACCTAACAAAAATATTCAACCTTTCTCTCACTTCTGGTATTTTTCCCTCCTCATTTAAGCATGCCATCAAACATCCATTACTTAAAAAACCTTCCCTCGACCAAAACTGTGCCACTAATTATAGACCTGTCTCTAACCTTCCCTTCATCTCCAAACTCCTCGAACGCCTAGTCCACTCCCGTCTTACCCGCTATCTCTCAGATAACTCTCTTCTCGACCCTCTTCAATCTGGCTTCCGCTCTTTACACTCTACTGACACTGCCCTCATTAAAGTCTCTAATGACCTACTAACAGCTAAATCTAATGGTCATTACTCCATGCAAATTTTCTTGGATCTCTCCACAGCATTTGATACTGTGGATCATCAGCTCCTCCTCACTATGCTCCGCTCCATCGGCCTCAAGGACACCGTTCTCTCCTGGTTCTCCTCCTATCTCTCTGACTGATCCTTCACTGTATGTTTTGCTGGTTCCTCCTCCTCTCACCTTCCCCTTACTATTGGGGTTCCTCAAGGATCAGTCCTAGGCCCCCTCCTCTTCTCTTTGTATACCGCCCCTATTGGACAAACAATCAGTAGATTTAGTTTCCAGTACCATCTCTGTTGTGAAATTGGATTCTGGGCTCCCCCGGTGGCCACTTGTGGAATTTAACTTGTGTGCATCATCCCCTCTGTTCATCTGCTCCTATCAGGATGTGGGAGTCGCTATATAACCTTGCTCCTCTGTCAGTTTCATGCCGGTCAACAATGTAATCAGTAGCCTTTCTGTGCATGTTCCTGCTACTAGACAACTCCCAGCTAAGTTGGACTTTTGTCCTTGTGTGTTTTTGCATTTTGTTCCTGTTCACAGCTGCTGTTTCGTTACTGTGTCTGGAAAGCTCTTGTGAGCGGAAATTGCCACTCTGGTGTTATGAGTTAATGCTAGAGTCTTAAAGTAATTTCTGGATGGTGTTTTGATAGGGTTTTCTGCTGACCATGAAAGTGCCCTTTCTGTCTTCATGCTATCTAGTAAGCGGACCTCGATTTTGCTAAACCTATTTTCATACTACGTTTGTCATTTCATCTTAAATCACCGCCAATATATGTGGCGGCCTCTGTCTGCCTTTTGGGAAAATTTCTCTAGAGGTGAGCCAGGACTGTCTTTTCCTCTGCTAGGATTAGGTAGTTCTCCGGCTGGCGCTGGGCATCTAGGGATAAAAAAACGTAGGCATGCTACCCGGCCACTTCTAGTTGTGCGGCAGGTTTAGTTCATGGTCAGTATAGTTTCCATCTTCCAAGAGCTAGTTCTCATATATGCTGGGCTATGTTCTCTCGCCATTGAGAATCATGACAGTTTGACCGGCCCAAAAAAGGGTTAAATTACTGGCTGAGAAAGGAGAGAAAAAAGAAGTCTGCTACAATTTTTTTTTTTTTTTTTCCCTCTAGTTCTGAGTGTGCTCTTAATTGAATCACTTGCTAGTCTGCCTATACTGCAGCCTTCCTCTCTTCCTCTCCTTCTAATCCTTGAATGGCTCTGTGTTCACCTGTTTCAAATGGATCTTCAGAGTGTAGCTACAGGTTTGAATAATCTCGCCACAAAGGTACAAAATTTGCAAGATTTTGTTGTTCATGCACCTATGTCTGAGCCTAGAATTCCTTTGCCTGAATTCTTCTCGGGGAATAGATCTCACTTTCAAAATTTTAAAAATAATTGCAAATTGTTTTTGTCCCTGAAGTCTCGCTCTGCCGGAGACCCTGCACAGCAGGTCAGGATTGTAATTTCCTTGCTCCGGGGCGACCCTCAAGACTGGGCTTTTGCATTGGCACCAGGGGATCCTGCGTGGCTCAATGTGGATGCGTTTTTTCTGGCCTTGGGGTTGCTTTATGAGGAACCTCATTTAGAGCTTCAGGCGGAAAAGGCCTTGATGTCCTTGTCTCAGGGGCAAGATGAAGCTGAAATATACTGCCAAAAATTCCGCAAATGGTCTGTGCTTACTCAGTGGAATGAGTGCGCCCTGGCGGCGATTTTCAGAGAAGGTCTCTCTGATGCCATTAAGGATGTTAAGGTGGGGTTCCCTGTGCCTGCGAGTCTGAATGAGTCCATGACGATGGCTATTCAGATCGATAGGCGTCTGCGGGAGCGCAAACCTGTGCACCATTTGGCGGTGTCTACTGAGAAAACGCCAGAAAATATGCAATGTGATAGAATTCTGTCCAGAAGCGAGCGGCAGAATTTTAGACGAAAAAATGGGTTGTGCTTCTATTGTGGTGATTCAACTCATGTTATATCAGCATGCTTTAAGCGTACTAAGAAGCCTGACAAGTCTGTTTCAATTAGCACTTTACAGTCTAAGTTTATTCTATCTGTGACCCTGATTTGTTCTTTGTCATCTATTACCGCGGACGCCTATGTCGACTCTGGCGCTGCTTTGAGTCTTATGGATTGGTCCTTTGCCAAACGCTGTGGGTATGATTTGGAGCCATTGGAGGCTCCGATACCTCTGAAAGGGATTGACTCCACCCCATTGGCTAGTAATAAACTACAATACTGGACACAAGTGACTATGCGTGTTAATCCGGATCACCAGGAGGTTATTCGCTTTCTGGTGCTGTATAATCTACATGATGTTTTGGTGCTGGGATTGCCATGGCTGCAATCTCATAACCCAGTCCTCGACTGGAGAGCTATGTCTGTGTTAAGCTGGGGATGTAAAGGAACTCATGGGGACGTACCTTTGGTTTCCATTTCATCATCTATTCCCTCTGAGATTCCTGAATTCTTGTCTGACTTTCGTGACGTTTTTGAAGAACCCAAGGTTGGTTCACTACCTCCGCACCGGGAGTGCGATTGTGCCATAGACTTGATCCCGGGTAGTAAATACCCTAAGGGTCGTTTATTTAATCTGTCTGTGCCTGAACACGCTGCTATGCGAGAATAAATAAAGGAGTCCTTGGAAAAGGGACATATTCGTCCTTCGTCATCTCCCTTAGGAGCCGGTTTTTTCTTTGTGTCTAAGAAAGACGGCTCTTTGAGGCCGTGTATTGATTATCGACTTTTGAATAAAATCACGGTTAAATATCAATATCCGTTACCACTGCTTACTGATTTGTTTGCTCGTATAAAGGGGGCCAAGTGGTTCTCTAAGATTGATCTCCGTGGGGCGTATAATTTGGTGCGAATCAAGCAGGGGGATGAGTGGAAAACCGCATTTAATACGCCCGAGGGCCATTTTGAGTATTTGGTGATGCCTTTTGGTCTTTCAAATGCCCCTTCAGTCTTCCAGTCCTTTATGCATGACATTTTCCGCGATTATTTGGATAAATTTATGATTGTGTATCTGGATGATATTCTGATTTTTTCGGATGACTGGGACTCTCATGTCCAGCAGGTCAGGAGGGTTTTTCAGGTTTTGCGGTCTAATTCCTTGTGTGTGAAGGGTTCTAAGTGTGTTTTTGGGGTTCAGAAGATTTCCTTCTTGGGATACATTTTTTCCCCCTCTTCCATCGAGATGGATCCTGTCAAGGTTCAGGCTATTGGTGATTGGACGCAACCCTCTTCTCTTAAGAGTCTTCAGAAATTTTTGGGCTTTGCTAACTTTTATCGTCGATTTATTGCTGGTTTTTCTGATGTTGTAAAACCATTGACTGATTTGACTAAGAAGGGTGCTGATGTTGCTGATTGGTCCCCTGATGCTGTGGAGGCCTTTCGGGAGCTCAAGCGCCGCTTTTCTTCCGCCCCAGTGTTGCGTCAGCCTGATGTTGCTCTTCCTTTTCAGGTTGAGGTCGACGCTTCTGAAATCGGAGCTGGGGCGGTGTTGTCGCAGAGAAGTTCCGACTGCTCCGTGATGAGACCTTGTGCTTTTTTTTCCCGTAAATTTTCGCCCGCCGAGCGGAATTATGATATTGGGAATCGGGAGCTTTTGGCCATGAAGTGGGCTTTTGAGGAGTGGCGTCACTGGCTTGAGGGGGCCAGACATCAGGTGGTGGTATTGACTGACCACAAAAATTTAATTTACCTTGAGTCTGCCAGGCGCCTGAATCCTAGACAAGCGCGCTGGTCGTTGTTTTTCTCTCGGTTTAATTTTGTGGTGTCTTACCTACCGGGTTCTAAGAATGTTAAGGCGGATGCCCTTTCTAGGAGTTTTGAGCCTGACTCCCCTGGTAATTCTGAGCCCACAGGTATCCTTAAAGATGGAGTGATATTGTCTGCCGTTTCTCCAGACCTGCGGCGGGCCTTGCAGGAGTTTCAGGCGGATAGACCTGATCGTTGCCCACCTGGTAGACTGTTTGTTCCTGATGATTGGACCAGTAGAGTCATCTCTGAGGTTCATTCTTCTGCGTTGGCAGGTCATCCTGGAATCTTTGGTACCAGGGATTTGGTGGCAAGGTCCTTCTGGTGGCCTTCCCTGTCACGAGATGTGCGAGGCTTTGTGCAGTCTTGTGACGTTTGTGCTCGGGCCAAGCCTTGTTGTTCTCGGGCTAGTGGATTGTTGTTACCCTTGCCTATCCCGAAGAGGCCTTGGACGCACATCTCGATGGATTTTATTTCGGATCTGCCTGTTTCTCAGAAGATGTCTGTCATCTGGGTGGTGTGTGACCGTTTCTCTAAGATGGTCCATCTGGTTCCCTTGCCTAAGTTGCCTTCTTCTTCCGAGTTGGTTCCTCTGTTTTTTCAAAATGTTGTTCGTTTGCATGGTATTCCGGAGAATATCGTTTCTGACAGAGGGACCCAATTCGTGTCTAGATTTTGGCGGGCATTCTGTGCTAGGATGGGCATAGATTTGTCTTTTTCGTCTGCTTTCCATCCTCAGACTAATGGCCAGACCGAGCGGACTAATCAGACCTTGGAGACATATTTGAGGTGTTTTGTGTCCGCGGATCAGGATGATTGGGTTGCTTTTTTGCCTTTGGCGGAGTTCGCCCTCAATAATCGGGCCAGCTCTGCCACCTTGGTGTCCCCGTTTTTCTGTAATTCGGGGTTTCATCCTCGATTTTCCTCCGGTCAAGTGGAATCTTCGGATTGTCCTGGAGTGGATGCTGTGGTGGAGAGGTTGCATCAGATTTGGGGGCAGGTGGTGGACAATTTGAAGTTGTCCCAGGAGAAGACTCAGCTTTTTGCCAACCGCCGTCGTCGTGTTGGTCCTCGGCTTTGTGTTGGGGACTTGGTGTGGTTGTCTTCTCGTTTTGTCCCTATGAGGGTTTCTTCTCCTAAGTTTAAGCCTCGGTTCATCGGCCCGTACAAGATATTGGAGATTCTTAACCCTGTGTCCTTCCGTTTGGACCTCCCTGCATCCTTTTCGATTCATAATGTTTTTCATCGGTCATTGTTGCGCAGGTATGAGGTACCAGCTGTGCCTTCCGTTGAGCCTCCTGCTCCGGTGTTGGTTGAGGGTGAGTTGGAGTACGTTGTGGAAAAGATCTTGGACTCTCGTGTTTCCAGACGGAAACTCCAGTATCTGGTCAAATGGAAGGGATACGGTCAGGAGGATAATTCTTGGGTCACTGCCTCTGATGTTCATGCCTCCGATCTTGTCCGTGCCTTTCATAGGGCTCATCCTGATCGCCCTGGTGGTTCTGGTGAGGGTTCGGTGCCCCCTCCTTGAGGGGGGGGTACTGTTGTGAAATTGGATTCTGGGCTCCCCCGGTGGCCACTTGTGGAATTTAACTTGTGTGCATCATCCCCTCTGTTCACCTGCTCCTATCAGGATGTGGGAGTCGCTATATAACCTTGCTCCTCTGTCAGTTTCATGCCGGTCAACAATGTAATCAGTAGCCTTTCTGTGCATGTTCCTGCTACAAGACAACTCCCAGCTAAGTTGGACTTTTGTCCTTGTGTGTTTTTGCATTTTGTTCCTGTTCACAGCTGCTGTTTCGTTACTGTGTCTGGAAAGCTCTTGTGAGCTGAAATTGCCACTCTGGTGTTATGAGTTAATGCTAGAGTCTTAAAGTAATTTCTGGATGGTGTTTTGATAGGGTTTTCTGCTGACCATGAAAGTGCCCTTTCTGTCTTCATGCTATCTAGTAAGCGGACCTCGATTTTGCTAAACCTATTTTCATACTACGTTTGTCATTTCATCTTAAATCACCGCCAATATATGTGGGGGCCTCTGTCTGCCTTTTGGGAAAATTTCTCTAGAGGTGAGCCAGGACTGTCTTTTCCTCTGCTAGGATTAGGTAGTTCTCCGGCTGGCGCTGGGCATCTAGGGATAAAAAAACGTAGGCATGCTACCCGGCCACTTCTAGTTGTGCGGCAGGTTTAGTTCATGGTCAGTATAGTTTCCATCTTCCAAGAGCTAGTTCTCATATATGCTGGGCTATGTTCTCTCGCCATTGAGAATCATGACACATCTCTATGCTGACGACACCCAATTATACACCTCTTCTCCTGTTATCACACCGACCTTTTTAGAAAACACTAGTGATTGTCTTACCGCTGTCTCTAACATCATGTCCTCCCTCTATCTGAAACTGAACCTGTCAAAAACTGAACTCCTCGTGTTTTCTCCCTCTACTAACCTACCTTTGCCTGACATTGCCATCTCCGTGTGCGGTTCCACCATTACTCCAAAGCAACATGCCCACTGCCTTGGGGTCATCCTTGATTCCGAGCTTTCATTCACAGCCCACATCCGATCACTGGCTCGCTCTTCTTATCGGCATCTCAAAAACATTTCTAGAATTCGCCCTTTTCTTACTTTCGACTCTGCAAAAACTCTTACTGTTTCACTTATTCATTCTCGTCTGGACTATTGTAACTCTGTACTAATCGGCCTCCCTCTTACCAAACTCTCCCCGCTCCAATCTGTCCTGAATGCTGCAGCCAGGATCATATTCCTCACCAACCGTTACACCGATGCCTCTACCTTGTGCCAGTCATTACACTGGCTACCCATCCACTCCAGAATCCAGTACAAAACTACTACCCTCATCCACAAAGCACACCATGGCTCAGCACCACCCTACATTTCCTCTCTGGTCTCAGTCTACCACCCTACCCGTGCCCTCCACTCCGCTAATGACCTCAGGTTAGCATCCTCAATAATCAGAACCTCCCACTCCCATCTGCAAGACTTTACACGTGCTGCGCCGATTCTTTGGAATGCACTACTGTCATGATCTCAATGGCAAGAGATCATAGCATCAGCATATATAGGAACTAGCTCTTGGAAGATGGAAACTGAGCTGACCATGAACTAAACCTAACGCACAACTAGCAGTGGCCGGGTAGCATGCCTACGTTGATTCTAGATGCCCAGCACCAGCCGGAGGACTAAATAAAGCTAGCAGAGGAAAATATTAGTCCTAGCTCACCTCTAGAGAAATACCCCGAAAGGAGACAGAGGCCCCCCACATGTATTGGCGGTGAATCAAGATGAAATAACAAACGTAGTATGAAAATAGGTTTAGCAAATTTGAGGTCCACTTACTACATAGCAGAAGACAGAAAGGACACTTTCATGGTCAGCTGAAAACCCTATCAAAACACCATCCAGAAATTACTTTAAAACTCTGGCATTAACTCATAACACCAGAGTGGCAATTCCTGTTCACAAGAGCTTTCCAGACACAGTAACGAAACTACAGCTGTGAACTGGAACAAAAATGCAAAAACAAACATGGACAAGAGTCCAACTTATCTAGTAGTTGTCTAGGAGCAGGAACAAGCACAGAGAGGCTTCTGATAACATTGTTGACCGGCAAGCAACTAACAGAGCAGCAAGGTTATATAGCGACTCCCACATCTTGATGGGAACAGGTGAACAGAGAAGATGAAGACACCAGTTCAATTCCACCAGTAGCCACCGGGGGAGCCCAGAATCCAAATTCACAACAGTACCCCCCCCTCAAGGAGGGGGCACCGAACCCTCACCAGAACCACCAGGGCGATCAGGATGGGCCCTATGAAAGGCACGAACCAGATCAGAGGCATGAACATCAGATGCATTCACCCAAGAATTATCCTCCTGGCCGTATCCCTTCCACTTGACCAGATACTGGAGTCTCCGTCTGGAAACACGAGAGTCCAAGATTTTCTCCACAACGTACTCCAACTCACCCTCAACCAACACCGGAGCAGGAGGCTCAACGGAAGGCACAACCGGTACCTCATACCTGCGCAATAATGACCGATGAAAAACGTTATGAATAGAAAAGGATGCAGGGAGGTCCAAACGGAAGGAAACAGGGTTAAGAATCTCCAATATCTTATACGGGCCGATGAACCGAGGCTTAAACTTAGGAGAAGAGACCCTCATAGGGACAAAACGAGAAGACAACCACACCAAGTCCCCAACACGAAGACGAGGACCAACACGACGACGGCGGTTAGCAAAAAGCTGAGTCTTCTCCTGGGACAACCTCAAATTGTCCACCACCTGCCCCCAGATCTGATGCAATCTCTCCACCACAGCATCCACTCCAGGACAATCCGAAGATTCCACCTGACCAGAGGAAAATCGAGGATGAAACCCCGAATTACAGAAAAACGGGGACACCAAAGTGGCAGAGCTGGCCCGATTATTGAGAGCGAACTCCGCCAATGGCAAAAAAGCAACCCAATCATCCTGGTCAGCAGACACAAAACACCTCAGATATGTCTCCAGGGTCTGATTAATCCGCTCAGTCTGGCCATTCGTCTGAGGATGGAAAGCGGACGAAAAAGATAAATCTATGCCCATCCTAGCACAGAATGCCCGCCAAAATCTAGACACGAATTGGGTCCCTCTGTCAGAAACGATATTCTCAGGAATACCATGCAAACGAACAACATTTTGAAAAAACAGAGGAACCAACTCGGAAGAAGAAGGCAACTTGGGCAGAGGAACCAAATGGACCATCTTAGAGAAACGGTCACACACCACCCAGATGACAGACATCTTCTGAGAAACAGGCAGATCTGAAATAAAATCCATCGAGATGTGCGTCCAAGGCCTCTTAGGAATAGGCAAGGGCAACAACAATCCACTAGCCCGAGAACAACAAGGCTTGGCCCGAGCACAAACGTCACAAGACTGCACAAAGCCTCGCACATCTCGTGACAGGGAAGGCCACCAGAAGGACCTTGCCACCAAATCCCTGGTACCAAAAATGCCAGGATGACCTGCCAACGCAGAAGAATGAACCTCAGAGATGACTCTACTGGTCCAATCATCAGGAACAAACAGTTTATCAGGTGGGCAACGATCAGGTCTCTCCGCCTGAAACTCCTGCAAGGCCCGCCGCAGGTCTGGAGAAACGGCTGACAATACCACTCCATCCTTAAGGATACCTGTGGGCTCAGAGTTACCAGGCGAGTCAGGCTCAAAACTCCTAGAAAGGGCATCCGCCTTAACATTCTTAGAACCCGGTAGGTATGACACCACAAAATTAAACCGAGAGAAAAATAATGACCAGCGCGCCTGTCTAGGATTCAGGCGCCTGGCGGTCTCAAGATAAATCAAATTTTTGTGGTCAGTCAATACCACCACCTGATGTCTGGCCCCCTCAAGCCAATGGCGCCACTCCTCAAAAGCCCACTTCATGGCCAAAAGCTCCCGATTCCCAACATCATAATTCCGCTCAGCGGGCGAAAATTTACGGGAAAAGAAGGCACAAGGCCTCATCACGGAGCAGTCAGAACTTTTCTGCGACAACACTGCCCCAGCTCCGATCTCAGAAGCGTCGACCTCAACCTGAAAAGGTAGAGCAACATCAGGCTGACGCAACACAGGGGCAGAGGAAAAACGGCGCTTAAGCTCCCGAAAGGCCTCCACAGCATCAGGGGACCAATCAGCAACATCAGCACCCTTCTTAGTCAAATCGGTCAATGGCTTAGCAATATCCGAAAAACCAGCAATAAATCGACGATAAAAGTTAGCAAAGCCCAAAAATTTCTGAAGACTCTTAAGAGAAGAGGGCTGCGTCCAATCACAAATAGCTTGAACCTTGACAGGATCCATTTCAATGGAAGAGGGGGAAAAAATATATCCCAAAAAGGAAATCCTCTGTACCCCAAAAACACACTTAGAACCCTTCACACACAAAGAATTAGACCGCAAAACCTGAAAAACCCTCCTGACTTGCTGGACATGAGAGTCCCAGTCATCCGAAAAAATCAGAATATCATCCAGATACACAATCATAAATTTATCCAAATAATCGCGAAAAATATCATGCATAAAGGACTGGAAAACTGACGGAGCATTTGAAAGACCAAAAGGCATCACTAAATACTCAAAGTGGCCCTCGGGCGTATTAAATGCGGTTTTCCACTCATCCCCCTGCCTGATTCGCACCAAATTATACGCCCCACGAAGGTCAATCTTAGAGAACCACTTGGCCCCCTTTATGCGAGCAAACAAATCAGTCAGCAACGGCAATGGGTATTGATATTTAACAGTGATTTTATTCAAAAGCCGATAATCAATACATGGTCTCAAAGAGCCGTCTTTTTTTGACACAAAGAAAAAACCGGCTCCTAAGGGATATGACGATGGACGAATATGTCCCTTTTCCAAGGACTCCTTTATATATTCACGCATAGCAGCATGTTCAGGCACAGACAGATTAAATAAACGACCCTTTGGGTATTTACTACCCGGGATTAAATCTATGGCACAATCGCACTCTCGGTGCGGAGGTAACGAACCAAGCTTGGATTCTTCAAAGACGTCACGATAGTCAGACAGGAACTCAGGAATTTCAGAGGGAATAGATGATGAAATGGAAACCACAGGTACATCCCCATGAGCCCCCTTACATCCCCAGCTCAACACAGACATAGCTTTCCAGTCGAGGACTGGGTTGTGAGATTGCAGCCAAGGCAATCCTAGCACCAAATCATCATGTAGATTATACAGCACCAGAAAGCGAATAATCTCCTGGTGATCCGGATTAATACGCATAGTTACTTGTGTCCAGTATTGTGGTTTATTATTAGCCAATGGGGTGGAGTCAATCCCCTTCAGAGGAATAGGAGTCTCCAAAGGCTCTAAATCATACCCACAGCGTTTGGCAAAGGACCAATCCATAAGACTCAAAGCGGCGCCAGAGTCGACATAGGCGTCCGTGGTAATAGATGACAAAGAGCAAATCAGGGTCACAGATAGAATAAACTTAGACGGTAAGGTGCAAATGGAAACAGATTTACCAAGCTTTTTAGTGCGCTTAGAGCATGCTGATATAACATGAGTAGAATCACCACAATAGAAACACAACCCATTTTTCCGTCTAAAATTCTGCCGCTCGCTTCGGGACAGAATTCTATCACACTGCATACTCTCTGGCGATTTCTCAGTGGACACCGCCAGATGGTGCACTGGTTTGCGCTCCCGCAAACGCCTATCGATCTGAATAGCCATTGTCATGGACTCATTCAGACCCGCAGGCACAGGGAACCCCACCATAACATCCTTAATGGCATCAGAGAGACCCTCTCTGAAAGTCGCCGCCAGGGCGCACTCATTCCACTGAGTAAGCACAGACCATTTACGGAATCTTTGGCAGTAAATTTCCGCTTCATCTTGCCCCTGAGATAGGGACATCAAAGTTTTTTCTGCCTGAAGCTCCAAATGAGGTTCGTCATAAAGCAACCCCAAGGCCAGAAAAAACGCATCCACATTGAGCAACACAGGATCCCCTGGTGTCAATGAAAAAGCCCAGTCTTGAGGGTCGCCCCGGAGCAAGGAAATCACAATCCT
This sequence comes from Ranitomeya variabilis, assembly GCF_051348905.1. NCBI lineage: Eukaryota > Metazoa > Chordata > Amphibia > Anura > Dendrobatidae > Ranitomeya > Ranitomeya variabilis. The sequence goes on from NC_135233.1 coordinate 69,804,963, forward strand.
GACCTGCTGTGCAGGGTCTCCGGCAGAGCGAGACTTCAGGGACAAAAATAATTTGCAATTATTTCGAAAATTCTGAAACCCAGATCTATTCCCCGAGAAAAATTCCGGCAAAGGAATTCTCGGCTCAGATACAGGTGCATGACAAACAAAATCTTGCAAATTTTGTACCTTCGTGGCGAGATTATTCAAACCTGCAGTTACACTCTGAAGATCCATTGCAAACAGGTGAACACAGAGCCATTCAAAGGAGAGAAAAAAAAAAAATTTCAGCAGACTACTTATTTCTCTCCTTTCTCAGCCAAGGATTTTAACCCTTTAGTGGGCCGGTCAAACTGTCATGATCTCAATGGCAAGAGATCATAGCATCAGCATATATAGGAACTAGCTCTTGGAAGATGGAAACTGAGCTGACCATGAACTAAACCTAACGCACAACTAGCAGTGGCCGGGTAGCATGCCTACGTTGATTCTAGATGCCCAGCACCAGCCGGAGGACTAAATAAAGCTAGCAGAGGAAAATATTAGTCCTAGCTCACCTCTAGAGAAATACCCCGAAAGGAGACAGAGGCCCCCCACATGTATTGGCGGTGAATCAAGATGAAATAACAAACGTAGTATGAAAATAGGTTTAGCAAATTTGAGGTCCACTTACTACATAGCAGAAGACAGAAAGGACACTTTCATGGTCAGCTGAAAACCCTATCAAAACACCATCCAGAAATTACTTTAAAACTCTGGCATTAACTCATAACACCAGAGTGGCAATTCCTGTTCACAAGAGCTTTCCAGACACAGTAACGAAACTACAGCTGTGAACTGGAACAAAAATGCAAAAACAAACATGGACAAGAGTCCAACTTATCTAGTAGTTGTCTAGGAGCAGGAACAAGCACAGAGAGGCTTCTGATAACATTGTTGACCGGCAAGCAACTAACAGAGCAGCAAGGTTATATAGCGACTCCCACATCTTGATGGGAACAGGTGAACAGAGAAGATGAAGACACCAGTTCAATTCCACCAGTAGCCACCGGGGGAGCCCAGAATCCAAATTCACAACACACTACCCAGGTTAATACGATTAATCCCCAATCCCCACAGTTTTAAGCGTGCCCTAAAAACTCATTTGTTCAGATTGGCCTACCGCCTCAACGCATTAACCTAACTATCCCTGTGTGGCCTATTAAAAAAAAATAAAAATAAATAAATAAATAAAAATAAATAAATAAAATAAAGCATAATCAGGTTCCTTGCATCATGTTCTCATTCACTTTATGCAGTTAATAGCACTCTGTGTCTGTACTGCTACATACTTAGGCAGTTAACTGGTTCATGGAGCTTTACATGAACACCCGAGCCTTACACTATGGCTGGTCCAAATAACTAAAGCAATTGTTACCATCCACCTCTCGTGTCTCCCCTTTTCCTCATAGTTTGTAAGCTTGCGAGCAGGGCCCTCATTCCTCCTGGTATCTATTTTGAACTGTGATTTATGTTATGCTGTAATGTCTAATGTCTATCGTCCAGTAGACGGGCATGGCACCAGGAGATGGAACAGGATCCTTGATGCGAACAACTGGCTAAGACGATGGTGCAGACAACAAGGATTCGGACCACGGTGTGAATTACTTGTACGATGGACTCCTCGCCAGAGACGGACTTCACCTCAACAAACCTGGGAAACACACATTCGCCAGAAGACTCGCTACACTCATCAGGAGGGCGTTAAACTAGAAGAAGAGGGGACGGGAAGAAAAGCATTAGACTCGAACAAAGAAGACCCAGGAAAACATACTCAGAAGAGAGGTAAGAACATTTCTAAAACAATCCACAGCGAGGAGATTGGAACAAAACAAAATCCTCTAAACTGCATGCTCGCAAATGCCAGAAGCCTGACAAACAAGATGGAAGAACTAGAAGCAGAAATATCTACAGGTAACTTTGACATAGTGGGAATAACCGAGACATGCTTAGATGAAAGCTATGACTGGGCAGTTAACTTACAGGGTTACAGTCTGTTTAGAAAGGATCGTAAAAATCGGAGAGGAGGAGGGGTTTGTCTCTATGTAAAGTCTTGTCTAAAGTCCACTTTAAGGGAGGATATTAGCGAAGGGAATGAGGATGTCGAGTCCATATGGGTCGAAATTCATGGAGGGAAAAATGGTAACAAAATTCTCATTGGGGTCTGTTACAAACCCCCAAATATAACAGAAATCATGGAAAGTCTACTTCTAAAGCAGATAGATGAAGCTGCAACCCATAATGAGGTCCTGGTTATGGGGGACTTTAACTACCCGGATATTAACTGGGAAACAGAAACCTGTGAAACCCATAAAGGCAACAGGTTTCTGCTAATAACCAAGAAAAATTATCTTTCACAATTGGTGCAGAATCCAACCAGAGGAGCAGCACTTTTAGACCTAATACTATCTAATAGACCTGACAGAATAACAAATCTGCAGGTGGTCGGGCATCTAGGAAATAGCGACCACAATATTGTACAGTTTCACCTGTCTTTCACTAGGGGGACTTGTCAGGGAGTCACAAAAACACTGAACTTTAGGAAGGCAAAGTTTGACCAGCTTAGAGATGCCCTTAATCTGGTAGACTGGGACAATATCCTCAGAAATAAGAATACAGATAATAAATGGAAAATGTTTAAGAACATCCTAAATAGGCACTGTAAGCGGTTTATACCTTGTGGGAATAAAAGGACTAGAAATGGGAAAAACCCAATGTGGCTAAACAAAGAAGTAAGACAGGCAATTAACAGTAAAAAGAAAGCATTTGCACTACTAAAGCAGGATGGCACCATTGAAGCTCTAAAAAACTATAGGGAGAAAAATACTTTATCTAAAAAGCTAATTAAAGCTGCCAAAAAGGAAATAGAGAAGCACATTGCTAAGGAGAGTAAAACTAATCCCAAACTGTTCTTCAACTATATCAATAGTAAAAGAATAAAAACTGAAAATGTAGGCCCCTTAAAAAATAGTGAGGAAAGAATGGTTGTAGATGATGAGGAAAAGGCTAACATATTAAACACCTTCTTCTCCACGGTATTCACGGTGGAAAATGAAATGCTAGGTGAAATCCCAAGAAACAATGAAAACCCTATATTAAGGGTCACCAATCTAACCCAAGAAGAGGTGCGAAACCGGCTAAATAAGATTAAAATAGATAAATCTCCGGGTCCGGATGGCATACACCCACGAGTACTAAGAGAACTAAGTAATGTAATAGATAAACCATTATTTCTTATTTTTAGGGACTCTATAGCGACGGGGTCTGTTCCGCAGGACTGGCGCATAGCAAATGTGGTGCCAATATTCAAAAAGGGCTCTAAAAGTGAACCTGGAAATTATAGGCCAGTAAGTCTAACCTCTACTGTTGGTAAAATATTTGAAGGGTTTCTGAAGGATGTTATTCTGGATTATCTCAATGAGAATAACTGTTTAACTCCATATCAGCATGGGTTTATGAGAAATCGCTCATGTCAAACCAATCTAATCAGTTTTTATGAAGAGGTAAGCTATAGGCTGGACCGCGGTGAGTCATTGGACGTGGTATATCTCGATTTTTCCAAAGCGTTTGATACCGTGCCGCACAAGAGGTTGGTACACAAAATGAGAATGCTTGGTCTGGGGGAAAATGTGTGTAAATGGGTTAGTAACTGGCTTAGTGATAGAAAGCAGAGGGTGGTTATAAATGGTATAGTCTCTAACTGGGTCGCTGTGACCAGTGGGGTACCGCAGGGGTCGGTATTGGGACCTGTTCTCTTCAACATATTCATTAATGATCTGGTAGAAGGTTTACACAGTAAAATATTGATATTTGCAGATGATACAAAACTATGTAAAGCAGTTAATACAAGAGAAGATAGTATTCTGCTACAGATGGATCTGGATAAGTTGGAAACTTGGGCTGAAAGGTGGCAGATGAGGTTTAACAATGATAAATGTAAGGTTATACACATGGGAAGAAGGAATCAATATCACCATTACACACTGAACGGGAAACCACTGGGTAAATCTGACAGGGAGAAGGACTTGGGGATCCTAGTTAATGATAAACTTACCTGGAGCAGCCAGTGCCAGGCAGCAGCTGCCAAGGCAAACAGGATCATGGGGTGCATTAAAAGAGGTCTGGATACACATGATGAGAGCATCATACTGCCTCTGTCCAAATCCCTAGTTAGACCGCACATGGAATACTGTGTCCAGTTTTGGGCACCGGTGCTCAGGAAGGATATAATGGAACTAGAGAGAGTACAAAGGAGGGCAACAAAATTAATAAAGGGGATGGGAGAACTACAATACCCAGATAGATTAGCGAAATTAGGATTATTTAGTCTAGAAAAAAGACGACTGAGGGGCGATCTAATAACCATGTATAAGTATATAAGGGGACAATACAAATATCTCACTGAGGATCTGTTTATACCAAGGAAGGTGACGGGCACAAGGGGGCATTCTTTGCGTCTGGAGGAGAGAAGGTTTTTCCACCAACATAGAAGAGGATTCTTTACTGTTAGGGCAGTGAGAATCTGGAATTGCTTGCCTGAGGAGGTGGTGATGGCAAACTCAGTCGAGGGGTTCAAGAGAGGCCTGGATGTCTTCCTGGAGCAGAACAATATTGTATCATACAATTATTAGGTTCTGTAGAAGGACGTAGATCTGGGGATTTATTATGATGGAATATAGGCTGAAATGGATGGACAAATGTCTTTTTTCGGCCTTACTAACTATGTTACTATGTTACTATGTTACTATGTCTGTACAAGTCCCCTCTATAAGTTGTAAAGCGCTGCGGAATATGTTGGCGCTATATGAATAAAAATTATTATTATTATTATTATGACCTCTCACAAAGTAATGGATTACTTATTGATTGCTTCACATTCCAAAAAATGACAAGCTTGTACATAATATACAATATGCTATAATGTAATAAATATATTTATACACTAATGACTGTAGGTTACATGTATAATTTTATGTTTGAGAGTAAGATTTGTGTATGGGGTAAATATTAGAGTCACTATATATATATATATGATTACCACCACCTGCAAGGTCAATGGGAGGAGTGCAAGATCAGTCTGGATGCAGCCACATCCAATAAGTAAATAGAGAAAAAAAGCCAACCAGCACTCCTAATGTGAACACGTGCAAAGCTGCAAACTGCATCATATAGATTAAAAAAAAACACAGCATGACATGTACATGAATCTAGGCCATGTGAAAACACAGACAAATATTCAATATGAATTATACTTCTCAAAAATATTTTTTTCATAATTTTTTTCAAAATTTTTTTTTTCATAAAACTCATTGGAGTTATTGGATGTGGCTGCATCCAGACTGATCTTGCACTCCTCCCATTGACCTTGCAGGTGGCGGTAATCAACTCTACCTGCCCATAAATTGTAGGTTTAGCCCAGAGTGACATGTTTTGTCCATAGTTGTAGGCTGGTGGCCCAAGGGTGGCATGTACGGTAGAGTAGGACGCATCAGAGGGAGATCACCTTGCCGTGGTTGATGGGCACACATGAATTGGCCAATTTATACACTAAGAATCTTCATTTCATCTATTACTGTAAGTTTTATGAAAAAAAAAGTACCGTATTTGAAAAAATTTGTGAAAAAAATATTTTTGAGAAGTATAATTCATATTGAATATTTGTCTGTGTTTTCACATGGCCTAGATTCATGTACATGTGCTGCTGTGTTTTTTTAATCTATATATATATATACACACACTTATAGATAAGTGGGATGTCAATTAGTGATGAGCGAGTATACTCGTTACTTGAGCACGCTCGGGTGTCCTCCGAGTATTTTTTAGTGCTCGGAGATTTAGTTTTCATCGCCGCAGCTGAATGATTTACATCTGTTAGCCAGCTTGATTACATGTACGGATTTCCTAGCAATCAGGCAACCCCCACATGTACTTATGCTGGCTAACAGCTGTAAATCTTTCAGCTGCAGCGATGAAAACGAAATCTCCGAGCACTAAAAAATACTCGGAGGTCACCCAACCGTGCTCGAGAAATCTCGAGTAATGAGTATATTCGCTCATCACTAATGTCAATCAATAAATTCATACATTGACCCAGTTGATCCCATTATTTTCACCAAGCATTATACAGAATGAAGAAGAATGCGGACAATACTTGTAAACTGTGTAAGACACAAGGGCCGATTTGATACATTTATCAGAGGGTATGAAGATATAGGGGGAAACTGGGGACTTAGTTCTAAATTGAGATCAAGTCAACAATATTAAAACTGCTCTTTGGAGCGGAAGAGATGAAATGAGGAAGAAGAGTCATAAGTAGGCGGCTTTATATAGCAAGAGTGGATTTCGTTAGGAAATGGATAAAGAAAAATGGAGCATTACAGAATAGAAGAAATTACATAAGAGACTTATAAAATATGATGGGGTGCGGTTTTGCGCCTCATAAAATTTTGAAAATTGGAAGAACAATTGGAAAAAATGTAGTGGAGAGCATTAAACTCAGGGGAGAGCGATAATCAGCAGCTTAAACATTAGTGGGGGTTTCTTTATTTTTTTTAAAGTTGGTTTATGTGGGTTTTTTTTATAATTTTTTTCTAAACAATTGGAAAAAGGTCGGGAGTGAAGTAATTAGGAAGATTGTTGTTTGTATCTGATTTCCACTTTTTGTATTTGTACAGTATGTTTGGTATAATTAAATAAAGTTGGAAAATACAAAAAACGAGCAACAATTGCAGCATTCTAATGATGTCACAAAGGGCTGACGCTATATAATGCCCCGTCATCCAGGGTTCCGTTGAGGGTTTTAGTAGGCGTTTGTGGAGAGAGGAGTGTTGTGAGTGACTTGTGCAAATATGATGCCAAGAAAGCGATTTAAGAGTATTATAGATTTCTCTGACATCGAGGACAGCAGTGATGATGACGACTTCAGTCAGGTGAGTATCATTTTATATTCTTAACTAAAATATATTTGGGATAAAAGTTCAAGAAAAAGATGGTGGGACAGAAAATATAGCTCCGAGTAGATGGGGTGATAATTGGGATCATGTTTGCAGAGTAAAGGCTGCCCTGACTTGTAATATTGGTGACAATATTTCCATGTACAGTAGTATACACCATATGGAGGGCACCATGGAAAGGACTAGAGTCCAACAATACGCTGTTACATACATACAATACAGAGTATATTTTGTAATTGTGTGTTTTTTAAGTGTTTTTATAAGTAATGTAGGTCTGTGTGCACTCTTCAATATATGTCCATTTACAGGATACATAATAATATTGTATGAGGACACATAAATGTCACCACCGCCCCTATCCATATCCTAACCATTGGTGTCCGGTACCCCCGTCATACTCTGTACAGGAAATAAGCACAGGCCGATGGAAACCACATTCATATCGGTGTCTACCTGTAATCAGGGGAATATGGAGTAAGATTATAGATTGTAGATGTTCATGGTTATAGAATCTATCTGACACGTTTGTCATTTTTTCCAGTCTCATCCAAGAAAGAGGCCAATTCCAAGGTCTCCAGGCCAAGAAAACATCAGTGGCTTCAATTCGGGCCCGACCCCGAGTTTACCAGGTACTGTACCCCTAATCCAGTAAAGGCTCTGATACATATCGATGGCACATTGTAGTCATTGGGTGCAGATCACATGTTGTGGTCAGGGCTAGGATTTATGTATATTGTACGCCTACAGTAAATGAGCTCATATTTACCATTTCTTTTCAGCATTTGGTCAGGAATATTTATGCAGGATTTATAAAGCCTGATAGAAATGGGATTTGGGGATTTCTTCTGATGGTGGCCATGTACAGTGCGGGTCACTGTAGCTGAATGTGATTTTTTGCCCTATGTATAGGAAAACACTGGAAACTTTATTAGGATTTATTTCTTTTTATATTGAGCCTCAGTCTTTCCTATTACAAAATTCTAATAAGAGATTTATGTTGTTTCCCCCACAGATCTGAGTTTACCACCTACAGACCATGGTCCGGACAGTACCAACTGGTAAGACACGTCTTCTCCATTACTAAGTACATGATGGGGAGTAATGATTAATGGTGGCTCATTACCTGTTACATTTATTCCACAGCTCCGATGCCATCATTCTTATTGATGATGATAATGATTCCTATAGGGCAGGAACTTCCACATATAACAGTAAGTTATCATTTCTAGATACCATCCGGGGTTATTGTAGAAAGAACACTGAATTTTCTGTACTGTCACAGATCAGTTTCCAAATGTAGCAATTAAAGGCAAATTATAGAAGGGTCTGTGCATTATTAAATTAAAATTACACTAAAGGGGTAATCTTATTTTAGACAAGCTTTATTGGTGCGGGTCCAATGTCTGGGACATTTCCATATTGGGAGAACAACATTTCTTTTTATCATTTGGTCAAGAACGTTATTCATACATTTGCTCTGTTGGCGCTATATAAAGAGATTATTATTATTATATTATTATTATTGCTCTTAAGTCAACCAGAAATGAGATTAGGGGATTGATGATGGCCGTGCACTGGGCAGGTCACTGTAGCTGAATGTGATTATTTGCCCCATATACATATAGGGGTGCACAAGATACTTTATTAGAATTTATTTATTTGATATTGAGCCTCAGTCTTTGCTATTACAATAGTCTAATAAGAGATTTATGTTGTGTTGCCCCCACAGATCTGATTTTACCAACTTCAGATGATCCGGACAGTTCCACCTGGTAAGACTTACATCTCCTCCATTACTAGATACATGATGGGGATTAATGATTAATGGTGGCTCATATTCTGTTACATTTATTTCACAGCTCCTATTACAGCACTAATGAAGATGACGATTTCAATAGGGCAGGAACTTCCTCATATACTAGTAAGTTATCATTTCTAGACACAATCCAGGTTTATATTATTGTAGAAATAACAATGAGTTTTCTGTACTGTCACAGGTCAGTTTCTAAATTGAACAATTACAAGGGCGCTGATCAGGAGTTGGAACAGTGAGCCACCTGGGAAATGTGCTGTAAATGCCACCGTCAGAAAATGACAGCAGCATTTAACAGGTTAACAGAAGCAGGTGGAGCTCCAATCCACTCTCGGCTGTTAGAGGTAGATGATGACTGAATGACACAACCATCATCTGCCATGAAAGAGGTGGGCTAAAATCCTGAGCCCACTCCATTCATTCTCTACTGATGAGCACTGTACATGGCTGTTAATGGGTTAAATTATAGATACCTTACAGAGGTAATCCTATTTTACACATGCTTGATTGGTGTGGGTCCTATCTTTCGGACAATTCCATATTGGGAGAACAACTCACTGCCATGTTGACTTATGGCCATTGTTGTCCCTATAGAATTTATTACTGATGTGGAATACATTTTCTTGTCTCTTTTCGTAATTCCAATAGACATCAATAGAGAAAGCCCTGCACAAGGAATCCCACATCTCCATTAAAACCATTAAAACCAATAGAGACTACCATGCATCAGCAAATGAGGTGACAGGACCTCTAGTCTTATTTTACATGAAGGCCCCAGAGAATGGACCCCTACCATTTGATGGTCCACCCTCCGGCCATTGAGGACATGTTCACTTCTCATCTTGTACTGACCACATACATCATTAATAAGGATAGATTACCTGAGCAACAGGAGGGATAGACGTCCATGAAAATGTATGGGCCCTGTTGTTGTTGAACCTGATCCCAATGGACGATCCTGTGGATTTCTGGTGGTCTGGTCAGCTATGTGTTCTGCTCTTGTCTGATCCCATATTCATAGTCTTATTAGTGCTCTACACTCTATATGTATAGATCTCTCTCTAGTATGGACCTGCATACTAACGTGTGATTTGAGCCTTATAAAAAGTATTTTCACTTTTCCATATTTCTTTGTAGAAAAATTACCATCTGGTAGGGAGGAGAGCCCCGATAGAGAGGAGAGGTAAGTTATGGCATCTACCTCTATATAAAGCCATGAACTAGGTAAGATGTTTCCTGTGGGTTTATATATGATTCCTTATCTTTCCAAGGACACTACAATGCAACGACCCCGGCTGTTTCCTGGAAGACATTGTTTCTCCTACTTCCATCTATGTTACCAACTTCCAGGAAAAAAAGAAAGAGCTGGTAGAACGACTATACGATCTGTACAACAGGACAGTCTTCGATAATCAGGTATCACATCTTATCATGGGTTTCTGGGTGATACACAACTTCTCTATTATCTCCCCTTTAAACAATAGATTCCAAGAAAAATGGCTCCAACTTTCTTTAAGGCATCCTAACTAGTGTTGAGCGATACTGTCCGATACTTGAAAGTATCGGTATCGGATAGTATCGGCCGATACCCGAAAAGTATCGGATATCGCTGATACCGATACCCGATACTAATACAAGTCAATGGGACACCAAGTATCGGAAGGTATCCTGATGGTTCCCAGGGTCTGAAGGAGAGGAAACTCTCCTTCAGGCCCTGGGATTTATATTAATGTGTAAAATAAAGAATTAAAATAAAAAATATTGATATACTCACCTCTCCGGAGGCCCCTGCACCTTACCGCTGTTAACCGGCAGCCTCCTTTGCTTAAAATGAGCGCGTTTAGGGCCTTCCATGACGTCATGGCTTCTGATTGGTCGCGTGCCGCTCATGTGACCGCCACGCGACCAATCACAAGCCGCGACGTCATTCTCAGGTCCTAAATTCCTAGAATGAGGAGTTTAGGGCCTGAGAATGATGTCGTGGCTTGTGAATGGTCGCGTGGCGGTCACATGAGTGGCACGCGACCAATCAGAAGCCGTGACGTCATGGAAGGCCCTAAACGCGCTCATTTTAAGCAAAGGAGGCTGCCGGTTAACAGCGGTAAGGTGCAGGGGCCTCCGGAGAGGTGAGTATATCAATATTTTTTATTTTAATTCTTTATATTACACATTAATATGGATCCGATACCGATTCCCGATACCACAAAAGTATCGGAACTCGGTATCGGAATTCCAATACCGCAAGTATCGGCCGATACCCGATACTTGCGGTATCGGAATGCTCAACACTAATCCTAACCCCTTTGTTATGTGTCTGAAATAGTTATTGAATATTTCAAGTAAATGTCACTTAGTTTGGTAAATGTCATCACCCTCTTATCTGTGGGATGAGTGGAAACCTTAGATGTTCCACCATGCAGAGACAAAAAGATTAGCAACTTTTGGCTTGAAGTTCACAGGATTTTTACAGTATATAAAAACCATTTAGTTGATATTTTTACATTTTAGAATAAGTTTATTTTTATTCTCACATCTTGGACTTCTCGGTAGACCCTATACCCCATACTAGTAGACCGTGCGGTAAATCACAAATGAGAGTTGGGTACTTTGTAAGATTGGGGTAAAAAAAAGTTTACAGATGTAATGGAATTTGTTTCTTCTATTTTAGCTCCCTGTGAAAATGGACATTTTGTGGAGCAAGAGGCTGACATCAGCAGCCGGCCAATGCAACCAAAAGCTGATTGACGGCCGCCGCTACTCAGTGATTGAGCTTTCTGAAAAAGTCTGTGATTCTGTCGGTAGGTTTCTCATCACATCCATCCTGCAGCTTTATAAGACAACCTGTATACAGGGCAAAAAACTGCTACTTGTGATGTAGTACATCGTATAACCTCCCTGTACATAATGTCATAAGAAAAACTAAGTACACCCTCTTTGAATTCTAATATTTTACATATCAGGAGAAACTTAAAAAAGCACCTGGTCCATAGAAGGTCCTAAAAGTAGGGAAATACAATCTCAGAAAACAACATGATAAAAATACTACAACACTATTTATTTAACAAGAAGTAGGCCAAAATGCAAGAGCAATGTGTGATAAATTAAGGACACCATTGATGCAACTTCAAGTTATTGCAGCTAAAGACGATTCTAAAAACTATTGATTCATGGGGTGCACTTATTTTTCACTCTCTGCTTCTGCATTTTGAAGTAGTTTTCAGGAAAATAAATGGCACGGTTGACTTGTCACGTGTTGTTCATCTCAAGATATATTTTGTCCTGATATGTAAAACCAAACAGTTCAATCAGGGTGTACTCAGATTTCCTCATAACTGTGTAAACTCTTATTTTAGACCGAGTACGAGCCATACTTGCGCACGAGATGTGCCATGCCGCTGTTTGGATAATCTGCGGTGAACGCAATGACGACCATGGAACGATGTGGCAGGCTTTCACAAGACGGGTGAAACGTATCCATCCCGAGCTGCCAAAATTGACAAAATATCACAATTATACCATCCACTATTACTACAATTACAAATGCTCCCAGTGTGATAAACAGTAAGTAGATTTTATGATTTATCTCCTCATGAAACACAATCACTGCGGAGACGTCAGTGCGGTTCTGTTGGTATAATGCTTTTATACTTTACTTCTATCAGAGCGGACTGACGTCGGGGGGCTGTAGGGTTAATGTTATATTTCCTGTGCTGGGGCCAGTTTTTTATATATTGATTTCAATTTCTTCTTTCTAATATAATCCTTGGTATTAGTGAACGTTCATTCCAGTCCAGTAACCAATATTCCTCTTATCTTTGCAGAATTGGGCGTTTTAGAAAAATACGTGACAATAAACTTCACTGCCGCAAGTGCGGAGGCCGATTACGTCAACTATCCATCAGCTAAACATGTAACTATCCTTCAGAATATTTAGTCTCTAATTTTGTTTCTTTATAATTTAAAGTTCAGACCCTTATACATATTTTCTCCTGAGTAGCGAGACAATATCTGTGCTCATGACCAGCACAAGTAATTAGCAGCAAAGATTCAGAATCCGTCCTCATAGGTTACCAGATAAGCCTGGTTACATTTCCCATAACTTGCTGAATAAGGAGTGATTGACAATTCTCAGCAATTATCTGCAATGCTTTGGAAAACCTTCTATGATTTTAAGCTTTGTTGGATGTAATTATTTTTCTTTATATTTTCAGGTTCATTATTTGAACATTGAGATTTGTCTGAATATCATCATCTCATCTACCTGTGATGAAGGTAAGAACGAATCCTCCACTATCGTCAGCAATCAGTAATAAGTGATTTTTACAATATTAAGATTTGGAGTCTCTGATTTAGTCTCTTACTGGAATTTTAGCAAAGTTTAAATACTTTTATATATTTTGCCTTTTTTCACCACGTAGGGACACAATCAGTTGACGTCTTCATCACAAGCAGCTAACAGCAAACATCCAGAATCCACCTATTCTGATTGACACAAAGCTTCCAGCCTGTATTTTCCAGGTAAATATTTCTGTGTTTTTCCTCTATTCATATATGTTCTTCATGTCAATAATAAATCATTGTAAGTAATAATCATTCTTGTTTTAAAGAAGTGCAACAGTGCGGACATGATAATGTAAGCAAGGTGTAATAATAGAGGAAATGCAATATGATTTTTATTACTGGATTTATTTCTAATAATTATTATTTTTTCTTGCTGAACAATTTATTAATTCTGGTTGAGAAAAGAAGGAAATGATGAAAGTTATCAGCCTACTGCTGTGGAGGAATCGCGAACACACAATCTGAGGGGCGAGATAAGTCCCTCAAACATTACATGTCGTATAGATCTCTTGTGAGTGCTCTCACCAGTCGTATGATTCATGTTGCATTTTTCTATCATTACACTAATATTGGCAACTTCTTATGTTCAATTTCCAAATTGGCCTTTTTTGTAGAAAATATGCAGTACTCAAAAAATAAAGGGAACACTTAAACAACAGAATATAACTCCAAGGAAATCAAAATTCTGTAAAATCAAACGGTCCACTTAGGAAGCAACACTGTTTGACAATAAATTTCACATGCTGTTGTGCAAATGAAATAGACAACAGATGGAAATTATTGGCAACTATCAAGACACCCCCTATAACGGAGCGGTTCTGCAGGTGGGGACCACAGACCACATCTCAGTACCAATGCTTTCTGGCTGATGTTTTGGTCTCTTTTGAATGTTGGTAGTGCTTTCACACTCGTGACAGCATGAAACAGACTCTACAACCCACACAAGTGGCTCAGGTATTGCAGCTCATCCAGGATGGCACATCAATTCAAGCTGTGGCAAGAAGGTTTGCTGTTTATGTCAGTGTAGTGTCTAGAGGCTGGAGGTGCTACCAGGAGACAGGCCAGTACACCAAGAGACATGGAGGGGGCAGTAGGAGGGCAACAACACAGCAGCAGGACCACAACCTCAGCATTTGTGCAAGGAGGAACAGGAGGAACACTGCCAGAGTCCTGTAAAATAACCTCCAGCAGGCTACAAATGTGCATGTGTCTGCACAAATGGTTAGAAACGACTCCATGAGGATGGTCTGAGTGCCCGACGTCCACAGATTGTAGTTGTGCTCACAGCCCAAAACCGTGCAGGACGCTTGGCATTTGCCACAGAACACCAGGATTGGCAAATTCACCACTGGCGCCCTGTGCTCTTCACAGATGAAAGCAGGTTCACACTGAGCACATGTGACAGATGTGACAGAGTCTGGACCTGCCATGGAGAGCGACATGCTGCCTGCAACATCCTTCAGAATGGCGGTTTGGCGCAGTGGGTCAGTAATGGTGTGGGGTGGCATTTCTTTGGAGGGCCGCACAGCCCTCCATGTGCTCGCCAGAGGTAGCCTGACTGCCATTAGGTACCGAGATGAGATCCTCAGACCCCTTGTGAGACCATATGCTGGTGCGGTCGGCCCTGGGTTCCTCCTAATGCAGGACAATGCCAGACCTCATGTGGCTGGAGTGTGTCAGCAGTTCCTGCAAGATGAAGGCATTGAAGCTATGGACTGGCCCACCCGTTCCCCAGACCTGAATCCGACTGAACACATCTGGGACATCATCTAGCTCCATCCACCAATGTCACGTTGCACCAGACTGTGAAGGAGTTGGTGGATGCTTTAGTCCAGGTCTGGGAGGAGATCCCGCAGGAGACCATCCGCTGCCTCATCAGGAGCATGCCCAGGCGTTGTAGGGAGGTCATACAGGCATGTGGAGGCCACACACACTACTGAGTGTAATTTCCTTGTCTTGAGGCATTTTCACTGAAGTTGGATCAGCCTGTAACTTAACTTTCCAATTTGATTTTGAGCATCATTCCAACTCCAGACCTCCGTGGGATATTGGTTGTGATTTACGTTGATCATTTTTAGGTTTTATTGTTCTGAACACATTCCACTATGTAATGAATAAAGATTTACAACTGGAATATTTCATTCAATGATATCTAGGATGTGGGATTTTAGTGTTCCCTTTATTTTTTTGAGCAGTGCATAATGCAATATTTCATGTCTATTTCTACTTCACCTGATGACCAAAAATATAATGATGAAGTTTCCTTTGCTGAGTTTGTTTCATTTGATAACCAGTACATATTGTCAAGTTTATTAAAAACATGTCTTAATTGTTTTCAGGTTAATGAGAAAGGCGACTTTTCGCTTCTATACAGGTATAACACATCTTGGAAGAAAAAGCTGAATATCTGCACAGACCTGCGCTGAGAACATGATCAGATGCAGTTTCCAAGACCTGGAGAATCTCTACATGTGTTTTTTCAGAGCTGCCCAGCAATGGATATGGCTTTGGACATGTGAACATTAATAGTCACATTGTTTTGCTTAAAATTTTTCTGAGTTAGATATAAATATCAATAAAAATAAATGTATTAATTCTTTATAGTTTTGGATTTTTGTTCTGAAGATCGATGGCTGTTGCTAAACATATTACAATCAATGTTGTCTACTTGTGTTATTCAGCCATCATCTGCCTCGAAGAGCGGAGCTCTGTCTGCGGCTGATAAACTGTTAAATGCCACTGTCAATCTGTGACAATATCATTTAATGTGCACCAGCAGAGGGGTTCACCGTTCAATGTGTCCATTGGTGCTCCAGTGAAGTGATCGTGGTCTGCTGATGACCACCGTGCCCGTCATGATGATTCTCCTGTGGATACCAGCCCCTGCCTGGTGTTCATAGGAGATATAGGTAAATTTGAGTGCAGCCATTGATCTGTTTGCTATGTAAGTCTTTTTTCGTTACGCACCAGTTCAGACTAGTTCTCTGTTCAGTCAGTTTACCTATATTTGCTATGTATTATTTTTCCTGACTTGATCTCCCGCTGGTGTGAGATCATGTAATCGTGGCACAACCCCACCGCCTCAGCTGGATCCTCTGCAGTCACGAGTGGTCCCACCACAGCCACCATCGGCGCATAGGAGACCCTACTTTACTGTCAGTTTTCCACAATTAGGCCGGAGTCACACTACAGCGAGATACGGCCGAGTCTCGCAGGTTAAAAACAAGCTCTGGCACCGGCACTGTGGAGCGGAGCGTGTAGCTCCATGTATTGCTATGTGGCCGCACGCTCCGCTCTGGAGTGCCGGTGCCAGAGCTTAGTTTTAACCTGCAAGACTTGGCCGTATCTCGCTGTGTGTGATCCCGGCCTTATAATCAGAATATTCAGAGCAGCGTTTTGCATTTTTTTTCCTAAAGGAGTCTCCATTACAGATATGAAAGAAGTGGAGATATGAAAAAAACTAAAATTAACATTTCTGCTAAAAAAAAAATAAATCGTGCACCACAAAATCAAGAAAAAAAAAAAAGAAACCAAAACCTTGACAAAAACATAAAGGTAAAACACATCCAAGAAAAATAAGCTGCGGTTAAGCTCCTATCCTGCAGAGGTCTGTGCAGACAAGTTACTGGCAAAATGAAAGCACCGCCCGTACTCTGGACGGAAACACACCCCAGTCCGGCACAGGCAGGGTAACCTTCAGGCAGCGGCAGGGTAACCGTCCAGAAGTGGTTTTGCCGTCTTTCTCGCATTGACACCCCCATCTGTGTCTTTTGCTCCATGTCGTGTGGGGCCATTATATTATGTGCAGGACTATATGTGGGGCCATTATATTATGTGCAGGACTATATGTGGGGTCATTATATTATGTGTAAGACTATATGTGGGACCATTATATTGTGTGCAGGACTATATGTGGGGCCATTATATTATGTGTAGGACTATATGTGGGGTCATTATATTATGTGCAGGACCTTATGTGGGGTCATTATATTGTGTGCAGGACTATATGAGGGGCCATTATATTATGTGCAGGACTATATGTGGGCCCATTATATTATGTCTAGGACTATATGTGGGGTCATTATATTATGTGTAGGACTATATGTTGGGCCATTATATTATGTGCAGGACTATATGTGGGGTCATTATATTATGTGTAAGACTATATGTGGGACCATTATATTGTGTGCAGGACTATATGTTGGGCCATTATATTATGTGCAGGACTATATGTGGGGTCATTATATTATGTGCAGGATCTTATGTGGGGTCATTATATTATGTGCAGGAAAATATGAGGGGCCATTATATTATGTGCAGGACTATATGTAAGACCATTATATTATGTGCAGGACTATATGTGGGGTCATTATATTATGTGCAGGACTATATGTGGGGTCATTATATTATGTGCAGGACTATATGTGGGACATTATATTATGTGCAGGACTATATGTGGGGCCATTATATTATGTGTAGGACTGTATGTGGGGTCAGACTGCAGAGACCAGTGTGTCGTAAGCAGTGCCTTCCCCCTTCATATCAATCCCGTAATGAAACACTGACAGGCCTGGATGGGTTGAACAGGTCAGTCACAGTTTATTAATTTGATAAGCAGAGAAGGGCAATTACATGTCATAACGGGCTCATCACTGAAGGCCCCGTCTGTGACCGCTATGAAAGCAAACCGATGAGTAGTTGCAAACCTTTGCCCCTCTCTACACTGCCACTGTGATGTAATAACAACAAAATAATTATTTTTTTTTTTACATTTTAACAATAGTAGTGCAGCACATTCACAAGTATATAAGGGAGGGAGGGTGGGACAACAGCTTCCAAGGGCCAGCAGGGGAGAAAGAGGAGGGCACTGACCACAGGCACCTGAATTTAACCCCCAAGGGTGTGGCCAGACGCTCCTTCCTCTTTCTTCCCGTTGGTCAGCTGGGTGTCCCAATTATGGCGTCACCTGGGGGAGTAGTGGGAGGGGGATTTGGACAATGAACAGAGTTTACTTCTAGCTTTAACCCTATGTGCTCAGAGGCACATTCCTTAATCAGTACCGTGCCTACCAGACTGCAGAGACCAGCGTGTGGTAAGCAGTGTCTTCCCCCTTCCCAACAATCCCGTAATGAAACACCGACAGGCCTGGATGGGTTGAACACAGTTTATTAATTTGATAAGCAGAGAAGGGCAATTACATGTTGTCACGGGGTCCTTCTCCAGTACCACGCAATCAACAGAGCAAAAGAATAGTGAGCAACTCCAAGACCTTTATTTAGGCAAAAATACGAAAGGTCCAGATACGATCCACCACACAAAGGATACAATAGTCCAGAATCCGAATGCAGTTCAGTAATAGGATAAAAGTCCAACAATCCAGCAGACAGAGGATCAAGTAGTCCATATACTCTTCGTTCTCTCTGAGATGCTGTGAACACATCATCATTACACACAAGACTGATGTGTCTCACCACCTTGATATTTTAAGTATCCCTCCTTATTTACAGGTCAGGAGGGGAAAGGTCTCAGGGGCTCATTGTTTCAACAAGCTGGGTCAATATGTCATAAGCATGAAACAAAAACAATACAGTGCTGTGGGGGGCTAATATCAGATGGCAGCAAGAGCCATTCATCAATTAGCAAATAACTCCTTCTACAAGAGAACACCATGAAAATAAGTAAGATAGAAATATACACAAAAATGATACCCACATAGCATATCACACCATCACTGTGGGGTCATTATATCATGTGCAGGACTGTATGTGGGGCCATTATATTATGTGCAGGGCTGTATGGGGGGTCATTATATTATGTGCAGGGCTATATGTGGAGCCATTATATTATGTGCAGGACTATATGTGGGGTCACTATATTATGTGTAGGACTATATGTGGGGCCATTATAGTATGTGCAGGACTATAGGTAGGGCCATTATATTATGTGCAGGGCTATATGTGAGGCCATTATATTATGTGCAGGACTATGTGTGGGGCCATTATATTATGTGCAGGACTATATGTTGGGCCATTATATTATGTGCAGGACTATATGTAGGGCCATTATATTATGTGCAGGACTATATGTGATATCATTATATTATGTGCAGGACTATATGTTGGGCCATTATATTATGTGCAGGACTATATGTGAGATCAGACTATATGTGGGTCCATTATATTATGAGCAGGACTATATGTTGGGCCATTATATTATGTGCAGGACTTTATGTGGGGCCATTATATTATGTGCAGGACTATATGTGGAGCCATTATATTATGTGTAGGACTATATGTGGGGCCATTATATTGTGTGCAGGACTATATGTGGGGCAATTATATTATGTGCAGAACTATATGTGGGGCCATTATATTATGTGCAAGACTATATGTGGGGCCATTATATTATGTGTAGGACTATATGTTGGGCCAATATATTATGTGCAGGGCTATATGTGGGGCCATTATATTATGTGCAGGACTATAAGTGGGGTCATTATATTATGTGTAGGACTATATGTGGGGCCATTATATTGTGTGCAAGACTATATGTGGGGCAATTATATTATCTGAAGGACTATATGTGGGGCCATTATATAATGTGCAGGACTATATGTGGGGCCATTATATTATGTGCAGGACTATATATGGGGCCATTATATTATGTGCAGGACTATATGTGAGGCCATTATATTATGTGCAGGACTATATGTGAGGCCATTATATTATGTGCAGGACTATATGTAGGGCCTTTATATTATGTGCAGGACTATATGTGAGGCCATTAAATTATGTGCAGGACTATATATGGGGCCATTATATTATGTCCAGGACTATATGTGAGGCCATTATATTATGTGCAGGACTATATATGGGGCCATTATATAATGTGCAGGACTATATGTGGGGTCATTATATTATGTGCAGGACTATATGTTAGGCCATTATATTATGTGCAGGACTATATATGGGGCCATTATATTATGTGCAGGACTATATGTGTGGCCATTATATTATGTGCAGGACTATATGTGGGGCCATTATATTATGTGTAGGACTATATGTGGGGCCATTATATCATGTGCAGGACTATATGTGGGACCATTATATTATGTGTAGGACTATATGTGGGGCCATTATATTATGTGCAGGTCTATATGTGAGGCCATTATATTATGTGCAGGACTATATGTGAGGCCAATATATTATGTGTAGGACTATATGTGGGGCCATTATATTATGTGTAGGACTATATGTGAGGCCATTATATTATGTGCAGGACTATATGTGGGGCCATTATATGTGTAGGACTCTATGTGAGGCCATTATATTATGTGTAGGACTATATGTGAGGCCATTATATTATGTGCAGGACTATATGTGGGGCCATTATATTATGTGTAGGACTATATGTGAGGCCATTATATTATGTGCAGGACTATATGTGAAGCCAATATATTATGTGCAGGACTATATGTGGGGCCATTATATTATGTGTAGGACTATATGTGGGGCCATTATATTATGTGCAGGACTATATGTGGGACCATTATATTATGTGCAGGACTATATGTTGGGCCATTATATTATGTGCAGGACTATATGTGGGGCCATTATATTATGTGTAGGACTATATGTGGGGCCATTATATTATGTGCAGGACTATATGTGGAGCCATTATATTATGTGCAGGACTGTATGTGGGGCCATTATATTATGTGCAGGACTATACGTGGGGCCATTATATTATGTGCAGGACTATACAGTATGTGGGGGCATTATATCATGTGCAGGACTATATGTGGGGCCATTATATTATATGCAGGACTATATGTGGGGCCATTATATTATGTGCAGGACTATATGTGGGGCCATTATATTATGTGCAGGACTATATGTGGGACCATTATATTATGTGCAGGACTATATGTGGAGCCATTATATTATGTGAAGGACTGTATGTGGGGCCATTATATTATGTGCAGGACTATATGTGGGGTCATTATATTATGTGCAGGACTATATGTGGGGCCATTATATTATGTGCAGGACTATATGTGGGGCCATTATATTATGTGCAGGACTATATGTGGGACCATTATATTATGTGCAGGACTATATGTGGAGCCATTATATTATGTGAAGGACTGTATGTGGGGCCATTATATCATGTGCAGGACTATATGTGGGGCCATTATATTATGTGCAGGACTATATGTGGGGCCATTATATTATGTGCAGGACTATATGTGAGGCCATTATATTATGTGCAGGACTATATGTGGGGCCATTATATTATGTGCAGGACTATATGTGGGGCCATTATATTATGTGCAGGACTATATGTGGGGCCATTATATTATGTGCAGGACTATATGTGAGGCCATTATATTATGTGTAGGACTATATGTGGGGCCATTATATTATGTGCAGGACTATGTGTGTGGCCATTATATTATGTGCAGGACTATATGTGAGGCCATTATATTATGTGCAGGACTATGTGTGGGACCATTATATTATGTGCAGGACTATATGTGGGGCCATTATATTATGTGCAGGACTATATGTGGGACCATTATATTATGTGCAGGACTATATATGGGGCCATTATATTATGTGCAGGACTATATGTGGGGCCATTATATTATGTGCAGGACTATATGTGGAGCCATTTTATTATGTGCAGGACTTTATATGGGGCCATTATATTATGTGCAGGACTATATGTGAGGCCATTATATTATGTGCAGGACTATGTGTGGGACCATTATATTATGTGCAGGACTATATGTGGGGCCATTATATTATGTGCAGGACTATATGTGGGACCATTATATTATGTGCAGGACTATATATGGGGCCATTATATTATGTGCAGGACTATATGTGGGGCCATTATATTATGTGTAGGACTATATGTGGAGCCATTTTATTATGTGCAGGACTTTATATGGGGCCATTATATTATGTGCAGGACTGGCCAGGTACTGCTCATTTGGCATCTATTCAAATAAAGGGGCAGATGTGCCGAACCCGGTTGTGGCCAATATATAGTATTATGAACTGTGCTATGCAGTTCAGTAACTGATAAGTTCCCATCGGCACTGAGAACATCTGACCTGCGGTGGTGCCAGGTGTTTCACCAACACCAATCAGACATGGTGACCTATCCTAAGGTTAGGTAATCAGTGCTGGACAATCAGTCCCTATATAAGTCAGATCTTCTTGGCCAAATAAGCTCCTGGTGTAAATCTGGCTGGAGGACTGGCCATTTAGGGGGACAACCCCTTTAATTTTTTCTTTATGTGGACTCGTTCACACGATTGATGATTCCCAGAGATCGATTATGGTAACGACTGATCACACTCTGATCCGAGTTTGATCAGTGTCAGTTTACGGTGATCTGATTCTCTCGCATGATATAATAGTATCAAAGGTACGGAGGAGACGGAGAACTTCATTTCTCCATCTTATGCACCCATAGACTTGCATGGATGCGCGTGATTGGAATATAGGAGCCACTCGCAGCATGCTGTGATTTTTTTTCTTTTCAAAACCAAAAATGTCAGCAAGGTCATGGGGCATAGGCGCAGTCACACAACACCATATCTCCCAACATTTAAAGACAAGGAAGGACATACATTATCATTCTTCACCTATTTAACTCCATTAGTGTTCTCACCCACAAACTGTACAGAAAAGGCTGCATAGAAAAGATACACTCCTAGTTAATTGATTTGAATGTGGGCTGCTTTGGCTTGTGTGCCAGGGCTGATTTTCAGACCCAGTCTGGCCCCGGAAACACAGGTTAGCTTAGAGGGATTTTCTCCCAAAGTTAATATTAAAACTGATTTTAATCAATACATCTTGGAATAATAACTTCCACAATTGGATGTGTTTAGATAAAATGTTCCTGTGTTGAGATAATCTTATAAATGTGCCCCTGCTGTGTACTGTGTAATGGCCGTGTCTGACCATACAAGAACATGGTCTGATCATACCACATCTCCTGGGCAGGGGGGAAGCAAAAGAGAATATACAGACAGTATAGCTCGGGATCACATCTGATTCTTTTTTGAGATAAAGCATTTCCCTGATTTTAAAAAATGTTTTACCTCAAAGAAAGAATTTGCTATCCTGTGCAGTAATGTCTATTTCCTCTCTTTTGCTTCCTCCCCGCCCAGAGGATGATCAGACCATGTCCCTGTACTGTCGGACATAGCCATTACACAGTACACAGCAGGGGCACAATTATAAGATTATCTCAGCACAGGAACATTATTTTAAAACACATCCAATTGTAGAAATTATTATTATAGATGTATGGATTAAATGGGGTCTAAGGGGTAACATTTCTCCTTATGGAGAGTGACATACCAGCTGCCTTGTCAAGGTAAGGAGGCTTTTTTGCCGTGCAATGCAATTTGCCTCTTCTGAGAAAAAGAGGACTTAAACTCTATAGCGCCACCTGTTGGAAGTAGCGATCCTCCAAGTCACAATCAACCCTTTAACGAGTCGTGCAATATGACTTAGGATAAAAGCCAAATCAATATCTCAATTCTCAATTTGATTAAAGTAAACATTTTTCATGGGAAAACCCCTTTAAGTAAAGTGCACAATTTTAGATATTGTCAGATTCAACAAGCAGTGAAGAGTATGGCCGGCGTCACACTCAGCGTATGTAAATACGGTCCGTTTTTTACGGCCGTAATATGCAGAAAAGTCCAAAAAATAGTGATCCGTATGTGATCCATAGGCAGGGTGTGGCAGCGTATTTTGCGCATGTAATGTTGCGTAAGTAATCCGTATGACAACCGTAATGCGTATTTTTCACGCAACATGACAAAATAGACATTTAACGGTTTTTGAGGCTGTAATTGATTTAAATCACCATCATAAACCCTATTTAAGGCCTCGACAACAGGTGCCACCCTCCCATATGGCCATTTGGTGCATGTGCATTTGTTGGTGTGTTGTGTAAACCTTTGCACCATGTCTGACCTAATTCACTTCACCCCAACGCAGCGGGTTTTGTATAACTGGCTCTTGTCACGTTGCTTTGGCCAGCCATATCCAGTTATTGCTGATCCGTGAAGGAGAACAAAATGTGGGTGCATCCTCTTCTCACTAAACGCCTCACTAAAGGCCATTTCAAGAGGCTCTATACAGCTCTGCGGGCACATCCCGACAAATTCTATCTATACTGTCGCATGACCATCACAACATTTGATAGATTGTTGGAGATTGTACATCCCGGTATATCCTATCAGGACACAAGGCTGCGCAAAGCCATATCCGCAGAGGAGCGTCTTCTGCTAACCTTACGGTATGTATTCACCATCCTCACATACTGGTTTGTTTTTGTAAAAACAGTTGTTATTTATCAGTTCTTTACAGGTATATGTGTACAGTAGGTCACAGACATACTGTATATATAATATTTTGTTAAATTTAATATTGAAGTTGCCTAAGTAAATATTTGGTTTTAAAGACCTTATCCTGTTTTACAGGAAACCAACAAAAATTGTGCCTATTCATGTTTTGTGTGTACTGTTTTAACCTGGCTAATATATTTTTTTGTAATTTTCAGCTTCCTGACAACTGGATTGTCATATGCGGGACTTCACCTTGAGTTTTTGCTTGGTCGCTCAACAATTTCGGGCATTGTGCGTTTAACCTGTCGCCAAATATGGGAGAAACTGAAGGACCTTGTTATGCCTGAGCCAAAGCAGGCTGATTGGCTACAAATAGCCCGTGGTTACCAGCAAAATTGTGACTTCCCTAACTGCATTGGAGCCGTAGATGGGAAACATATCAGGGGAAGTAAGCCGCCGAACTCTGGCTCCCAATTCTATAATTATAAGCAGTTTTTCTCTGTAGTTCTGTTAGCTGTAGTTGACAGTAACTACAGGATTATAATTGTAGACATTGGGGCCTATGGGCGAACTGGAGACTCTAGGGTCTTCAATTCATCCATTATGGGTCGGCGGCTACGTGACAACCTGTTAGATCTCCCACCGTTACAACAACTCCCAGGCTCCAGTGCGGAAGCAGTGCCTTTTGTTTTTGTTGGAGATGAGGCGTTCCAACTGACCAGACATGAGGCCTTATCCACGGCGCAACCTCGACCACCGGAGGAAAATATTTAATTTACGACTTTCTAGGGCGCGGAGACTGGTGGAGTGTGCCTTTGGAATTCTGGTCGCCAAATGGCGTGTTCTCCAGTCTGCCATTCAGCTCAGTGAAACTTCTGTGAACGAAGTGATCAAAGCGTGTGTAATTTTGCACAATTACACCCGCATACATGATTGCTCATCAGATGCTATTGGTGAACACATGTTGAGCAATGTGATTAGGCCTACACCACATGGCCCTCCTACGCGCCGTCCCCTTTCTGGCATAAAAGTTAGGGATGTTTTCAGCAATTATTTTGTCTCTCCTCCTGGTGCCACTCCCTGGCAAGATTATGCTGTGTCTCAGTTGTGATGTCATTTTTTGCCACTTATATTTGTAAAATACAATTTATTAGGCCATTTTAAACGGTAACGTGTGTGTTTGTTTTCCTTAATTACCAGATTTTGAGCAGACCATATGTGTATGTTGTTTAAATGATTAGTCCACAAACATCATTTTGTTTTTGGTCTTTTTTTTTTTAAACGGACAAAAAATTTTGGGCAAAACTTGCCACCATATTCTTTTTTTTTGTTTGTTTTGGGTTAAACAACAAACAAAATAAACAAACCAGACACTACCAACCAACAACAGCCATGGTTTGGCTTAACATATATGGACCTCCCCCCAAAAAACAAAAACATTACAGATCCCTGTAAGTAGGCGGGGGAGATAGCGGCAGCTCTGGGTCCTGTTCAGGGGGCCTTTGTTGGCCCAATTGTCCTTGATCCTGTGAGGATGCTGTTGGTTGCGGAGCGGAACTCTGCCCTTGTCCATATTGGGCATTTGGTTGTTGGCCATAAATAAATTCTCTCTGCAACTCCTGCTGACGCAGATATTGGGTGTAGTCATACCCCATCCCAAAATGGCCATGTTGTCCAAACCCAGGTTGGGACCAGCCTACATCACTGGGTCGGGAAAAGTGGCCATATTGGGAATGGGGGTTGTAGGCTGCCATTTGCTGCAGTGCTGGCCTTTGCAGATTTTGGGGTGGGATGGGCTGAGTTGGAGGCATACGTGGAGTAGGTGGTGCAAATCCTGATTGATCCTGCACCTGTTGAGGAAATTGAAGGCGCAAGAGGTTTGTTTGGGAAAGCTGACTTCTCTCAATGAATTCAAATACCTCATAGGGGTTATTTGGAGGGGTGCTTAAATCAATCAGGATTTGCATGCACCCTCTCACACGTAGCCTCACCTCACGGGGAAGGGGGCGAAGGTAATGTGCAAGCCTGCGAGAAAAGGCCTCCTCTCCATCATCCGTAGCTGCCCTGGACAAATAATTGAGGACGCCTGCGTCCACATCCCTCCTTGTGGCTTGCACCTCTCTCCTTCGGCGCCCTCTGGGTAAAGGCACAGCTGCCTGTGGGGAGGCCACCGGTGGGCCAGTAGGACTGCTGCTCTGGGCTTGCTCCTCGCTTCCAGGTTCATGTGCTGCTGAGGGTGGTGGTGCTGGATCTTCCACACTTGGTGCTGTGTCTTGTGATGCTGTAGCAGTTGCTCTCGGAATGATGGAGGGACAAGATGAAGAAGATGGGCCTGCCACCTCTTCATCCACACCAACCGGATCTATTACTGCTTCCGAAACCGACACGGTCTCCCTCTCTGTGAGGTTGGACTGTGTTCTGTCATTAAACAATAAAGACAACAAGAAATAAGTAAATAGGTTAATATTTTTGGACATTATTTTCTCACACATCTGTGACCTCATCTCATTAAAAATATGTCAAGAAAACATCAGATCCTCAATAGATCTTATTCCAAAAAAAAATCTTATCTACTAATCACACAATGGGATCCAAGATTTATCCCGTGAATCACCCAAACTGAGTAAACGACTACAACAATACATCATTCTGTCGCCTACCATTCAAAATCTACACAAACAGAGTGAAGACCCACCTCTTCCAACAATCACATAACCTGCAGTAAACACATATGACCACTAAAAAAAAAAAACAGCTGGACCCACGCTTACTGTATTGTCACCCATCCCTTGTTGGAGCTTGTGAGGCTTGGCGGCCAGGGTCCTTTCTCATCCTGGCCCATATTTATAAAAATTGGTTAGCCGTTTTGATTTTGCATAGGTTTACCACTACTTACATCCAAAGTGGCATGGAATAACCATAAAAACAAAACAGAATAACTTTCATTTTTGGTGAAAAAAGTGTTGTGTGGTTTATCACTTACTGCCTTAAATCCATACTGCCATCCAAAAACGAAAGACGGTCATAATAGATATATTTTCGTTTTTTTGGTGGTGCTGCTGACCCACTTCTTGCACGCATCTGACGTTCCCGCCGGTACTGGTGCCGGATGCTGCACCATCTTCTCATAACATCATCCACTGCAATGACATGGTCAAACATTTTGTTATTACCAATCCCTCATTCTGCACATTGCTTAAAACAGTTGACATTGCTAGATAAATAATAATTATTATTTGCTTAGCTAGCAACATTAATTCCATGGTGCTGGACATGTGAAAGGGGTTACATTCGGGGTTCTAGATATCCTTTACAGTAAACAAGTTTACAGTGACAGACTGGTACTGAGGGGAGAATGCCCTGTCCTTACGGAGTGACATTTGTGGATAAGTTCAAGACGATACTTCAAAAGCATTATGAAATTATCCTAAAGTACGACCTCAATTTGGACTGAATAAAAGAACATGGTCCACAACCCTCTGTACTAGTTTTGTGCTTACAAAAATAGGACCCAACGCAACATCAAGATTACGTATGTCCGTTACCACTATATCATGTTAATCATCTTTGCTTTGTGACAAAAAGATGACATAATATCATAATAAAAAGTTAAAAAGTTAAATTTTTGGTAAAAAAAGGTCAGTCAAGCCTTTTTTAAGGATACATAATGAAAAGAAAATATTGTACTTACAAAGTTGGGTCTGCTCCGCATGTGGCCTTTGTGCATAATCAGGGAATAAGATCCCACATATCGCCCGCCATGCTGCCTCTTTCCTGGCCCTGTTGGAATAATTTGCATCCTGCTGGTCCCAGATTTCTGGCCTTTCTTGGACCAGGATGAGGAGCATATCGACGTTTATGAAGGTGGACATGCTGCTTGCAACTCCATGGAGGCGAGAACCAGACTTCCGGGATGTGTGTGGCGCGTTTTCAGCTAATTAGCATGTCTGAGCTTCATGATTGAGTGTTTGTCACAATTCCTTGCACCTGGCGATGTCTGGAGATGTCTGGCGTATTTCTCGCAAGTCACACTGCTGGTCCGTGTATAATCCATATTTTTCTCGCCCCCATAGACTTTCATTGGCAAATTTTTTGCGCAATACGGTGACAAACGCAGCATGCTGCGATTTTGTATGGCCGTAGAAGACCGTATAATACGGATCAGTAAAATACGGCTGATAGGAGCTGGGCCATAGAGAATCATTGGGCCGTGTGTAGGGTTGAGCGACTTTCATTTTTTTAAGATCGAGTCGGGTTTTGCGAAACCCGACTTTGTCCAAAGTCGAGTCGAGTGAAGTCGGCCGATTATCGCGAAAAGTCGGGGATCGACCAAAACATGAAACCCAATGCAAGTCAATGGGGAAGCATAGTCGGCAGTGAGTGGAGGCCAGGAAAACACCTACAGTGCCCATTTTAATGCCAAAAACATCCATTCTTGTTTCTGAAGCTTGTCAATCTTAATTAACTTTATAATAATAATTGGGCGTTGGAAATTTGGGGTCATTTGGCAAAAGTTGTGGGGGGTAGGGCTGGTTCAAGGTTTTAGTGGGCCCAGGAAACATGGACTACATCACGGCGGTGGAGCAGTGAGACGTAAGTATTTCAACTTTGCAAGTGCTGTGATCCTGAGCAAGCAGGGAGGCCCACTCGTTCGCATTGGCACTGGCACAGGTCCCCTCAAAATACGGCGGTGTGTTTGCACGGCGGGGGCGCCTCCCACCGGCAGCGACACTTTTGCGTACTCTGAGGGGCCCTGTGCCTGTGACATCGCCAACGAGTATGCCCCCCTACCTGTTGAAGAAACCTGCACTTTCATCTGCACCTTCCTCTTTGTCCCTGTGTAAGGTGGTATAGTATGCGGGAAGGGGAACCTGACTTTCAGCAGGGTCAGATTGTGGCTGTGTAGCGTGCAAGGGGAATGTAGTGGTCTGGGTCAAAGCACCACAAGACTCATCTAGCACCGGCTGGGCAATGGGCAGGATGAGGAGGAAACACTGATATAGGCCCAAATAATAAAGTGGGTAAAATGCAGTTCAAAATTGGTAACAGGACTAACCAAGTGGCATTGCTTAGTTCAGTGGAGTAGAAAACCCAGGAGCGGCAGACACCGTTAGTAGGGCCGAACCACACTAGTAGGCCCTATGCAGTTTAATATTACAAATGAAGGCAGAAAGCCTGAAGATTAAAGGTCAGGAAAATAACACAGGACAACACCAAGGTGCGGCACACACCGTTACTAGGCCCAAACAAAGTAGTAGGCCAACTGCAGTTTAATTATTTAAAATGTAAGCCGAAAGCCTGAACATTGAAGGTCGGGACAACAAAACAGGAGAAAACCAATAGCGTCAGACACCGTTTTAAAGGCCCAACCACACATTTTAAAAACAACTACTTAACGAGAGCCTGAAGGTTGAAGCTCAGCTTTATACAGTGGAGGACAACACCAGGGAGCGGCACACACCGTTAGTAGGCCCCAAACACCAATTTTTAAAAACAACTACTTAATGAGAGCCTGAAGGTTGAAGCTCAGACACGGAAACTTGGAGGAGAACACCGAGGAGGAGGACAACACCCAGGAGGAGGAGAACACCGATGAGCGACAGAGACCGTTAGTAGGCCCCAACCACCAATTTTTAAAAACAACAACTTAATGAGAGCCTGAAGGTTGTAGCTCAGCTTTATACAGTGGAGGACAACACCCAGGAGCGACAGACACCGTTAGTAGGCCCCAACCACCAATTTTTAAAAACAACAACTTAATGAGAGCCTGACGGTTGAAGCTCAGACAAGGAAACCTGGAGGAGAACACCCAGGAGGAGGAGAACACCCAGGAGCGTCAGACACCGTTAGTAGGCTCCAACCACCAATTTTTAAAAACAACAACTTAATGAGAGCCTGAAGGTTGAAGCTCAGACAAGGAAACCTGGAGGAGAACACCCAGGAGGAGGAGAACACCCAGGAGCGTCAGACACCGTTAGTAGGCCCCAACCACCAATTTTTAAAAAAAACAACATAATGAGAGCCTGAAGGTTGAAGCTCAGACAAGGAAACCTGGAGGAGAACACCCAGGAGGAGGAGAACACCCATGAGCGACAGACACCGTTAGTAGGCCCCAACCACCAATTTTTAAAAACAACAACTTAATGAGAGCCTGAAGGTTGAAGCTCAGACAAGGAAACCTGGAGGAGAACACCCAGGAGGAGGAGAACACCCAGGAGCGTCAGACACCGTTAGTAGGCCCCAACCACCAATTTTTAAAAACAACAACTTAATGAGAGCCTGAAGGTTGAAGCTCAGACAAGGAAACCTGGAGGAGAACACCCAGGAGGAGGAGAACACCCAGGAGCGTCAGACACCGTTAGTAGGCCCCAAACACCAATTTTTAAAAACAATAACTTAATGAGAGCCTGAAGGTTGAAGCTCAGACAAGGATACCTGGAGGAGAACACCCAGGAGGAGGAGAACACCCATGAGCGACAGACACCGTTATTAGGCCCCAACCACCAATTTTTAAAAACAACAACTTAATGAGAGCATGAAGGCTGAAGTTCAGACAAGGAAACCTGGAGGAGAACACCCAGGAGGAGGAGAACACCCAGGAGGAGGAGAACACCCAGGAGCATCAGACACCGTTAGTAGGCCCCAACCACCAATTTTTAAAAACAACAACTTAATGAGAGCCTGAAGGTTGAAGCTCAGACAAGGAAACCTGGGGGAGAACACCCAGGAGGAGAACATCCAGGAGGAGGAGAACACCCAAGAGCGTCAGACACCGTTAGTAGGCCCCAACCACCAATTTTTAAAAACAACAACTTAATGAGAGCCTGAAGGTTGAAGCTCAGACAAGGAAACCTGGAGGAGAACACCCAGGAGGAGGAAAACACCCATGAGCGACAGACACCGTTAGTAGGCCCCAACCACCAATTTTTAAAAACAACAACTTAATGAGAGCCTGAAGGTTGAAGCTCAGACAAGGAAACCTGGAGGAGAACACCCAGGAGGAGGAGAACACCCAGAAGGAGGAGGACACCCAGGAGCGTCAGACACCGTTAGTAATAATAATAATAATAATAATAATTTTTATTTATATAGCGCCAACATATTCCGCAGCGCTTTACAACTTATAGAGGGGACTTGTACAGACAATAGACATTACAGCATAACAGAAATCACAGTTCAAAACAGATACCAGGAGGAATGAGGGCCCTGCTCGCAAGCTTACAAACTATGAGGAAAAGGGGAGACACGAGAGGTAGATGGTAACAATTGCTTTAGTTATTTGGACCAGCCATAGTGTAAGGCCCGGGTGTTCATGTAAAGCTGCATGAACCAGTTAACAGCCTAAGTATGTAGCAGTACAGACACAGAGGGCTATTAACTGCATAAAGTGTATGAGAACACGATGCAAGGAACCTGATTATGTGTTTTGGTTTTTTTCTATTTTTAATAGGCCACACAGGGATAGTTAGGTTAATGCGTTGAGGCGGTAGGCCAGTCTGAACAAATGCGTTTTTAGGGCACGCTTAAAACTGTGGGGATTGGGGATTAATCGTATTAACCTAGGTAGTGCATTCCAAAGAATCGGCGCAGCACGTGTAAAGTCTTGGAGACGGGAGTGGGAGGTTCTGATTATTGAGGATGCTAACCTGAGGTCATTAGCGGAGCGGAGGGCACGGGTAGGGTGGTAGACTGAGACCAGAGAGGAGATGTAGGGTGGTGCTGAGCCATGGAGTGCTTTGTGGATGAGGGTAGTAGTTTTGTACTGGATTCTGGAGCGGATGGGTAGCCAGTGTAATGACTGGCACAAGGTAGAGGCATCGGTGTAACGGTTGGTGAGGAATATGATCCTGGCAGCAGCATTCAGGACAGATTGGAGCAGGGAGAGTTTGGTAAGAGGGAGGCCGATTAGTAGAGAGTTACAATAGTCAAGACGGGAATGAATAAGAGAAACAGTAAGAGTTTTTGCAGAGTCGAAAGTAAGAAAAGGGCGAATTCTAGAAATGTTTTTGAGATGCAGATAAGAAGAGCGAGCCAGTGATCGGATGTGGGGGGTGAATGAAAGCTCGGAATCAAGGATGACCCCAAGGCAGCGGGCATGTTGCTTTGGAGTAATGATTGAACCGCACACGGAGATGGCAATGTCAGGCAAAGGTAGGTTAGTAGAGGGAGAGAACACGAGGAGTTCAGTTTTTGACAGGTTCAGTTTCAGATAGAGGGAGGACATGATGTTAGAGACAGCGGTAAGACAATCACTGGTGTTTTCTAAGAAGGTCGGAGTGAAAGCAGGAGAAGAGGTGTATAATTGGGTGTCATCAGCATAGAGATGGTACTGGAACCCAAATCTACTGATTGTTTGTCCAATAGGGGCAGTATACAAAGAGAAGAGGAGGGGGCCTAGGACTGATCCTTGAGGAACCCCAACAGTAAGGGGAAGGTGAGAGGAGGAGGAACCAGCAAAACATACAGTGAAGGATCGGTCAGAGAGATAGGAGGAGAACCAAGAGAGAACGGTGTCCTTGATGCCAATGGAGCGGAGCATAGTGAGGAGGAGCTGATGATCCACAGTGTCGAATGCTGCGGAAAGATCCAATAGAATTAGCATGGAGTAGTGACCATTAGATTTAGCTGTTAGTAGGTCATTAGAGACTTTAGTGAGGGCAGTTTCAGTAGAGTGTAAAGAGCGGAAGCCAGATTGAAGAGGGTCGAGAAGAGAGTTATCTGAGAGATAGCGGGTAAGACGGGAGTGGACCAGGCGTTCCAGGAGTTTAGAGATGAAGGGAAGATTAGAGACAGGTCTATAATTAGCGGCACAGTTTTGGTCGAGGGAGGGTTTTTTAAGTAATGGATGTATGATGGCATGCTTAAATGAGGAGGGAAAAATACCGGAAGTGAGGGAAAGGTTGAATATTTTTGTTAGGCGAGAGGTGACAGCCGGGGAAAGGGACTGGAGGAAATGTGACGGAATGGGGTCACTGGTGCAAGTGGTCGGGCGAGAAGATGCAAGGAGCCTGCTTACTTCTTCTTCCGTAACTGGTTCAAAGTCAGAGAGTGAACTAGATGCAGTGAAGGAGGGAGGACAGTGCCTGGTATGAAGAGATTGGGAGATGATTTCCTGTCGAATGTGGTCAATTTTTTCTTTGAAGTAATTGGCCAGATCGTCAGCGCGGAGATCTGTGGTTGGGGCCTGCTCTCTTGGGTTGAGTAGGGACAGGAAGGTGTCGAAGAGACGTTTAGGGTTATTGGACAGTGAGGTGATGAGGGTGTTGAAATAGGTTTGTTTGGAGAGGTGAAGGGCAGAGTTGTATGTTTTTAGCATGAACTTATAATGGGTGAAATCTTCGGGTAGATTAGATTTTCTCCACAGACGTTCGGCGCACCTGGAGCATCGCTGCAGGAAGCGTGTTTGCAGCGTGTGCCACGGTTGTCGCCGTCTGTGTCGAGTTGCTCTATGTATAGGAGGAGCAGCTTCATCCAGGGCACTTTGCAGGGTTTCATTGTAATGTTTCAGAGCAGAATCAGGACATGAGATGGAGGAGATTGGGGCCAATGAGGAATGCAAGTTCTTCATAAGTTTCTGGGTGTTAATGGCCTGTATGTTTCTATAAGTGTGGAAAGTAGGGGTGACCTGAGCGGGATGGCAGTTCTTGATAGAGAATGAAAGAAGGTTGTGGTCAGAGAGCGGGAGAGGGGTGTTTGTGAAATCATCCACTGAGCAGAGTCGGGAGAAGACCAAGTCAAGGGAGTTTCCATCTTCATGCGTTGGAGAGTTAGTATGCTGCGAGAGGCCGAAAGAGGAGGTTAGAGATAAAAGGTGAGAAGCAGACGAGGAAAGGGGAGAAGCAATGGGGATGTTGAAATCACCCATGATAAGGGTGATAAAATTGGTGGTTAGTAGGCCCCAACCACCAATTTTTAAAAACAACAACTTAATGAGAGCCTGAAGGTTGAAGCTCAGACAAGGAAACCTGGAGGAGAACACCCAGGAGGAGGATAACACCCATGAGCGTCAGACACCGTTAGTAGGCCCCAACCACCAATTTTTAAAAACAACAACTTAATGAGAGCCTGAAGGTTGAAGCTCAGACAAGGAAACCTGGAGGAGAACACCCAGGAGGAGGAGAACACCCAGGAGCGTCAGACACCGTTAGTAGGCCCCAAACACCAATTTTTAAAAACAATAACTTAATGAGAGCCTGAAGGTTGAAGCTCAGACAAGGAAACCTGGAGGAGAACACCCAGGAGGAGGAGAACACCCATGAGCGACAGACACCGTTATTAGGCCCCAACCACCAATTTTTAAAAACAACAACTTAATGAGAGCATGAAGGCTGAAGTTCAGACAAGGAAACCTGGAGGAGAACACCCAGGAGGAGGAGAACACCCAGGAGGAGGAGAACACCCAGGAGCATCAGACACCGTTAGTAGGCCCCAACCACCAATTTTTAAAAACAACAACTTAATGAGAGCCTGAAGGTTGAAGCTCAGACAAGGAAACCTGGGGGAGAACACCCAGGAGGAGGAGAACATCCAGGAGGAGGAGAACACCCAGGAGCGTCAGACACCGTTAGTAGGCCCCAACCACCAATTTTTAAAAACAACAACTTAATGAGAGCCTGAAGGTTGAAGCTCAGACAAGGAAACCTGGAGGAGAACACCCAGGAGGAGGAAAACACCCATGAGCGACAGACACCGTTAGTAGGCCCCAACCACCAATTTTTAAAAACAACAACTTAATGAGAGCCTGAAGGTTGAAGCTCAGACAAGGAAACCTGGAGGAGAACACCCAGGAGGAGGAGAACACCCAGAAGGAGGAGGACACCCAGGAGCGTCAGACACCGTTAGTAATAATAATAATAATAATAATTTTTATTTATATAGCGCCAACATATTCCGCAGCGCTTTACAACTTATAGAGGGGACTTGTACAGACAATAGACATTACAGCATAACAGAAATCACAGTTCAAAACAGATACCAGGAGGAATGAGGGCCCTGCTCGCAAGCTTACAAACTATGAGGAAAAGGGGAGACACGAGAGGTAGATGGTAACAATTGCTTTAGTTATTTGGACCAGCCATAGTGTAAGGCCCGGGTGTTCATGTAAAGCTGCATGAACCAGTTAACAGCCTAAGTATGTAGCAGTACAGACACAGAGGGCTATTAACTGCATAAAGCGTATGAGAAAACGATGCAAGGAACCTGATTATGTGTTTTGTTTTTTTTCTATTTTTAATAGGCCACACAGGGATAGTTAGGTTAATGCGTTGAGGCGGTAGGCCAGTCTGAACAAATGCGTTGTTAGGGCACGCTTAAAACTGTGGGGATTGGGGATTAATCGTATTAACCTAGGTAGTGCATTCCAAAGAATCGGCGCAGCACGTGTAAAGTCTTGGAGACGGGAGTGGGAGGTTCTGATTATTGAGGATGCTAACCTGAGGTCATTAGCGGAGCGGAGGGCACGGGTAGGGTGGTAGACTGAGACCAGAGAGGAGATGTAGGGTGGTGCTGAGCCATGGAGTGCTTTGTGGATGAGGGTAGTAGTTTTGTACTGGATTCTGGAGCGGATGGGTAGCCAGTGTAATGACTGGCACAAGGTAGAGGCATCGGTGTAACGGTTGGTGAGGAATATGATCCTGGCAGCAGCATTCAGGACAGATTGGAGCAGGGAGAGTTTGGTAAGAGGGAGGCCGATTAGTAGAGAGTTACAATAGTCAAGACGGGAATGAATAAGAGAAACAGTAAGAGTTTTTGCAGAGTCGAAAGTAAGAAAAGGGCGAATTCTAGAAATGTTTTTGAGATGCAGATAAGAAGAGCGAGCCAGTGATCGGATGTGGGGGGTGAATGAAAGCTCGGAATCAAGGATGACCCCAAGGCAGCGGGCATGTTGCTTTGGAGTAATGATTGAACCGCACACGGAGATGGCAATGTCAGGCAAAGGTAGGTTAGTAGAGGGAGAGAACACGAGGAGTTCAGTTTTTGACAGGTTCAGTTTCAGATAGAGGGAGGACATGATGTTAGAGACAGCAGTAAGACAATCACTGGTGTTTTCTAAGAAGGTCGGAGTGAAAGCAGGAGAAGAGGTGTATAATTGGGTGTCATCAGCATAGAGATGGTACTGGAACCCAAATCTACTGATTGTTTGTCCAATAAGGGCAGTATACAAAGAGAAGAGGAGGGGGCCTAGGACTGATCCTTGAGGAACCCCAACAGTAAGGGGAAGGTGAGAGGAGGAGGAACCAGCAAAACATACAGTGAAGGATCGGTCAGAGAGATAGGAGGAGAACCAAGAGAGAACGGTGTCCTTGATGCCAATGGAGCGGAGCATAGTGAGGAGGAGCTGATGATCCACAGTGTCGAATGCTGCGGAAAGATCCAATAGAATTAGCATGGAGTAGTGACCATTAGATTTAGCTGTTAGTAGGTCATTAGAGACTTTAGTGAGGGCAGTTTCAGTAGAGTGTAAAGAGCGGAAGCCAGATTGAAGAGGGTCGAGAAGAGAGTTATCTGAGAGATAGCGGGTAAGACGGGAGTGGACCAGGCGTTCCAGGAGTTTAGAGATGAAGGGAAGATTAGAGACAGGTCTATAATTAGCGGCACAGTTTTGGTCGAGGGAGGGTTTTTTAAGTAATGGATGTATGATGGCATGCTTAAATGAGGAGGGAAAAATACCGGAAGTGAGGGAAAGGTTGAATATTTTTGTTAGGCGAGAGGTGACAGCCGGGGAAAGGGACTGGAGGAGATGTGACGGAATGGGGTCACTGGTGCAAGTGGTCGGGCGAGAAGATGCAAGGAGCCTGCTTACTTCTTCTTCCGTAACTGGTTCAAAGTCAGAGAGTGAACTAGATGCAGTGAAGGAGGGAGGACAGTGCCTGGTATGAAGAGATTGGGAGATGATTTCCTGTCGAATGTGGTCAATTTTTTCTTTGAAGTAATTGGCCAGATCGTCAGCGCGGAGATCTGTGGTTGGGGCCTGCTCTCTTGGGTTGAGTAGGGACAGGAAAGTGTCGAAGAGACGTTTAGGGTTATTGGACAGTGAGGTGATGAGGGTGTTGAAATAGGTTTGTTTGGAGAGGTGAAGGGCAGAGTTGTATGTTTTTAGCATGAACTTATAATGGATGAAATCTTCGGGTAGATTAGATTTTCTCCACAGACGTTCGGCGCACCTGGAGCATCGCTGCAGGAAGCGTGTTTGCAGCGTGTGCCACGGTTGTCGCCGTCTGTGTCGAGTTGCTCTCTGTATAGGAGGAGCAGCTTCATCCAGGGCACTTTGCAGGGTTTCATTGTAATGTTTCAGAGCAGAATCAGGACATGAGATGGAGGAGATTGGGGCCAATGAGGAATGCA
This sequence comes from Ranitomeya variabilis, assembly GCF_051348905.1. Lineage (NCBI taxonomy): Eukaryota > Metazoa > Chordata > Amphibia > Anura > Dendrobatidae > Ranitomeya > Ranitomeya variabilis. Next base: position 69,842,809 of record NC_135233.1, read on the forward strand.
AGTTCTTCATAAGTTTCTGGGTGTTAATGGCCTGTATGTTTCTATAAGTGTGGAAAGTGGGGGTGACCTGAGCGGGATGGCAGTTCTTGATAGAGAATGAAAGAAGGTTGTGGTCAGAGAGCGGGAGAGGGGTGTTTGTGAAATCATCCACTGAGCAGAGTCGGGAGAAGACCAAGTCAAGGGAGTTTCCATCTTCATGCGTTGGAGAGTTAGTATGCTGCGAGAGGCCGAAAGAGGAGGTTAGAGATAAAAGGTGAGAAGCAGACGAGGAAAGGGGAGAAGCAATGGGGATGTTGAAATCACCCATGATTAGGGTGATAAAATTGGTGGTTAGTAGGCCCCAACCACCAATTTTTAAAAACAACAACTTAATAAGAGCCTGAAGGTTGAAGCTCAGACAAGGAAACCTGGAGGAGAACACCCAGGAGGAGGGAAACACCCATGAGCGACAGACACCGTTAGTAGGCCCCAACCACCAATTTTTAAAAACAACAACTTAATGAGAGCCTGAAGGTTGAAGCTCAGACAAGGAAACCTGGAGGAGAACACCCAGGAGGAGGAGAACACCCAGGAGGAGGAGAACACCCAGGAGCGTCAGACACCGTTAGTAGGCCCCAACCACCAATTTTTAAAAACAACAACTTAATGAGAGCCTGAAGGTTGAAGCTCAGCTTTATACAGTGGAGGACAACACCCAGGAGCGACACACACCGTTAGTAGGCCCCAACCACCAATTTTTAAAAACAACAACTTAATGAGAGCCTGAAGGTTGAAGCTCAGACAAGGAAACCTGGAGGAGAACACCCAGGAGGAGGAGAACACCCATGAGCGACAGACACCGTTATTAGGCCCCAACCACCAATTTTTAAAAACAACAACTTAATGAGAGCATGAAGGTTGAAGCTCAGACAAGGAAACCTGGAGGAGAACACCCAGGAGAAGAACACCCAGGAGGAGGAGAACACCCAGGAGCGTCAGACACCGTTAGTAGGCCCCAACCACCAATTTTTTAAAACAACAACTTAATGAGAGCCTGAAGGTTGAAGCTCAGACAAGGAAACCTGGAAGAGAACACCCAGGAGGAGGAAAACACCCATGAGCGACAGACACCGTTAGTAGGCCCCAACCACCAATTTTTTAAAACAACAACTTAATGAGAGCCTGAAGGTTGAAGCTCAGACAAGGAAACCTGGAGGAGAACACCCAGGAGGAGGGAAACACCCATGAGCGACAGACACCGTTAGTAGGCCCCAACCACCAATTTTTAAAAACAACAACTTAATGAGAGCCTGAAGGTTGAAGCTCAGACAAGGAAACCTGGAGGAGAACACCCAGGAGGAGGAGAACACCCAGGAGGAGGAGAACACCCAGGAGCGTCAGACACCGTTAGTAGGCCCCAACCACCAATTTTTTAAAACAACAACTTAATGAGAGGCTGAAGGTTGAAGCTCAGACAAGGAAACCTGGAGGAGAACACCCAGGAGGAGGAAAACACCCATGAGCGACATACACCGTTAGTAGGCCCCAACCACCAATTTTTAAAAACAACAACTTAATGAGAGCCTGAAGGTTGAAGCTCAGACAAGGAAACCTGGAGGAGAACACCCAGGAGGAGGAGAACACCAAGGAGCGTCAGACACCGTTAGTAGGCCCCAACCACCAATTTTTAAAAACAACAACTTAATTAGAGCCTGAGGGTTGAAGCTCAGACAAGGAAACCTGGAGGAGAACACCCAGGAGGAGGAGAACACCCATGAGCGACAGACACCGTTAGTAGGCCCCAACCACCAATTTTTAAAAACAACAACTTAATGAGAGCCTGAAGGTTGAAGCTCAGACAAGGAAACCTGGAGGAGAACACCCAGGAGGAGGAGAACATCCAGGAGGAGGAGAACACCCAGGAGCGTCAGACACCGTTAGTAGGCCCCAACCACCAATTTTTAAAAACAACTTAATGAGAGCCTGAAGGTTGAAGCTCAGACAAGGAAACCTGGAGGAGAACACCCAGGAGGAGGAAAACACCCATGAGCGACAGACACCGTTAGTAGGCCCCAACCACCAATTTTTAAAAACAACTTAATGAGAGCCTGAAGGTTGAAGCTCAGACAAGGAAACCTGGAGGAGAACACCCAGGAGGAGGGAAACACCCATGAGCGACAGACACCGTTAGTAGGCCCCAACCACCAATTTTTAAAAACAACAACTTAATGAGAGCCTGAAGGTTGAAGCTCAGACAAGGAAACCTGGAGGAGAACACCCAGGAGGAGGAGAACACCCAGGAGCGTCAGACACCGTTAGTAGGCCCCAACCACCAATTTTTAAAAACAACAACTTAATGAGAGCCTGAAGGTTGAAGCTCAGACAAGGAAACCTGGAGGAGAACACCCAGGAGGAGGAGAACACCCAGGAGGAGGAGAACACCCAGGAGCGTCAGACACCGTTAGTTGGCCCCAACCACCAATTTTTAAAAACAACAACTTAATGAGAGCCTGAAGGTTGAAGCTCAGCTTTATACAGTGGAGGATAACACCCAGGAGCGACACACACCGTTAGTAGGCCCCAACCACCAATTTTTAAAAACAACTTAATGAGAGCCTGAAGGTTGAAGCTCAGACAAGGAAACCTGGAGGAGAACACGCAGGAGGAGGAGAACACCCATGAGCGACAGACACCGTTATTAGGCCCCAACCACCAATTTTTAAAAACAACAACTTAATGAGAGCATGAAGGTTGAAGCTCAGACAAGGAAACCTGGAGGAGAACACCCAGGAGAAGAACACCCAGGAGGAGGAGAACACCCAGGAGCGTCAGACACCATTAGTAGGCCCCAATCACCAATTTTTTAAAACAACAACTTAATGAGAGCCTGAAGGTTGAAGCTCAGACAAGGAAACCTGGAGGAGAACACCCAGGAGGAGGAAAACACCCATGAGCGACAAACACCGTTAGTAGATCCCAACCACCAATTTTTTAAAACAACAACTTAATGAGAGCCTGAAGGTTGAAGCTCAGACAAGGAAACCTGGAGGAGAACACGCAGGAGGAGGAGAACACCCATGAGCGACAGACACCGTTATTAGGCCCCAACCACCAATTTTTAAAAACAACAACTTAATGAGAGCATGAAGGTTGAAGCTCAGACAAGGAAACCTGGAGGAGAACACCCAGGAGAAGAACACCCAGGAGGAGGAGAACACCCAGGAGCGTCAGACACCATTAGTAGGCCCCAATCACCAATTTTTTAAAACAACAACTTAATGAGAGCCTGAAGGTTGAAGCTCAGACAAGGAAACCTGGAGGAGAACACCCAGGAGGAGGAAAACACCCATGAGCGACAAACACCGTTAGTAGATCCCAACCACCAATTTTTTAAAACAACAACTTAATGAGAGCCTGAAGGTTGAAGCTCAGACAAGGAAACCTGGAGGAGAACACCCAGGAGGAGGAGAACACCCAGGAGGAGGAGAACACCCAGAAGCGTCAGACACCGTTAGTAGGCCCCAACCACCAATTTTTAAAAACAACAACTTAATGAGAGCCTGAAGGTTGAAGCTCAGACAAGGAAACCTGGAGGAGAACACCAAGGAGGAGGAGAACACCAATGAGCAACAGACACCGTTAGTAGGCCCCAACCACAAATTTTTAAAAGCAACAACTTAATGAGAGCCTGAAGGTTGAAGCTCAGACAAGGAAACCTGGAGGAGAACATCCAGGAGGAGGAGAACACCCAGGAGCGTCAGACACTGTTAGTAGGCCCCAACCACCAATTTTTAAAAAAACAACATAATGAGAGCCTGAAGGTTGAAGCTCAGACAAGGAAACCTGGAGGAGAACACCCAGGAGGAGGAGAACACCCATGAACGACAGACACCGTTAGTAGGCCCCAACCACCAATTTTTAAAAACAACAACTTAATGAGAGCCTGAAGGTTGAAGCTCAGACAAGGAAACCTGGAGGAGAACACCAAGGAGGAGGAGAACACCAATGAGCAACAGACACCGTTAGTAGGCCCCAACCACCAATTTTTAAAAACAACAACTTAATGAGAGCCTGAAGGTTGAAGCTCAGACAAGGAAACCTGGAGGAGAACACCAAGGAGGAGGAGAACACCAATGAGCAACAGAGACCGTTAGTAGGCCCCAACCACCAATTTTTAAAAACAACAACTTAATGAGAGCCTGAAGGTTGAAGCTCAGACAAGGAAACCTGGAGGAGAACACCCAGGAGGAGGAGAACACCCAGGAGCGTTAGACACCGTTAGTAGGCCCCAACCACCAATTTTTAAAAACAACAACTTAATGAGAGCCTGAAGGTTGAAGCTCAGACAAGGAAGCCTGGAGGAGAACACCCAGGAGGAGGAGAACACCCATGAGCGACAGACACCAATAGTAGGCCCCAACCACCAATTTTTAAATACAACAACTTAATGAGAGCCTGAAGGTTGAAGCTCAGACAAGGAAACCTGGAGGAGAACACCCAGGAGGAGGAGAACACCCATGAGCGACAGACACCGTTAGTAGGCCCCAACCACCCATTTTTAAAAACAACAACTTAATGAGAGCCTGAAGGTTGAAGCTCAGACAAGGAAACCTGGAGGAGAACACCCAGGAGGAGGAGAACACCCAGGAGGAGGAGAACACCCAGGAGCGTCAGACACCGTTAGTAGGCCCCAACCACCAATTTTTAAAAACAACAACTTAATGAGAGCCTGAAGGTTGAAGCTCAGACAAGGAAACCTGGAGGAGAACACCCAGGAGGAGGAGAACACCCATGAGCGACAGACACCGTTAGTAGGCCCCAACCACCAATTTTTAAAAACAACAACTTAATGAGAGCCTAAAGGTTGAAGCTCAGACAAGGAAACCTGGAGGAGAACACCCAGGAGGAGGAGAACACCCAGGAGCGTCAGACACCGTTAGTAGGCCCCAACCACCAATTTTTAAAAACAACAACTTAATGAGAGCCTGAAGGTTGAAGCTCAGACAAGGAAACCTGGAGGAGAACACCCAGGAGGAGGAGAACACCCAGGAGGAGGAGAACACCCAGGAGCGTCAGACACCGTTAGTAGGCCCCAACCACCAATTTTTAAAAACAACAACTTAATGAGAGCCTGAAGGTTGAAGCTCAGCTTTATACAGTGGAGGACAACACCCAGGAGCGACACACACCGTTAGTAGGCCCCAACCACCAATTTTTAAAAACAACAACTTAATGAGAGCCTGAAGGTTGAAGCTCAGACAAGGAAACCTGGAGGAGAACACCCAGGAGGAGGAGAACACCCAGGAGGAGGAGAACACCCAGGAGCGTCAGACACCATTAGTAGGTCCCAACCACCAATTTTTAAAAACAACAACTTAATGAGAGCCTGAAGGTTGAAGCTCAGACAAGGAAACCTGGAGGAGAACACCCAGGAGGAGGAGAACACCCATGAGCGACAGACACCGTTATTAGGCCCCAACCACCAATTTTTAAAAACAACAACTTAATGAGAGCATGAAGGTTGAAGCTCAGACAAGGAAACCTGGAGGAGAACACCCAGGAGAAGAACACCCAGGAGGAGGAGAACACCCAGGAGCGTCAGACACCGTTAGTAGGCCCCAACCACCAATTTTTTAAAACAACAACTTAATGAGAGCCTGAAGGTTGAAGCTCAGACAAGGAAACCTGGAAGAGAACACCCAGGAGGAGGAAAACACCCATGAGCGACAGACACCGTTAGTAGGCCCCAACCACCAATTTTTTAAAACAACAACTTAATGAGAGCCTGAAGGTTGAAGCTCAGACAAGGAAACCTGGAGGAGAACACCCAGGAGGAGGAGAACACCCAGGAGGAGGAGAACACCCAGGAGCGTCAGACACCGTTAGTAGGCCCCAACCACCAATTTTTAAAAACAACAACTTAATGAGAGCCTGAAGGTTGAAGCTCAGACAAGGAAACCTGGAGGAGAACACCCAGGAGGAGGAGAACACCCAGGAGGAGGAGAACACCCAGGAGCGTCAGACACCGTTAGTTGGCCCCAACCACCAATTTTTAAAAACAACAACTTAATGAGAGCCTGAAGGTTGAAGCTCAGCTTTATACAGTGGAGGATAACACCCAGGAGCGACACACACCGTTAGTAGGCCCCAACCACCAATTTTTAAAAACAACAACTTAATGAGAGCCTGAAGGTTGAAGCTCAGACAAGGAAACCTGGAGGAGAACACCCAGGAGGAGGAGAACACCCAGGAGGAGGAGAACACCCAGGAGCGTCAGACACCGTTAGTAGGCCCCAACCACCAATTTTTTAAAACAACAACTTAATGAGAGGCTGAAGGTTGAAGCTCAGACAAGGAAACCTGGAGGAGAACACCCAGGAGGAGGAAAACACCCATGAGCGACATACACCGTTAGTAGGCCCCAACCACCAATTTTTAAAAACAACAACTTAATGAGAGCCTGAAGGTTGAAGCTCAGACAAGGAAACCTGGAGGAGAAAACCCAGGAGGAGGAGAACACCCAGGAGGAGGAGAACACCCAGGAGCGTCAGACACCGTTAGTAGGCCCCAACCACCAATTTTTGAAAACAACAACTTAATGAGAGCCTGAAGGTTGAAGCTCAGACAAGGAAACCTGGAGGAGAACACCCAGGAGGAGGAGAACACCCAGGAGCGTCAGACACCGTTAGTAGGTCCCAACCACCAATTTTTAAAAACAACAACTTAATGAGAGCCTGAAGGTTGAAGCTCAGACAAGGAAACCTGGAGGAGAACACCCAGGAGGAGGAGAACACCCATGAGCGACAGACACCGTTATTAGGCCCCAACCACCAATTTTTAAAAACAACAACTTAATGAGAGCATGAAGGTTGAAGCTCAGACAAGGAAACCTGGAGGAGAACACCCAGGAGAAGAACACCCAGGAGGAGGAGAACACCCAGGAGCGTCAGACACCGTTAGTAGGCCCCAACCACCAATTTTTTAAAACAACAACTTAATGAGAGCCTGAAGGTTGAAGCTCAGACAAGGAAACCTGGAAGAGAACACCCAGGAGGAGGAAAACACCCATGAGCGACAGACACCGTTAGTAGGCCCCAACCACCAATTTTTTAAAACAACAACTTAATGAGAGCCTGAAGGTTGAAGCTCAGACAAGGAAACCTGGAGGAGAACACCCAGGAGGAGGGAAACACCCATGAGCGACAGACACCGTTAGTAGGCCCCAACCACCAATTTTTAAAAACAACAACTTAATGAGAGCCTGAAGGTTGAAGCTCAGACAAGGAAACCTGGAGGAGAACACCCAGGAGGAGGAGAACACCCAGGAGGAGGAGAACACCCAGGAGCGTCAGACACCGTTAGTAGGCCCCAACCACCAATTTTTAAAAACAACAACTTAATGAGAGCCTGAAGGTTGAAGCTCAGACAAGGAAACCTGGAGGAGAACACCCAGGAGGAGGAGAACACCCAGGAGGAGGAGAACACCCAGGAGCGTCAGACACCGTTAGTTGGCCCCAACCACCAATTTTTAAAAACAACAACTTAATGAGAGCCTGAAGGTTGAAGCTCAGCTTTATACAGTGGAGGATAACACCCAGGAGCGACACACACCGTTAGTAGGCCCCAACCACCAATTTTTAAAAACAACAACTTAATGAGAGCCTGAAGGTTGAAGCTCAGACAAGGAAACCTGGAGGAGAACACGCAGGAGGAGGAGAACACCCATGAGCGACAGACACCGTTATTAGGCCCCAACCACCAATTTTTAAAAACAACAACTTAATGAGAGCATGAAGGTTGAAGCTCAGACAAGGAAACCTGGAGGAGAACACCCAGGAGAAGAACACCCAGGAGGAGGAGAACACCCAGGAGCGTCAGACACCGTTAGTAGGCCCCAACCACCAATTTTTTAAAACAACAACTTAATGAGAGCCTGAAGGTTGAAGCTCAGACAAGGAAACCTGGAGGAGAACACCCAGGAGGAGGAAAACACCCATGAGCGACAGACACCGTTAGTAGACCCCAACCACCTATTTTTTAAAACAACAACTTAATGAGAGCCTGAAGGTTGAAGCTCAGACAAGGAAACCTGGAGGAGAACACCCAGGAGGAGGAGAACACCCAGGAGGAGGAGAACACCCAGGAGCGTCAGACACCGTTAGTAGGCCCCAACCACCAATTTTTAAAAACAACAACTTAATGAGAGCCTGAAGGTTGAAGCTCAGACAAGGAAACCTGGAGGAGAACACCAAGGAGGAGGAGAACACCAATGAGCAACAGACACCGTTAGTAGGCCCCAACCACCAATTTTTAAAAGCAACAACTTAATGAGAGCCTGAAGGTTGAAGCTCAGACAAGGAAACCTGGAGGAGAACATCCAGGAGGAGGAGAACACCCAGGAGCGTCAGACACCGTTAGTAGGCCCCAACCACCAATTTTTAAAAAAACAACATAATGAGAGTCTGAAGGTTGAAGCTCAGACAAGGAAACCTGGAGGAGAACACCCAGGAGGAGGAGAACACCCATGAACGACAGACACCGTTAGTAGGCCCCAACCACCAATTTTTAAAAACAACAACTTAATGAGAGCCTGAAGGTTGAAGCTCAGACAAGGAAACCTGGAGGAGAACACCCAGGAGGAGGAGAACACCCAGGAGGAGGAGAACACCCAGGAGCGTCAGACACCGTTAGTAGGCCCCAACCACCAATTTTTTAAAACAACAACTTAATGAGAGGCTGAAGGTTGAAGCTCAGACAAGGAAACCTGGAGGAGAACACCCAGGAGGAGGAAAACACCCATGAGCGACATACACCGTTAGTAGGCCCCAACCACCAATTTTTAAAAACAACAACTTAATGAGAGCCTGAAGGTTGAAGCTCAGACAAGGAAACCTGGAGGAGAACACCCAGGAGGAGGAGAACACCCATGAGCGACAGACACCGTTAGTAGGCCCCAACCACCAATTTTTAAAAACAACAACTTAATGAGAGCCTGAAGGTTGAAGCTCAGACAAGGAAACCTGGAGGAGAACACCCAGGAGGAGGAGAACACCCATGAGCGACAGACACCGTTAGTAGGCCCCAACCACCAATTTTTAAAAACAACAACTTAATGAGAGCCTGAAGGTTAAAGCTCAGACAAGGAAACCTGGAGGAGAACACACAGGAGGAGGAGAACACCCATGAGCGACAGACACCGTTAGTAGGCCCCAACCACCGATTTTTAAAAACAAAACAACTTAATGAGAGCCTGAAGGTTGAAGCTCAGACAAGGAAACCTGGAGGAGAACACCCAGGAGGAGGAGAACACCCAGGAGGAGGAGAACACCCAGGAGCGTCAGACACCGTTAGTAGGCCCCAACCACCAATTTTTAAAAACAACAACTTAATGAGAGCCTGAAGGTTGAAGCTCAGACAAGGAAACCTGGAGGAGAACACCCAGGAGGAGGAGAACACCCATGAGCGACAGACACCGTTAGTAGGCCCCAACCACCAATTTTTAAAAACAACTTAATGAGAGCCTGAAGGTTGAAGCTCAGACAAGGAAACCTGGAGGAGAACACCCAGGAGGAGGAAAACACCCATGAGCGACATACACCGTTAGTAGGCCCCAACCACCAATTTTTAAAAACAACAACTTAATGAGAGCCTGAAGGTTGAAGCTCAGACAAGGAAACCTGGAGGAGAACACCCAGGAGGAGGAGAACACCCAGGAGGAGGAGAACACCCAGGAGCGTCAGACTCCGTTAGTAGGCCCCAACCACCAATTTTTAAAAACAACAAATTAATGAGAGCCTGAAGGCTGAAGCTCAGACAAGGAAACCTGGAGGAGAACACCCAGGAGGAGGAGAACACCCAGGAGCGTTAGACACCGTTAGTAGGCCCCAACCACCAATTTTTAAAAACAACAACTTAATGAGAGCCTGAAGGTTAAAGCTCAGACAAGGAAACCTGGAGGAGAACACACAGGAGGAGGAGAACACCCATGAGCGACAGACACCGTTAGTAGGCCCCAACCACCGATTTTTAAAAACAAAACAACTTAATGAGAGCCTGAAGGTTGAAGCTCAGACAAGGAAACCTGGAGGAGAACACCCAGGAGGAGGAGAACACCCAGGAGGAGGAGAACACCCAGGAGCGTCAGACACCGTTAGTAGGCCGCAACCACCAATTTTTAAAAACAACAACTTAATGAGAGCCTGAAGGTTGAAGCTCAGACAAGGAAACCTGGAGGAGAACACCCAGGAGGAGGAGAACACCCATGAGCGACAGACACCGTTAGTAGGCCCCAACCACCAATTTTTAAAAACAACAACTTAATGAGAGCCTGAAGGTTGAAGCTCAGACAAGGAAACCTGGAGGAGAACACCCAGGAGGAGGAGAACACCCATGAGCGACAGACACCGTTAGTAGGCCCCAACCACCAATTTTTAAATACAACAACTTAATGAGAGCCTGAAGGTTGAAGCTCAGACAAGGAAACCTGGAGGAGAACACCCAGGAGGAGGAGAACACCCAGGAGGAGGAGAACACCCAGGAGCGTCAGACACCGTTAGTAGGCCCCAACCACCAATTTTTAAAAACAACAACTTAATGAGAGCCTGAAGGTTGAAGCTCAGACAAGGAAACCTGGAGGAGAAAACCCAGGAGGAGGAGAACACCCATGAGCGACAGACACCGTTAGTAGGCCCCAACCACCAATTTTTAAAAACAACAACTTAATGAGAGCCTGAAGGTTGAAGCTCAGACAAATACAGTGGAGGACAGCTTTATTGAGTGTCGCAGACAGACACAGGTAGTAGGCCTTAAACAAAAAAGTTGGCTCAATGCAGTTTAAAAAAGGTTACAGGGGTACACAGGCAGCATTTGTGTGGTCAGCGGAGGACAAGTTGAATTAGGGACTGCAGACAGACTTAGTAGGCCTAAAATAAAAAAAGGAGGCTTTATGCACTTTAAAATAGGTTCCAGGGGTACATGGGCAGCATTGGTGTGGTCAGTGGAGGATAATTTGAATTAGGGACTGCAGACAGACTTAGTAGGCTGTCCCCTGTGGACCATGCATCCACCACATTAACCCATTGTGCCATAATGGACACGTAACATTCCGTGACCATGCCTACAGGTCTATGCGTCTGTTGTCGGGTGCACCTTTGTACTTACAGTTTGCCAGAGTGCATGGACAATGCGGTCTTTTACATGCTGGTGGAGGGCTGGGATGGCTTTTCTCGCAAAAGAAGTGTCGACTGGGTAGCTCGTAGCGTGGTACAACGTAGTCCATCATGGCTTTATTAATATTAAATAAAATAAATAAATAGGCTCTATGAACTTTTAAATAGGTTCCAGGGGTACACGGGCAGCATTGGTGTGGTCAGTGGAGGACTATTGGAAGGAGGGACCGCAGACAGACTTAGTACGCCTACAATTAAAAAAAAGTGGCTATATGCACTTTAAAATAGGTTCCAGGGGTACACGGGCAGCATTGGTGTGGTCAGCGGAGGAGGATTGCAAGGAGGGACCGCAGACAGGCTTACTAGGCCTAAAATAAATAAAAATAGGCTCAAGGCACTTAGAGTTATCTCGCAGGGGTACACAGGCAGCATTGGTGTGGTCAGCGGAGGAGGATTGCAAGGAGGGACCGCAGACAGGCTTACTAGGCCTAAAATAAATAAAAATAGGCTCAAGGCACTTAGAGTTATTTCACAGGGGTACACAGGCAGCATTGATGTGGTCAGCGGAGGAGGATTGCAAGGAGGGACCGCAGACAGGCTTATTAGGCCTAAAATAAATAAAAATAGGCTCAAGGCACTTAGAGTTATCTCGTAGGGGTACACAGGCAGCATTGGTGTGGTCAGCGGAGGACGATTGCAAGGAGTGTCTGACACAGTTAGTACTCCCAAAAAATAAATAGATGTTAATGTCTCGCAAAACAACAAAACAAAAAAACAAAAGTGTGGCATACTTAGGTACAGGGGTGGGCTCCTCTGCTGAGTTTCAGACATAGTAATTTGGCACTAAGTATTTACTGGTGTCAATATAGGACACTGACCCTGACTATTTTAACTAGCATCATAGATGTCAACAAATTGGTATTGTCAGTGCCAGGCATTGAAGGATGTCAGCGCATAGACTAAACATTGTTGGAGCTGTGAGAGATAATTTTGCACGTGGTAGAGCACAGTTTGAGCTGGGGGGGGTGAACTCTCTTGTGGCCGGCGGTACCGTCCCAGGGCCCCTCATGTTACAACGGTGTGTCTGACATTGGGTGCGCGCCACCACCGCCAGAGACACTTTATTGTACTATGAGGGACCCAGTGGCAGTGCCGTCGACCAAAAGCGGGCACACCCACCTCTTCAGACAAACGGCACTCTAACGGGTGCTTGCGCCAAGTGGCGAGACCACGGCCCCGTGGGGGGAGTTTTCCCATTTAGGGAGGTGTAAACATGTCGTATGCTGGACAAACAGCTGCTGCAAAGTAAGAGATTGGAACACTCAGTAAGACCAGTCCACAAGCAAGACCTTTTTATAGGAAAGCTAGGTGTCAGCCGGGAAAGGTGGGGCAAAATAATTTGAAATCCAGGAGTGGTTCATTTTAATGAAGGTTAGATCATCAACATTTTGGGTAGCCAGACGAGTCCTTTTTTCGGTTAATATTGAACCAGCAGCACTGAATACTCTTTCTGATAGCACACTAGCTGCTGGGCAAGCAAGCTCCTGCAATGCATATTCTGCCAATTCAGGCCAGGTGTCTAATTTGGATGCCCAGTAATCAAATGGGAATGACGGTTGAGGGAGAACATCGATAAGGGATGAAAAATAGTTAGTAACCATACTGGACAAATGTTGTCTCCTGTCACTTTGAATAGATGCTGCAGTACCTGTCCTGTCTGCGGTCATTGCAAAATCACTCCACAACCTGGTCAGAAAACCCCTCTGTCCAACGCCACTTCTGATTTGTGCACCTCTAACACCTCTGCCCTGTAGCCCCCCGCAGCTCGTGTGAGAACCATCACCGGCGCTGTGTGCTGGGATTGCCTGAATCAAACGGTCTACAAGAGTTGCTTGTTTGGTTGCTAATATTTGTTCGAGGTTCTCATGTGGCATAATATTTTGCAATTTGCCTTTATAGCGAGGGTCAAGGATGCAGGCCAACCAGTAATCGTCATCAGTCATCATTTTAATTATGCGTGGGTCCCTTTTGAGGATACGTAAGGCATAATCCGCCATGTGGGCCAAAGTTCCAGTTGTCAAATCTGCGGTTGTGCTGGTTTGAGGGGCAGTTACAGACAAATCTACGTCACTTGTCTCCCTCAAAAAACCAGAACCCAGCCTTGCAACGCCACTAAATTCTGTTGGCCCAGGAGAAGCTTCCTCATTAAAAAAGTACTCATCCTCCTCATCCTCCTCCTCCTCTTCGCCCGCTACCGCGTCCTCTACACGGCCCTGACCAGACAATGGCTGACTGTCATCAAGGCTTTCCTCTTCCTCGGCTGCAGACGCCTGCTCCTTTATGTGTGTCAAACTTTGCATCAGCAGACGCATTAGGGGGATGCTCATGCTTATTATAGCGTTGTCTGCACTAACCAACCGTGTGCATTCCTCAAAACACTGAAGGACTTGACACAGGTCTTGTAGCTTCGACCACTGCACACCTGACAACTCCATGTCTGCCCTCCAACTGCCTGCCCGTGTATGTGTATCCTCCCACAAATACATAACAGCACGCCTCTGTTCGCACAGTCTCTGAAGCATGTGCAGTGTGGAGTTCCACCTTGTTGCAATGTCGATGATTAGGCGATGCTGGGGAAGGTTCAAAGACCGCTGATAGTTCTGCATACGGCTGGAGTGTACAGGCGAACGGCGGATATGCGAGCAAAGTCTGCGCACTTTGAGGAGCAGGTCGGGTAACCCCGGATAACTTTTCAGGAAGCACTGCACCACCAGGTTTAAGGTGTGAGCCAGGCAAGGAATGTGTTTCAGTTGGGAAAGGGCTATGGCAGCCATGAAATTCCTTCCGTTATCACTCACTACCTTGCCTGCCTCAAGATGTACAGTGCCCAGCCATGACTGAGTTTCTTTCTGCAAGAACTCGGACAGAACTTCCGCGGTGTGTCTGTTGTCGCCCAAACACTTCATTGCCAATACAGCCTGCTGACGCTTGCCACTAGCTGTCCCATAATGGGACACCAGGTGTGCAACAGGGGCAGCTGCGGATGGACTGATTGTGCGAGTGCGGTCTGTGGACGAGCTATCGCTTCTGCAGGAGGACGAAAAGGAGGATGAGGAGGGGGGGCGAACGCCAACAGCCAACTGTTTCCTAGACTGTGGGCTAGGCAGAAGTGTCCCAATATTGCTGTCCCCTGTGGACCCTGCATCCATCACATTAACCCAGTGTGCCGTGATGGACACGTAACGTCCCTGGCCATGCCTACTGGTCCATGCATCTGTTGTCAGGTGCACCTTTGTACTCACAGAGTGTCTGAGTGCATGGACGATGCGGTCTTTAACATGCTGTTGGAGGGCTGGGATGGCTTTTCTAGAAAAGAAGTGTTGACTGGGTAGCGCGTAGCGTGGTACAGCGTAGTCCATCAGCGCTTTGAAAGCTTTGCTTTCAACTAACCGGTAGGGCATCATCTCTAATGAGATTAGTCTAGCAATGTGGGCGTTCAAACCCTGTGTACGCGGATGCGAGGATGAGTACTTCCTTTTCCTAACAAGAGTCTCATGTAGGGTGAGCTGGATTGGAGAGCTGGAGATCGTGGAACTAGCGGTGGTGCCGGTGGACATGGCAGACTGAGAGAGGGTTGGAGATGGTATTCTTGCCGGTGCCCTACATGCAGTGTTTCCTACTACGAACCTGGTGATTCCCTGACTGCTTTGGCCTGGCGACGAAAGCTGCACAGATACTGCAGGTGGTGCGGGAAATGGTGGGCTTACAGTGAGGGAAGGGATGTAGCGTTGCTGACTAGCTTCATTGGCCGAGGGTGCTGCAACCTTTAGGGACTTTTGGTAGTTAGTCCAGGCTTGCAAATGCATGGTGGTTAAATATCTATGCATGCAACTTGTATTTAAACTTTTAAGATTCTGACCTCTGCTTAAGGTAGTTGAACATTTTTGACAGATGACTTTGCGCTGATCATTTGGATGTTGTTCAAAAAAATGCCAGACTGCACTCTTTCTACTATCGGATACCTTTTCAGGCATTGCAGACTGAGCTTCTTTAACCGGATGGCCACGCTGTCCTCCAACTGGTTTTGCCATGCGTTTTTGGCCAGATACGGGCCCGGCAGATGGAACCTGTTGTGATGTTGATGCCTGCTGCGGCTCCTCCTCCTCCTCCTCCACTTCAGAACTACTGCCGCCTGCACCTTGTTCCCCCAATGGCTGCCAATCGGGGTCAACAACTGGGTCATCTATGACCTCCTCTTCTATCTCGTGTGCAACTTCGTCTGTGTCACCGTGTAAGCCGGTGGTATAGCGTTCGTGACGGGGCACCATAGTCTCAGCTGGGTTTGATTCTGGCTCAGTACACTGCGAGGGCAATGTTCTTGTCTGAGTCAAAGGAACAGCATAGTAATCTGGCTGTGGCTGTGCATCAGTGCACTCCATGTCCGATTCAACTTCTAATGGGCATGGCCTGTTAACTGTTTCACTGTCTAACCCAGGAACAGTATGTGTAAAGAGCTCCATGGAGTAACCCGTTGTGTCGCCTGACGCATCCTTCTCTCTTGTTCTGGGTGAAGAAGACAAGGAAGCGACTTGTCCCTGACCGTGAACATCCACTAACGACGCGCTGCTTTTACATTTAGCACTTTCAGAAGAGGAGGCAAAAGAGCTAGAGGCTGAATCAGCAAGGAAAGCCAAAACTTGTTCTTGCTGCTCCGGCTTTAAAAGCGGTTTTCCTACTCCCAGAAAAGGGAGCGTTCGAGGCCTTGTGTAGCCAGACGACGAACCTGGCTCAACAACTCTAGACATAGGTGCTGTATTGCTTTTACCACGACCACCTGATGCTCCACCACCACTACCATCATTACCAGCTGACAATGACCGCCCATGGCCACGACCTCTTCCACCAGACTTCCTCATTGTTTGCAAAACGTAACCAAAGTAACGGTATCTGTTACTGTAAAACAACTTATAAGGTGAACTCAAACTTCTGTAGGATTTATATATACCTTTATAGGTGGCTGACAATGAAAGGAAAATCAGGCCCAATGTTACACACTAGGTTTTATGTGCCCTAATAATTTGAGACAGATGGCACACACAGGACCGGCACTCAAGCACAAATGCCAATCTTAATCTCCCACTATGTTTTTTTGGTCAGGGAGAATTTAAAAAAAAATTAAAAAATTCCCAGTATGACACACTAGGTTTTATGTGCCCCAATTATTTGAGACAGATGGCACACACAGGACAGGCACTCAAGCACAAATGCCAATCTTAATCTCCCACTATGTTTTTTTGGTCAGGGAGAATTTAAACAAAAATAAAAAAATTCCCAGTATGACACACTAGGTTTTATGTGCCCCAATTATTTGAGACAGATGGCACACACAAGACCGGCACTCAAGCACAAATGCCAATCTTAATCTCCCACTATGTTTTTTTTTTCAGGGAGAATTAAAAAAAAAAAATCCCAGTATGACACACTAGGTTTTATGTGCCCCAATAATTTGAGACAGATGGCACACACAAGACCGGCACTCAAGCACAAATGCCAATCTTAATCTCCCACTATGTTTTTTTTTCAGGGAGAATTAAAAAAAAAAAAAAAAAGGGACTGTCCTACAATTACTATCTCCCTGCATGTGCAAATTGCCTCTTCTGAGAAAAAGAGGACTTTACTCTATAGCGCCACCTATTGGAAGTAGCGATCCTACAAGTCACAATCAACCCTTTAACGAGTCGTGCAATATGACTTAGGATAAAAGCCAAATCAGTATCTCAATTCGCAGACACGGTGTTTCGGGCTATTGGCCCTCGTCAGTGCGAAGCATGAGAACTGATTTGGCTAGGTGAGAGGCTCTGGACTGGGGTCTAAGGGGTAACGTTTCTCCTTATGGAGAGTGACATACCATCTCTGGCTTGTCAAGGTAAGGAGGCTTATTCGCCGTGCAATGCTCCTCTGGGAATTTAAATATGCAAATTGCCTCTTCTGAGAAAAAGAGGACTTTACTCTATAGCGCCACCTATTGGAAGTAGCGATCCTACAAGTCACAATCAACCCTTTAACGAGTCGTGCAATATGACTTAGGATAAAAGCCAAATCAGTATCTCAATTCGCAGACACGGTGTTTCGGGCTGTTGGCCCTTGTCAGTGCGAAGCATGAGAACTGATTCACTCTCCATAAGGAGAAACGTTACCCCTTAGACCCCACTCCAGAGCCTCTCACCTAGCCATATCAGTTCTCATGCTTCGCACTGACGAGGGCCAATAGCCCGAAACACCGTGTCTGCGAATTGAGATACTGATTTGGCTTTTATCCTAAGTCATATTGCAAGACTCGATAAAAGGGTTGATTGTGACTTGTAGGATCGCTACTTCCAATAGGTGGCGCTATAGAGTAAAGTCCTCTTTTTCTCAGAAGAGGCAATTTGCATATTTAAATTCCCAGAGGAGCATTGCACGGCAAATAAGCCTCCTTACCTTGACAAGCCAGAGATGGTATGTCACTCTCCATAAGGAGAAACGTTACCCCTTAGACCTATCTCCCTGCAGTAATCTCAGCAAGGTATGGCATGCAGCAATAACAAGGAGTGGACAGCTGCACAAAAAAAAACAAAAGTGTGGACAAACACACAAGATAGCTGTGCAGAAAGGAAGGAACAACAGGATTTGTGCTTTGAAAAAAGCAGTTGGTTTGCACAGCGGCGTACACACAAAGCAACGCAGCTATCAGGGAGCCTTCTAGTGCAGCCCAATGAGCTACAGCGCTGAGGAAAAAAAAATGTAGCTTCCACTGTCCCTGCAAACAAAAGGTGGTGTTGGACAGTGGAAATCGCTACAGCACAAGCAGTTTGGGGGTGAATGTACCCTGCCTAACACTATCCCTGCTTCTGACGAAGCGGCACCTCTCCCTACGCTCAGATCAGCAGCAGTAAGATGGCGGTCGGCGGGAACGCCCCTTTATAGCCCCTGTGACGCCGCAGAAAGCAAGCCAATCACTGCAATGCCCTTCTCTAAGATGGTGGGGACTGAGATCTATGTCATCACGCTGCCCACACTCTGCGTCCACCTTCATTGGCTGAGAAATGGCGCTTTTGGCGTCATTGAAACGCGACTTTAGCGCGAAAGTCGCGTACCGCATGGCAGACCCCACACAGGGATCGGGTCGGGTTTCATGAAACCGGACTTTGCCAAAAGTCGGCGACTTATGAAAATGACCGATCCGTTTCGCTCAACCCTAGCCGTGTGTAATGCGTATTTTACGGGTGTATTTTCTGCGCTCATACGTCTGTAAAACTCGCCAGTGTGACGCCGGCCTATGAAGGAATCAAATAACTTTCACATCACCTCTCACAGAGGAATGGATTACTTATTGATTGCTTCACATTCCAAAAAATGACAACCTCCTACATAATATACAATATGCCATAATGTAATAAATATATGTATACACTAATGACTGTAGGTTACATGTATAATTTTTTCTTTGAGAGTAAGATTAGTGTATGGGGTAAATGTTAGAGTTTATATATATATATACACACATATACAAAAGTGGGATGTCAATCAATGAATTCATACATTGACCCAGTTGATCCCATTATTTTCACCAAGCATTATACAGAATGAAGAAGAATGCGGACAATACTTGTAAACTGTGTAAGGCCATGTTCACACAGTGCGTTTTTTACCGCGGAACCGCGGCGGTTTTGCCGCTGCGGTTCCGCAGCTGTTTTCCATGCAGGGTACAGTACACTGTACCCTATGGAAAACAGGACACACTGTGCACATGGTCCGGAAATTTAAAAAAAAAGCCGTGCTGAATAGCTCCCGGAAAAAAGAAGGAGCATGTCAATTCTTCTTCCTGAACCGCAGCGGTTCTGCACCCATAGACCTCCATTGTGAGGTCAAAATCGCAGTAAAACACGCAGATCAAAAATATATCTGCGGGTTTTACTGCGGTTTGATGTGCAGAACCGCTGCTGCAGGAAGTGCGGGGAAGCGGGCGGAAGTGCGGGGCCGGAAGTGCGTGGGCGGAGAGACATGGAGGCATAGCGTCGCATGGGGATCGTGTCGGCCGTTTGATTGATTTGGTATGTGTGTGTGTGTGTCTGTGTGTGTGTGTGTCTGTGTGTGTGTGTGTGTGTCTGTGTGTGTGTGTCTGTGTGTGTGTGTGTGTGTGTGTGTGTGTGTGTGTGTGTGTGTGTGTCCCCATGCGACGATAGTGCCTCCATTGTGCTAAGTCGCCGTATGGGACTACTACTCCCATCCGGTATTAGGATGGGAGAGTTGTCCCTGTGTCCGGCGACTTAGCACAATAGTAAAGTTTACACCAAACACCTACACACAATACACATACATGACACACAGTACAGTACATACAACACATAACACAGAGTATATACTCACCAACAGCACACTGGTAGGCGAAGCCCTCGATCCTCCAGGAAAAAATCCAAAAATAATAAACCAAATTCATACTCCCTGTCCGCAGAATCCATAAAACGAGTGTCCCACGCCGATCGGCTGCTCTCCGGCGATACACTGCCAGAAGCGAAGCTCCTAGCAGTGTATCGCGTACTGTTCCGGAGTTCAATGACTCCGGCGTCTCGGTTAACAGCAGTACAGCTGCGTTGAACTTTCCCACGCAGCACTGCCGTTAAGCGAGAGTGCCGGGGTCAATGACCGCCGGTAAACTCGCTCGCGCATGCGCAGTGACACACCGACAGGAACTATGGCTCCTGTCAGTGTGTTGCTGCATCCATGGAGAGCAGACATATCTCTGGATGTGTCTGTTCTCCATGGAAAATCTTCGTGGGATACGTGGATACTTAAATACGTGACACGTGTCACTTAAATACGTGATACGTGTCACTTAAATACGTGGCACGTGGCACTTAAATACGTGGCACTTAAATACGTGATACGTGGCACTGAAATACGTGGCACGTGGCACTTAAATACGTGGCACGTGGCACTGAAATACGTGGCACTTAAATACGTGGCACGTGGCACTGAAATACGTGGCACGTGGCACTTAAATACGTGATACGTGGCACTGAAATACGTGGCACGTGGCACTTAAATACGTGGCACGTGGCACTGAAATACGTGGCACGTGGCACTTAAATACGTGATACGTGGCACTGAAATACGTGGCACGTGGCACTTAAATACGTGGCACGTGGCACTGAAATACGTGGCACTTAAATACGTGGCACGTGGCACTGAAATACGTGGCACGTGGCACTTAAATACGTGATACGTGGCACTGAAATACGTGGCACGTGGCACTTAAATACGTGGCACGTGGCACTGAAATACGTGGCACGT
Organism: Ranitomeya variabilis; assembly: GCF_051348905.1. Classification (NCBI taxonomy): domain Eukaryota; kingdom Metazoa; phylum Chordata; class Amphibia; order Anura; family Dendrobatidae; genus Ranitomeya; species Ranitomeya variabilis. The sequence continues at coordinate 69,863,289 of NC_135233.1, forward strand.
GGCACTGAAATACGTGGCACTTAGGCTATGTTCACATTTGCGTTGTGCGCCGCAGCGTCGGCGCCGCAACACACAACGCAAAGTAAAACGCAGCAAAACGCATGCACAACGCTGTGTTTTGCGCCGCATGCGTCCTTTTTTTGATTGATTTTGGACGCAGCAAAAATGCAACTTGCTGCGTCCTCTGCGCCCGGATGCGTGCGCTGCAGTGACGCATGCGGCGCAAAACGCGGAGCGCTGTCATTCAAAACACGTCCACTCATTTTGGTGTTTAGTCCCAAAATGGAGGATGGAAGAAGAAAAGGGTTGGACAAGGAAATGACATCATTTTTTTTTTTTTTTTCCCCCCCACTGCAGTAAACTTTATTTCTGTCAAACACAGACAATCTGCAGACAAAACTGCATCAAAAAACGCACTAAAAAACGCACTAAAAAACGCACTAAAAACGCACCAAAAACGCACCAAAAACGCACCAAAAAACGCACCTGCGTTTTCTGCAGAGACCTGCAGTTTCAGTCAGGAAAAAAAAAGGATGGAAATCCTGAACGTGTGAACATAGCCTTAGACACAAGGGCCGATTTGATACATTTATCAGAGGGTATGAAGATATAGGGGGAAAACGGGGGACTCAGATCTCCATTGTGAACAAGTTAACAATATTAAAACTTCTCTTTGGAGCGGAAGAGATGAAATGAGGAAGAAGAGTCTTAAGTAGGCGGCTTTATATAGCAAGAGTGGATTTCGTTAGGAAATGGATAAGGTAAAATGGAGCATTACAGAATAGAAGAAATTACATAAGAGACTTATAAAATATGACAGGGTCTGGTTTTGTGCCTCATAAAATTTTGAAAATTGGGAGAACAATTGGAAAAAATGTAGTGGAGAGCATTAAACTCAGGGGCGAGCGATAATCAGCAGCTTAAACATTAGTGGGGTTTCTTTATTTTTTTAATGTTGGTTTATGTGGGGTTTTTTATTATTTTTTTCTGAACAATTGGAAAATGGTCGGGAGTGAAGTAATTAGGAAGATTGTTGTTTGTATCTGATTTCCTTTTTTTGTATTTGTACAGTATGTTTTGTATAATTAAATAAAGTTGTAAAATACAAAAAACGAGCAACAATTGCAGCATTCTAATGATGTCACAAAGGGCTGACGATATATAATGCCCCGTCACCCAGGGTTCCGTTGAGGGTTTTAGTAGGCGTTTGTGGAGAGAGGAGTGTTGTGAGTGACTTGTGCAAATATGATGCCAAGAAAGCGATTTAAGAGTATTATAGATTTCTCTAACATCGAGGACAACAGTGATGATGACGACTTCAGTCAGGTGAGTATCATTTTATATTCTTAACTAAAATATATTTGGGATAAAAGTTCAAGAAAAAGATGGTGGGACAGAAAATATAGCTCCGAGTAGATGGGGTGATAATTTGGATCATGTTTGCAGAGTAAAGGCTGCCCTGACTTGTAATATTGGTGACAATATGTCCATATACAGGATGCATAATAATATTGTATGAGGACATAAATGTCACCACCGCCCCGATCCATATCCTAATCATTGGTGGCCGGTAACCCCATCATACTCTGTACATGAAAGAAGCACAGGCCGATGGAAACCACATTTATATCGGTAACATTCATATCTATAACTCTGTATGTAACCCCTTCTCATGTACAGCACCATGGAATCAATGGTGCTATATAAATAAATAATAATAATAATATCGGTGTCTGCCTGTAATCAGGGGAATATGGAGTAAGATTATAGATTGTAGATGTTCATGGTTATAGAATCTATCTGACATGTTTGTCATTTTTTCCAGTCTCATCCAAGAAAGAGGCCAATTCCAAGGTCTCCAGGCCAAGAAAACATCAGTGGCTTCAATTCGGGCCCGACCCCGAGTTTACCAGGTACTGTACCCCTAATCCAGTAAAGGCTCTGATACATATCGATGGCACATTGTAGTCATTGGGTGCAGATCGCATGTTGTGGTCAGGGCTTGGATTTATGTATATTGTACGCCTACAGTAAATGAGCTCATATTTACCATTTCTTTTCAGCATTTGGTCAGGAATGTTCATGCAGGATTTATAAAGTCAGATAGAAATGGGATTTGGGGATTTCTTCTGATGGTGGCCATGTACAGTGCGGGTCACTGTAGCTGAATGTGATTTTTTGCCCCATGTATAGGAAAACACTGGATACTTTATTAGGAATAATTTATTTGATATTGAGCCTCAGTCTTTGCTATTACAAAATTCTAACAAGAGCTTTATGTTGTGTTTCCCCCACAGATCTGAGTTTACCACCTACAGACCATGGTCCGGACAGTACCAACTGGTAAGACACGTCTTCTCCATTACTAAGTACATGATGGGGAGTAATGATTAATGGTGGCTCATTACCTGTTACATTTATTCCACAGCTCCGATGCCATCATTCTTATTGATGATGATGATGATTTCAATAGGGCAGGAACTTCCACATATAACAGTAAGTTATCATTTCTAGATACCATCCGGGGTTATTGTAGAAAGATCATTGAATTTTCTGTGCTGTCACAGATCAGTTTCCAAATGTAGCAATTAAAGGCAAATACTTTATTGTAATTTATTTATTTGATATTGAGCCTCAGTCTTTGCTATTACAATAGTCTAATAAGACATTTATGTTGTGTTGCCCCCACAGATCTGATTTTACCAACTTCAGATGATCCGGACAGTTCCACCTGGTAAGACTTACATCTCCTCCATTACTAGATACATGATCGGGATTAATGATTAATGGTGGCTCATATTCTGTTACATTTATTTCACAGCTCCTATTACAGCACTAATGAAGATGACAATTTCAATAGGGCAGGAACTTCCTCATATACTAGTAAGTTATCATTTCTAGACACAATCCAGGTTTATGTTATTGTAGAAATAACAATGAGTTTTCTGTACTGTCACAGGTCAGTTTCTAAATTGAACAATTACAAGGGCGCTGATCAGGAGTTGGAACAGTGAGCCACCTGGGAAATGTGCTGTAAATGTCACTGTCAGAGAATGACAGCAGCATTTAACAGGTTAACAGAAGCAGGCAGAGCTCCAATCCACTCTTGGCTGTTAGAGGTAGATGATGGCTGAATGACACAGCCATCATCTGCCATGAAAGAGGCGGGCTCAACTCCTGAGCCCTCTCCATTCATTCTCTACTGATGAGCGCTGTACATGGCTGTTAATGGGTTAAATTATAGATACCTTACAGAGGTAATCCTATTTTACACATGCTTGATTGGTGTGGGTCCTATGTTTCAGGCATTTCCATATTGGGAGAACAATTCATCGCCATGTTGACTTATGGCCATTGTTGTCCCTATAGAATTTATTACAGATGTGGAATACATTTTCTTGTGTCTTTTCGTAAATCCAATAGACATCAATAGAGAAAGCCCTGCACAAGCAATCCCACATCTCCATTAAAACCACTAGAGGCTACCATGAATCAGCAAATGAGGTGACAGGACCTCTAGTTTTATTTTACATGAAGGCCCCAGAGAATGGACCCCTACCATTTGATGGTCCACCCTCTGGCCATTGAGGACATGTTCACTTCTCACCTTGTACTGACCACATACATCATTAATAAGGATAGATTACCTGAGCAACAGGAGGGATAGACGTCCGTGAAAATGTATGGGCCCTGTTGTTGTTGAACCTCATAATTTCAGAACCTGATCCCAATGGAGGATCCATCTCTGGTCTGGTCAACTATGTGTTCTGCTCTGGTCTGATCCCATATTCATAGTCTTATTAGTGCCCTACACTCTATATGTATAGACCTCTCTCTAGTATGGACCTGCATACTAACATGTGTGATTTGAGCCTTATAAAAAGTATTTTCACTTTTCCATATTTCTGTACAGATAAGTTACCATCTGATAGCGAGGAGAGCTCCACTACAGAGGAGAGGTAAGTTATGGCAGATGCATCTACCTCTATATAAAGCCATGAACTAGGTAAGATGTTTCCTGTGGGTTTATATATGATTCTTTATCTTTCCCAGGACACCACTATGTAATATCCCCGGCTGTTTCCTGGAAGACATTATTTCTCCTACTTCCATCTATGTTACCAACTTCCAGGAAAATAAGGAGGAGCTGGTAGAACGACTATACAATCTGTACAACAGGACAGTCTTCGATAATAAGGTATCACATCTTATCATGGGTTTCTGGGTGATACATGACTTCTTTATTATCTCCCCCTTTAAACAATAAATTCACAAAAAAAATGGCTCCAGCTTTCTGAAAGGCATCCTAACCCCTTTGTCATGTGTCTGAAATAGTTATTGAATATCTCAAGTAAATGTCACTTAGTTTGGTAAATGTCATCACCCTCTTATCTGTGGGATGCGTGGAAACCTTAGATGATCCACCATGCAGAGACAAAAAGATTAGCAACTTTTGGCTTGAAGTTTGCAGAATTTTTACAGTATATAAAAATCATTTACCGTATATACTCGAGTATAAGCCGAGACTTTCAGCCCACTTTTTTGGGCTGAAAGTAACCCTCTCGGCTCATACTCGAGTCATACCCAGGAGTCGGCAGGGGAGGGGGGCGCAGCTGTGTAATAATACTCACCCGCTCCTGGCGCGTCCCTTCACGTCTGTTCCCCAGCACCGGCAGCTTCTTCCTGTAGTGAGCAGTCACATGGTACCGCTCATTACTGTTATGAATATGGACCCGACTCCACTCCCATAGGGGTGGAGCCGCATATTCATTACTGTAATGAGCGGTACCATGTGACCTCTCACTACAGGAATAAGCTGCCGGGGAACAGACGTGAAGGGACGCGCCAGGAGCAAGTGAGTATGGCGGGGGCAGTGCGCGATATTCACCTGCTCCCCGTTCCACCGTCGATGCTGCTGCATCTTCCGCGTCATCTGCAGTGATTCGCAGGTCAGAGGACGCGATGACGCATCAGTGCGTGACGATCTCTGCCTGAAAGTTAGTGCAGAGGACTGGGAAGACACAGTGGAACAGGAAAGGTGAGTATAGCAAGTGCCGGGGGCCTGAGAGGTGAATATGTAAGTTTTTATTTTTTTAATCGTAGCAACAGCATATGGGGCAAATATCTCTATGGAGCATCTTATGGGGCCATGTGCAGCGTTATATGGGGCAATTATCTGTATGGAGCATCTTATAGGGCCATGTGCAGCGTTATATGGGGGCAATTATCTGTATGGAGCATCTTATGGGGCAATTATCTGCATGGAGCAACTTCTGGGGCCATGTTCAGCGTTATATGGGGCAATTATCTGTATGGAGAATCTTATGGGGCCATGTGCAGAATTATATGGGACAATCATCTGTATGGAGCATCTTATGGGGCCATGTGCAGCGTTATATGGGGCAATTATCTGTATGGAGCATCTTATGGGGCCATGTGCAGCATTATATGGGGCAAATATCTGTATGGAGCATGTTATGGGGCCATGTGCAGCGTTATATGGGGCAAATATCTGTATGGGGCCATGTGCAGCATTATATGGGGCAAATATCTGTATGGAGCATTTTATGGGGCTATTTGCAGCATTATATGGGGCAATTATCTGTATGGAGCATCTTATGGGGCCATAATCAACATTTGTGCAGCATTATATGGGGCATATTTTAATATGGAGCATCTTATGGAGCCCATCATAAACTGTATGGAGCATTATATGGGGCGTATTTTGTATGGAGCATCTTATGGGGCCATCATGAACTGTATGGAGCATTATATGGGGCCCCTGATTCAATATGGATATTCAAAAACATTTAAACTACTAATGTCTCAATTAATTTTACTTTTATTGGTATCTATTTTTATTTTTGACATTTACCAGTAGCTGCTGCATTTTCCACCCTAGGCTTATACTCGAGTCATTAAGTTTTCCCAGTTTTTGTGGCAAAAATAGGGGGGTCAGCTTACACTCGGGTCGGCTTATACTCGAGTATATATGATAGTTGATATTTGGACATTTTAGAATACGTTTATTTTTATTCTCACATCTTGGACTTCTCGGTAGACCCTATACCTCATACAAGTAGACCAGTGCGGTAAATCACAAGTGAGAGTTGGGTACTTTGTAAGATTGAGGTCAAAGAGTTTACAGATGTAATGGAATTTGTTTCCTCTATTTTAGCTCCCTGTGAAAATGGACATTTTGTGGAGCACGAAGCTGGGAACAACATCCGGGTTATGCAGGACAAAGCTGATTAACAAGCGCCGCTGCGCAGTGATTGAGCTCAGGGAAAAAGTCTGTGATTCTGCCGGTAGGTTTCTCATCACATCCATCCTGCAGCTTTATAAGTCAACCTGTATACAGGGCAAAAAACTGCTACTTGTGATGTAGTACATCTTATAACCTCACTCTACATACTGTCATAAGAAAAACTAAGTACACCCTCTTTGAATTCTAATATTTTACATATCAGGAGAAAATTAAAAAAGCACCTGGTCCTTAGAAGGTCCTAAAAGTAGGGAAATACAATCTCAGAAAACAACATGATAAAAATACTACAACACTATTTATTTAACAAAAAGTAGGCCAGAATGCAAGAGCAATGTGTGATAAATTAAGGACACCATTGATGCAACTTCAAGTTATTGCTGCTAAAGATGATTCTAAAAACTATTGATTCATGGGGTGTACTTATTTTTCACTCTCTGCTTCTGCATTTTGAAGTAGTTTTCAGGAAAATAAATAATGGCACGGTTGACTTGTCACGTGTTGTTCATCTCAGGATATATTTTGTTCTGATATGTAAAACCAAAGAGTTCAATCAGGGTGTACTCAGATTTCCTCATAACTGTGTAAACTCTTATTTTAGTGCGAGTACGATCCACACTTGCGCACGAGATGTGCCATGCCGCTTGTTGGATAATCTACGATGTACGTAAAGACGACCATGGCCCAATATGGCAGGCTCTCACAAGACGGGTGAATCGTATTCATCCCGAGCTGCCAGAAGTGAAAAAATATCACAATTATACCATCAACTATGACTACAATTACAAATGCTCCCAGTGTAATAAACGGTAAGTAGATTTTTTGATTTATCTCCTCATGAAACACAATCACTGCGGAGACGTCAGTGCGGTTCTGTTGGTATAATGCTTTTATACTTTACTTCTATCAGAGCGGACTGACGTCGGGGGCTGTAGGGTTAATGTTCTATTTCATGTGCTGGGGCCAGTTCTTTATATATTGATTTCAGTTTGTTCTTTTTAATATAATCCTTGGTATTAGTGAACGTTCATTCCAGTCCAGTAACCAATATTCCTCTTATCTTTGCAGAATTGGGCGTTTTAGAAAAATACGTGACTATAAATGCCCCCAGTGCGGAGGCCGATTACTTCAACTATCCGTCAGCTAAACATGTAACTATCCTTCAGAATATTTAGTCTCTAATTTTGTTTCTTTATAATTTAAAGTTCAGACACTTTTACATATTTTCTCCTGAGTAGCGAGACAATATCTATGTTCATCACCAGCACAAGTAATTAGCAGCAAAGATTCAGAATCCGTCCTCATAGGTTACCAGATAAACCCTGGTTACATTTCCCATAACTTGCTGAATAAGGAATGATTGACAATTCTCAGCAATTATCTACAATGCTTTGGAAAACCTTCTATGATTTTAAGCTTTGTTGGATGTAATTATTTTTCTTTATATTTTCAGGTTCATTATTTGAACATTGAGATTTGTCTGAATATCGTCATCTCATCTACCTGTGATGAAGGTAAGAACGAATCCTCCACTATCGTCAGCAATCAGTAATAAGTGATTTTTACAATATTAAGATTTGGAGTCTCTAATTTAGTCTCTTACTGGAATTTTAGCATTTAAAGTTTAAATTCTTTTATATATTTTGCCTTTTTTTCACCACGTAGGGAGACAATCAGTTGACGTCTTCATCACAAGCAGCTAACAGCAAACATCCAGAATCCACCTATTCTGATTGACACAAAGCTTCCAGCCTGTATTTTCCAGGTAAATATTTCTGTGTTTTTCCTCTATTCATATATGTTCTTCATGTCAATAATAAATCATTGTAAGTAATAATCATTCTTGTTTTAAAGAAGTGCAACAGTGCGGACATGATAACGTAAGCAAGGTGTAATAATAGAGGAAATGCAATATGATTTTTATTACTGGATTTAGTTCTAATAATTATTATTTCTTCTTGCTGTAAAATTTTTTAATTCTGGTTAAGAAAAGAAGGAAATGATGAAAGTTATTAGCCTACTGCAGTGGAGGAATCGCGAACACACAATCTGAGGGGGGCGAGATAAGTCCCTCAAACATTACATGCCGTATAGATCTATTGTGAGTGCTCTCACCAGTCGTATGATTCATGTTGCATTTTTCTATCATTACACTAATATTGGCAACTTCTTATGTTCAATTTCCAAATTGGACTTTTTTTTAGAGAATAAACACTACTCAAAAAATAAAGGGAACACTTAAACAACAGAATATAACTCCAAGGAAATCAAACTTCTGTGAAATCAAACTCTCCACTTAGGAAGCAACACTGTTTGACAATAAATTTCACATGCTGTTGTGCAAATGAAATAGACAACAGATGGAAATTATTGGCAACTATCAAGACACCCTCAATAAAGGAGTGATTCTGCAGGTGGGGACCACAGACCACATCTCAGTACCAATGCTTTCTGGCTGATGATTCGTCACTTTTGAATGTTGGTTGTGCTTTCACACTTGTGGTAGCATGAGACGGACTCTACAACCCAACTAGTGGCTCAGGTAGTGCAGCTCATCCAGGATGGCACATCAATTCCAGCTGTGGCAAGGTTTGCTGTTTCTGTCAGCGTAGTGTCCAGAGGCTGGAGGCGCTACCAGGAGACAGGCCAGTACACCAGGAGACGTGGAGGGGGCCATAGGAGAGCAACAACCCAGCAGCAGGACAGCTACTTCAGCCTTTGTGCAAGGAGAAACAGGAGGAGCACTGCCAGAGCCCTGCAAAATGACCTCCAGAAGGCCACAAATGTGCATGTGTCTGCACAAATGGTTAGAAACTGACTCCATGAGGATAGTCTGAGAGCCCTGCGTCCACAGATGGTGGTTGTACTCACAGCCCAAAACCGTGCAGGATGCTTGGCATTTGTCACAGAACACCAGGATTGGCACATTCGCCACTGGCGCCCTGTGCTCATCACAGATGAAAGCAGGTTTACACTGAGCACATGTGACAGATGTGAAAGAGTCTGGAGATGCTGTGGAGAGCGACCTGCTGCCTGCAACATCCTTCAGCATGACCCGTTTGACAGTGGGTGAGTAATGGTGTGGCATTTCTTTGGAGGGCCACACAGCCCTCCATGTGCTCGCCAGAGGTAGCCTGACTGCCATTAGGTACCGAGATGAGATCCTCAGACCCCTTGTGAGACCATATGCTGGTGCGGTTGGTCCTGGGTTCCTCCTAATGCAGGACAATGCCAGACCTCATGTGGCTTGAGTGTGCCAGCAGTTCCTGCAAGATGAAGGCATTGAAGCTATGGACTAGTCCGCCCTTTCCCCAGACCTGAATCTGACTGAACACATCTGCGACATCATGTAGCTCCATCCACCAACATCATGTTGCACCAGACTGTCGAGGAGTTGGCGGATGCTTTAGTCCATGTCTGGGAGGAGATCCCTCAAGAGACTATCCGCCGCCTCATCAGGAGCATGCCCAGGCATTGTAGGGAGGTCATACAGGCACGTGGAGGCCACACACACTACTGAGCGTAATTTCCTTGTCTTGAGACATTTCCACTGAAGTTGGATCAGCCTGTAACTTAATTTTCCACTTTGATTTTGAGCATCATTCCAACTCCAGACCTCTGTGGGATATTGGTTGTGATTTACATTGATCGTTTTTAGATTTAATTGTTCTGATCACATTCCACTATGTAATGAATAAAGATTTACAACTAGAATATTTCATTCAATGATATCTAGGATGTGGGATTTTAGTGTTCCCTTTATTTTTTTGAGCAGTGCATAATGCAATATTTCATGTCTATTTCTACTTCACCTGATGACCAATAATATAATGGTGAAGTTTCCTTTGCTGAGTTTGTTTCATTTGATAACCAGTACATATTGTCAAGTTTATTAAAAACATGTCTTAATTCTTTTCAGGTTAATGAGAAAGGCGACTTTTCGCTTCTATACAGGCATGACACATCTTGGAAGAAAAAGGTGAAAATCTGCACAGACCTGCGCTGAGAACATGATCAGATGCAGTTTCCAAGACCTGAAGAATCTCTACATGTGTTTTTTCAGACATGCCCAGCAATGGATATGGCGTTGGATATGTGAACATTAATAGTCATATTGTTTTGTTTCAAATTTTTCTGAGTTAGATATAAATATCAATAAAAATAAATCAATTAATTCTTTGTAGTTTTGGACTTTTGTTCTGAAGATCGATGGCTGTTGCTAAACATATTACAATCAATGTTGTCTACTTGTGTTATTCAGCCATCATCTGCCTCGAAGAGCGGAGCTCTGTCTGCGGCTGATAAACTGTTAAATGCCACTGTCAATCTGTGACAATATCATTTAATGTGCACCAGCAGGGGGGTCCACCGTTCTATGTGTCTATTGGTGCCCCAGTGAAGTGATCGTGGTCTGCTGATGACCACCCTGCCCGTGATGATGATTCTCCTGTGGATACCAGCCCCTGCCTGGTGTTCATATGAGACCATGATTTTTGCTACACAGGTGGTCAAAATTGCTGGTACCCCTCATTTAATGACAGAAAAACCCACAATGGTCACAGAAATAACTTAAGTCTGACAAAAGTAATAAATAAAAGATCTATGAAAATGAACAAACAAAAGTCAGACATTGCTTTTTCAACCATGTTTCCACAGAATTTAAAAAAATAAAACTCATGAAATTGGCCTGGACAGAAATGATGATGCCCTTAAATTAACATTTGGTTGCACAACCTTTTGAGGCAATCACTTCAATCAAACGATTCCTGTAACTGTCAATGAGACTTCTGCAGCTCTCCGCAGGTATTTTGACCCACTCCTCAAGAGAAGTTGCTCCAGTTGTCTCGAGTTTGAAGGTTGCCTTTTCCAGATGGCATATTTCAGCTCTTTCCAAAGATGCTCAATAGGATTTAGGTCAGGGCTCATAGAAGGCCACTTCGGAATAGTCCAATGTTTTCCTCTTAACCATTCTTGGGTGTTTTTAGCTGTGTGTTTTGGGTCATTATCCTGTTGCAAGACCCATGACCTGTGACTGAGACTAAGCTTTCTGACACTGGGCAGCACATTTCTCTCTAGAATCCCTTGATAGTCTTGAGAATTCATTGTACCCTGCACAGATTCTAGACACCGTGTGCCAGATGCAGCAAAGCAGCCCCAGAACATAACAGAGCCTCCTCCATGATTCACAGTAGGGACAGTGTTCTTTTCTTGATATGCTTCATTTTCCCTTCTGTGAACATAGACCTGATCTGCCTTGCCAAAAAGTTCCATTTTTGTCTCATGTGTCCATAGGACATTCTCTCAGAAGCTTTGTGGCTTGTCAACATGTAGTTTGGCAAATTCCAATCTGGCTTTTATGATTTTTTTTTTTCAACAATGGTTTTCTCCTTGGTCATTTCCGTTGAAGTCCACTTAGGCTCATACAACGATGGATGGTGCGATCTGACACTGATGTTCCTTGAGCTTGAAGTTCACCTTTAATCTGTTTAGAAGTTTTTCTGGGCTCTTTTGTTACCTTTCGTATTATCCGTCTCTTTGATTTGTCATCAATTTTCCTCTTGCGGCCACGTCCAGGGAGGGTGGCTATAGTCCCATGGATCTTACATTTCTAAATAATATGTGCAACTGTAGACACAGGAACATCAAGCTGCTTGGAGATGGTCTTATAACTTTTACCTTTAACGCTTGTCTCTAATTTTCTTTCTAATCTCCTGAGACAACTCTTTCCTTTGCTTTCTCTGGTCCATGTTAGGCTACTTTCACATTAGCGTCGTGCACTGCACGTCGCTATGCGTCGTTCTGTAGAAAAAACGCATCCTGCAAAATTGCTTGCAGAATGCGTTTTTTCTCCATAGACTTGAATTAGCGACGCAGTGCGACGGTTGCGTCCTGTTGTGTCGGACCGTCGGCACAAAAAAAGTTGCATGTAACGTTTTTTGTGCGTCGATAGCGTCTTTTCCGACCGCACATGCGTGGCTGGAACTCCGCCCCCTCCTCCCCGCACATCACAATGGGGCAGCGGATGCGATGTAAAACAGCATCTGCTGCCCCCGTTGTGCGGTGCTTCCACACTATGCATCGGTGCGCTGCAACGTCACATAGCGACATGCGGTGCACGACGCTAGTGTGAAAGTAGCCTTAAGTGTGATACACACCATGTCACCAAACAGCACAGTGAGTATCTGTAGCCCTATATACAGGCCCACTCTCTGATTCCAAGCTTGTAGACACCTGTGATGCTAGTTAGTGGAAACACCGCGATTTAACATGTCCCTTTAGCCACATTATTTTCAGGGGTACCATCATTTCTGTCCATGCCTATTTCGTGAGTTTTAGTTTATTTTAATTCTGTGGAAACATGGCTGAAAAGCAGTGTGTGATTTTTCATTTGTTTATTTTCATAGATCTTTTATTATTACTTTTGTGAGATTCAAGTTATTTCTGTGACGACTGTGGGTTTTCCTGTCATTAAACGAGGGGTAAAAACTATTTTGACGACGTGTGTATATACAGCAATGCTGTGACATTGCTGTGCACACCACAAGCGATCAGATGATCTCACGTTTGGTAGTACACACATAGTATGGTGGTCTGGCCCCAGGCCTGGACCATTAAGCAAAGACTGCACACTGATGGCATACATGTGACGTCAGCGGTTTCCACAGATCCGTAACATTGTAGGGGTCATTTTCATCTGTGACTCCCATCGAAAATGGACACGTCTGATTTTTTGCAAAGAACCACAGACACGTGACCATAGATGACAACGGGCACGTGCTGTCTGTGAAATCCACCGGTAACTCCTGTGCGTGACTCCCGCTGGTGTGAGATCATGTAATGGTGGCACAACCCCACCGCCTCAGCTGGATCCTCTGCAGTCACGAGTGGTCCCACCACAGCCATCATCGGCGCATACAAGACCCTACTAACTTTACTGTCAGTTTTCCACAATTATGATCAAAATATTCAGAGCAGCATTTTGCATTTTTTTTCCTAAAGGAGTCTCCATTACAGATATGAAAGAAGTGGAAATATGAAAAAAACTAAAATTAACATTTGTGCTAAAAAAAATAAATGATGCACCACAAAATCAAGAAAAAAAAAAAAAGAAACCAAAACCTTGACATAAAACAGTTAAAAAAGTGGTGGGTCTAAAAAAACACCCAAGAAAAATAAGCTGCGGTATCCTGCAGAGGTCTGTGCAGACAACTGCGCACCGTCCGCACACTGGACCGAAAGACAGCCCAGTCCGGCACTGGCAGGGTTACAGTCCGGCACAGGCAGGGTTACAGTCCGGCACAGGCAGGGTTACAGTCCGGCACCGGCAGGGTTACAGTCCGGCACCGGCAGGGTTACAGTCCGGCACAGGCAGGGTTACAGTCCGGCACAGGCAGGGTTACAGTCCGGCACCGGCAGGGTTACAGTCCGGCACAGGCAGGGTTACAGTCCGGCACAGGCAGGGTTACAGTCCGGCACCGGCAGGGTTACAGTCCGGCACCGGCAGGGTTACAGTCCGGCACAGGCAGGGTTACAGTCCGGCACCGGCAGGGTTACAGTCCGGCACAGGCAGGGTTACAGTCCGGCACAGGCAGGGTTACAGTCCGGCACAGGCAGGGTTACAGTCCGGCACAGGCAGGGTTACAGTCCGGCACCGGCAGGGTTACAGTCCGGCACAGGCAGGGTTACAGTCCGGCACAGGCAGGGTTACAGTCCGGCACTGGCAGGGTTACAGTCCGGCACAGGCAGGGTTACAGTCCGGCACAGGCAGGGTTACAGTCCGGCACAGGCAGGGTTACAGTCCGGCACAGGCAGGGTTACAGTCCGGCAGGCAGGTTACCGTGAGCGGTGTGATTGCGCTGAGCTCTATGCGAGCTATTCACCACAGCGCCAGGTCACATGACCGAGCTGTCCAGTCAGAGCCGTCTCCAGTCCAACCAATCAGCGCTCCGTTCCAGGCAAGATGGCGGCGCCGTTGTAGCAGGCCTCGGTTTTTTCCCCGTAATTATTACATTAACCGACAGCCCCGAATTACCAGCATCCCGGGGACATGACGAGCCGGCGGAGGCAGCTCAGGGATAGGTCCCGGCATATATGTGAGGAGGATGGGGACCTCGGTGAACGGAGAGTCGCCAAAGACCGGGGGAGCGACTGCGACAGGGAGACTCCTCAGAAGTCCGGCAAGAAGCTGCTCCGCACTACTAAGGCCGGAGCCGCCCGCCTGTCCACTCAGACCTCCGTGTCTGTGGCTGCTGGGAGCGAGAGAGAAGAGGGTAAACTCCGTGTGAGCAACTGTGGGGGAGGGGAAGAAAGGGGCGTCACCGGTCACGTGTGAACAACCAGTGTACCACCAGTGTGTATGTACCCAGCATAATAGCAGTGTGTACCCAGTATACCACCAGTGTAACCAGTATACCACCAGTGTGTACCCAGTATACCACCAGTGTGTATGTACCCAGCATAATAGCAGTGTGCACCCAGCATAATAGCAGTGTGTACCCAGTATACCACCAGTGTACCCATCATAACACGTGTGTACCCAGTATACCACCAGTGTACCCAGTATACCACCAGTGTAACCAGTATACCACCAGTGTACCCAGTATACCACCAGTGTACCCAGTATACCACCAGTGTACCCATCATAACACGTGTGTACCCAGTATACCACCAGTGTAACCAGTATACCACCAGTGTGTACCCAGTATACCACCAGTGTAACCAGTATACCACCAGTGTACCCAGTATACCACCAGTGTACCCATCATAACACGTGTGTACCCAGTATACCACCAGTGTACCCATCATAACACGTGTGTACCCAGTATACCACCAGTGTACCCAGCATAAAACGTGTACCCAGTATACCACCAGTGTACCCAGCATAAAACGTGTGTACCCAGTATACCACCAGTGTACCCATCATAACACGTGTGTACCCAGTATACCACCAGTGTACCCAGCATAACACGTGCGTGCCCAGTATACCACCAGTGTACCCAGTATACCACCAGTGTACCCATCATAACACGTGTGTACCCAGTATACCACCAGTGTACCCATCATAACACGTGTGTACCCAGTATACCACCAGTGTACCCAGCATAACACGTGCGTACCCAATATAACACCAGTGTACCCAGCATAAAACGTGTGTACCCAGTATACCACCAGTGTACCCATCATAACACGTGTGTACCCAGTATACCACCAGTGTACCCAGCATAACACGTGTGTACCCAGTATACCACCAGTGTACCCAATATAACACCAGTATACCATTGATGTACCCAGCATAACACGTGCGTACCCAGTATACCACCAGTGTACCCAGCATAACAGCAGTGTGTAAACAGCATAACACGTGCGTAGCCAGTATAACACCAGTGTACCCATATCCACATACACAACGAAAAGATGATACCAAGTCAATAGTATACAAAAATATAACAAATTTTATTAATAATAATATAAACACAGGTGCAAGGGAATAAACATACAGGACACCACTGCCACATGTGTGACGTGCAAGCGCGCAGCTCCAAGGTTATTACCAGCAATAATGAAATTGATAGTACCACGCCATCCCCCCTAGCTATGTGATCAAAGCAAAATAATTGTATAACATATCAAAATAAATGGCAAGAGGAGATAGTCACATACTGAAGCCTAACCCACAACCCCCACTACTCCATAATAAATCCAAACCCCGTACAATCATGTCTGAGGGAGTTCCATCAAAGGGTAAAAAATATATAACCATAGTCCTTACGGGCAGCAGGGTGTAGGCTAGGTAACCAGAAGGCGCGCGCCCACCCCAACGCTTCGTCAGGGAGCGTGTACCCAGTATACCACCAGTGTGTACCCATCATAACACCAGTGTGTACCCAGTGTAACACCAGTGTACCCAGTATAACTTAGAAAAAAGAAATATAAGCCAGCTCACCCGTGATGCATAAACCAATCTTCAGGAGCACGGACCCCCTGTGTTCAAGTGTACAAAGTCCAAAAAAGAAGAGAATGTCCAGCTTCACCGAATCCGTAAAAACGAGTTTTCTTTATTCACAATCTTTAAACATAGAGGATACAGACTTCAGCACGAACCATATGGGTAAGAATCTCAATGCGTTTCTGGAGACTAAGCTCCCTTAATCATTCGTGCTGAAGTCTGTATCCTCTATGTTTAAAGTTTTGTACCCAGTATAACACTAGTGTATCCAGTATACCATCAGTGTACCCAGTATAACACCAGTGTGTAGCCAGTATACCACCAGTGTGTAGCCAGTATACCACCAGTGTGTAGCCAGTATACCACCAGTGTGTACCCAGTATACCACCAGTGTGTACCCAGTATAACACCAGTGTACCCAGTATAACACCAGTGTACCCAGTATAACACCAGTGTACCCAGCATAACAACAGTGTACTCAGTATACCATTTGTGTGTACCCAGTATACCATCAGTCTGTACTATCAGTGTACCCAGTATAGCACCAATATGCCACCAGTGTATCCAGCATGCCACCAGTGTGTATCCAGCATCAGTGTGTACCCAGTATACCTCCAGTTTTTACCACCAGTGTGTACCCAGCATACCACCAGTGTATCCAGTACACCCCCAGTATACCATCAGTGTATCCAGTACACCCCCAGTATACCATCAGTCTGCACCACCAGTGTGTACCCAGTATACCACATGTACCCAGCATACCACCAGTATACCATAAATGTGTACCCAGTATAATAACAGTAAGCCACCAATGAACCCATTATACCATCAGTGTACCCAGTATACCATCAGTCTTTACCACCAGTGTGTACCTAGTACACCACCAGTGTATACCCAGTATACCATCAGTCTACCCCACCAGCGTGTACCCAGTATACCACATGTACCTAGCATACCATCAGTGTGAACCCAGCATACCACCAACGTCATCAGCCTACCACCAGTGTGTACCCAGTATACCATCAGTCTGTACCACCAGTGTGTACCCAGTATACCATCAGTCTGTGCCACCAGTGTGTACCCAGTATACCATCAGTCTGTACCACCAGTGTGTACCCAGTATACCATCAGTCTGTACCACCAGTGTGTACCGAATACCACCAGTGTGTACCCATTATACCACCAGTGTACTCAGTATACCACCAGTGTAAACCCAGTCCAACCCTTAATGTAAACTCAGTGTACCCCCAGTATACACTCTGTAAACTTAGTACAGCCCCAGTATAATGCTCATGTACATGTCTGCTGTGTAAAATCAAAGACCCTAGAATGATGTATTACCTCCTAGTTGTTCTTTCTGAGAAAGCTGGGTGCCCGCTAATGTGGAGACCTTTACAGCTTTCGTCAGGTTTGTCTCCCCAGCTTTCCCAGACTCCTGACGGATACAGATATCTGCACACAGGTTGAATATGCAGCAGATTTATTGTAATTTCTAGGCAGATGGTCGTGTTATTGTCGTTTTGTTTTTTTCCATTTGGGACAGAAAGTAACGTCTGGGTGACGTCTCAGGGAATGATGAATACAGCAGGAGGAAGTTTATGTAATTTTTGTTGTGGATTTCTATCAGATCTGCAGCAAAATTCACTGATCCTGCTCTGATTGCTCTAGAGGTTCTGTGTGTGAGTACTTTGCAGCCAGGCTGACCCGTATGGACTAAAACTGGAAATACTCAGAAGATAACTGTTAGCCGTTCCTTAGACAGACCACTCTCTGTCCTGAGTCTCCCACACAGATAAGCGGTACAGCCCAGCGTTCATGTGACAGGAAAGAATGGCACTGTGCACAATAAATAGGTAATTAGAAACTATACTTTAACCCCTTCACCTCCAAAGCCAGTTTTCACGTTCATGACCAGGTTCAATTTTACAATTCTGACCAATGTCACTTTTGGGGATTCCCTAACTAACTACCTTTGCACTGTGTCTCAAAAGTAGTTTTCGACCAAGTATGGGGTATCGGTGTACTCAGCATAAATTGTCTGGTCCCTTTTGCTCCTGTTATCCTTGTGAAAGCTAAAAAAAACATTTTTGTATATCTTGGGCGAGCTCGCAGATTGTTTGTACCCTCCCCCAGCTGTTGAACAATCTGAACACATGCAGGGGTTGCCTGTTTGTTAGGGAACCCCCAATGTATTCAGGCTGTGTAGCAGTCGCAAATCATGCAGCTGCGGAGACACAAACATAATCTACAAGCACACCCAAGATACTCAGAGAACACCTGAGCATGCTCGGAAATCTCAAGTAATGAGCACACTGGCTCATCACTACTGCTTAGCCATCCGGGGAGACTCGAGAGGGACGGAGCACTATTTGCCTCCTGGAGCGCAGATTTTCCTAGAATAGTTTGTGAACTCCATATACAGGGCCTCTAAGTGCTAGAAAGCAGAGCAGAATCCCACCTAAAGTGACCTCATTTTGTAAATGGTACCCCTTTGGGAATTTTTCTACAGGTGTGATGATTTTACTCCATGGGTGTTTTTCAGAAACAATCAGCAGTGGATGTTGCTAAGTGATAATTGCAAATCTGCTATTGTAGTGACCATAACGTTATGACCAGGTCATTCTTTCTGCAGACACGCACCCCTAAAGTAGGCGGGCTCTCATCGATAGAGAAATTACAAACATGTGGACCCTATGTGGTTTAGGCACACTGTGGAGTTCAGAAGGGAGGGGCCACTTGGATTTGGGAGTGCAGAATACCCAGTATTTCTTTTGCGTGGGGCCAGGAGCCATTTCGCTTTTCCAGAGCCTTTGTACTACCAGTAACATGGAAGCGACCTATATTTCCGTTAACAGATGACGGACCTGAGTGGGGCTTTTTTTGTCGATTGAATTGAAGCTTTTTTTGGAAACATTTTACATAACGTTTGGGATCACATTTATCTGGCGCGCTTTGCTGAGCACTTAATTGGGGCTTTCATCTAAATCTCTGAATAATGTGATTCTAATGAAACCCCGGAGGGATCCATTCACTATAGTGAGGCAGCAGAGTTACTATGGACTCTGTCTGGCCTCTGCTCAGTGGTGTCTTTCTTTTCAGAAGCGCACAATACAGTGGTGGACAGCGCTTTTATGTATGCCTAAAAAGATGGATACCGCCAGATCACAGGCCAGACGACATCCACAGTGCCTCCATCTGCCTCTTTATAGGGAATCTTTTGCCGGAGGTTCTGTCTGAATCACGTATTTCAGAGATTTACACGAAAACTCCAGTATAAGCACTCAGCGTAGAGTGCAGGATAAATGTGAGCCGAGCTTTTGTGATCTTTGGGAGGTAGAATGAACAAATAATTGGTTTTATTTATTTTTTATGCCATTCCTCAGGCGGTAGAAGTTATTAGACAACTTTATTCTTCGGGTCGGTGCAATTACAGCGATACCAGATTTATTGGTTGGCTGCTGTCACACACCAAAAAGAATTTTTTTTTTTGCAAAAACTAGTTTTTGCATCTCCTTAGGCTATGTGCACACATTGCCGATTTTCCTGCGGATTTTTCTGCACTAAATCCGCAGCTCTTGGCAAAAAACACAGGTGTGTTTTTGGTGCGGTTTTTGATGCGGTTTTTAGTGCGTTTTTCCCTGCAGATTGTCTGTGTTTTTGACACAATGCTTGAACTGGA
This sequence comes from Ranitomeya variabilis, assembly GCF_051348905.1. Classification (NCBI taxonomy): domain Eukaryota; kingdom Metazoa; phylum Chordata; class Amphibia; order Anura; family Dendrobatidae; genus Ranitomeya; species Ranitomeya variabilis. Next base: position 69,883,179 of record NC_135233.1, read on the forward strand.
GTGGGAAAAAAAAGAACACATGATGTTATTTCCTTGTCCAACCCCTTCTTCTTCCATCCTCCATATTTGGTTAAAATACCCCTGGCTGTTCCCAGGCTAGGAATATTAGCCAACAGCTGTCTGCGTAGCCTTTCTGGCTGTAAAATATAGGGGGGGCCCGAAAAGAAATTGCGTAGGGTCCCCCTATATTTTTAGGCCAGAAAGGCTAGGCAGACAGCCGTGGGCCAATATTTGTGGCCTGGGAAGGGGTTAAAATACCCCTAGCTGTTCCCAGGCTAGGAATTAGCCCACAGCTGTCTGCGTAGCCTTTCTGGCTGTAAAATATTGGGGGCCCGAAAACAAATTGTGTAGGGTCCCCCTATATTTTTAGGCCAGAAAGGCTACGCAGACAGCTGTGGGCCAATATTTGTGGCCTGGGAAGGGGTTAAAATACCCCTGGCTGTTCCCAGGCCATGAATATTAAGCCCACAGCTGTCTGCGAAGCCTTTCTGGCTCTCTAATATAGGCAGAGCCCCCCCAAAAAAGTGTTGGAGTCCCCCTATATTTTTAGGCCAGAAAGGCTACGCAGACAGCTGTGGGCTTATATTCATAGCCTAGGAAAGGGGCCATGGATATTTGTCCCCCCCCCCAGCTACAAATAGAAGCCCGCAGCCGCCCAAGAAAAGGCGCATCAAAAAGATGCGCCAATTCCGGCACTTAGTCCCTCTCTTCCCACTCCTGTGTAGCGGTGGGATATGGGGTAATGAGGGGTTAATGCCACCTTGCTATTGTAAGGTGGCATTAAGCCCGGTTAATAATGGAGAGGCGTCAATAAGACGCCTATCCATTATTAATCCTATTAAAGGGGTAAAAAAAAACACAGACACTAGAAAAAAATATTTTAATGAAATAAACACCCACTTTTTGACAAACCCTTTATTATACGCTCAATCCACCTGAAGACCCTCGACCTGAAAAAGAAATAAAAAAACAAACCAAATTCATACTCCCTGGCCCTGTCCGCAGAAATCCAACAAGGGTCCCACGACGATCTGCCATGGAGAACAGACACATCCGGAGATGTGTCTGCTCTCCATGGCTGCAGCAACACACTGACAGGAGCTATGGCTCCTGTCGGTGTGTAACTGCGCATGCGCGAGAGTTTACCGACGTTCATTGACCCCGGTACTCTCGCTTTACGGCAGTGCTGCGTGGGAAAGTTCACACGCAGCTCTAATGCCGTAAATAGAGACACCGGAGCCGCTGAACTCCGGTAAAGTACGCGATACACTGCTAGGAGCTTCGCGCAGAGCAAGCGATCGGCGTGGGACACTCGTTGGGATATCTGCGGACAGGGAGTATGGATTTTGTTTATTTTTTTTGGATTTTTTCCTAGGGGACCGAGGGCTTTGCGTACCAGTGTGCTGTATGGTGAGTATATACTCTATGTTATATGTTGTATGTACTGTGTGTCATATATGTTACGTTTATTGTATGTGTTTTGTGTTTTACTGACAATTGTGCTAAGTCGCCGGACACCGGGACAACTCTCCCATCCTAATATTGGATGGGAGTAGTAATCCCATACGGCGACTTAGCACAATTGGGTGGCACTATGGTCACATGGGGACGATATGCCTCCATGCTGACGGTCACACTCCGCCCACGCACTTCCGCCCACGCACTTCCTCCCGCTTCCACGCACTTCCTCCCGCTTCCCCGCACTTCCTGCTGCAGCGGTTTCTACACCCAAACCGCAGAAAACCCGCAGATAGTTTTTCATCTGCGGGTTTTACCCTCACAATGGAGGTCTATGGGTGCAGAACCGCTGCAGTTCCACACAAAGAAGTGACATGCTGCGGAATGTAAACCGCTGCGTTTCTGCGCGGTTTTTCCCGCAGCATGTGCACAGCGGTTTGCGGTTTCCATAGGTTTAGGCTACGTTCACATTTGCGTTGTTGGGCGTTGCGTCGGCGACGCAACGCACAACGCATGCAAAAACGCATTGTTTTGTGACGCATGCGTCTATTTTTGGCTTGATTTTGGACGCAAAAAAAATGCAACATACTGCGTCCTGTGTGCCCTGATGCTTGCGCCAAAAATGACGCATGCATCACAAAACGCAAGACAACGCATGTCCATGCGCCCCCATGTTAAATATAGGGGCGCATGACGCATGCGTCGCCGAACCTGCGCCTGACGCAACGCAAATGTGAACGTAGCCTTACATGTTACTGTAAACGCAGTGGAAACTGCAGCGGACCCGCAGCGGCAAAATCGCAAAGTGTGAACATGGCCTTATTTAGACAGCTATAATGTTTCTATATTTCGTCCGACAGTCATGTGACAGCTCCTTTTTTGCGGGACAAGTTGATCTTTTTAGTAGTACCATTTTCGGGCTTCATGACATTTTTTTTTATCACTTTCTATTCCAGTTTTTGGAAGGCAGAATGAACAATTGTTTTTTTTTTCTATGACATTCCTCCTGTGGTAAAATTGATAAGGCAGCTCTATTCTTTGGGTCAGTACGATTACAGCGATACCACATTTACTTAATTTTTTTTGTTTTGTTGCTTTTTCACAATAAAAAACTATTGTATAGAAAAAATATTTTTGCATCGCTGTATTCTGAGGCCCATGACTTCTGTTTTTACACTGATGGAGCTGTATGCCGGCTGATGTTCTCAGTGATACCATTTTTATTTACATTTGTGTTTTTGATTGCGTTTTATTCCACTTTTTGTTCATCAGTATGATGGAAAAGCATAATTTGTTGCCTTGTTTTTTTTTTTACAGTGTTCACTGAAGAGGTTAACTAGTGTGACCATTTTATAGGTCGGGTCGTTTCGGTCGCGACAATACCAAATGTGTCTCTTTTTTACATTAAAATTCTTTTTATTTTTTTATTTTGTGATTTAAAAAAAATGTTTTTACTTTTTTTTTATTTTTTGTACCCTAGTCTCACTATGGGACTTACCCTTTCAGCAGTCTGATCGCTGTTGTTAAGCATTGTAGTGCACCAGCATTGCAATGCTTTGTAAACTGTCAGTCTGCTCTCACACAAGCTTCTTAGACCATGCTCTGAGCATTGTCTAAATAGCTTTCTAGAGCCTGGTGATCTGGATGTCATCATGACTGCCTCAAGTTATCACGGCAATGATCGGGCACTCACGATGATGTCGCAGGGGGCACCGATCGGAGAAGGAGCCCCCTCCTCCTTCCTGCCTTCTAAATTCTGCCATCGATATCGTTCACAGCATTTAGGGGGTTAAATTGTCGAGCAATGCGGGTACCCCTCCTGGCAGTGAGAGCTGGGTGTCAGGTGGGTGCAATGTTAGTTGAGCATCCAATGGCAATCATGCTCACAGCTTCTGTGCGTGCAAAAGCGCAATGACGTATCCATACGTCATAGGTTGGGAACTCTTTCCCTTCCATTACGTATAGATATGTCTTAGGTCATGAGAGATTTAAAGGGAACCTATCACCCCGTTTTTTAAAGATTAGATAAAAATAGTGTGAAATAGGGGCAGAGCTGGGCTTTACATTAGTGCCTTTTTGGTGCCTTTACACCCCCGTTAGGCTGCCGAAATACCTTTGTGAAGTGGCCGTTTTGTCCTGTCACTCAAGTTGGTCAGGTCGGATGGGCGTGGTCACAGCGCTGTTTCTCCCCCAGATCAGGCTCATCATTACGTTGGTGGCGTAGTGGTGTGTGCATGTCCAAAGAGAAGATCCACTGCCCAGGAGATTCAAAACAGCGCGGTCTACGCTATTCGCCGTTTACCGGTGGGCGCGGCCATCTTTCCTGTGGCCGCGCGTGCGCAGATGGAGCGCTCTGCTGCCCGGGGCTTCATGAAAATGGCCGCAGGATTCCGCGCGTGCGCAGATGGAGATCGCGGCGGCCATTTTCCTGAAGCCCCGGGCAGCAGAGCGCTCCATCTGCGCACGCGCGGCCACAGGAAAGATGGCCGCGCCCACCGGTAAACGGCGAATAGCGTAGACCGCGCTGTTTTGAATCTCCTGGGCAGTGGATCTTCTCTTTGGACATGCGCACACCACTACGCCACCAACGTAATGATGAGCCTGATCTGGGGGAGAAACAGCGCTGTGACCACGCCCATCCGACCTGACCAACTTGAGTGACAGGACAAAACGGCCACTTCACAAAGGTATTTCGGCAGCCTAACGGGGGTGTAAAGGCACCAAAAAGGCACTAATGTAAAGCCCAGCTCTGCCCCTATTTCACACTATTTTTATCTAATTTTTAAAAAACGGGGTGATAGGTTCCCTTTAAAGAGTAAGCAACATTTTATTTTTTTTATTGCATAATCCAATAATATATGTGTAAATAAGAAACTTTGTAATGTATTTTATCAGAGAAATCTCCCGTATTTTTCCAACTATAAGACACACCGGACCATAAGACGCACCTAGGTTTTAGAGGAGGAGAATAGAAACAAAATTGAAGCTGTAAATGTGGTCCTGACACACTGTTATGGGGAGTGGAGATCTGCAGTTGAGACTTACAGGGGTAATGTCCCCCAATTCAGTACTAATATCCCCCATCCTGGTATATTTATGTTCTCATCCTTGTAGATATGCCCCGTCCTCATACAGGAATATATGATCCCCACCCTGGTATGTCCCCATCCAGGTATGCATGTCCCCCCCCCCCCCCCATCCTGGTATACATGGTCCCCCCCATCCAGGTATACACGGTCCCCTCCTATCGTGGTATTCACTGTCCCCTATCCTGGTATACACTGGCCCCCCATCCTGGTATACACTGGCCCCCCCATCCTGGTATACACTGGCCCCCATATCCTGGTATACACTGGCCCCCACATCCTGGTATACACTGGCCCCCACATCCTGGTATACACTGGCCCCCACATCCTGGTATACACTGGCCCCCACATCCTGGTATACACTGGCCCCCACATCCTGGTATACACTGGCCCCCACATTCTGGTATACACTGGCACCCCCCATCCTGGTATACATGGCTTCCTCATCCCCACCCTGGTATACTTGTCCTCCCCATGCCCATCCTGGTATACATTGACCCCCTATCCCCATCCTGGTATATTTTGCCCCCCACTGTGTTGCACAGATGAAAAAATAAACAATTCTACACTCCTTCCCTCTGCTCTCTCGCAGCGCATGGCGTCCTGTTCTGATGTCAGCAGCTGATTTCAACGTGTAAGCATCGCATGGCGTCACTGTCGTGCGCCCCCACACTCCGAGGTCAGCTGCTGGAATATTCACTGCTCCCCATGCCCGAGACTATGGGAGAGGGGAGCAGTGAATATTCATTTTCTTTAATAGCAGACAACTGTTAGCTGCAACCGCCGACTTTTGCAGCTGCGGGGTGATCATGTGTGCCTGCTATTAAAGAGAATGAATATTCACTGCTCTCCACTCCCATAGCCCTGCCCACCTCGACGCCGGCTTCAGTACATAAAGGTGTGAGGACCAGTGAATATTCATTCTCTTTAACAGCGGTCACACATGTTGGCTGCAGCCGTCGACTCCTGACTCCTGTGACCCGCTTCTCTGCCGCTGCAGCTCTCCCCTTCCCACCCATCCACAGCTATATAAGGTACAAGCAGACTATAAGATGCCCCCCTTCCACTTTCCTCCAAAAGTTTGGAGAAATAAAGTGCATCTTATAGTCTGAAATATACGGTACTTCTTTCTCCTGAACAGATCATTTAGTTTCAAAATTCTCACTTTCTGGGTAAAAACATTGAATAGAGAAATAGCACTTTAAGAATAGGCACAAAACTACTAAATGTTTTTGAATGCTTTTCATTTCTACCCTCATATCTAAAATAATAAAAAAGTTATTACACCGCAGAGTGAAGTATAGCAATGGTTCGGGCAATGTCCCCTTTGTCAGGGTTAAATAGGATATGTGTGATCAACTCACCTTTTGTCTATTGCGAATTTCTGGATAAAATCCGTATTGAGTGAAGACAGATTTTTAAATTACTGAGACGTTCTTATCAGTAGCAAGTAGAAGTGTCAACTTCTTTTTAGAAGGGCGGGGGAGGAGGAAGGAGTAATTCAAAGTTGGGATCCTGTCCCTTTATCCCCCCCCTCCATCATCTGTAATCTGTATAGAACCTCATCAGTAGCAGCTGCCATCTCCTACCTTAGGCTACTTTCACACTAGCGTCAGGCTCGGCCCGTCACAGTGCGTCGGGCCGAGGTCACCGACGCTAGCGTTGTCTCCGCCGCACAACGGGGGCAGCGGATGCATTTTTCCAGAGCATCCGCTGCCCCATTGTGAGGTGCGGGGAGGTGGGGGCGGAGTTCCGGTCGCGCATGCGCGGTCGGAAAAAGCGGACCGTCGGGAGCAAAAAACGTTACACACGTTGCGACGTGTGTCAATGCGTCGCAAATGCGTCGCCAGTGTTAGTGAATGCAGAAAAACGCATCCTGCAAGCACTTTTGCAGGATGCGTTTTTTCGGCAAAACAACGCATTGCGACGTATTGCAGTTAACGCTAGTGTGAAAGTAGCCTTAGTAATGTAATAATCTGTCTTCACTGAATACAGATTTTACCTATGAATTGTGCATTTTGAAAATAAAAAAATCAGTTCTGGCAGTGATAGAAGCAGATTTCTCTGATAAGATATACAGTAGTACAAAGTTTCTTATTTTCACTTGTACTATTGATTTATGAAATAATAATTAAAATGGTTACTCTCTAAGCATTGACACGCCTATATGATACGGACCGTGCTTGGATGGCAATGCTTATCAATCCGCCTCATTGATATTTACCGTATATACTCGAGTATAAGCCGACCCGAGTATAAGCCGACCCCCCTAATTTTGCCACAAAAAACTGGGAAAACTTATTGACTCGAGTATAAGCCTAGGGTGGAAAATGCAGCAGCTACCGGTGAATTTCAAAAATAAAAATAGATGCTCCATACCGTTCATTATGGCCCCATAGATGCTCCACATAAAGCTGTGCCATATATAATGCTCTGCACCGTTCATTATGGCCCCATAGATGCTCCATATAAAGCTGTGCCACATATATAATGCTCTGCACCGTTCATTATGGCCCCATAGATGCTCCATATATACGGTATCTGTGCAATATATAATGCTGCTGCAATAAAAAAAAAAATGACATACTCCCCTCTCTTCCTGCCTGCAGCTCCTCAGCGTCCCGTCTCTCCGCACTGACTGATCAGGCAGAGGGCGGCGCGCAGATTAGTACGTCATCGCGCCCTCTGACCTGAACAGTCAGAGCAAGAGGACGCGGAAGACAGAGCGGCGCCCGGCGTGTGGAACGCGGACAGGTAACTATGACATACTTACCTGCTCCCGGCGTCCCTGGCTCCTTCTCCTGGACAGATGGTCTCCGGGTGCCGCAGCCTCTTCCTCTGTCAGGGGTCACCGTTACCGCTGATTAGAGGAATGAATATGCGGCTCCACCCCTATGGGAGTGGAGTCCATATTCATAACTTTAATGAGCGGTCCCACGTGACCGCTGAACAGGGGATGAGCTGCGGCACCGAAGACCGTGGGACAGGTAGGGGGAGCGCCGGGACTAGGTGAGTATGCAACAGACCTCTCTCCCCCTCACCGGCCGACCCCACCGCCCATCATGACTCGAGTATAAGCCGAGAGGGGCAATTTCAGCCCAAAAATTTGGGCTGAAAATCTCAGCCTATACTCGAGTATATACGGTATGTGCTCCGGTGGCACTGAGTGATGCGAAGGTCTCTTAATAAATTTGCACATCTTGGGGCTCATTCACACGTCAGTTTTCATATATGAATTCTAGCTGTGTTTTTTACAGATAGAACTCATGCTTAATGTAGTCTATAGTCACATGTCTCTGCGAATTTGAGCAGACCAATTGGACATGTCCGATATTGATCTGATCAAAATTGACAATTCTAGTCTATGGAGGCGTAAAATAATCGGGCAACACTCGAATGCGACCCAGGTGCTGACCGTTTTGTCATGATTTGCTAGTTAGGAGAAAGTACAGAAACTTTTTTTATTTTGCTCATGCTGGAAAAACAGATGAAACTCCGACCAAACTCTGATGACACTGAAGAAAATCACTGACGGAACTAGGACCATTTTTCCTCTACGTGAAAATAAAAAAGGTATCCTTACTCTGACTTATTCTTCATCAAGACTGGTGTACAAAATGCTTGATTATCTGGGCCATTATATTATTGTTGTATAATAGGTAGGATGCTGGCTCAGTGGTTAGCACTGAGGCCTTGCAGCGCTGGGGTCCTGGGTACAAATCCCACCAAGAACAACATCTGCAAGGAGTTTGTATGTTCTCCCCGTGTTGGCGTGGGTTTCCTCCGGGTTCTCCGGTTTCCTCCCACATTCCAAAGACATACTGATAGGGAATTTAGATTGTGAGCCCCAATGGAGACAGTGATGATCATGTGTGTACAGCCCTGCTGAATATGATGGCGCTATATAAGGAAGTATAATAAATAATAGGCTTTGGATACTAGATTTCTGAAGATGCAATTTGTTCTGATTGGTATAACTGAACTTGGGAAGGGATTCACCCTCTGTTTAGCATCTGCCTTAATAATTTGTAACCAACCTGTGTCCTTTTTTTTTTTTTTCAACCTAATCCGCTCTGCAGCCCATATTTCACTTTTCTTCATATTCATTCATCTACTTTTTAATCCTTCAGAACCAGGTACAAACAAGAAGACTCCCCAGCGATTCCCCAAATGTAAGCCGTGGAGTTCCTCCATTAATTCTCCATCGAATGATACTGATCAGCAGCAGGACATTTTCTGGGACCCTCATTCACCAACAACTTTTAAATTAGGTAACAGGAGTTGTAGCATAACTAATACACCCTGCGTAAAAATCCATGCAGGAAATTGACCTGCGGTGCAGATTTTTTAAATTCACACTTTGGATATTCACCGGAGATTTCACCCCTGAAATCCGTAAAAAAGTCTGCAACAAATCCACATGTAACGCATGTATCTCTTAGAGTTTGTTCTTTATACACTGTAGGCAGTTTAGTCAGACAGGGTTTGGTCAGATTTGTCACAATGTGAATAGAGCCTTAAGGCTGTGTGTACACGTTCCGGATTATTCACGGATTTTTTGCGTTTTTGCTCGTTTTTTCGCAACCAAAACGCTTTAAAAATGCTTAAAAAACGCATACATATGTATCCCATCATTGATAATGGTTTCCGCAATTTTTGTTTACATGTTGCGTATTTTTCAGCGAAAATACGCATGCGAAAAATACGCAGCATGTTCATTAATTTTGTGGATTTTAAGCGGATTTCCCACTATATTATTGCATTGGGAACCTCCGGAAAAAAATGTGAAAAATCCGCAAAAAAAACCGCGCAAAATACACTATAAAAACGCGTGCAAAATTCCTGCGGAAAACCTCAGCATTTTCTTAGGAAATTTTTGCATACTTGCCGGACGTGTGCACTTACCCTAAAAGAGGAAAGCTCCTTAGTATTCTCTGCCATAAACTGCAGTCAGCACTGATTCTAGTGGACAAGATTATACGACAGAAAGCAGAGTTCCTACTGATTTCCATCCATAGTAGTAGAAATGCGGCCAAGACAGCAAGATCGCAAAGGCATAGATGTACTTTTATTAGTAAGAAGACACTTCTGTGATTGTCCTTATATTGGAAAAGGATACGAGCGTCATAATTTGTACAATTTAATTCTTTTTTTTTTTTTGCAGAAACTGGAAGGAAGAAACTGGCTGCAAATAAATGTACGGTTGACATATCGGATATAGTTAATAGAATTGCCCCAAAGGTAACTGATAGTTTAGTTTTACAGTTTTTTTAAGGTCAAAGGTATTCTTAAAGGGGTATTCCCATCTCCAAGATCCTGTCCCAATATATGTGGTAGGTGTAGATATAATGATAATATTAGGAAATACCTCCAATTAGAAATGTAGTCTAGTTTTCCTGATTCGCCATGTCTTTTTTTTTTCCTCATGTACAGGCACTGCAGGACCTTAGGTATCTATGGTTACTACCACTAGCAACTAGCTAAGTAACTGTCACTATGTCAATGGTCGTAACCATGAGCACCCAAGGTCCTGCAATGCCTGCACATGAGGAAAGAGTAATAGCGAATTTGAAAAACTAGACTACATTTCTAGTTGATGGTATTTGCTAATATTATTATTATTACACCTACTACATATTGGAATAGGATCCTAGAGATGGGAAATACACCTTTAAGTCCATCAAGTTTAACCTATAACCTAACGTTGATCCAGAGAAAGGCAAAAATGTCACGAAGCAGATGCTGATTGCACCATAATAGTGGAAAAATTCCCTCCAAACTCCACATATGGCAGTCGGACTAGTTCCCTGGATCAACACCACATCACAGAATCTAGTGCCCATAACCTGTAATAGTATACTCTTCAAGACAGGCATCCAGATCTTTGTACTTTAGTAGCGAATCAACCATACCAGCATTACGGAGCATAGTTTCATAGTGTCACTGCTCTTACAGTAAAGAATCTACATCTGTGATTATGATTAAGTCTTCATTCCTCTAGATGTAGAGGATGCCCCCTTGTCATTGTTGCAGGCAGGTCCTACATAAAGTGCAGCACAGATTCATCTCCGCTACGACTCCACAGCACTGGTCACTACTGAGCATGTACTGTACATAAAGTGCAATACAGATTCATTTCAACTGAAAGCCCAGTTCCTTAGATAAGGAATAGAACAGACATTTATAGGACATTTCATAACTTTCCCAAATTCTTATGAAAAAAACTTACAGCACATCCTGCACTGTACTGTGTTAAAAGATCCCTGTACTTTCTCTTCATATATTTGAAGGCTTTCTTTTTCCAAGCTGAATAACCCCAAGTTTGATAACTTGTTTTTTTCTAAATTTCTAAACAATTTTCTTAAAATTATCTGGTAGCAAATGTATATGGCAGATTTATCATCACTATTATACGATAATTTCAGCACTAGCTCTGGCACAATGATTTTGGACACATTTATGAATCAGTTGTGTCAAAAAGAACAGATGTTGTCACCTTGCTAAATATTTTGCAGAAGTGTCTAGATTAGAGGCTTTGACTTTGATGATGTGTAATATGTGAAAAATGAATGATGTGGCCACTTTTCAAGCACAAATTCTGGTCTAATGTACCTTATTTTTCGCTTTGTTAGGCTACTTTCAGACATAGCGCATTTTTGAGCGCTATTTTGCGGGCGCTTTTCAAAAATGCGCAATGTCATTTTCGTCTGCCGGCAAAGTGAATGAGAAATTCACTTTGCCGTTCAGACACACCGCAAAAAAACGCGGCGCTTTTGTCTGCAAACACGCCGGCGTAAAAAGAATTGACATGTCAATTCTTTACGCAGCGGCGTGTCTGCGTATCCCCCTAGGGCCCCATCTTACCGTCCACACACAGCGCCTTTGTCCTGGGTGTCGGCGTCTTTGTACGGAGGGGTTGACACCCAGGACCGGACGTGACGTCGGACAGGAAGAGGGAAGCCCCCGCCCCCCAGTGAAGCAGCGTGTGTGTGTGTGTGTGTGTGTGTGTGTGTGTGTGTGTGTGTGTGTGTGTGTGTAGCAGCGTGTGTGTGTGTGTGTGTGTGTGTGTGTGTGTGTGTGTAGCGACGCTGCAGCGATAGCGACGATGCCGATCGCTGCAGCGTCGCTGTTTGATCGCTGGAGAGCTGTCACACAGACCGCTCTCCAGCGACCAAGGATGCCGAGGCCCCCGGGTAACCAGAGTAAACATCGGGTTACTAAGCGCAGGGCCGCGCTTAGTAACCCGATGTTTACCCTGGTTACCAGCGTAAAAGTAAAAAAAACAAACAGTACATGCTCACCTGCGCGTCCCCCAGCCTCTGCTTCCTGACACTGACTGAGCTCCGGCCTTAACAGCACAGCGGTGACGTCACCGCTCTGCTTTCACTTTCACTTTAGGGCCGGCGCTCAGTCACTTTGATACGTGGCACTTTGATACGTGGCACGTGGCACTGAAATATGTGGCACTGAAATATGTGGCACTTTGATACGTGGCACGTGTCACTTAAATACGTGGCACGTGGCACTTTGATACGTGGCACTTTGATACGTGGCACGTGTCACTTAAATACGTGGCACGTGGCACTTTGATACGTGGCACTTTGATACGTGGCACTGAAATATGTGGCACGTGGCACTTTGATACGTGGCACGTGGCACTTTGATACGTGGCACTGAAATACGTGGCACTGAAATATGTGGCACGTGGCACTTTGATACGTGGCACGTGGCACTTTGATACGTGGCACTGAAATATGTGGCACGTGGCACTTTGATACGTGGCACGTGGCACTTTGATACGTGGCACTGAAATACGTGGCACTGAAATATGTGGCACGTGGCACTTTGATACGTGGCACGTGGCACTTTGATACGTGGCACTTTGATACGTGGCACTTTGATACGTGGCACTTTGATACGTGGCACTTTGATACGTGACACTGAAATATGTGGCACGTGGCACTTTGATACGTGGCACGTGGCACTTTGATACGTGGCACTGAAATACGTGGCACTGAAATACGTGATACGTGGCACTTAAATACGTGGCACGTGGCACTTAAATACGTGGCATGTGGCACTGAAATACGTGGCACTGAAATACGTGGCACGTGGCACTGAAATACGTGGCACGTGGCACTGAAATACGTGGCACGTGGCACTGAAATACGTGGCACTGAAATACGTGGCACTTAAATACGTGGCACTGAAATACGTGGCACTTAAATACGTGGCACTTAAATACGTGGCACTTAAATACGTGGCACTTAAATACGTGGCACTTAAATACGTGGCACTTAGGCTATGTTCACATTTGCGTTGTGCGCCGCATGCGTCCTTTTTTTGATTGATTTTGGACGCAGCAAAAATGCAACTTGCTGCGTCCTCTGCGGCCGGATGCGTGCGCTGCAGTGACGCATGCGGCCGGCGCAAAACGCAAGTGCGACGCATGTCCATGCGCCCCCATGTTAAATATAGGGGCGCATGACGCATGCGGCGCCCGACGCTGCGGCGCAGACCGCAAATGTGAACGTAGACTTAAATAGCTAGATAGAGCTGGATCCGCGGGCTGTGATCTGGCCTACGCTCAGCACTCTGCGGAGCGCTGTCATTCAAAACACGTCCACTCATTTTGGTGTTTAGTCCCAAAATGGAGGATGGAAGAAGAAAAGGGTTGGACAAGGAAATGACATCATTTCTTTTTTTTTTCCCCCACTGCAGTTAAAGCTTTATTTGTGTCAAACACAGACAATCTGCAGAGAAAACTGCATAAAAAACCGCACTAAAAACCGCATCAAAAACCGCACCAAAAACGCACCAAAAACGCACCTGCGTTTTCTGCCAAGAGCTGCGGTTTTTGTCCTGAAAAAAAAGGATTGAAATCAGGATCGTGTGAACATACCCTTACCGTACAGGGTTACGAGGGGGGGCGTCTGACTGACGCCTGCCCTAGTAACCTGGGGTTAGTGACAGTGGGGTTAGTAAACCCCAGCTGATGTCTGTTCCGCTTGCTGAGGCGTCTTTGGCTCAAGGCCATTGCAGCTGGCAGAATCGACATGATGTTAACTCCAGTGTGTATTGTATTCTGAGTCATAAAGACAGGAAATGACCTCAATGACTCTTTTTTTTTTCCCCTTTTTTTTTTTTTTTCAAACAAACTTTATTTTCAGTACACAATGCTGAAAAAAACGCAGCTGCAAAAAACGCAGCAAAAAACGCTGTGTGTGAAAGCAGCTGCGTTTTTTGCCTGCGTAAAAAAACGCAGGTAAAGCAGCAGCAAAATACGCGCGCGTAAAAATACGCAGCAAATATGCTGTGTGTGAAAGTAGCCTAAGACGCACTTTTTTCCCCCCCAAATTTTGGGAAATGGGGGTGCGTCTTACAATGCGGATATACCGCATACAAGTCCTGTTGCAGGCTGGGATGAGGGGGTGTCTGCCGCTGCCCAGGGTGTCTGCCGCTGCCCAGGGTGTCTGCCGCTGCCCAGGGGGGTGTCCGCCGCTGCGGGGGGGGGGGCTCTGCTGACATTTCGTGAAAGGCCAGGGCCCCCCGGCAGGTCCGTGGTTTCCTCCTGTGCGGTGGACTTTGGGAAAATGGCCACCGGGAGGCGGCGCATGCGCAGATGGAGATATCGGGACCAAGATCTCGAGAGATGAGATCTCAGCGCTGAAATCTCATCTCCCGAGATCTTGGTGCTGAGATCTCCATCTGCACATGCGCCGCCTCCCGTCGGCCATTTTCCCAAAAGTCCACTGCTCAGGAAAGCATGGATGAACTCCCTGGGGGCTCTGGCCTTTCACAAAATGTCAGCAGAGCCCCCCCTGCAGCATTACTGGAGATACCTCCACAGCACAGAAGCCCCCTGCAGCACAGGACACCTGCACACCCCCTCATCCCAGCCTGCGTCCTGCAGCAACACTCTTGCCCTCTCCAGCAGTGACCCTGGGACCTTGCCTCACCGCAGCCACCACCCCCGTTAAGCAATAAGACGCATGGATTAGAAGAAGCACCACCATTTTATTAAAAAAAAGTTTTTTTCCTATTTTTCTCCTCAAAATTTGGGGTGCTTTTTACCTGGTGCGTCTTGCAAAGCGAAAAATACGGTACATCACACAAGAGGTGGTATTCTATAGGAAGCTAAATAACGTCAAATCTTTATTGTGAACCAACGTGATCATCTGATTGATCTACAAGCTGGGAAATGTCCTCATTTTTATTATATAGACAATACATAAAGATTTGGAAATCACTGAAGGATATATGTGTGAGATAGTTGTTAAAGGGCCAGAACTGTTATCACTAAATTATACAGTTCATATTCATTTTGTTAATTCTGTACATTTAAAATAGGTGTTTTTTGGTCTCCCTTTACTTCATACAGTTTACTCTAACTTTTTTTAAGTTAGAGTAAATGAGTGTGTACTTGATGTATCGGTGGTAAACCCGTGGGTCTTGGTGTACACTGGGCAGTTAGGGCAGAAACGTTCAATTTGTTTGTGTCCATCAGTGAAGTCCAACATAACCATATTTAATTTCCTTGTTGTATGAACATGTGACATGAGTTAATATGTAAAAAATATCTTTTGAGCCTTGTAGTTTTCCACTAGTGTCTTGCAAATAATCTAATTTTGTTTAGGTATCCATCCATTAAAGAATATTGTTGTTGTCTTTTAGAATGAAAAACCTTCATGCTCTGAATCACCATACCTTGGTATTTGGATTGGAGAGGATGCTATACCATGTACCCCAGTAGTAGCCCGAAGTAGAACTAGAATGCCCAGGTATATATGAAGAGATTTTGTTCACATGAGTACCATGGTTTAATAGAGCAGACATTGGTCCACACATTCAGGATGTAGACTTGGAGTCGGCCTCATCTGATCTGCTGATTATTGCATTAGTGTATATATCATCCACATGTCTGGAAAAAAAATAAAAAATCTGTTCAGATTTTTGTTGGAGCTGAAAAAAAAATCATCTGTGAGAAATTGTTAATGTGCATTCTTCTCATGGATTCTGCACAGAATGATTTCTATTCCTCTTGTGGAACCGTGTCAGAAATCCCAGGGTCACGTGGTTGCAGGGCGCCAATGGGCTGTCATGACAGCTGGGGGTCTGCATAAGAACCCTGTGCCTGTCATACAGAGAAGATCTTGAATTTTTGCTAGATCGCAGCTTCAGGTCTCGTAAGGAGACTATTGAAGTCTGTAAAAAGTAAAACCCAAAGGTTTTAAAAATATAAAAAAAAACCACGAATTAAAATCACCTCCTTTTACCACCTTTGTAAATAAACCAAACAAACATAAAAGATACACATATTTGGTATAGCTGCAATTAGAAATTTCCGGTCTATCAAAAATATAAAGTAAAATATTCCGAACAGTAAATGGCGGAATGAGAATAAAATTGTAACAACAGAATTACGGTTTTTTTGGCCGCCACAACATTGCAATAAAATGCAATAAGAGGTGAATAAAATACCCCAAAATGGTATCAATAAAATTGGCAGATCATGGTGCAAAAAATAAATCCTCACCCAGCCCCAGATCCCGAAAAAGGGAGATACTACGGGTCTCAGAAAATGGCGAGATTAGAGAAGAAAATTTTTATTACATTTTTTTTTTCCAACACTGAAATAAATTTAAAAAAAGCTATACGTGTTCGGTATCTGCGTACTCGTACTAACCTGGGAAATCATATTGCCACGTCTGTTTTACCATTTAGTGAACATGGTAAATTAAAAACCCCAAAAAACTATTTTGGAATTGCACTTTTTTTTTTTTTCAATTGGAAGTTTTTTTCCCGTTTTCCATTACACTATGTGGTAAAAATCAATGGTGTCATTCACAAGTGCATCTTGTCCTACAAAAAAAAACAAGCCCTCACATGGCCATGTTGACGGAAAAATAAAAAGGTTTGGAAGAAAAAATGAAAAAAATAAGAGTGCAAAAACGGAAAAAATTGCAATGTGGTGAAAGGGTTAATACAACATGGAAGGTGCAGTGGCATAGGGATCAGAGAGGTGTGTCTAAATCACTTTAGCCCTTCAT
Organism: Ranitomeya variabilis; assembly: GCF_051348905.1. Taxonomy (NCBI): domain Eukaryota; kingdom Metazoa; phylum Chordata; class Amphibia; order Anura; family Dendrobatidae; genus Ranitomeya; species Ranitomeya variabilis. The sequence goes on from NC_135233.1 coordinate 69,899,773, forward strand.
GTGTTGAGGGATGGACCCAGTGCTTATTACGCTGCCACGCTTTCCATCCCTCAACACACAGGACAGGGGAGGCCCTCTCCATGCCACCGCAGCAGCCATGTTGGACTGAAGAGCATTAGAACACCAGGAGCAGAGGAAGAGACAGCAGAAGAACAGAAGTGTTCAGGAAAAGTGACCAGACATGCACAGCAGGGATAGGGTGGACTGTAGCTTTAAGAGGGTCCAATTTTGAGGACAGTCCCCTCTCTGTCCTGAGAACTCCCACATAGTAAATTTTAAACACAGGATGTCCTCTTCTGTTTAGCAGGAGGTTCTTGTCCTCTTTCACCCACCAATTGGACATCTGTGGCAGGCTTGTGCCAGCTTATAATATTTCATAATATGTACATATGAATTTTTAAGCATTTTGGTCTCCTTGCTATAGGTCAAAGATTTTACAAACCGAAGAAAAACTCATGAGATTGGCAAAGCAATTGGACAGTAATCTGGTGAAACAGAAAGATCAAAGCGAGGCACATTCGGCAAATTCAGAGGATGAAATGGTCAGTGAATGCAACGCTGTTAATGAAGACAACTCCTTCCTGGAGGACTTCCCTGGAGAAGATGATGTTACCGCAGGGCTGAAATCTGTTAGCCAGAGATCCCCGGCGCCACAGAGGAGCAGTCAGAAGTCTGTGGACCAGGATGCAGAAGATGCTTTTATTGATCTGTTTGATTCATCGACGCAGAAATACAGCGGCTGCTTAAGCCAAGGTTTATCAGATGTTTCTTCTCTCAGTGGGAAGGACTCTGCAGTAAATGTAAGAAGAAATATCCATGAAGAAATAAAGCAAACCAAGATGGAACCATGTTCTGAAAAATCTAAAAGACCAGAGCCGTCTAATGTAACATCAGAAATCTCCGCAAACGCAGATCAAGGTGTAAGAAAATGTCCGGAGCTGAACAATGGTAAAGAGAAAGAAACCGTCCAGTCACTGCCAGGAAGCCAAGATGACTTTGAGGATGACTGGGGCAATGATCTCCTTGAAGATGATTCTTTTGTCATGCAGGTTACTCAAAATCCCGAACTAATTTCTACTCCTAAAAGCAATATGTCACCTAATATACCTGATCGCACCAGTGCTCATCGTGCTGGAGAGGGGGTTAAAGTCGCAGCTATTTCGACTACTTTCAGTAAGACAAATAATTTTAAATTTGTGCCAAGGAAAGCAAATGGCGGATCTGAAGGAAAACCCAGTAAGTTATGTAGCACAGAAATAACGGGTGTCAATGCATTTCAAGATAAAGTAAATAATTCAAAAGCCTTTTCTACTTCTCGAACTCAAATGCCTTTCCGACCTCTGACAAATAAAGGAGGTCAAATGTCAAAAAGTAATGTTCACAGCCTGGCACCTAGTACAAATAGCACTTTGATGAAATCCTCACAGAAATCATGTGTCCAAGCTGTGCCACAGACCAGGGCAACGAACATTAAAGACTCCGTCCTGCACGATGAGTGGGATGATCTAAAGTTCTCCGATGAAGTCCTTGATATGTTTTGTGAGTCCGATAGTCCATGGGAAGAGAAGGAAGATGATGATGACCTACTGTATCAAGTTTGTGATGATGTGGAAAGGTTAACTCAAGCTCAGGAATTCAATGAAGGAAATCGTAAGGAGGAAACTCCTCAGTTGCCAAATTGTACACGCCAAATGCTTGCCAAACAACCAACCAGTCATCAAAGCAAGAATGGAAGTCCTATGATTGCAAGCTCCTCCTTGGGGTCAAATAAGTCAAATAATAGAGGGGTCTCTCCTACATCTTTCAGTGGAAATTGCTCAAATGCTTATCAGAACGGTTCTTTGCAAGTGGCCAACCAGGCTTCTAGCAGGTGCAAATCTGTACCGTCAGGAGGGGAGTGTAAAAATGTCATTCTTACCAGCACTCAGAATCCAGGAAAGCCTCTGGCTGTGACATGTAGTGGAGCAAACCAAGCAGCACCTTCTAAGTATTCATTTACCAGAATAAAACCATCGCAGGCCTCCTCTATCCTCACAGCTCAGTCAGCTGGAAACTGGAGCACTTACAATGATCTGCAGAGCTTTGGTGACCGATTGCACAAGAGCGTTCCTGTTTTTCCTACTAACTCAGTCAGTGGAAGCAAACCTCAGGCATCCTCAATAAAAAGGCATATTTCTGAGTCCACCATACAGTCCTCAAAAGGTATGTGGGGAAAAAAGGAGTCTAAGAGGGGCCAATATTGTATATTATAATATATATTATATTTTGTGAATGCATATATGAAAATATGCAGCTTGTGATTTCTAAAGTTACCATATTTCAAAACTGATTACATGTACAGTATTGTGCAAAAGTTTTAGACATTTGGGGAAAAATGCTGCAAAATAAGCATACTTTAAAAAAATAGAATTTTTAATAGACTTAACTAATTAACAAATTGCAAACTAAATAAATAAACAAAAGAGAAAACTAAATCAAATCAATTATTGGTTTGTCCACCCTTTCGCCCCCAAAACAGCATCAATTCTTGTACGTACACTTGCAAAAAGTCAGGGATTTTGTAGGATTATAGTTAGGTGTATTATACCAAATAGATGATAATGGTCATTTTCATATGTAGATTGAAAGAACGTTGTTAACTAAAACAGTATTAAATATGGAGTGCACACACTTGTTAAATATGAGGTGCAAGTGGAATAGCAGTAGAGTTCTGAGTAATAATAAGAGGAGTATCGCCTGCACCCTGTTTGTTAGGCAGTCACTGCATGTGTTACGGCTGTCGAACAGCAGCGAGACATGTAGGTGCGGAGACTCGAACATATTTTTCTAGCATGCCGAAGACACTCGGTTAGCACAAGAGCATGCTCAGATAACACCTTATTTGAGCATGTGCTCTCATCACTATTCTATTTCTGAGATGGTGATTTCACTTTTCTGTATATGAGGAAAGAGGCCTTGGCCAATTGGGCGTGGTCCCCAAGAAGGAGCTTGCAGAGAATAGTTGATGACCAGGCCCACTTGTCTAGTAAGATTAGAGTTACATACAGGGTAGAAGGGGGCTATATCTTAGGAGCAGAAACAAAAGAATAATAATGCTCTATATGAGAGAATAGCAACATTTACACCTGTTAAAAAAATGCATATCTCCAGCAAGCATAAAAGGATAAAAACTACAGAAAACATGAAATCATGAACATGATTAAAATGTATTTTTTTTTTGTTCCCACCCTTTGGGGGAAAAAAAAATGCACTTACTAGGTTTCCACACAACAGTAGAAGCACAAATATTTCATTTAATAGGTGTATAAGGGTGAAGAGAAAACAGTACAAGAACACAAGTTTTTTTTTTGCAAAAATCATTGCCAAAAATTCCTTCATAAATATAGTGTATATATAAGTATGTATGTGTGTATATTCAGCTCTGGCAAAAATTTAGAGACCACTGCAAAATCTTCAGTGTGTCTGATTTTTCTCTTTATAGGTATATTTTTGAGTAAAATGTAAATTGTTCTTTTATTCTATAAACTACTAACAAGATTTCTCTGAAGTTCCAAGCAATACATTTTGTATTTTCTGAAAATGAGAAATGGTCAAAATAACAAAAAAATACATTACTTGCAGACCTCAAATAATGCAAAAAAAAAACAAGTTCATAATCATTTAGAAACAACAATACTAATTTTTTAACTCGGGAAGTGTTCAGAAATCAATATCACTGGCCAACAGTGAAAATGTTTCTGAAATGAAAATAGCTGGTTTGTAATAATTTTAGCATCCTAAAAACGAATATGTTACTTAAAAATCATTATTAGCTCTTGTTGCTGAGATACAGGTCATTTAAGATTATTATGCAGGAAAATAGGGAAATTTTGAATTTTCAACAAATGTGTATTGGTAAACCTGATTACAGACCTGTTGAACCAATGTCAGCCATTTTATAAATTGTGTCTGCATAGTTTGTACTAATTGAAGTCTCTTTCTCTTGTTGCAGTAATTTTGTGGAGAGAATTTACACTTTGAAAATGCCTCGTAAATGTGCAAATATTGTTAACAATTTTTGTTACGTGTGTGGTTATGTGACATTTGCCAACCAAAGAAGACCAATTACTCCACTTGTGAAGACTGCTTACCATCATTACTTTGCTTATACGTGGCACTTAAATACGTGGCACTTATACGTGGCACTTAAATACGTGGCACTTATATACGTGGCATTTTGAGACCTATAATTTTTCCACATTTTGGTCCACAGAGTCATGTGAGGTCTTGTTTTTTGCGGGACGAGTTGACGTTTTTATTGGTAACATTTTCGGACACGTGACCATTTTTTATCACTTTTTATTCCGTTTTTTGTGAGGCAGAATAACCAAAAACCAGCTATTCATGAATTTCTTTATACCGTTCTGCGTTTGGTAAAATTGATAAAGCAGTTTTATTCGTCGGGTCAGTACGATTACAGCGATACCTCATTTATATCATTTTTTAATGTTTTGGCGCTTTTATACGATAAAAACTATTTTATAGAAAAAATAATTATTTTGGCATCGCTTTATTCTGAGGACTATAACTTTTTTATTTTTTTGCTGATGATGCTGTATGGCGGCTTGTTTTTTGCGGGACAAGATGACGTTTTCAGCGGTACCATGGTTATTTATATCCATCTTTTTGATCGCGTGTTATTCCACTTTTTGTTCGGCGGTATGGTAATAAAGCGTTGTTTTTTGCCTCGTTTTTTTTTTTTTTTCTTACGGTGTTTACTGAAGGGGTTAACTAGTGGGACAGTTTTATAGGTTGGGTCGTTACGGACGCGGCGATACTAAATATGTGTACTGTACTGTGCAATTTATACTCTTGTAATGAATTCTTCTCGCTACCTACAGCACATACTTCCATGGCGTGTATCTAAAAAACGAGAGCTAATTAAACAATTCTGTGGGTATATTTGAGTTTCTCGACCCAAAATTAGTAATATTTGCCTATTTTCATCAAAGAAACATAAAAAAAGTTGTTTTTTGTTGGCCTGTGTATTTTGTGGAATAACCATGATTTTTAATCACAGCTTTCATGCGTCTTGGCATGCTTTCCACCAGTCTTTTACACTGCTTTTGGGTGACCTTATGCCACTCATTGTGCAAAAATGTAAGCAGTTCTTCTTTGTTTGCTGGCTTGCGACTATCCATCTTCCTCTTGATTACATTCCAGAGGTTTTCAATGGGGTTCAGGTCTGGAGATTGGGCTGGCCATGACGGGAATTTGATGTGGTGGTCTTTCATCCACACATTGATTGACCTAGCTATGTGGCATGGCGCATTGTCCTGTTGGAAAAACCAGTCCTCAGAGTTGGGGAACATTGCCTGAGCAGAAGGAATCAACTGTTTTTCCAGGATAACCTTGTATGCGGCTTGATTCATACGTCCTTTGCAAAGAACAACCTGCCCAATTCCAGCCTTGCTGAGTGACATTCGAATAAGATGACGGTCATCCCGATTAATGGAGAGTCGTTTTCGCCCTCTGCCGGTCTGTAGCTTTGTTGTCCCCAATGTCTTCTGCTTGACTTTGTTGTAATGGTCAACCGTCTTAGAAATTTGATGCTCATTGTGTCCCGTTGCTAGTAAAGCCAGAATTGAGCCCTTTTTTCCCTCACTTGACGTTTCCTTTCAACTCCTTTGGCATGGTTAAAAGTTATTTTTTCATTCCTATTACTTTTGGCATATTACTAGCTCTTGTTTTGCCATCCAGCTTGTCCTATTGCAAGAGGATTGTGAACACCACAGCAGTGTTTTTTATACTTTCCTTCGTTAAATAAGACTTGATTCAGGTGATCACCTAATCAGAAGCACAAGTAGAATGAGGTGTATTCTGCTTGGAATTCAACTGACACTGGAATGGAATGGCTGTCAGACATGTAGAGAAGCGGATTTTTATAAAACTGTGCAGTGGTCTCTTCATTTTTGCCACAGCTCTATATAATATATATATATATATATATATATATATATATATATATATATATATATATATATATATATATATATATGAAAAAATTTCAAAGAAATGCATTTAGAAAAATTAAGCCTAATGATGAGGAAATTAAGAAATGTTTAATTTAAAGTTTGTTCTTTTTCCTTTATATGCAATTTCAGTGCTTATATCTGAAAATCAACAGAAGAAATGTTCCATGGAAGAGATTGAGAGGAAAAAGCAGGAAGCTTTGGCCAGGAGGAAAATGAAAGCGCGAGCGTGTTCCAGTGACACTGCACTAACTTAGTCTTCTTATTTCACTGTTGTATTTGATATCTTCTTTAGAGCGGTCTTATAATTTCTCTGTGAGAAATTCCATGTAGAATTCACAGCAAACACTATTTTATTATAGTATGTTCTGTAATGTTTACAGTGGTAAACTTTATCTTTCCATTAATGTATAATAAAGCGGCCTGTTATGTTCAGGAATAAACCGTGCGGATTTGTGTTTATCATCTGCTCATCAAACACTCCTACAAGACACGTTGTTCTGTTATGGAAACCTATGTGTTAATTAGAACTTTTGTGTAAATAAAATACATTTTCAAGTTCCTGATTTTACATTCATCAAATATATTAATTTACTGACCTTGCTGTGCAGATATTCTCTTAATCTCTTAGAAAATGATTTCCAAGGGAAGCTCAAGAGGATTCCTCATTATCGAGCTACGGTAACATACAAAATAGGTGAAAGACAGAGATGTTCTTAGCAACTCCGGTCTGGTTCTAGAGAGGAGTCATAAATCAGGCACTGCTTTCTAATGAGCCTTATGGAATGGGTTCTTTGTTAAAGGGAACCAGTCAGCGAATTGATGCTGCCCTAATCACAGTCTGACTGGCTCCATCATGAAAATGAACTGTATTTCAGAGCAAACAAAAAGGGGGGAGGTTCATCGTTCCCTCTACCAGTTTTTTTACTTTCAAAAAGTCGCAATATCTGACGCAGAGGGTATTTGTACAAAAGGGTTGGGGCTTTCATAAAAATAGATTGACCTTAGTAAAACAAACAAACCACAGTGCAATACATTTCAGAGAATCATAGAATGTTAGAGTTGGAAGGGACCTCCGGGGTCATCGTGTCCAATCCCCTGCTCAATGCAGGATTCACTAAACCATCTCAGACGTCTGTCCAGCCTCTGTTTGATGACTTCCATTTAAGGAGAACTCACCACCTCTCGTGACAGCCTGTTTGATCACCCTCACTGTCAAAACAAATTTTTTTAATATCTAATCTGTGTCTTCTCCCTTTGTTTCATTTCGTTCTATAATGTATCACAGAGCTGGCATAATTTAATTTTTTTTTTTTACGCACAAACAGCCCAAAAGATATGCCAAATTTACTTAGAGGTGTGTACCTCTTAATAAATTTACCAAACTTCAGCAGGCTTAGGGTGCATATAAAATAGGTCTGAAAAGAGCCAGACATAGAAGGTTCTGCTGTTTCTTCTCCCAGCTCGTCTTTGTTGAAGTTCTTGGTTATACACAGTTCTCCAGTTTCAAGGTGATCTGTCACCAGATTTGATATAACAAAATCCATATATTATTAAATAGATTTCTTTAATTTTCATATTTATCAGAATGGCTGTATAATCTATCTAAATTAATTTTCCGACCACCTAGTTTTATTGACAGCTCCTCACTGTCACCCTTTCCTCCATGCCCACTACAAGCTGCAGCTCTCAGGCTGAGTGGGAAAAGACTAAATGAACTTGAAATGATGAACCCTCTCACTCTATGCTGAACTCAGGATGAGTGATGAGCGAGGGTACTTGGGTTTTCAGAGCATGCTCGGGTTGTGTCCGAGTATTTTGGGCGTGCTCAGAGATTATGTTTGAGTCATCGCAGCTGCATGATTTGCCGCTGCTAGACAACCTGAACACATGCAGGGGATTCCCTAACAGGCAAACCACACATGTATTCAGGCTGTCTAGCAGCCACAAATCGTGCAGCTGCGTCGACTCAAACATAATCTTCGAGCATGCCCAAAATACTCGGAGAACACCCGAGCATACTCGGAAAACCTGAGTATACTCGCCCATCACTACTCAGGATATACAGCCATTCTAACATGGATTGTCAAAATAAGTACATCAACCTAATCAGATCTAAGATTCGTGAATTAATATAAGCAGATTGTATTGTGAAATCTGGTGACCCCACTGTTGAGGGCAACATTTAGACAGCGTTATTTTGGTCAGTTGTTTCCTTTGTTAATTATAAGTCAAAACCAGGAGTGCATTCATAGCACAGGAGGCTCTAATCTTTCTTTGATCTCTTTTCTGTGTATTTGTTCCACTGCTTTTAATTGGTTTGAAAAATGATGCAAAATATTGCCGTGTCCACAAAGCCTAAAAAGGGGTTCTAGTTCTTATAGCCACACACATGTGGCTTTTTATTCGCTTGTGTAGAAGTTCTGAAAATTGAAGTAACCAGAATATCCTGTATCTGTGCAAGCCATAACCGCATTGATTAAGCAAAAGTGAGGACAGCAGAGACAGGTGGGTGTGTGCTATATTCAATATATATCAATTGATTGCCACCATGTTTCATTGTATGAACTGGGATATTTCCACCTTTATTGTTTAGACTGCAAAAGTGGGCAGCGAAGGGCCTTTATTTGTTCAGTGTAGGTAAGATATGATGGTGCTTATGAATTTCCTAGCTAGGCCTCAAAGTTTGTGTTTCCCAATTCTTGTCTGTAAAGTGGACAATTCCTTTAAGTTGTCCTTGCTTTAACTCCTACTGGTTTGGTGTGGTCACTTTCATTGAGGCTAATATACTCTGCTCTCGTGGAATATACAATTTAGGAAACCTAACAAATGTCATAATGAAAACTTTGGGAGCCTATAAGTACTAGCTAAAACTCAAATGAAATGGCCAAGTTCGACTGTAATGAGCAATTGGAATCATTCAAAATACTGACTGGACATGTTGACATTTTTAGACTGATGATAACCACTGACTGAATCATCAGGCCAAAAAAACCCCAAATATTGTCCAATGTAGTTTGAGACATTACATATTACATAGTTATTGAGGTTGAAGGAAGACTTTAAGTCCATCTAGTTCAACCCATAGCCTAACCTAACATGCCCTAACATGTTGATCCAGAGGAAGGCAAAAAAAACCCATGTGGCAAAGAGTAACTCCACCATGGGGAAAAAAATTCCTTCCCGACTCCACATACGGCAATCAGACTAGTTCCCTGGATCAACGCCTTATCAAGGAATCTAGTGTATATACCCTGTAATATTATACTTTTCCAGAAAGGTATCCAGTCCCCTCTTAAATTTAATTAATGAATCACTCATTACAACATCATACGGCAGAGAGTTCCATAGTCTCACTGCTCTTACAGTAAAGAATCATTGAGTGATCTTCGTTGGCCCATGTTCAGCCAATATGTATATGAAGATCTTTACAAATGGAAACATCCAATGTGTGTCAATATCGCACAAAAACTATAAAAAGTCACTCTCTAACGCCAGTCTTAGTGGATCGACGTCAATGTATACCACTGCATACTTTTACAGTGACAAGTGTTAGAAAAAAAAGAATGGAGTCCTAGCAGATGTGTATAGTTTTTCCAGACACTATAGTGTATTGTTGAAGAATTTTTATCAGTTTATGACTGTAGTTAATTCAGTCTCTTTTACTAAGACGTATATGTATTGTCGATAAACCATGACCAAGTAGCGCAGTGTTGCCTTTAGGAAATATCCTATTCAGACAACGATTATGATGAATAGTTTAGTAATCCTTTAAAGAATGCGTAAATTTGATTTGCCAAGGACGATCCTTTAAGAGGTGTCTTTATTCAGCCACCTTCAACAGGAACGAACAGTCTAGAGCACCGCGTGACTGTGTAATCTGTTTCGGCGCAGTGTATTTCTTGTAATTACTAGTCATGCATATTACATTTTGTAAAGTAATGGTTTTGAATTTTATCTACAAAGCTGGCATAATTTCTCTAACATCAAAAGCCCTGGCTGTAATAATATAGGACAGTATATCACAGAGAATACGAATTAAGAGGAATTTTCAGGCCTCTTTGTTCTTTCATTGTAGGTTGTTCTCTAATATACCGCAACTTGAGCACAAATGATCTATCACCGTTTGAAAGATTAAAAATTATGTAGAGCAAAATACTCACAAGTCATTCAAAGCCCGGCTGGGGAAAAAATTCTGCTAATTGCATGGCTTTTCACCTACAAACGCTGCCTTTCCTTTAACGATAAGTGTTATCGACTGTACTGAAGGGAAAAGTCTGTGCACTTAGAAATAACTTTGGAGATTAAGTCCTGCTCTATGAATGGGAATGCTAGGGTCACAGTGGTGCAGTTGAGGGCCTCATTATTATAAGGTCTCATGGGCACAGTTTTATAACCAACCCGTATCACAACACATTGGGAGGCACAAAAGGAAGGGTATAGGGCAATGAACGTATAGAGGGAATTGTGGACTGTCCTTGTTTTTGAACCCTAGGGCCTTAACAGCCCCCAGTGGGATTTATAGGGCTTGTGTTGGGATGCTTATTGTTGATCTGGAGGACTATAGTTCTGTTGGGAACATAATCCACTCCAAACTCTGCTCGAATAAATGGATGAGTTTTCCTTTTTTCCACTTACTTTGTGTTCTACTTTAACGTTAGATGTGGTCAAGGGCGTTGATATGATTTGGTGATGTCTGACCACTATCAATACCACCATATTTAATTGAAAAATGTTGACGTCTCATTCTCTGCTTTATATTATGATCTAGGTTTGAGACATCACTTTGACTGATCCACAAATTAGAAGTATAAATGATAAATTACGTGGGTATACTGTAGTCTTGGAGTTGATTACTCAGTATATGAAGGGTCTACACCTGTATGAGAAGGTCACACATATTTCTTTATTTGAAGTGAAGAACCCTCACTTTTATTTCTGGTGTAACAGATGAACCTTAATACTTTTACAGTTATCTGTTCACCTGTTCTTTAAATGTATTGTGGCTTTTTGACTTAATTGTACTTTTAGTAAAAGTAATGTTTTTTGATTCGCACGGTTGCTACTTTTCACCTCGAGTAATCCAAGGATATCTTGAATAGAGTGGAGATTCTCGTGCGCAATTTCAGCTCCATTTATTGTCCCTGGAACTGCTTTAGAAAGCGGAGTTCAGCATTCTGCTTTTTCCATCCGTCCGGTAGACATTAAATGATGTAGAGGTTCAACAAGTGCTTTTCTGCTCCATTCAAGACAGGGCTCTGCAAAGCTCTATTTTCGGGGTTTAGACACTTCTCCATCCAACTCCATATTAACTTTTAAAGGCTGCTAAAATCCATTTTAAGAGATGAGAAAGACTTTTAGCTCACTGAGGGATCATGTTACATGCAGCTCAATGACGTCTATGAGGATGGAAGTTATTTATATAGTTGGAAAGCTTATCTCATGCCTTCCTGCCTATTGAAGTTGCTCCCCACATCACTGGTTTCAAGTGGAAAGGAAACCTAACGATTTTACAGGTACATCAAATGATGAGACTTTTCTCATAATTAATGGAAAAAATAAAGATGTCAAGATTTTAACAAGTGCTTGACTGTGATTGGATTTATTCCGATTTATTTATTCCTATTTTTCCAATGGGAAGGGAAAGGAGAAGGTGCAATCGGCTGCAGAAAGAGACAGTAAGACACAGACTGTGCCATTCAGCACTGTATTAAACTGTCATCTTTGTGTTGCTGCTTTTCAGGGTGTATTACCGAGAGATAGCAGCAGGATCTCCTGTTCTTTTGGCCTGTTGTGTATCAGACTTAAAAGCAGCTAGGCTCTAACCACAAGCTCAGAGACAACTGAAATTAGAGATCAAGCCTGCAGAGGGAAAAATTGGCACACAACACAATTCAGATTACTATGAAAAGTCATCTGAAATAAGGTGCACGTTAAAGTTCCTGCAGATTGATCCTTTCACTCTATCTCATTTGACATATATTAACCAAAAAATTGTGTTGATAGATGCAAATGCGCAAATTAACCCCATTTCCGACATGTGACGTACATCTACATTTATCGGAGAAAGTGTTGGCAACCTTGCAATTGTTCCAGAAAATAAAGTACTTCTCCCATAAAATTATTGCAGTTACCGTATTTTTCGGACTAGAAGACACACCTATGTTTTATAGGAGGAAATTAGAAAAAAAATTGAAAAATATGTGGTCAATTCTCTACTAATATGCCCAATCCAGGTATACATGGTTCCCTCATCCCCATCCTGTTATTCATGGTCCCCTCAACCTCATCCTGGTATGCATGGCCTCATCATTCCTATCCTGGTAGGCATGGTCCCTTCATTCCTATCCTAGTAGCCATGGTCCCCTTCATCCCTATCCTGGTAGGCATGGTCCCTTCATTCCTATCCTGGTAGCCATGGTCCCCTTCATCCCTATCCTGGTAGGCATGGTCCCCTCATCCCTATCCTGGTAGTCATGGTCCCCCACATCCCTATCCTGGTAGGCATGGTCCCCCTCATCCCTATCCTGGTAGACATGTCCCCACATCCCTATCCTTGTAGGCATGGTCCCCCATCCCTATCCTGGTAGGCATGGTCCTCCTCATCCCTATCCTGGTAGGCATGGTCCCCAAATCCCTATCCTGGTAGGCATGGTCCCCCTCATCCCTATCCTGGTAGGCATGGTTCCCTCATCCGTATCCTGGTAGCCATGGTCCCCCTCATCCCTATCCTAGTAGTCATGGTCCCCCACATCCCTATCCTGATAGGCATGGTCCCCCTCATCCCTATCCTGGTAGACATGTTCCCCACATCCTTATCCTTGTAGGCATGATCCCCACATCCCTATCCTGGTAGGCATGGTCCCCCTCATCCCTATCCTGGTAGACATGTCCCCCACATCCCTATCCTGGTAGGCATGGTCCCCCTCATCCCTATCCTGGTAGGCATGGTCCCCCTCATCCCTATCCTGGTAGACATGTCCCCCACATCCCTATCCTTGTAGGCATGGTCCCCACATCCCTATCCTGGTAGGCATGGTCCCCCACATCCCTATCCTGGTAGGCATGGTCCGCCTCATCCCTATCCTGGTAGGCATGGTCCCCCTCATCCCTATCCTGGTAGGCATGGTCCCCCTCATCCCTATCCTGGTAGACATGTCCCCCACATCCCTATCCTGGTATGCAGTGCCCCCATCTCCATCCTGTTATGCATAGTCCCATCCCCATCCTGGTATGAATGGCCCTCATCAGAAAAACATAAAAAACAAACCATTATACTTACATTCCCTGCGCAGTGTTCTGTTCCAATGCCAGCAGCTGATTTATGCTTGTAAGCCGCGCATGGTGGTGACGTCATACGCTGCTTGCAAGCAGAGCGCTGCCACAGCTTGAATTTCTTTGGAAATTTTCTCTGCTGTCCATGTCCAGGGTGATTAGATAGAGTGCCATGGGCTGTAAACTTCTTTATTACGTATGTTTTGCACCGTAAGCAAAGGAACATCAAAATCTCTGGAGATGGACTTGTAACCCTGAAATTGTTGATATTTTTCAACAATTTAGATTTTCAAGTATTCAGACAGTTCTTTTCTCCTCTTTCCGTTCTCCATGTTTTGTGTCACACACACACGATGCAAAGATTTTGTCAAATTTTCCCCTTTTTACCTGATTTCAAGTGTGATTTTCATATTGCCCACACCTGTTACCTGCCTGAAACAAAGTTTGTTTAAACTTTTTTTTGAAAGATGGCAATTTTTTCTGGCTCATTTTTTAGGTTTTGTGTGAAATTATGTCCAATTTGCCTTTTTTTTTTTTCTTTTTTTTTTGTGGTGTTCCAATACATGCAAATGAAATGTGTATACCAAAACGTGTGTAATTGCAATAATTTTCTGATAGAAATGCTTCACTTTCTGGAACATTTTCAAGGGCGCCAACACTTAAGGCCATGACTGTATGTCATGTCCTATACGAGTATCTGAAGTCCACTGCAGAGACAGTGGCTGCTGGCTATATTACATACTTTGCAGAAAGTTCTGATCACTACTGTTTTACCACTGATAAATACTGCTGTTGTTAATGGACAGTGGTATAAGTGGTTAGATTCTGGGGCAAGGTCTTTTAAATCACCATTCGTCTTTACCTCCTATCGTCCAATTCTGGGATACCAATGGGTTGGTAAATTTAACAATCATCACAGATGGTTAATTTTGCCATATACTGCAATACTAAAGATTACAGACTCAAGTTTCCTAGGAGGTTGAGAAAAAATATTTCGAAAAATCTTTCATAAATACGAGAGTGGTCTAGAAGCCAGGTCAGAACCAGGAGGCCAGTGTAGGTGCAAAATCGTAAAGAAGAGTAATAGTCAAAAACAAGCTACCGTAGGTCAAAATCGGGCACTAATAAAAATGTCAGACCAGCTCTTTCGTTCAACAGTAGTGTCTGACCTCACCAATGCTCTTCTGGATGACTGGGTAAAAATTCCCAAAGAGCCTTCGAAGAAGAATGAAAGTTGTGCAAGCTAAAAAAGGGGAGCCAACTCCATATTAATGCCTACATATTTAGAATGTGAAGTCATAGAATCTTCTGTAGGGGTCACGACAAATTTGACCATATATTAAGAAACTAATTAACACAAAATTTATGACTTAAAAATGCCGTCATGATAAAAGGTAGAGATTCACTTTAAGACTTTCAAAGTCCCTTACGTTTACATATTGTGAATGTGGCCGGACCTTTAAAGGGAACCTGTCACCACGTTTTTGGAAGATGGGATAAAAATAGCGTTAAATAGGGGCAGAGGTGGGCATTACATTAGTGTGTTTGTTATGCGTTTATTACCCACCTAAGTTGCCGAAATACCTTTGCAAAGTCTCCGTTTTCGCCTGTCAATCAGGCTGGTCTGGTCAAAAGGGCGTTGTCTTCCCCCAGATTTTGCGTAGTTTTCCGTTGGTGGCGTAGTGGTGTGCGCATGCCCAAGATCCCGAATCCTCTGCCAGGGGATTTAAAAGAGCGCGCTGTTCGTTATTTCATTGGTGATCGGTGGGCGCGGCCATCTACCTTTGGCCGCGCGTGCGCAGAAGCGGCGCTCTGCTGGCCGCGGCTTCAGGAAAATGGCCGTCGCGATATCCATCTGCGCACGCGCGGCATCCCGCGGCCATTTTCCTGAAGCCGCGGGATGAACATTGAGTGTTCATTTTTTAAAAGCTATTTAACAATCGCTATTTCTCCCTTTGAATACAGTAGACTTTAAATGAGGAAAAGAAACCTTGAAACGCCATCAAAGCAAATGGCCTGTGAATGTTGTTTCAAAGCTTATCATTAGTTGCCTGGATATTGTGCCACTGAGCTTGTTAAAAAAAAAAAAATCTGAAAGGGAAGGTACGACAAAATGCAGTTCTTGGCACAATGAAATATGATGAAATTGAAAGGCACATTAATTCTTGCTTGATACATAGAATTAATTACAGGATTAACATCCGCTATGAAATTTTGCCAAAGATTTTTTTTTTCCTTTACCAGGAATAGACCCCGGGCCTTTTTCCTTTTTTTTTTTTTTTTTGTACACTAATGAAATTGCAAATTGAGTTCTGTTCAAATGATGCTTGACTAAAATGAACAATTAAAAATGTATTGGTCTCAATGAGATAGATCAACTGATCATTTCAAGGATTAATTAGTCTCAAGAATCATCTTCATTATGTGGCATCCATGAAACAAAACACTTACCAGCGCCTTGTTTTTCTAATTATCTGTTTTTACATTAAAGTGGAACAAAGCAGAAAAGATTAAAGAATGTAAATCAAACCTTCGGATTGGAATATTAAATTAGCCGTTTAAAGGAATTTTCCACCTTCAAATGACTTTTAAGAGAACTGCAATTTGGGTTTTTATGGACTAATTGAGGAACATAAACTCTGTATCTTTTTTTTTCCATTCATGAGTATAACTTTTAGGGTGAGATCACATAAAAAACATATTCATTGCTGAATTTATGTTTAGTGAAATCCAAATCAAATGTTTCTTTTTTTATTATTTTGTAGATTTTGTTGCACATATTGTTGTAAAAATGCTGTAGATTTTCCACAGCTATCACCTTGCTATAGTAAAAATCTATTTTCTATGCATAAACTTCCCTGTTAGCCTGGAATAAACTTGTGTTTATTCCCATCAGCCAATCACACGATGCAGAGCTGCAAATCAAATTAGCCTGATCCAATGATGAGATAGGAGGTGTGTCTTAGACTCCCTATAGGCACAGCTGCGAAAATGTAGTCAAATATCACAGCTCTGCACTACAGGAGTTGAGCTCAAAAACAGACATTAAACGGTTTGTCCCGCAAGCAAAGTATATTTAATTAATATCGGAATAATAGTAAGTTCCACAATTGGATATATTAAAAAAATATTCCTGAGACAATCTTATAAATGTGACTCTGCAATGTACTGTCTTGCTGTGTTCATCCATGCAAAGCTGCTCCAGTTCATGGTTGGTGCATATCAGAGCTCCTGGCCAGAGGAGGAAGCATACGAGTGTACCGTATATACTTGTGTATAAGTCGACCCGGGTATTAGCCGAAGCACCTAATTTTGCCTCGAAAAACTGGGAAAACGTATTGACTCGCGTATAAGCCAGGTATGCATTGTCCCCTATCCTGGTATGTATGGCTTCCCATCCCTGTCCTTGTATGTATGGCTCCCTGACCCTATATGCCTGACTCCTTGTTCCCGTCCTTGTATGCATGGCTACTTATCCCCTATCCTTGTGTGCATGGCTCCCCATCCCTGTCCTTGTATGAATGGTTCCTATAAAAAAAAATCCTACTTACCTTCCCTGCACACCCTGGCTGCATCTTGTTCCGGTGCTAGCAGTTCTTTTGGCTGAGCGATTGTGTGTCCCTGCTCATTAAGGTAATGAATATTCACTCCACGCCTATGGGAGTGGAGAGAGGTGAATATTCATTACCTTAATGAGCGGGGAACATGATCGCTCAGCAGGAAGAGCTGCTGGTGCTGGAACGAGATGCAGCAAGTGCACACAGGGAAGGTAAGTAGGATGTGTGCTGGAAGTAGACTGCTGCAGCTGTAATTGTGTGTACTATAAGAGAAATTAATATTCATTGCCAGCGCAGTGAATATTCATTTCTCTCTAGCAGCAGCCACAAGCTTTTTCCGCAGCCGCCGGCTCCTGCCTCTGTGACCCACTGCTCCCCCTTCCCCGTCATCTTTCTGGGACAATGACTTGTGTGAGCCAAGGGGGCGGTTTCAGCACAAAAAAAATGTGCTGAAAACTCGGCTTATACACTAGTATATACGGTATACAGATAACACAGCAGGGACTCGCAGATTCTTATTTCTGTGAGGTAACAGATTTCCATCCCTGTTTTACCATAGCAGCAAGTGTTTCATCATCCCTCCGAGCTCATCATAAAACAAGTCACTGACATAGGAGCTCCGTCGTGCTCCTATGTTATCGACTTGATATATGATGAGCTCACAGGACTGGTGACTAGGTAGAAACAATCCCATGATAAGACAGGCAGGGAAATCCGCTACCTCACAGGAAGAAGCAGCTGTAAGTACCTGCTGCGTTGTTTATATACTCTCTTATGCTTCCTCCTCTTGCCAGTAGCTCTGGTATGCACCGACCATGAACTGGAGCAGCTCTGCATGGTCAAGCACAGCCATTACACAGTACATAGCTAGGTCACAGTTATAAGATTATCTCAACACAGGAACATTTTTTTAACACATCCACTTGTGGGACATATTATTATGTTATTATTCTAAGATCTATTAAATAAAATGTACTTTGTTCATGTAAAAAACCATTAGGAATGGAAGTCATAATACTAGTGTGAGCAAAACCTTATTTAGTCATTTTCACGAATACACTAGCATGGATAAGGCATCAGTAACTGCATTTAAACATGATGGAACAATGATATGCTAAGTAAGAAGCCAAGGAAAGATACTGAGATTTTTCTGAAGGGAATTCTACATTTATCATAGTAATCTCCTATGAAGAAAATGTCTATAATTATTTTTCTTTACTTTCATTCATTAATATGGCTTACACTTGTTGTTTGACTACCTAACAAATTCCACTTGCCCTCCGGTACACGATGAGAACTAACTACATAATTGGGAATTCCATGGTCATGTCTCTGGCCGTCCATATTTTCCTACACCTGTGGATTAGTTTGGAATTTTTCCTCCAGCAAAACCCTGCTGGGATTTTATGTGAAATTCAAAGAGGAAATGTATACAGTGACACGTAAGCAGATCTGAGATCACCTATCATTGATCTTGTGTAGTCTTTGGAGTATAACCAGTAAATCAATAAGAAAATATTAAAGAAAACAACAAAACCCTTTGCTGCCATATTACAAGTTCTATATGGATTCTCTGTTGCTTTTTGGTATTTTTTTTTTTTGCTATATCGATCCTAGTGTGTGTTTCCAAAGAGTATACATAATAGATCTCAGAAATAGTTGAGAAATACATGTACAATAGTAGGTTTTTATTACCTTGACTTAACACTAGTGGATTTTTTAAAATTCTTTTTAGTACAACTATTTTATTCATAAGTGCACTTTTACCATTTTCTTGAATTTGGTTAGAGACCTCCAATATCTCCCAAGCAAATATAAAACATTTTTGTGCTATTCTTCTAGTATCTAAAGGGTAATGGATCTCCTTATGGAGAGTGACATGCCTGGCATGCCAGTGTAAGGAGACTTACATATAACGCTGGAATGGCGCCAGCACGGGAGGTGAGTATAGGGTTTTTTATTTTATCGGGGCGAAACATTTAGATCAACAAGGGGTTGTCCTAGTAGTGGATAACGCTCTTCCACGCTTGTTTTCTTTCTGCAAGATTTTTAAAGGATTGCTAGTTTCTGGAGGATTCTGCAGAAGATTCTTCAGATTCAAAAGCAGTGAGTTTAATTTATACACTGAGTTATGGCTTTAATGTTACTTTAAGGCCGTTGCTTTGAAAGTGTTGGCACTCATCAGGTCAGATGACCCCAGTGTATGTGCTGAGAAAGGGCCACCATGAGACGTACTGAAGCAATGACGCACAGTTGCATGCTATTGCATCGCAAAACTTGTAGCTTTAGCCACCTTCGTAAAATTAGTGAATTCCCAGATATGGCAACATTACTGTTTTTCTTACTTAAAGGGGTATTCTTATCTCCAAAATCATATCCCAATATGTTGGTGTAATAATAATAATAATATTAGCAAATACCTCCAATTAGAAATGTAGTATAGTTCTATGTCGCTTACCCCATGTGCAGGCATTGCAGTAGCTTAGGCATCCATCATTACGACCACTCATAGTGACAGTTCGTTGCTAGTGGTCGTAACCGTGGATACCTAAGCTACTGCAATGCCTGCCCATGGGGTAAGCGACATAGCGAAACAGAAGAACTATACTACATTTCTAATTGGAGGTGTCTGCTAATATTATTATTACACCTACTACATATGGGGATAGGACCTTGGAGATGGGAATACCCTTTATATTAGTGTTTTTTTAGATGCCTCTTAATTCCCATGCAGCAAAACCAAAAGTAAATGGCTACTGACTTGTGCTGTCAAAATGTGGTATTGTGTTGAAACTGATAATGACCCCTGTAATGATGAACTGCTGCGGGCATGGCCCCTTCTCCAAAGGCACAAAGTGTTGTAAGTAGTGAAATAAATCCCCGGATTCGCTGGAATATACAGTCGCCGCTTTCCCCACAAACCACATATCTCCAGCCAAAGACATTTGTGAAACTTCTGTCTAAGCATGTTAAATCGCCTTGCAAATCAGCACATTTACTATTTCAGGGTTTTGGCTTCTGTCACTTTCAACCTCCATTTCTGGGAATCCTTTGAATTTGAGGCAAAATTCAAACACAGGAATGCAAAGCTACAGCTCTGATTCCTAACCCACAAAACCACACACCTAAAGCACATATGTGCACACGCTAGTCACTGTATAGATACAGTGCTGTGCAAAAGTTTTAGGCAAAGTAAGGATGCTCTCAAACATAGAAGTGTTAATAGTTTATGTTTATCAATTAGCAAAATGCAAAGTGTCTGAACAAAAGCACAATCTGTAATGAAATCAGTATTTGGCACGACCTCCCTTTGACTTCAAATCAGCATCAATTTTTTCTAGATACACTTGCATGCAGTTTTTGAAGGTATTTTGCTGAAAGATATTCCAAACATCTCGGAGAACTAACCAGTAACCACAGATCCTCCGAGGATTTTGGCTTGAGGATATCCTATGCTGCAATTTTTCTGCACCTTTCCTATGTTTTTATGCATAGTTGAGTCGTGTTTCCATGTTGAAGGTGTTTATTTTTGGCCACAATTCTTCCATGAATACCACTTCTGGCTAGATTCTCCAAACAGTATATGGTGTAGCTGGGTCCCACTGGTTGCTGCCCGTTCTGAACTGATGAGACTGCTGGACATCATCTGATTTCAAAAGGAAGTAAGCATGATATGTCTTTCCTCTTCTTCGCTATGTTTCCTTGGCTAACCACTGTGTCTACAATCCTCAGTATTCCTGATTTCTTAGTGCTTTTTCAAAAGAGCTTGAACAGCGCACCTTGAAACCTAAGTCTGCGTTGGAATCTTTCTCTGGGTTCGACCTTACTGATGTAGTATACCTACCTTGTGTCTCTTTTGCTGTGCTCGGTCTTGCCATGGTGTATGACCTGTAATATGAAACAGTCTTCCACAACCGTACTTTTGTAGCAGAATTTGGCGGTTCCTCACCCAGTTTCAAGCCTCCTACACAGCTGTTTCTGTTTCAGCTAATGACTTTATTTTAGTCTTTGTATGAAAATGATGATAGCTATCACCTATTTGGTATAATTGGTAACTCATACATCTTACTATTGTCTTACATACTCCGTGACTTCAAGTGTAGAAGAGTTGATACTAATTTTACTCTTATGTTCATTCAGTTTATATTTTTTTAATTGATAAAAATAAATACCACTTATTTTCACAGTACTGAATATATATATATATATACACACAGGGTGGGCCATTTATATGGATACTGTTCTGTCCTCACTAAATGAGGCAGGCTCATGTAGCTATCCAGTCAGCTAAACCGCTATACCGGGTCCAATAAGGAGACTGTGGTTGAGTCTGTGCTTTATTAAACGTATTGGTATATTGATGCGGTGAAACTGTGAACAATGATATACATGGAATCAGTACATGGTATAGAACGATACATACTACACATGATAAACATTATGCATTACATTTAGAAGGCTAGTAACTGAACTAGGAGTGCAACTGGTTAAGCTAGGCTAATATAGAGCAGAAATATCTAGAGAAAAAACATAAAGACATACCGGCAATGCAATCGCAAGGGGAATGAAGTGTAAGCATCTTCCCTGGAAGGCAAACTAGAGGAAGTGAATGAAAACTGGAGGGAAATGTGGGCTGAGCTACCATAATGCATTGCAAAGGAGGATCAGACATAAAAAATACATAGCAGAAAAATAGAACAGTCAACATATCTCTGACCGCTAGAGGGAGCCAAAGCACTACAGATGAATAAAGGCATGAATATATCAATACTGTATACTGAGAAACTGCGATTATGCAAACAAATAATTGGAGGCAACAAATTAGATGGCGGAGACAGAACACTCCCCGTCTGACATCAACGGATGTCACTACTCCTTTCTTCCGAAGGCAACAATAGGACCAGTTCAGATACCGGTCTGGAAAATGTCTTAGGTTCATTCCCTTTGGTCATCCTTAGTTCAACTTTGCGGACATTGCCATCCTTGCTGGGGAACGTTGCGGTAACTAGACCAAGTGGCCACTGGTTCCGGTGAATTTGACAGTCCTTCACAAGAACAAGGTCACCTACGTTCAAATTAGGTTTAGCAGATTGCCAGTTCGTACGTGGCTGCAGGGTAGACAAATATTGTTTGCGCCACCTGTCCCAGAAAGTATTTGTAAGACTTTGTAACTGTCTCCATTGGCGCTTGACCAGATTGTGGTAATGTTGTACAATTAGGTAGGCAACATGACATTTACCGGGAAGTATAAGAGGGAATTTCTCCACAAACTCCATCTCAGCTTCTTTGAGTCGGCCTCCTACTCTCAGTAGGCCGCTGTTGTCGATGAATGGGTCGAGTTTTCTCAGTACGCTGTTCACTGGTATTGGAGCTTTGTTAATAAGACATTGGATTTCTCCAAAGTAGGTTTCTCTTTGAACAGTGAGGATGATGTGATTTCTAGAGAACTCTAAGTCAGAGGTAACATAGGTATTTTTACAAAGATGCCAACCTTTACATTTTTCTGTGCCACAAGTTCTGGTGGTCCTGAATGAGCGAGCTATATGAGTCAGGCAGGTAATGGCTCGAGTAAGTGACTTCCAACTTGAGAATCTGTCGAACCTGCAAGATCCAAGCTGGATAACAGAGGTCATTGTATGAAGTGTAGACACCTGAGGGCGGATTTCAGCATCTGAGTCCTCTCCTACTAGTTCAAAGGTGTCTGGAAAACATTCCTCAATGTACAATAGTTTTGGTCCTGAGAGCCACGTTGTGCTTCCTAGTCGACTTGCGTCAACTGCTCTAGTTGCATGATCTGCGGGATTCTGGTCCGTGGGTATGTAATGCCACTGCTTTGGATGAACTGATCTCCTGATTCGTAGCACTCTGTTATTGACATAAATGTAGAATCGCCTGGTTTCGTTGTGGATATATCCCAGGACTACTTTGCTGTCCGAGTAGAACTTGGCCTGTGTCAGGTCGATATCCATTTCGGATGTGATGAACTCTGCTAACTCAATGGCTAGGACTGCGGCACAAAGCTCTAACCTGGGTATAGTGTGCTCTGGTTGTGGTGCGAGTTTGGCCTTTCCCATAATGAAACCAATGTGGCACTGACCTTTGGAGTCTACAGTTCTCAGGTAGGCAACAGCGGCAATCGCTTTGACAGAAGCATCTGCAAATACGTACAGTCTTTGGCTTTGTATTTCAGTAGATGGCACAGGGGCGTATGGTCTTGGCACATTCAGGTTGGAGAGTGCCGCTAACGAGTTCTTCCACTCTTCCCACTGGATCCTCTTATCAGGTGGCAGAGGTGCATCCCAGTCAGATGTTTCCCTAGTTAAGTCTCTTAGTAGGGCCTTGCCTTGTATAGTAACAGGAGCTGCGAAACCCAAGGGATCGTACAGACTGTTGATGGTAGACAGGACGCCTCTACGTGTGAAAGGCCTTTCTTCCTGGTTGACCTGAAAGGTGAAAGTGTCTGACTGTAGATTCCAGAGAAGCCCAAGGCTGCGTTGCATTGGTGCGGGGTCTGACCCCAGGTCCAGGTCTCTGAGACCATTACATAGGTCCTGAGAAGGGAACGCTTCCATGAGTTCTTGGCTGTTTGAGGCTATTTTATGAAGCCTAAGGTTCGAGCAGGCAAGCATGTCCTGGGCTCTCCTGAGAAGACTGATGGCAGTCTCAATTGAAGGCATTGCTTTGAGACAGTCGTCGACATAAAAGTCCTTTTCTATGAATCTTCTGACATCTTCTCCGTATTCTGCTTCTCCTTCCTGAGCTGACCTTTTGAGTCCGTAAATGGCGACGGCAGGGGAAGGACTGTTGCCGAAGATGTGCACTCTCATGCGGTACTCTGTGACTTCTTTAGTAGGATCATTGTCTCTGTACCAGAAGAATCTTAGGAAGTTCCTGTCTCTCTCTCTCACAAGGAAACAATGGAACATTTGCTGGATGTCAGCGATGAAGGCAATGGAATCCTTACGGAAGCGCATAAGTACTCCCAGCAGTTTGTTATTGAGGTCTGGTCCTGTTAGTAGAACGTCATTTAGGGAGACATCATTAAATTTGGCACTGGAATCGAACACGACTCTAATCTGGCCTGGTTTCTTAGGGTGGTATACTCCGAACATGGGTAGGAACCAGCATTCTTCAGAGTCTTTGAGAGTGGGAGCTAGTTCTGCATGACAGTTTTCAAAAATCTTTGACATGAAGGAGAAAAAGTGATCTTTCATCTCTGGTTTCTTTTGCAGATTACGTTTGAGAGAGGAGAAACGTTGTAATGCCTGATTTTTGTTGTTCGGTAGACGTGGTCTGTGGGTTTTGAAGGGAAGAGGTGCGACCCAGCTGTTGGTCTCATCTTTAACGAGTCCCTTGTCCATTACCTCTAAGAACAACTTGTCCTCTACCGACATTGCCACTTGGTTGTCCTGTTTAGTTCTCTGGAAGACTGTGCACCCTAACTGATCCTCATAGCTTCCCGACACTATACTGCTGTCGTGAGTAAAGTCTATTAAATGATTGGGCAGTTGGATGCTGTGTGGCAGTTCCCTGACATGGAACTCATTGTTACAAGGTTGAAACAGAGATGGTCGTCCTTTCTCCAATGTATTTGTCAGCATGCTTGTCACAGAAGATGGGGCGTGCATGTGTCCCAAGCATACGTTGCCAATTATGACCCATCCTAGGTCTAGCTTTTGGGCATAGGGAGCATTGTGGAGTCCATTGATATGACGTCTCACTTTATGAACCTGCAGGATATCTCTCCCCAACAGCAGAATTATCTGGGCCTGATGGTCGAGTTCTGGTATAAGGTGTGCTATTTGCTTTAAGTGAGCGTGATGGATTGCTACATCTGGCGTAGGGATTTCAGATCTGTTGTCTGGGATCTGGTTACATTCGATGATCGTAGGTAGTGGTAGGCAGAATTGTCCGTCTAATGACTCGATTTGGTAGTCTGTAGCTTTCCTGCCTGCTGTTGTCACAGTACCTGCACATGTCTTTAATGAGTAGGGAGTGCTTGGCCCTTTGATGTTGAATAGGTCAAAGAAAGTTGATCTAGCCAAGGATCGATTACTTTGATCATCCAAGATAGCATACAGTCTTACAGCCTGGTCTCTATGGCCTTTTGGGTATACTCTGACAAGGCATATTTTTGAACAGGACCTACTGTCTATTGTCCCTTTGCAGACCTCGGTACATTGTGAAGTGATCTCTGGCGTAGCTGTATCAGTGTTCCTTTCCTCCCCGCCATGCTCACTGTCAGCTGGCGTGTTTTGTGCACTCCATGGAGCTGGGCCTGGGTGTAGAGCAGTGTTATGGTCTGTGGTGCCACATTCTGTGCATTTTACACTGACCTTGCAGTCCTTGGCGAGATGAGTTGTGGACGAGCAGCACTTGTAGCAGATACCGTTCTCTTTCAGGAAGCTTCTGCGGTCTGGCATAGATTTTCCTCTGAAGGCTCTGCATTTCAGGAGAAGATGAGGCTTCTGATGAAGTGGGCACTGCTTGTCAGGGTCCTGCACCTTTGTCTCTGATTGGGAGCAGCCAGCAGACCTGTAATTAGAACCTGGAGAAGAAACATAAGTTTTGTGTACTGCCACAGATGTTCTGCGTGGATTTGCAGGTGGTGACGGTGTGGCATATGGCATTGCAAAGTCAAAGCTGGGATCGTTTCTAATTCTCGCTTGTTGGTGTATAAAGTCTACAAAAACGGAGAAGGGGGGAAATGGAACACTGTGTTTGTATTTGTACGTGGAACCATGTGTGAGCCACCTCTCCTGTAGATTGTAGGGCAACTTCTGGACTATAGGGTTAACACCTCTGGCTGTGTCGAGAAATGCAAGTCCCTGTAGGTCGTCCTCGTATTTGGCAACTTGGACTTCCTTTAGTAGGTCGCTTAGCTCTCTAAGTTTCTGGAGACCTTTGTTAGAAATTTTAGGAAAGTCATCGATTCTTTTGAACAAGGCTCTTTCTATTACTTCTGCTGAGCCGTAACACTCATCCAGCCTCTTCCAGATCTCTTTGAGGCCGGTCTCAGGGCGGTTTATATTAATGTCTCTGATCCTTACTGCGTGTTTGACTGACTCTCCTCCCAGGTATTTGACTAACAGGTCTATCTCTTCCCTGTGTTGTAGCCCCAAGTCTCTAATGACATTTTGGAAGGAAGCTTTCCAAGCTCTGTAACCTTCAGCTTGGTCAGTGAATTTCATGAGTCCCTTGGCAACCAGTTCACGTCGTGTGAAGAACTTGGCAAATTCTGTTGTGAACCGGTTGTCGGTGGAGTACACTGGTGATGGATCGCCCTGATAGTGATGTGAGGTGCGTTCATACCTGTTAGTGTCCTCAGGGTGGCGCCAGCCGGTGTCGTATTGCTTCGGTCTGACGTACAGTGTGTCAGCAGGGTGATCCACGTTGGTTACCTGGTGAGGGGCAAGGTAGTCATTAGCAGAGTCGTTTTGTCTCACGTTTTCGAGTTTGTTTCTGTCCTGGAGCTGAGCCTCGTGGTGACTCTCGCTCACTTCGCTGGAGACGTCGTATTCTCGTTCTGGTGCTGGTTCAGGGTTATAGTTTGGATCAGGAAGTTCATTAACATACTGAGATGTGCGTTGTGGTGTGTCTTGTAGTGGAAACTCCAGACTTGACGTACTGCTTTGGCTATGCAGCTTGGGGCTTTGCGCGGCTTCTAGCGATTCCGCTTCAGCGAGGGCTGCGGCAGCTTCCCTTTTTGCTGCTAGGCTTTCTAAGGCGGCATCCACACGTGCCTTTTCTAACTGCATCCTTCTCTCTTGATCGGCTCTCTCATGATCTATGCGTGCTCTCTCTAAGCGTGACCTTCTCTCTTCATCATCTAGGCGTGCTTTTTCTAATTTAAGTTGCATCTCTTGGTCAGCAAAGCTCGCTCGTATTTTGGCGGCTTCAGCATTTGCGCGGGCAATGGCAACCGCGCTGGTGATGGATGTTGTCTTTGAGGAAACGGAAGTAACAGATCTTGTTCTATGCGATTTGTGAGACATGGTGTCTTGGGAAAGTGCTTGGCTGTGCAGAGATTGCTGTAGCTGTATTTAGTCTCTCTGTAGCCGGTGACTTGAATCCCACTAGTTGGATGGCTGCCGTTTCACTGTTCTGTCCTCACTAAATGAGGCAGGCTCATGTAGCTATCCAGTCAGCTAAACCGCTATACCGGGTCCAATAAGGAGACTGTGGTTGAGTCTGTGCTTTATTAAACGTATTGGTATATTGATGCGGTGAAACTGTGAACAATGATATACATGGAATCAGTACATGGTATAGAACGATACATACTACACATGATAAACATTATGCATTACATTTAGAAGGCTAGTAACTGAACTAGGAGTGCAACTGGTTAAGCTAGGCTAATATAGAGCAGAAATATCTAGAGAAAAAACATAAAGACATACCGGCAATGCAATCGCAAGGGGAATGAAGTGTAAGCGTCTTCCCTGGAAGGCAAACTAGAGGAAGTGAATGAAAACTGGAGGGAAATGTGGGCTGAGCTACCATAATGCATTGCAAAGGAGGATCAGACATAAAAAATACATAGCAGAAAAATAGAACAGTCAACATATCTCTGACCGCTAGAGGGAGCCAAAGCACTACAGATGAATAAAGGCATGAATATATCAATACTGTATACTGAGAAACTGCGATTATGCAAACAAATAATTGGAGGCAACAAATTAGATGGCGGAGACAGAACAGATACACCTAAATAAAATGGGAATGGTTGGTGATATCAACTTCCTGTTTGTGGCACATTAGTATATGGGAGGGAGAAAACTTTACAAGAGAAGCATGTTTGATAAATATTAGCGTTTAGGGTCCCATCAAAGAAACTGACCTTGTCGTTTCTGGTGAGCTCACATGAATTAGTCAATTTGTTTACTAAGTACCTTAATTTTATAAGTACATCCTATAAAGCAGTAATGCAGTCCGGATTTTATATATTCAATGTTTGCATACATCTTAGCACTTAAGGTACCGTTACACTAAACGACTTTCCTACGATCACGACCAGCGATACGACCTGGCTGTGATCGTTGGTAAGTCGCTGTGTGGTCGCTGGGGAGCTGTCACACAGACAGCTCTCTCCAGCGACCAATGATCAGGGGAACGACTTCGGCATCATTGAAACTGTCTTCAACAATGCCGAAGTCCCCCTGCAGCACCCGGGTAACCAGGGTAAACATCGGGTTACTAAGTGCAGGGCCGCGCTTAGTAACCCAATATTTACCCTGGTTACCATTGTAAAAGTAAAAAAAAAAACAGTACATACTCACATTCTGATGTCTGTCACGTCCCCCGGCGTCCACAGGGTTAAACCTGCTTTCGGCAGGAGCGCTGATAATGCACGCGCTGCTGCAGAGAGCTTCCCTGCACTGAATGTGTCAGCGCCGGCTGTAAAGCAGAGCACAGCGGTGATGTCACCGCTGTGCTCTGCTTTACGGCCGGCGCTGACACAGTCAACCCTGTGGACGCCGGGGGACGTGACAGACATCAGAATGTGAGTATGTAGTGTTTTTTTTTTAACTTTTACAATGGTAACCAGGGTAAATATCGGGTTACTAAGCGCGGCCCTGCACTTAGTAACCTGATATTTACCCTGGTTACAAATGAACACATCGCTGGATCGGCGTCACACACGCCGATCCAGCAATGACAGCGGGTGATCAGCGACCAAAAAAGGTCCTGATCATTCCCATCGACCAACGATCTCCCAGCAGGGGCCTGATCGTTGGTCGCTGTCACACATAACGAGATCGTTAGCGGGATAGTTGCTTACGTCACCAAAAGCGTGACGCTGCAACGATATCGTTATGTGTGACTCAGCCTTTACACAGAGTGCTGCTGTATTCTTTTGTTTGTACATAGATAGGTGATTAATAGATAGGTAGATAAATTGATGAAAGAGAAGTAATGGCACTTGGACCTGTTGAAGCATTGTTACAAGAAATGGCTGTCATCCTGTCTGTCTCTCGCTGTATTCCTCTGTAACCTGCACACCTTGTCTTTGTCCATGTCCGGGATCATGGAATAAAGAACTTCCATGATCCACCGAATTGGTGACTGCTGCATATTCTTTATATCTTCAACTGATATATTTTTTTGATTATTGATTGATTATAGATAAATAACATAGAGAAAAAGAGAAAGATAGATGATAGATATATAGATAGATAATAGATAGATAGATAGATAGATAGATGATAGATCTATAGATAGATGATAGATAGATACATACATACATACATAGATAGATAGATAATAGATACATAGATAGATAGATAGTTAGATAGATACACAGATGATAGATAGATGATAGAAAGATAGATAGAGTTGGAGCGGCCCCAGACGCAGGACGACGGGGTACTCGGATCCGGGGCTCTCGGTTCTGAGGATGTCATGGTGGCCTGACCCGGTCCGTGGTCCAATAAAAGGTGTAGGTGGTGGTGTATATCGCAGTAAATTACGAGGACACACGGTTGCAGTCTCTTTACCTCTTTACTGAAGGGTTCGGCATCCGCAATCCAGAGCACTGCTAACAGGGCTGGCTGAGACCGGCCGGTCCGAAGGCACATCCAGAGTTCCCTTTGCAGGTGGAAATCAGTGCCTACCAACTAGCGCCTGGGTGTTGTAGTACTTCCCTGCTGAGCACCACGGGATAGTCCTCACAACTTTCGTGTATGTTTCTGTTCTTTCTCTCCATCCCCCAGATGATATGGATAGGACGCACCCGTATGACGGGGTAGGCCTGGAGTTATTTTATAGGGACCCTAGAGACGCCCCTCTCCCACAGTTGCCCCCTATGTCTGCTTAGGTGATTAAGGTGAGGCAGCCAACCTAAAATTAACTGCCCTGCCGTTGGTTTGAAGTAATGCATAGAGCCAAATACTTTGTCGGCGTTCCAGCCACCGGCTACGCGCCTCAGTAGGATGTTGCCGATCTCGGGGCACGACTCCTTCTGGTTCTATCGCCTTTGTGCTGTGATCTCGTTTCTCACTTCTCCACAATATACTTCGCTTCTTGTGCTTTCTTAAGATGCCGCCGCAATGAGGTGCAGGCGCGGCTCCGTAACGATCTGTTCTTTCGCTAGGCCTCTGTCAGGATCCCACCCCTGACAGGGACCCCCCTGAATCTTCCCAAGTAACGCTCTTCTCTCACTAGATGTTACCTGGGCAAAACCCAGTCAGCTTCTTCCTAACTTCCTATCCAACCCCCAGTTTTACCAGAGCGTGAGGAGTGGCCTAATACATAAAACCCTTTTGCTCCCCCTGGCGGCCGGAGTGTGAAGTGTAGTGTGTGTCTGTGATACCTACAAGGTGAACTCTTTTAGTGCAATCAGACGTACCATCACTCCCCCTGGTGGAAGAGCGACGTTACTGCAACGACCAGACTCTGGGGCGCTGCACTCACATAGATAGATACAGTAAATAGATGATATATAGATAGATGATAGATAATAGATAGATAGATAGACTGAGAGATAGATAGATAGAAGATAGATAATAGATAGATAGATAGATAGATAGATAGATAGACTGAGAGATAGATAGATAGATAGAAGATAGATAGATCATAGATTATAATTGGATAACTAATAGATAAACATATTGTGTGGGAGACTTTGAGGTCATCATACTGTTTGAGAGCATCATCCTGTGTGGGGAATATTAGGGGGATCATATTGTGTGGGGGGCTTTAGAGACATCATACTATGTGTGGAGGCCTCTAGCATCATCCTACTTTGTGGGGATTGGTTTTGGCAGCATTATACTCTTTGTGGGACTGTAGAGGGCATTATAATGTGGGAAGACTGTGAACATCATACAGTGGGAAATCATACTGTGGTGGTGGACACTGGGGGCATCATAATTTAACCCCTTTCTGCCAGCTGACGGAATAGTACATCAGCTGGCAGATCCCCTGCTTTAAGGTAGGCTCCGGCGCTGAGCCCACCTTAAAGCCGTGACATGTCAGCTGTTTTGTACAGCTGACATGTGCGCGCAATGAGGACGAGTGGAATCGCGATCCGCCCGCGCCTATTAACTAGTTAAATGCCGACGTCAAGCGCTGACAGCGGCATTTAACTAGCGCTCCCGGCCGCGCGGCCGGATGTGCTCGCACCGCTGACCCCCGTCACATGATCGGGGGTCAGCAGTACATTGCCATAACAACCAGAGGTCTCCTTGAGACCTCTATGGTTGTTGATGGCCGATTGCTTTGATCGCCACCCTGTGGTCGACGCTCAAAGTACACCTGCATTTCTGCTACATAGAGGTGATCTTTGCTTCACCTCTATGTAGCAGAGGCGATCATGCTGTGCCTGCTTCTAGCCTCCTATGGAGGCTATTGAAGCATGCCAAAATTAAAAAAAAAAAGTGTTTAAAAATATAAAAAAAATAAAAAATATATAAAAGTTCAAATCACCCCACTTTCGCCCCAATCAAAATAAAACAATAAAAAAAAATTAAACCTACACATATTTGGTATCGCCGCGTTCAGAATCACCCAATCTATCAATAAAAACAAAGGATTAGCCTGACCACTAAATGGCGTAGCGAGAAAAAAAATCAAAACGCCAAAATTACGTTTTTTTGGTCGCTGCGACATTGCATTAAAATGCAATAACCGGTGATCAAAAGAATGTATCTACACCAAAATAGTATCATTAAAAACGCCAGCTCGGCACGCAAAAAATAAGCCCTCACCCGACCCCAGATCATGAAAATTGGAGATGCTACGGGTATCGGAAATTTTTTTTTTTTTTTTTCTTTTTTTAGCAAACTTTGGAATTTGTTTTCACCACTTAGATAAAAAATAACCTAGACATGTTAGATGTCTATGAACTCGTAATTACCTGGAGAATCATAATGGCAGGTTACTTTTAGCATTTGGTGAACCTAGCAAAAAAGCCAAACAAAAAACTAGTGTGAAATTGCACTTTTTTTGCAATTTCATCACACTTGGAATTTTTTTCCCGTTTTCTGTTACACGGCATGGTAAAACCAGTGGTATTGTTCAAAAGTACATCTCGTCCCGCAAAAAATAAGCCCTCACATGGCCATATTGACGGAAAAGTAAAAAAGTTATGGCTCTGGGAAGGAGGGGAGTGAAAAACGAAAACGAAAAAACGGAAAAAGCTCTGGGGGTGAAGGGGTTAAGGAGGAACTATCTGGGGTACCATAATATCACTCTGGGGGTCATCATTCAGTGGGGGTCTGTTGTCGGGTTGTCATACTGTGGGAGCAACTTGCTTGGTGGTATTTACTGTGGGGTATCACGCTGTGCTTGGGGGCATCATACCGTATGTGGGGTATCATAATGAGTGATAGCACTAAGGGTCTTGGTCTTCAGTAGGGGCACTACTTGATCTGTGTTTGTGCCCTCACCAGTATTTAAAAGTGACTGGGTCCTATGTGATGGGATCGCGCCTACTGCACCAAATCTCCTATTTTGGGTCATTTTCCACCATCGACATCAGGTAGAACTCTATAGTCATCAAGAATGCATAAAAAACATAAAAGGTAACGTGAAATCAATATACATTCTCCCAAAGTATTATAAACCATTTTCCCTAAACAAACATATTGAGGTAAATCACGTGTCCCATCAGACTTCCACCACAGATGAGGCTTTTGTCACGTCTTCCATTAATATCTGAGGTTACGAGGTTAATATCTGAAACTTGATTGATCTGTTCGGCATATTTTAAAGATTTTTGCTGGGCATATGAAACCTTTCCTAATATTCTTGCCTGGAATATTATATTTTACTTGTAAAGCATTTATGGTGAATAATGAAGCCTTGCTTGTAAAGCCGTAGCGGTGATTATTCCGTGTATTAATGCTTTCATTGTATTCAGTCCAATGTTGAGTATTCGGCATTGTGCCGTAGTCGTGTTTTGATTAATTTCTTGTATAACTCAGGTTGGGAACTTTTATTAAAGTCGTTGGATGCTTTACAAATTAGCTATGTCTATGTCATTGCTCAGTAAACTATAAACGAACTCCATTTCTTCAAAGTTTTGATAGCCCTGCTGCCAGGAATGCATCCCTGCAGTGATGGGGGTGTGAGCGGATAGATTGGGTCTGAAAACCCAGAGGTACTAAGTGCCTTAATAAATAACTACATGGAAGTTGTTCCCCAGGATATTATATTTCCTCCCAGCAGAAATAGTCATTTTGATGAATTTAGCAATATTGTTTACTAATTTACACATTTATACTGAGCTTTAGCTTTATGTGCTTTATTGTGGAGAACTGGAGGACTAGTTATAGCCATGTATAACATGGTTGATAAAGGTCATATGTCAGTAGGATCAACCCCCTAAGCTGTCTATATGGACAAGTAGGGACAAGTTGGTCATAAGAAGCTAAATAAAATGATACCTTGATATCTGCAATCCGATGTCTTATTCCAGAGTAATCCATGAGGTTTTTTTAATGTAAATAAGCTGTGAAAAATCTAGGGGCCGGAAACTGATTTTACTGAGAATCTGCTTCCAGAGCTTATATTAAATGAAAGGGAGAGTGTGATACATATAGATCAGGGAAGCTGACTATCAGTCATTACATGTCTCACACTCATAACGCCCCTTCTCATTACAAATAAGCTCTGGAGGCAGATTCTCAGGGAGATCTATGCCCGGCCCATAGATCTTAACTGCTCATTTGCATATTAAGAAAAATGTGGATTTCTCTGGAATAAGACATCAAGGTATCATTTTATCCATCTTCCTGTAACCTACTTACCCAGGTAGATGGTTTAGGAGGGTTGATCCTACTCACAGATTCCCATTAATTGGATTATATGGCCAAGAAGCATGTTGCTTATTAATATCATGTATCAGTAGCCAGATCCATGGTGGTCAACTGATTATTGACTTTTCTTTTTTCATGATACAACACTTTTAAAGAGGTATTTCTAAGATATACAATCACTGTATGATCAGTGGGGTTCTAGCTTCTTGGACTCCCAGAATATAGAGCTAGTAAATTTGGTCAATTGCTGTTCTCCGCACATGTGGCCAGGAGCAATTGATAATGTGATAAATAAGCTGGCTGCAAATCACTTTATTTAAAGATTATGTTGTCTTAACCCTCTCCTCCCCATAAAAAACACTTGAAGCGCTGGCCATTAGGTGTCTCCCTTCTTGATGTCCTTTAACGTTAGCCTAGTGTAATCCATTTCCTGGATCAGAGAAGCCATTGTGAAAGTAGGGGTGGGTGTTTGTTTTTCTGCTCCTGCTCTCCTTTCTATTAAATTGCATATGTGCAACAGAAAGCTGAGTTTCCACTTCAGGGCAGGCAAGTTATTGGACATTGGCAGGAATAATTCATGCTGACAAACGAGGAATAGTCAGTTCCAGCACCTATAGTACTGGTGGAATACTGAAGAACTTAAGAAGGGTCAATAGCAGGTTCTGTAGTTTAATAATCAGGACAGTTCCCATACATATTATTACACTGGTATGGGCATCAGAAGCAGTTTTTACTTTTTCTGTGTGGGAATAAGGCAGCAAAACCATACTTTTCTAAATGTTTTTTATGAAAAAAACAGGCATGTAAAATATTTTACAAAACTTTAAAACTGTATCCCAGCTATCACCCAAAATACACACTTCAAATCCATACTTCTTAGGTTAGGCAGAGATGCTGTAGAAAAGTCGAAGACAGCCGATCAGTATACTGGCTGAATTACTTGGAGCAAATCATTCATGCCGCAAATCTTTGCCATACAAAACCTTAGCTTTAATTTTCTTTTCAGCTGTTCATGTAATTAAATCTATAAATAATGTGTTTTCTTGAGAGGCTGCATCCAGCTTTTACCTCGACAATGCCTGAGCTCTGATCCCTCACTATCTACAGTACAGAATACATTCTAAAATTAATTATCCGTCAATAAAATATACTCTCACCCTCATTAATTTCCCGCCGCTTAATGTGCATTGTTCCATAATCCCAGGCCAATATAAATATCCTCCACTCTTTTTTGTGGCTCCAAACTTTATTATTTTCAGTCTTCTCATTTTCTTTTTTTTTCTCATCTGGCACAACCTTCCTGCTAAAGAATATAATTGTCTGTTTTATTTTCCAGTGTCTAGTCATATTTTACGTCTTCATTTTGCCTTTCTCGACTGTATCCTTTTCCCATTATGTTGCTTCCAAGGTTTCAACCAGTATCCCTTGTGGGACTCCGTATCATACTCGCACTAATTCTTTTATTCTGTTTCCTATTGCAATTTTCTCTTGTTGAATTATTACATTTGACTTCTTTTACCAAACAAATCTTGAACCTGGAGAGGATCACTGTATGTTAACGCGAGGTTTCCATATTGTTTTTCTTGGGCTCGTTAACCTTTAATCCATGGGACTTCAGCACCTTCTTTATACACACCTCTGAGGACGGAGCTGGAAATGAAGCAGAGAGGTGTGAAGACTGGCCTTTACATTGTACTCACTTTAATTTCGTACAGATTAACAATTGTACTACCTCAAGGAACCACTAAGTCATCAGACGTCTTTTTAGGAAATTTCCTTTACTTTTAATATCGATTTATTATTAATGCAGAGAAAAATACACAGTGACATTGAAAAGAAGAAGTTTTGAAATAAAGGCTTAACTAATTGCTACGAAATAATTAAATATTAATTTACAGTTAAACCTACAGCTCTGGCAAAAATTAAGAGACCGCCACATCAAAACCCTGTCATGGGCAGCCCAATCTCCAGACCTGAACCCCATTGAAAACCTCTGGAATGTAATCAAGAGGATGATGGATATCACAAGCCATCAAACAAAGAAGAACTGCTTATATTTTTGCGCCAGACGTAGTGTGAAACACTGGTGGAAAGCATGCCGAGACGCATGAAAGCTGTGATTAAAAATCATGGTTATTCCACAAAATATTGATTTCTGAACTCTTCCTGAGTTAAAACATTAGCATTGGTGCTTCTATATGATTATGAACTTGTTTTCTTAGCATTATTTGTAGTCTGAGTTTTTTTAATTTTGACCATTTTTCTATGTCAGAAAAAAAATGGAAAAATTATTGCTTGGAAATTCGGAGATATGTTGTCAGAAGTTTATAGAATAAAAGAACAATTTACATTTTACTCAAAAATATACCTATAAAAAATAGAAAAATAAAAAAAACTGTACATTTTGCAGTGGTCGCTAAATTTTTGCCAGAGCTGTATATTCTCCCTTAATCATAATGTTAGGCGTGGCTTAAGAGATGTATTTTGTCTTTTTTTTCTTTCTCCCTCCCGATTTTCTCTGCAATGAATCTGAAGGAACACTTCAGGGAATAATGATACAGCGTGTTATATCTAATAATAATAATCTTTATTTTTATATAGCGCTAACATATTCCGCAGCGCTTTACATTTTTGCACATATTATCATCGTTGTCCCCGATGGGGCTCACAATCTAAATTCCCTATCAGTATGTCTTTGGAATGTGGGAGGAAACCCACGCAAACACGGGAAGAACATACAAACTCCTTGCGGATGTTGCCCAGCGCTGCAAGGCTGCAGTGCTATCCACTGAGCCACCGTGCTGCCCGGTATATCTGGTATAAGACGTCAAAGGGGACATCACATGATATGGGAATCTCTCTTTGATGTTTTACTTGGAATGTCATTCACCACCCCTTGGGCCCTATAGCCATAAAACAGATTACTCTGGAGTTTACCTTCAAAGACTGATGTCTACAGCTAATGGCCACAGACCACGCTACAAATCTGTAAAATGGCACTTTAAAAAACCCAAAGGTATGAACTTGGATATAAACTGGTGTAAGCACACGTTCACACTGGCCACTGAACAGAAATAAACAAGGACAGAAACATAATGATTAAATACCCTGCAGTAAATAAATAGCACAGAGAATGAAAATAATATACGGTATTTAGCTAACATGTTTTTTGCTTTTAAAAAAATGCGAAAGCCATGCCGCCTCATCACGGTGACTGTAATTGGGA
Organism: Ranitomeya variabilis; assembly: GCF_051348905.1. Taxonomy (NCBI): domain Eukaryota; kingdom Metazoa; phylum Chordata; class Amphibia; order Anura; family Dendrobatidae; genus Ranitomeya; species Ranitomeya variabilis. The sequence goes on from NC_135233.1 coordinate 69,936,605, forward strand.
TGGTCCTAACTCCAAAATTAACAACCTTACCGTTTGTCAAGTGACATGTACAGTAGATAAGGGCTGGGCCTTTGGGGTTTTTTTCTGTCTGTTTGCATCATGTGCAGATAACGGTGTGGCCTTTCTCTTGAACTGGGCATTATTTATGTGGTCTCCCTCGACTGTGTTTCCACTACTTGGGTCCAGTCCATCTCAATTTTTACTTATATGTTCAGAGAATTTCCTGCCATTTTTCTACACCCTATGTTTTTGTGCGTAGTTGCGTTGCTTGTTTCCATTCTTTATTTTGCTTTTTGGCCTCAATACTTCTATGAAGATCACTTCTAGACAGACCTCTCCGAACAGAAGATGGATATAGCTCAGTCACACTGGTTGCCGCCAGTTCTGAGCTATGACACTGCTCGACATCTTCAGATTTCAAGGGGAAGTAAGCATGATGTGACTTTCATCTGCTAAATATCATTGGCCAACCACTGCATCTACGATCCTCAATGTTGCCCATTTTTTGATGTTGCTTCAAAATAGTTTGAGCAGCACAGCATGAAGCCCTATCCTGCTTTAAAATATTTGCCTTGGAAAGGCCTTGTTAATCCAATGTAACTATATTGAGTTTGGTTGCTGTGCTTAGTCTTGCCATGGTGTATGACCTGTGACATGAAACTGTCTTCCACAACCTCACCTTTCTGGCAGAATTTAGCTGTTCGTCATATAGTTTTATACCTTTTACACAGATAATGTTTCATGTTGTGAAATTGGATTTTGGGCTCCCCCGGTGGCCACTGGTGGAATTGAACTGGTGTGCATCATCCCCTCTGTTCACCTGTTTCCATCAGGATGTGGGAGTCGCTATTTAACCTTGCTCCTCTGTCACTTCCATGCCGGTCAACATTGTAATCAGAAGCCTTTCTGTGCATGTTCCTGCTGCTAGACAACTCCCAGCTAAGTTGGACTTTAGTCCTCGTTTGTTTTTGCATTTTGTTCCAGTTCACAGCTGTAGTTTCGTTTCTGTGTCTGGAAAGCTCTTGTGATCTGAAATTGCCACTCTGATGTTATGAGTTAATACTAGAGTCTTAAAGTAATTTCAGGATGGCGTTTTGATAGGGTTTTCAGCTGACCATGAAAGTGCCCTTTCTGTCTTCCTGCTATCTAGTAAGCGGACCTCAATTTTGCTAAACCTATTTTCATACTACGTTTGTCATTTCATCTAAAATCACCGCCAATATATGTGGGGGCCTCTGTCTGCCTATCGGGGAAATTTCTCTAGAGGTGAGCCAGGACTATATTTTCCTCTGCCAGGATTAGTTAGTCCTCCGGCCGGCGCTGGGCGTCTAGGGATAAAAAACGTAGGCAACGCTACCCGGCTACTGTTAGTTGTGCGGCAGGTTTAGTTCATGGTCAGTTTAGTTTCCATCCTTCCAAGAGCTAGTACTTATGTTTGCTGGGCTATGTTCTCTTGCCATTGAGAACCATAACAGTTTGACCGGCCCCCAAAAAGGGTTAAATTAATTGACAGAGAAAGGAGAGATAAGAGAAGTCTGCTGAAGATTTTTTTTTTTTTTTTTTCCCTTCCCTTCCCTTCAGTTCTGAGTGTGCTTGTAATTTAATCTCTTGCAAGTCTGCCTATATTGCAGCCTTTCTCTCTCTCTCTCTCTCCTTCTAATCCTGGAATGGCTCTGTGTTCACCTGTTTAAAATGGATATTCAGAGTTTGGCTGCAGGTTTGAATAATCTCACCACGAAAGTTCAAAATTTACAAGATTTTGTTGTTCATGTTCCTATATCTGAACCTAGAATTCCTTTGCCTGAATTTTTCTCGGGGAATAGATCTTGCTTTCAAGATTTCAAAAATAATTGCAAGTTGTTTTTGTCCCTGAAATCTCGCTCTGCTGGAGATCCTGCTCAGCAGGTCAGGATTGTGATTTCCTTGCTCCGGGGCGACCCTCAGGATTGGGCTTTTGCATTGGCTCCAGGGGATCCTGCGTTGCTCAATGTGGATGCGTTTTTTCTGGCCTTGGGGTTGCTTTATGAGGAACCTCAGTTAGAGCTTCAGGCGGAAAAGGCCTTGATGTCCCTATCTCAGGGGCAAGACGAAGCTGAAATATACTGCCAGAAATTCCGTAAATGGGCTGTGCTTACTCAGTGGAATGAGTGCGCCCTGGCGGCGAATTTCAGAGAGGGTCTCTCTGATGCCATTAAGGATGTTATGGTGGGGTTCCCTGTGCCTGCGGGTCTGAATGAGTCCATGACAATGGCTATCCAGATCGATAGGCGTCTGCGGGAGCGCAAACCTGTGCACCATTTGGCGGTGTCTACTGAGAAGACGCCAGAGAATATGCAATGTGATAGAATTCTGTCCAGAAGTGAACGGCAGAATTTAAGACGAAAAAATGGGTTGTGCTTCTATTGCGGTGATTCAACTCATGTTATATCAGCATGCTCTAAGCGTACTAAGAAGCTTGATAAGTCTGTTTCAATTGGCACTTTACAGTCTAAGTTTATTCTATCTGTGACCCTGATTTGTTCTTTATCATCTATTACCGCGGATGCCTATGTCGACTCTGGCGCCGCTTTGAGTCTTATGGATTGGTCCTTTGCCAAACGCTGTGGGTATGATTTGGAGCCTCTTGAAACTCCTATACCCATGAAGGGGATTGACTCCACCCCATTGGCTAGTAATAAACCACAATACTGGACACAAGTAACTATGCGGATTAATCCGGATCATCAGGAGATTATTCGCTTTCTTGTGCTGTATAACCTACATGATGTGTTGGTGCTTGGATTGCCATGGCTGCAATCTCATAACCCAGTCCTTGACTGGAAAGCTATGTCTGTGTTAAGCTGGGGATGTAAGGGGACGCATGGGGACGTACCTGTGGTTTCCATTTCATCATCTATTCCCTCTGAGATTCCTGAATTCTTGACTGAATATCGTGACGTTTTTGAAGAACCTAAGCTTGGTTCATTACCTCCGCACCGGGAGTGCGATTGTGCCATAGATTTGATTCCGGGTAGTAAATACCCTAAGGGTCGTTTATTTAATCTGTCTGTGCCTGAACATGCTGCTATGCGAGAATATATAAAGGAGTCCTTGGAAAAGGGACATATTCGTCCTTCGTCATCTCCCTTAGGAGCCGGTTTTTTCTTTGTGGCTAAGAAAGATGGCTCTTTGAGGCCGTGTATTGATTATCGGCTTTTGAATAAAATCACGGTTAAATATCAATATCCGTTGCCACTGCTGACTGATTTGTTTGCTCGCATAAAGGGGGCCAAGTGGTTCTCTAAGATAGATCTCCGTGGGGCGTATAATTTGGTGCGAATTAAGCAGGGGGATGAGTGGAAGACCGCATTTAATACGCCCGAGGGCCACTTTGAGTATTTGGTGATGCCTTTTGGTCTTTCAAATGCCCCTTCAGTCTTTCAGTCCTTTATGCATGACATTTTCCGTGATTATTTGGATAAATTTATGATTGTGTATCTGGATGATATTTTGATTTTTTCGGATGACTGGGACTCTCATGTCCAGCAGGTCAGGAGGGTTTTTCAGGTTTTGCGGTCTAATTCCTTGTGTGTGAAGGGTTCTAAGTGCGTTTTTGGGGTTCAAAAGATTTCCTTTTTGGGATATATTTTTTCCCCCTCTTCCATCGAGATGGATCCTGTCAAGGTTCAGGCTATTTGTGATTGGACGCAACCTTCTTCTCTTAAGAGTCTTCAGAAATTTTTGGGCTTTGCTAACTTTTATCGTCGATTTATTGCTGGTTTTTCTGATGTTGTTAAACCATTGACTGATTTGACTAAGAAGGGTGCTGATGTTGCTGATTGGTCCCCTGCTGCTGTGGAGGCCTTTCGGGAGCTTAAGCGCCGCTTTTCTTCCGCCCCTGTGTTGCGTCAGCCTGATGTTGCTCTTCCTTTTCAGGTTGAGGTCGACGCTTCTGAAATCGGAGCTGGGGCGGTTTTGTCGCAGAGAAGTTCCGATTGTTCCGTGATGAGACCTTGTGCCTTTTTCTCGCGTAAATTTTCGCCCGCCGAGCGGAATTATGATGTTGGGAATCGGGAGCTTTTGGCCATGAAGTGGGCTTTTGAGGAGTGGCGTCATTGGCTTGAGGGGGCTAGACATCAGGTGGTGGTATTGACTGACCACAAAAATCTAATTTATCTTGAGTCCGCCAGACGCCTGAATCCTAGACAGGCGCGCTGGTCGTTGTTTTTCTCTCGGTTTAATTTTGTGGTGTCCTACCTGCCGGGTTCTAAGAATGTTAAGGCGGATGCCCTTTCTAGGAGTTTTGAGCCTGACTCCCCTGGTAACTCTGAACCTACAGGTATCCTTAAGGATGGAGTGATATTGTCTGCCGTTTCTCCAGACCTGCGGCGGGCCTTGCAGGAGTTTCAGGCGGATAGACCTGATCGTTGCCCACCTGGTAGACTGTTTGTTCCTGATGATTGGACCAGTAAAGTCATTTCTGAGGTTCATTCTTCTGCGTTGACAGGTCATCCTGGAATCTTTGGTACCAGGGATTTGGTGGCAAGGTCCTTCTGGTGGCCTTCCCTGTCTCGAGATGTGCGAGGCTTTGTGCAGTCTTGTGACGTTTGTGCTCGGGCCAAGCCTTGTTGTTCTCGGGCTAGTGGATTGTTGTTGCCCTTGCCTATCCCGAAGAGGCCCTGGACGCACATCTCGATGGATTTTATTTCGGATCTTCCTGTTTCTCAGAAGATGTCTGTCATCTGGGTGGTGTGTGACCGTTTCTCTAAGATGGTCCATTTGGTTCCCCTGCCTAAGTTGCCTTCTTCTTCCGAGTTGGTTCCTCTGTTTTTTCAAAATGTGGTCCGTTTGCATGGTATTCCGGAGAATATCGTTTCTGACAGAGGAACCCAATTCGTGTCTAGATTTTGGCGAGCATTCTGTGCTAGGATGGGCATAGATTTGTCTTTCTCGTCTGCTTTCCATCCTCAGACTAATGGCCAGACCGAGCGGACGAATCAGACCTTGGAGACATATTTGAGGTGTTTTGTGTCTGCAGATCAGGATGATTGGGTTGCTTTTTTGCCTTTAGCGGAGTTTGCCCTCAATAATCGGGCCAGCTCTGCCACCTTGGTGTCTCCTTTTTTCTGTAATTCGGGGTTTCATCCTCGATTTTCTTCTGGTCAGGTGGAATCTTCGGATTGTCCTGGAGTGGATGCTGTGGTGGAGAGGTTGCATCAGATGTGGGGGCAGGTAGTGGACAATTTGAAGTTGTCCCAGGAGAAGACTCAGCTTTTTGCCAACCGCCGGCGTCGGGTTGGTCCTCGGCTTTGTGTTGGGGACTTGGTGTGGTTGTCTTCTCGTTTTGTCCCTATGAGGGTTTCTTCTCCTAAGTTTAAGCCTCGGTTCATCGGCCCGTACAAGATATTGGAGATTCTTAACCCTGTGTCCTTCCGTTTGGACCTCCCTGCATCTTTTTCTATTCATAATGTTTTTCATCGGTCATTGTTGCGCAGGTATGAGGTACCGGTTGTGCCTTCCGTTGAGCCTCCTGCTCCGGTGTTGGTTGAGGGCGAGTTGGAGTACGTTGTGGAAAAAATCTTGGACTCCCGGGTTTCCAGACGGAAACTCCAGTATCTTGTCAAATGGAAGGGATACGGTCAGAAGGATAATTCTTGGGTGATTGCCTCTGATGTTCATGCCTCCGATCTGGTCCGTGCCTTTCATAGGGCTCATCCTGATCGCCCTGGTGGTTCTGGTGAGGGTTCGGTGCCCCCTCCTTGAGGGGGGGGTACTGTTGTGAAATTGGATTTTGGGCTCCCCCGGTGGCCACTGGTGGAATTGAACTGGTGTGCATCATCCCCTCTGTTCACCTGTTTCCATCAGGATGTGGGAGTCGCTATTTAACCTTGCTCCTCTGTCACTTCCATGCCGGTCAACATTGTAATCAGAAGCCTTTCTGTGCATGTTCCTGCTGCTAGACAACTCCCAGCTAAGTTGGACTTTAGTCCTCGTTTGTTTTTGCATTTTGTTCCAGTTCACAGCTGTAGTTTCGTTTCTGTGTCTGGAAAGCTCTTGTGATCTGAAATTGCCACTCTGATGTTATGAGTTATACTAGAGTCTTAAAGTAATTTCAGGATGGCGTTTTGATAGGGTTTTCAGCTGACCATGAAAGTGCCCTTTCTGTCTTCCTGCTATCTAGTAAGCGGACCTCAATTTTGCTAAACCTATTTTCATACTACGTTTGTCATTTCATCTAAAATCACCGCCAATATATGTGGGGGCCTCTGTCTGCCTATTGGGGAAATTTCTCTAGAGGTGAGCCAGGACTATATTTTCCTCTGCCAGGATTAGTTAGTCCTCCGGCCGGCGCTGGGCGTCTAGGGATAAAAAACGTAGGCAACACTACCCGGCTACTGTTAGTTGTGCGGCAGGTTTAGTTCATGGTCAGTTTAGTTTCCATCCTTCCAAGAGCTAGTACTTATGTTTGCTGGGCTATGTTCTCTTGCCATTGAGAACCATAACAGTTTCAGTTACTGACTGTGTTTCAACCCACATAGGAAAATGATGATCATCATCACCTATTTGTTATAATTGGTTAAGCATACCACTGACTACAAAATTCCCTACAATGACCTATAATGACCCTACAATGACCCTATAATGACCTACAAAATTCCCGAATTTGTGCAAGTGTACCCAGAAGAAGTGATGCTATTTTAAAGTCAAAGGGTGGTCATGCGAAATATTGATTTGATTTAAAAAGTTCTTTTGTAGATTCACTTTTCAATGTAATGAATACAAATAACACGTACAGTGGGCGAAATAAGTATTGATCTTGTCACCAATTTTCTAAATAATTACATTTCTAAAGGTGCTATTGACATGAAATTCTCACCAGATGTAGGTCACAACCCATCCAATCCACACCAGGAAATAAATCAAACCATAGATGTCTATAAATTAACTTATATGTAATAATGACACATGGAAAAAGTATTGAACACTTGAAGAGGTGCAAATATCAATACTTATTTCACCCACTGTATATTTTTGAAAGCATTCTTACTTTACAGCGGGAATGAAAAAAAAAAGCAAAAACTGGCCACTTTAAGGAAAGGCATAAAATAGAGCACTTGAGTATTGTACAACTAATGGAACAGTCTAACATTTTTCAAAGTAGTTGAAAAGTAGCAAAATCACTAAACTGGAAAATAAGCCCACACCTACCTGCTTATTCCTTGACTTTTGAGACAGTTCCATCTTTGTGAACTGCCTGTAAGTGATGGCCTCAATTGTCTCCGGCCGACCATGCAACCATCACTGATAAGACTGTCTGTAGCAATCCGTGCATCTTCAATTTTGGGGCAATTTACAAAGCCCGAAGGGCCTATGGAGCTGTGGTGCTGTAATGGTGCAGGTATTACTGCGTAGATCTGAATTAATTCAAAGGATTTCTTTCTTTTTGTCCCCTTTAAAAAACATAGGCAGTCCTTTTAAACTTGTTTTGGTCCCTTTTTTCTGTTGATTAACAGAAGCCCCATGGGTTTGTCCTCCTTGATCAATCATCAAAGCCATCAATCAACGGTCTAGCCTAAAGATTTGGCCAATGTTAGATTTGGAAGGGACCTCCAGGGTCATCCTGTCCAACCCCCTGGTAAATGCAGGATTCACTAAACCATCTCAGACAGATGTCTGTCCAGCCTTTGAATATAAGGGTGAATGACCTCGGGGAGATCAAAACATCCAACACCGTGGAGACACCATCACGTGTTTCTCAACGCAGTGATCCAGAACACTGCCCCCATCCTTAATGGGAAATATGCAAATGCATGTATAAAAGCCGCGGAGACACAATCACGTGTTTCTCAACGCAAGCAATAAATTGCCAGGTTTTTCGCAGGAAGGAACAACCACGGGAAGGGCATTATCCAGTAAAGGAAAACCACCTATGCCAAAACATGGTATCCATCCACAGACAGCTGTTTCGGGGTATTTGCCCCTCATCAGTGTGGAGTAGGAAACTGGCTATTAGGAGCAGTGCCTGGTGAAAAGTCGTGATGGTGTCTCCGCGGCTTTTCTACATGTCCAGCCTTTGAAGACTTCCATTGAAGGAGAACTCACCACCTCTCGTGGCAACCTGTTCCACTCATTGATCACCCTCATTGTCAAGAAGTTTTTTCTAATATCTAATCTGTGTCTTCTCCTTTCCAGTTTCTCTTCATTGATTCTCATGTTTCCATGTGCAAATGAGAATAGTGATGATCCCTCTACACTGTGACATCCCTTCAGATATTTGTAGGCAGCTATTATAGAAAAACCTTGGAAAACCGATCCAAGCAAATTGTTCTGAAATCACTGGTGTCCTTCTGAGGGGCATTAGTGTAAAGTAGTGGCGGTAGTTTTTATTGTAGTGTCTTGGCATGATGACAGTGTTGGGTAGTTGAATCTGATAATTGATGTTTTTACAATTCATCCACAACTCCGTCACCTCTTTGATTGTAGCACATTTTAACAATGAGTAGAGATCTTTTTTCTTTTACTGCTGGGGCCTAGATGACAGTTCACAGGATGTAAGTGTAATCTAATGCTGAACAACTGACTCTAGAGATCACCGCTGAGTTCATTAGGGTTATGGTGTCCTCACAGATACATTGCTACATTTGTTGACCTCTTTTAAGGCGAGTACAATTTGGGGCTAACTTTCAGCTTTAATTGCCGGTTCGGATAGGATTTCAGCTGTGGCTGCCCATTATATTGTTGCACTCTTCGTCTTTTAAATAGTTTTTGCATTGCTTGGCCAAGTAACACAAAGAGATACATTTTCATGGCAAGTTATCGCATTTATCAATGTGATATATTATAAATTTTATACTTTAGTATGATTTCATACTTGTTTCTTCAGGTGTAGCCAGCCCATAATGAGAACACTGATTTGGATGGATTTGCTTTTACGAATGGTCCTGAACATTCATCCCACCCCTATCATTTATATCACTGTTGTATTTACTAGCCGATTGAAAGATATGATTAAATGTTAATTCCATACATGCTACCATTTGTTCAGACCAGACTTATTACTAGTAAAGCAGTTAACATATATCAGACTTAACAATCAAATAAAATCTGATCCTGATTTATGGATTTCTGGCAATTCTCAGTACATAAAATACTGTACTAGAGCCAAGACAAAGGGAAACTGGAAATACATAAGCAAACAGTATAAATTCTTGATGGTGAAGAATTGTGTTTGCAATACTGATTAGACTTGCTTTATTCACCTCCAATATATATTCTGAGTATCTTGCCCCAGTAGCATATAGGAGACATAAACATTAACCCCTTCCTTATAGGGCGATTTTCCTTCTTTGCACTTTATTCTTCTTCCAAGAGCTATAACTTTTCTATTGTTCCATCCACATAGCCATATGAGGACTTGTTTTCTGTGGGATGAGTCATTTTGAATCACACCATTAATTTTTATCAGGTGATGCACTGGAAAATAAGAAAAAAATTCCAATCATGGTGAAATAACGGAAAAAAATTCTGCAATTGTTTCTTGTTTTTTTTTATTTATGACGTTCACTATGTAGTAAAACTGATCTGGCAATATGATTATCCTGGTCAATATGATTACGCAAATAAGAAATAAGCATAGTTTTTTTTTTCCTAAAATCAGACAGTGGGGACAGTGGGCATACGAAGTACCAGTACGTCATATGTCGATAAAGGGTTAAAGGAGTTGTCCTATAAACAACATATATCCCCCTTACACTGAATAGCTGATAAATATATAACTGTTGAGTACTGACTGTTAGGACCCTCCTATGATTATGAAAATGAGGTCCAATGGTCCTGAGCATGTGTGACCACTGTCCTTTAACTTTAGCTATCTATAGGAGCAGTGGTTGCACATGCTCAGTATTGCACCCCTGAATTCTGAATCAGTGGTTGGCTTTGCAGTCAGAGTCCCAACAATCACAAATTTATCATCTGTCCAGTGGATGGGTGATAATTAGAGGTGAGTGGATCAGGCAGAATTCTAATTCGTCTGCATGCACAGATTTTCCAAGAAAATCTGATTTGCAGATACGTTATTCTAATGTCCTTTATTATGGTCTGGTTTCTGTTGATACCCCAGAACATAATAAATGTAAGTATAAAAAAAAATAGAAAAAATAGTGATAATCACTAGTGATGGGCGAGCGTGCTCGGCACTGCTCAATACTAGAGCGCGCATCGGTGTGCTCGATTGAGTTTTGAGCAGTGCCGAGTATCGTGTGCTGCTCGAGCGCTTGGGTCCCTGTAATAAGCTCATTTGAATAATCTGAGTTGGGCGCCACACTGAACTCCAGTTTATTTTTTGGGTTTAGTTCTAGGTTTCTGCATTTAGTGAATATAAGTGTGGACTCCCTTTCTTTGAGCTGAATTTTACATTTAAAAAGTTCCCCCCCTAGCAAGTTTGGGATCCGGTCCTGCTTAGCCCTTATTCACACAGGACGTCACTATGTATCCAATATTATTTATGTGCACTATTGCTTTTACTTATTTACTTACAGCATGGTACTTTTCGTTTAGTTTCTGTCTTGGGTTTTGATGGTGGAAATGGTGTAGATGAAGCAGGGAGAGGACGTGGTCATTCTATACCTGCTCCATTCCCAAATATAATACTTTCCTCTGGTGCATGCAGGCAACAGGATGTTATGTGTCCTTTCATAGGCCTGAATACAAAGAGTGATGCCACAAGATGTTATAAAGGCCTTAAATTGGATGGCTAAGAGTGGCTTCAGTTCCTTCATATTATCATCCACCAGGTCCACTGCAGAAAGTGCATAGTTGGCACCTTAGGACAGTGGTCATCTGGCTTTCACCTCACCCCTTTACAAATCAGCCAAGCACTCTGAGCCCCAAATCAAGCAGCAGTCTCTTTTGCTTTTTGATGACTACACTGGCTGGGGTTTAGTGGCCCATGCACCTGGCCCTGCCCTAGAAGTGGAAGAGACTGAGTGCAGTGATGCCCAACCACTTGTTATGTTGGAGGATGTGTACGTGGGAGGGCCAGTGCACATGTTTACTGGACCACTGCTGCATATGTCAGATGATGATGATAATGAAACTTAGTTGAAAATTGCAGTGTCTTTTTGCAGTATGCAGACCAGTAAGTAGGTCAGAATTAAGGAGTGGGTGGAAGATGATGCCGAGGATGATAAGGTCCTAAACCTCATATGCAGCAGAGACCATGCTACTGGCATGTACTGTTTGGCGGAAGAGGAGGTGGTCACCTTATCCTGATCACCACCTATATGACGAGACATTTGAATTCTAACACCTTAAAAAGCATGACAGATCTGAGCCTCCTTCTGCTCCTACTTTTGCTGCGGGGTCAGAATCTTCCTCATACTCATAATCAACATGGCCACTTGCCTCCCCACCAAAGAGAGGATGTGACAGTATCACCACCACAATCACCATCTCCAGTGTCACCGAGCATGTCCACACTGTCCTATAGAAGTGTAGATACTCCCCCTAGCCACCCACAAGCTATGATCCTGAATTACAGGATATTCAAATTACTGACCTTTGAAATGCTGCCATTCCAACTGGTGGAGATGGAAAGTTAAAAAAAACTGATGGTGGTGGCTGTCCCGCAGTACGTTGTTTTTTCCAGACCTGCACCACCAACTTCAGAACAGGCAGAGGCAAACGACAGCAGGCTGGTCTTAAACTCCTCTGTTTGGGGGACAAATCCCACAATGCACAGAAGCTGTTGACTGTGATCAAACAGCAGACAGATGAGTGGCTGGTGCCAGTGAACCTCCAGCCTGGCCTAGTTGTGTGCAATAACTGGTGGAATCTCATAGGAGTTCTGGGCCTAGCTGATTTGATGGACATTCCTTGCCTGGTTCATGTGCTGAACTTGGTGGTGAAGCGCTTACTGAAAAACAACCCATATATGTCGGAGCTGCTCCTGAAAGTGAGGGCAGTGTGCGCTTATTTTCGGTGTTCTCATCTTGCCACTACTCACTGGTTGATATGTGATGTACCTACAAGGTGGAACTCTACCTTGCATAAGCTGGATAGACTATGCGAACAGCAGCAGGCAATAGTTGATTTTCAGCTGCAGCATGCACAGCTGAGTCGCTCTGCAGAACAACACCGCTTCACCACCAATGAGTGGGTTTCCATGGAGGACGTGTGTGTCATGTTACGCTGCTTCGATTATTCCACCAATATGACCAGCATTGATGCCATCATCAGCGTTACTATGCCACTTAGGTGGTGGCACAAGAGGAACAGGAGCAGGGCTAATTCACACTGTTACCACACCTGTCCAGTCATGGCTCAGAGGGTGAGTACTGCCCCAACAGTGGCAAGGTAACCAACTGTACAGCCAAGGGATAGTTTACGAGGGTGAAGATGATGATGATGAGGAAGAGAAGTAAGAGGAACAACTGTATTCACAGCAGATTGGCACTCAGATCAGCTCATGGGCATCACTGTAGCATTGTTGTTGGAATATAAAGCACCCAGATGATACATTCCTAATGAGGACAGCTTGTTGTTGCTTGTGGGCAGCCTGGCACACATGAGCCAATACATGCTGCAGTACCTGCGCAACAACAATTGCTGAGTTGCCTGTATTTTTACCTGTGCAGATTTTGTTTAAAAAAAAAAATAGTCTGAATATATCGCCATGTCCACTTCTCCCACTTGGCCCTACTTCTTCAGGTTCTAGATAGCTAGTTTTAGTTTTGTAAATTCTAGGTTGTTTTAAATTAGTTTTGAATTAAAAAAAATAAATATATATATATATATATATAGGAAAAAAATTGTGTTGAATTACTCCTACATTGACTTTTTTATTTTTTTTATTTTACTCACAGGTACATCTCACAAAATTAGAATATCATCAAAAAGTTAATTTATTTCAGTTCTTCAATAGAAAAAGTGAATCTTGTATGTTATATAGAGTCTTTACAAACAGAGTGATCTATTTCAAGTGTTTATTTCTGTTAATATTGATGATTATGGCTTACAGCCAATGAGAACCCAAAAGTCACTTTTCAGTAAATTAGAATACTTTATCACACCAGCTTGAAAAAATGATTTTAAAATCCAAAATGTTGGCCTACTGAACTGTATATTCAGTAAATGTACTCAATACTTGGTTGGGGCTCCTTTGGCATCAATTACTGTATCAATGCAGCGTGGCATGGAGGCAATCAGCCTGTGGCACTGCAGAGGTGTTATGGAAGCCCAGGTTGCTTTGAAGCAGCCTTCAGCTCGTCTGCATTGTTGGGTCTGGTGTCTCTCATCTTCCTCTTGACAATACCCCATAGATTCTGCATGGAGAGAAGGTCAGGTGAGTTTGCTGGCCAATTAAGCACAGTGATACTGTTGTTTTTAAACACTGTTGTTTTTAAACCAAGAATTGGTACTTTGGGCAGTGTGGACAGGTGCCAGGTCCTGCTGGAGAATGAAATTTCCATCTCCGAAAAGCTTGTCAGCAGAGGGAAGCATGAAGTGCTCTAAAATATCCTGATAGACGGCTGTGCAGACTTTGGACTTGATAAAACACAGTGGACCTACATCAGCAGATGACATGGCTCCCGAAACCATCATTGATTGTGGATACTTTACACTAGACCTTTGAAATCAAGTTCCCAGAGTCTGGACAAAGAATGGAGAGGCAGACTATCCAAGCTGCTGAGCAATCGTGGGAGAAGAGCCTTGGTGAGAGAGGTAAAGAAGAACCCTAAGATCACTGTGGCTGAGAGCGGAGATGCAGTAGGGAGATGGGAGAAAGTTCCACTTTCCGTACCTACTGTATCATCAATCTTGCTCCTCATCGTTATCTATCTCTATCTTTGAACATCTTTAATACACAAAACTCTTTAATTTCTATGCTGGAATTCATTCCATGCGTGTCACACTGACAGCACATTGACAGCACATGGACATGGAAAGCACACAGACATATGGATGTCACATATGTACACATGGATGTCACATGGACCACAGATCTCACCAGTGCTGGTTTCTGCAGTACAGAAATTACCAGGATGTGTGAAGGTGGCCCAAAATATGAACTCGGTAACATTACATTTCTTGGATTGCAGTGTATTTTCAATCCCGCAAGATATTACGGATTTATCAGCTGAGTCACAGTTCCCAGCAAAGTTTTCATTAAAATTAGGTCAAAGAGATCTCACAGGTAATCAGGTTTCTTATGTTTTTTCATATAAATGTCGGGCTGTATAGTAAATGTTAAAAATATATGCCTGTAAAGAACGCAACAATTGTTATGTCACGTCCATTACATTGCTATTTTGTATCAGATATTTCCCTGTTAGGGCTGGCGGAACGCACCGAGTAAATGGTGAGATGTTATTTGGTGCGTTCGCAGCCCGGGGTTCACCGTGCAGGAGAGGACCTGCTGCTGGCAAATGGCGGCCCTATATGGTGGTAGAAGCGAACTCTGTTACTTCACAGAGTCGCCTAAAGAAAGCACTGTGTCCTGTTTAACTCACAGGAGTACACAGCAACTGCTGAGCAGATAGCAGTTTATGGTTACGCAATCAAAGAGGCAATCATACAATCTCCTCACCGGAAGAGCCGGCATTCTAGGGGCTTATTTCAGCTGGGTCCCTGAATCCATACACACAATCTCCTCACCGGAGGTGCCGGTATTCTAGGGGCTTATTTCAGCTGGGTCCCTGAACACATATACACGTAACCATACTGGCGCAAAGCACATAACTTAGATTTGATACTCGTGCATGGCCGTGTGGCCATGCGAACCTTTAATAGCTGCAGCAAGTACAGGACCTTCCTAGAAGGACCAACGAGAGGCTGCCACAGAGCCTGAGCAACTTCAGGACCTTCCTGGAGAACCAATGGGTTTAGCTGCAGTATCCAAGCATGTGACCTTCGATCTCCAACGAGAGATCTTACTCTGGGCATGCTCAGAAGGGGAAAAGCAGGACTTAGTCCCAAAAGCATCTGCTCGCCGCTGCCCAGCACTGGCTTCAATGGCAGAAGCTGGAAAAGCAGCAGTAACCCTTTGTACAGAGTCAGACTGAGCGGGACGCTGGAACCAATGTCTCCGCTGAGCAGGCTCCACTGCGGCAGGAGAAGAATGGGAGACCGCAGCGGAGATGGCCCAAGATTCCCCCTGTGCAGAGGCGGAAACTCAACCCCTAACATGTCCCTTTTTGAAAAACTCATGATGATGAATGTGTACAGAAAGCAGATAATTAGTACTTCTGTGACTGTTTCTGAAATCTCAGACTATTCTGTTGTAACATTAAGAAATTGATAGACATTGTAACGGACTTAAAATAAGGATAACACATTTTTGGATATTGCCAAATTCTCTTGGCACAATTTTTTGTGGATTTTAAGCACACTAAAGTTAAGAAGAGATATCTACCTTTGCACATTCATGGATTTCACTGCACTTCACTTGCACATTTTGTACTGCTCTAAAAAAAGAGCAAGTTTCTTCATTCCCAAACATCCATACACTTGTATTCTCAAAGTCCAAAATGGCTACCTGGTCATGTGACTGGTGGTTGACTACTGCACATTTTCAAACAATTCAATGTGTTAGTAATTTGAGTAGCTTAAAATTTCTCAAAAATATGGTAATTGTTCGACGTCAAATTCCTTTTTTTACTGCAATGCCCCATATCATTGGCTAGATGTAAAAATATGTATTATTCATTGTGTATTCCTTTCATTAGTTACATCACAGTAAAGTCACATAAATAATCATTAACCAGGAGTAACCATTATACATTGTGAAGCTCGGTACATAAATAATCAAAAGGCAAACCATAAATCTCATAATTAATAGTCTTAAGTACTAATGAGATGTAAACACTGGCCTTAATGAAAAAGGGATTCAACAGAGTTTCATAAGAACTGTCATGTTCTAGTCAGGAGTGAAAAACCCCATAATATTTAACATTTCCTCCCTGCATTTCTCAAGTAATCCAACAAGGCTTTACAAAAACAAAACACCAAACTAATTCCCACCCGCACATCCAGATTACAGAAGTGGAGTCATCGGTGATATACAATACATATACATAAGACCCCCACTATACAACTGAAAATCTGAAGATCCTAATGTAAGGCTGTATATACTTATTTATATACTTATGTTTCCAACAAAATTCTATAGTCCTTTGATGAAGTAATCAACTGTATGAACTAAAACCAACCAATGAGGTGGCTATAGGCTACAGGTTTACAGCTTTTCAGTGGGCCATACTTTTTAACCCCTTATCCCCCGGAGCTTTTTCCGTTTTTTCGTTTTCGTTTTTCGCTCCCCTCCTTCCCAGAGCCTTAACTTTTTTATTTTTCCGTCCATATGGCCATGTGAGGGCTTATTTTTTGCGGGACGAGATGTACTTTTGAACAATACCATTGGTTTTACCATGCCGTGTAACAGAAAACGGGAAAAAAATTCCAAGTGTGATGAAATTGCAAAAAAAGTGCAATCTCACACTTGTTTTTTGTTTGGCTTTTTTGCTAGGTTCACCAAATTCTAAAACTGACCTGCCATTATGATTCTCCAGGTCATTACGAGTTCTTAGACACCTAACATGTCTAGGTTATTTTTTATCTAAGCGGTGAAAACAAATTCCAAAGTTTGCTAAGAAAAAAAAAAAAATTGTGCGATTTTCCGATACCCGTAGCGTC
Organism: Ranitomeya variabilis; assembly: GCF_051348905.1. Lineage (NCBI taxonomy): Eukaryota > Metazoa > Chordata > Amphibia > Anura > Dendrobatidae > Ranitomeya > Ranitomeya variabilis. Next base: position 69,953,273 of record NC_135233.1, read on the forward strand.
TCCAATTTTCATGATCTGGGGTCGGGTGAGGGCTTATTTTTTGCATACCAAGCTGGCATTTTTAATGATACCATTTTGGTGTAGATACGTTCTTTTGATCGCTTGTTATTGCATTTTAATGCAATGTCGCGGCGACCAAAAAAACGTAATTTTGGCGTTTTGATTATTTTTCTCGCTACGCCATTTAGCGGTCAGGTTAATCCTTTGTTTTTATTGATAGATCGGGCGATTCTGAACGTGGTGATACCAAATATGTGTAGGTTTCATTTTTTTTAATAGTTTTATTTTGAAAGGGGGGTGATTTGAACTTTTATATATTTTTTATTTTTTTTATATTTGTAACCACTTTTTTTTTTTATTTTGGCATACTTCAATAGCCTCCATAGGAGGCTAGAAGCATGCACAACTCAATCGGCTCTGCTACATAGAGGTGACATACAGATCACCTCTATGTAGCAGAAAGGCAGGTGTACTTTGAGCGCCGACCACTGGGTGGCGCTCAAAGCAATCGGCCATCAACAACCATAGAGGTCTCAAGGAGACCTCTGGTTGTTATGGCGATGCACTGCTGACCCCCGATCATGTGACGGGGGTCAGGAGCGCGAGTACATCCGGCCGCGCGGTCGGGAGCGCTAGTTAAATGCCGCTGTCAGCGCTTGACGGCGGCATTTAACTAGTTAATGGGCGCGGGCGGATCGCTTACTGACTGAGTGATCGTACTGAAAAGCTTATATCTCCACAGAGTTTGAATTTTTTCAAAGTTTCTTGTTGGCAAAAATACCCATGTAAGTCAGTCTGAAGCTGCTACCAGACTCCTTTGGTAGCAGCTTATCTCCTTAAGAAGAAAGGGTTGAAGATGAAGACTTTAAAGGGAACCCATATAAAGTAGGGCAACCACCTGTAAGCCTTATGTGACAGTATTCTAGAATTCTGTGTATAAGTCCTCAATGCGCTCTCAATAAAACAAAAAATAGCTTTTATTATACTCACCTATGGGGCGGTCCGGTCTGATGGGCATTGCTGTTCTTTTTCATCTCCTCCATTCTTGTCATCCACACAGTGTCCTCGGCATCATTCTCACACACAGGTGCATTTCTCTCTGCCCTACTGAGGACACAGCAAAGCATTGTAGTGAGCATGCACTGGCGCTTTTTGGCCTTTCCTCATGCATGCGCAATGCGCATTACAGTGCTTTGCTGTGTCCTCATCAGGGCAGATCTAAGTGCGCCTGTGAAGGAGTCAACTGTGGAGGAGTGGGATGCCGTGGACACTGTTTTGTTGACGTAGAACGGGTCATCTATATGATGCAAGAAAAGAGGAGATGCTGGATCAAGAATAGCAATGCCCATTGGACCAGACCGCCCCATAGGTGAGTATAATAAAATATATTTTTTGTTTGATGGAGAGCGCATTAGGGACATATACTGTAGACAGCATTTTAGAACGCTGTCACATAGGGCTTACAGGTGCTGCCCCTACTTTATATAGGAAATGCTGCTAACAGGTTCCATTTAAATCCAACACACTTCATTCCTCACTCCCATAGTATCTACCATTGCCAAACACCGCCATATGCATTAGATGGTCATCTGGTTCAGCTAACATTCATCTGATGAGTATGACTATGTTTACAGTAAAGAAAAATACAGTCATAAGTCAAAATAATGCACAAAAGAATTATTGTCTGGATGCATAATAAATTAACTAAATTTTCTTTTTCAAAAATGTTGAGTGCCAAGTTTATTTATACGATGGGCCGGACACCCTACTTATGCACCACAGCAATTCATAATAGAGTGCCATGTTTTTCTTATATTTTTACAGTAAAAAAGCATTTGTTCATCTGAATATTGAACTTTTTTTTCTCTAGATGTACGAAACATCCACCTTTTTACCATATTTCTGTGTGCAGGCCATTTATTTACTGCTATAAATCTCTTTTGAAGTCTAAATACATTTTATTCATTAATTTTTTTCTGTAATTATTTGTCTCTCCATATGCCAGTGGAGGGTCCCTTCTAGTGGCAGAAGCTTAAGACTAGGCAACCTGACCTCTTTCTTCTCCACCAATGCTTTCTCCTAGCAGTCATGGCTCTGTTAAGGTACCGTCACACTAAACGATATCGCTAGTGATCTGTGACGTTGCAGCGTCCTGGCTGGCGATATCATTTAGTTTGACACGCAGCAGCGATCAGGATCCTGCTGTGATATCGCTGGTCGTTGAACAAAGTTCAGAACTTTATTTGGTCGTCAGATCGGCGTGTATCGTCGTGTTTGACACCAAAAGCAACGATACCAGCGATGTTTTACACTGGTAACCAGGGTAAACATCGGGTTACTAAGCGCAGGGCCGCGCTTAGTAACCCGATGTTTACCCTGGTTACCAGCGTAAAATGTAAAAAAAACAAACAGTACATACTCACCTTCGCATCCCCCGGCGTCCGCTTCCCACACTGACTGAGCGTCGTAAAGTGAAAGTGAAAGTACAGCACAGCGGTGACGTCACCGCTCTGCTGTTAGGGCCGGCGCTCAGTCAGTGCAGGAAGCGGACGCCGGGGGACGCGAATGTAAGTATGTAGTGTTTGGTTTTTTTACATTTTACGCTGGTAACCAGGGTAAACATCGGGTTACTAAGCGCGGCCCTGCGCGGTCGTTTCGTGTGAAGGTACCTTAAGTCTCAGTCATGGCTCTTCATCTCTTTACTGCCATTGCAGCCAGAACTGTAAAGTGATGTCAATTATGGTATCCTGTCTAAAGAGGTCTGGGCTTGGCCTCAGGATACCACCTGTTGAGTGATTTAAATCCTTTGTGTGGCTCTTTGTCCTGACTTCATTTTGACTCTGATTATGACCATGACTTTATTACTGCTGGATTTTGCTTCTGTCTTGCTTCTTGGATTTGTTTCCTAGTGCCTCTTGTCCCACTCTTGGTTCTGACCTTTGTCCCATCCTCTGACAATGTCTTCATTCCATACTCTGCAATCTGACTGCTTTTGGTGTGTTGACTCTTGGTTAGAGGTGAGCAAAAAGATTCAAAGGACCCCGGTACAGAAACCACGTCAGTATTCTATGACTGCGGTACCAGACCGTGAACCTATACTACCTGCGGGATCCCTGGTACCACTTCTGATTAGTAGCTGTCAGCAACATCATGCATGTGTTGTACAGCCAGGCCTAATACAAGGTACACTAAGGATATCACAGTAGTAGGAAGTTCTCAGTGTCTTTGCCCATCATCCAATGGCAACCAACGTGGTCACTGGACTAAGATCCCGAAACACATTTTGTTCAACTCTACTCTTGGCTACTCTTAGCTCTATTTCTGACTGCACTATAGTTCATACATTCTTGGGAAAAATAAAGTGTGAAGAAATAAGAGATACATTAGACTCTTTGCCTTAGTCATTGCATTCCAAGCTTTTTGCAGTTTAGAAGATCCACTAGATAGATATTTCATAGAAACCATTTTTTATTTTTTACAAACCAAAACCATTCTAGTCATGTTGTATTACGTGTACCCCTCCTTTTTACTTTTGCTGTGTCGGCATCTTACTTTTTTATTATATTTTTCTTGCAATTAAGTAAATTATGTACTTGTGTAGCATATTAACTAAATTATGTTTTTTTAGATTTAAGCCTGGGCTTATTAAAATAATTATAGGTATTAAATGCTTTCGTTGCTTTAGTGCCTAGAGGCAAATTGTGTAGACAATGATTCCTTCTCAACCCCTCCTTTAACACTGGGTTTAAGAAAGTTTGCTGACTGTGAATGCCATTTATTTTTCTGGTGTCATTCATTAATCTCTTGTTTTGCATACTGATTTTTCAGATCAGCCCTTTATTATGACAAGCCATCTGACATTATAGAAAAATGTTTCTCTGTATGTAAACGTCAAAGAGCTTTTTGTTTGCAACTCGTCGTTTGGGAACCTGTTCTATACGGTGTCATCATCTTGGTGTCTCACCTTGAGAATATCACAGATGCAAAAGAAGAAAGAAAGTTAAATATACAGACATAATTCTTCTATATTAATGGGTAGTAGGGGTGGTCAAACATTTTGGGTAAAATGATCATGTAGAAAGAGGAACTGTTTAGCAAAAATATTATTCAAGGAAATCCATGTCAAAAAATCAATGTCAAGTATGACAAAAAGGTCTAAATCTTTACTAAGTAATAGGACTAGAAAATACGCCATATGGATTATGCCACAGGCACAAATTCAGATAACCCCTAATCATCTAGAAATCTACACCTGCCTTCATGAAGTGTGCGCTGGGGAAAGATGTGCCAAATACATAAAATGGGTTGAACATCTTCTCAGTTGCTATATTTTATATTCCCCAGTATAAAATAAAAACAGCCTATACTCACCTTCGGCATTGGTGCCATTCCAACACATCGGCACCAGGTCTCATGGGAATCGCACAACGTTGTTATGCCATGGCTTACACTCTAAGGTCCCTCCGTCTCCTTCTGGTCTTTGAATGACTGGTCACTGCTGAGGTTTCAAACAAAGGAGATTCACAGACCAGAAGCAGGTTAAGGGTCCGGAGAATCACAAAAGAGGAGGAGAATACCAATGCATAATCCTGCCCCTGTGCACCGAAATCTAAATAAACAGAAAACTTCAAATGGTGATTAAAGAAGAACCACAAAGCGGAATTCTTCACCAAAGGTTTCTATTCAATTAGTATTTCGGCCTCATTACAGCCATGACTTTACCTTACATTACAAAATTGTGCTGACAGGTTCTCTTTAATCCATTTGTCTAACATGAAGACCAAGAAATGAGTCAACAATGCTAAGAAGGTGCAACGAAGAAACAAGATCACACATAGACCACAATAGAATATATATATATCGATAAAACAAATTGTCATTTTTTAAACCATTTTGTATTTATTTTCTAAAAAATCCTATTGTAGATTGTACATTTATTTGTACACGAGATTTAAAAAAATATTTTCTGTTGTATTACTGTAATTTGTTTCCTTTGATGAATGACGTGTTGCACAAATTGAATTATATTTTAATGTCTTGTAATGAAAGCTTGGAATCCAACATTTATCAAGTAGTTCTCTTTAGAAGATAAAAGCAGTGTCTTTTAAGTTTATCATACCTTTTCCTTTTAAAATATGGGCTCAAAGAAGCCATTATGTATTGTTATCAGCTGTCTATTAGGAATGATTGATAAGAAGTCAAGATCTTTGATGTTCTGATGTTGCGCCATAGGATTTCCAAAACAACAGCTTAGATTCTAGAAACTTTCAGCAAATTATAGACCTCAATGCAAAAAAGGAAAACAAAGAAACTTGCTTAGTTGACTCAAACAGTTGCTTGTAGGCTTTTAATAATGTAATTTATACTATTAAACATTAAGTTGGTGGTGATGATGGTTATATTTAACTAATCTTTTTTTTTTGCATAATTTATAATTTATAATTAGAGGTAGCATATTAATTCAAGAAGAATTTATCAAATTTTTCAAAAAATAATATTCTCCAGAATACAGATTTTCTGCAAATTCATCAAAATGGTTGCCAGCTGTGGTTATGGCTGAGGCCTAGATACATCGGAAGGCTAGGCCTGAAGTGAAATAGCTTAAGAGAATGCACGCAATGGGAGGAATGGGAAAAGAAGAGAGGTCAAGGACTGGACGGCAGGCTGCATGGGCGGGAAAGGTGAGCTATGAGGTGAGTAGTAATCTTTTTTTTCCATCCTACAATTATTATGCTATGTGGTCCCCAGATGGCAATAAGGCACATTCAATTTGCATTGAAAAGTTTGCCGTTAATTGAATTTCATATATGAAGCCTTTGCGTATGCAGTTCTTAGTCGGACTGTGAGTGCGGAATGTGTAAAACCGGAGAAACTAGGGAGCAAAGAAAAGCACAATGGGGTCTTATCTGGTTAACAATAAATATATAATTAAAGCTTATGCTAAGCTGGTATGGTTATGATCAGACAATAATATGAAAGCATACAATCACAGCTGTTGCAGATCCATGGGTCCTCAGACCAGAATATTAGCATAGCATAGAAGAGGGGTGGAGTTGTGGATAATCCCACAATGCTGGTGGGTAAAATCGTAGATCTAGGCACACACAAATAGGTCTGTGGTCTTTTATTTGTGTACATGTTTCAAAGTATACAAACTGCTTGCTCAGGACAAAAAAAACATGCAAGCAACATAATAGAGACACATTATAGGGTTGAAATTTCAAATAATGGAGCAAAGAAGACACATGACGTGTTAAAGTTCATCAGGTGTCGGTAGCAGAAAACAAATGGTTAATCAAAGAGAAAAAACGACAAGACATCAAAGTTCGTACTTGGACTGTGACTTCTGACTGCGTAAAACTGGCCTTTGGCCAGGGTTAGATGAGCATAGGAAAATTCATCCAATTTGCATCCAGAAAAAAACAGATGATTTTCATGCATATTGTCAGTCGTATTTCATCCGTATGTCATCCATGTGCCATTCGTGAGTCCATTTTTTACAGCTATATGAAATTCGTGTGTCATCCTTTTTTTATACATCAGCAGTAAAAAAAAATTGCAAGACCAAATGCATTTTCCTATCTTAGGATTGGCAATGTATCCATAAAAATAGAATGCAATGCGGATGATCCATATGGATTCTGATTTTGGTGTGCACACCCATAAATTCTGGGAGAAATACTTCATTTTCTGCAACAATCTCAAGGGTGCCAACACTTTCGGACAAGACTGTATGTAATTTCACAACCACCCTACATATTTTGAAACTTAAATCTTTGGTGCCTTTCATGTGAACTTTTTGCTACAGCTTTTATGCTTGTTTAGTCTAATAAGTAAATAAATTTAAAAAAACAACGAAGGGTTCCCTAAATTTTTTGAAACCAGCAATGGTAAAGCAGACAGCTGTGAGCTGATATCAGGCAGGGAAGGTTCATGGTTAATGGAAACTTCCTAGCCCAAAAATACTAGCCTGCAGTCACCCCAGAAGTACCACATCACATGAGACACTCCAAGAATGGCGCTTTGCCTTCCATCGGGGTAATGGAGCTTGGGGGTTGATGTCAGCTGTTAATTGTCCAAAAACATGGCTGATGTGAAACCCTGGTATTAGTAATGGAGATTAATCAATCAGACTCTAATATCTCGACTGTGGCCAAAACCAAAGAGCTGTCTAAGCTGCTCAAGGCTGGGATGGGCTATAGGACATTAGGCAAGCAGCTTGGTGAGAAGTCAACCACTGTTGGCACAATTATTAGAAAATGGAAAAAACACAAGATGACTGTCAATCTTCCTCAGTCCATGCTCCATGCAAGACCTCAACTCGTGGGATAATGATGATTCTGTGGAGGTTAAGGAACTAGCTCAGAACTACATGGCAGGACCTCATCAATGACGTGAAGAGAGCTGGAACCACAGTCTCAAACATTGCTGTTAGTAACACACCATGCCGTCATGGATTAAAATCCTTCAGGACACTCAAGGTCCCCATGCTCATGCCAGCACATGTCCAGGCCCGTTTTACGTTTGCCAATGACAATTTACATGATCCAGGGGAGGCATGGGAGAAGGTCAGGTGGTCAGATGAGACCAAAATAGAACTTTTGGTATTAACTCCACTTGCCGTGTTTAAAGGAAGAAGAAGGATGAATTCCACCCCAAGAACACCATCCCAACCATGACACATCATACTTTGTGGGTGCTTTTCTGCAAGAGGAACAGAATGACTGCACCATATTAAAAGGAGGAAGGATGGGGTGATGTATTGCCCTCAGTAAGAGCATTGAAGATGGGTCGTGGCTGGTTCTTCCAGCATGACAATGACTCAAAACACACAGGCAAGGCAACTAAGGAGTGGCTCTGTAAAAAGCATTTAAAGGTCCAGGAATGGCCGAGACAGTCACTAGACCTGAACCCAGGGACGGACTGGGGCTCAAATTCAGTTCTGGCACTTGAAAGTACACAGGCTCATGTTGTTCTCGCCCCATAGAACCAGATAGGGATATCTATTACTAATATTATCTTGCCTGGAGGAAATCAATATTTACTACTTTCATAATACCAATAGCACAGCTATATAAGATTAAATAATAATAATAATACCGCACTAATAATATTGCAATATAACAGACAAATGCCAACAAACCATAACCAAATATTACCAGCATATTATTATTGCTAATACCACTATACTGAACGTCAAAGGCGTTGTCCAGGCATCAGGATATAGTCTATGTGACTTCAAAATCCTCACAGCGCTCACTGTCACAGTTTATCGCATTCAGAGTAGCCATCATGTGACCTCAAGTATGCGATTTCCACACCTCTGGCCACATTCCAACATATTTGGCTTTGCTAAATTCACTTGTATTGAGGGGCCTAGACACATCTAGTAAGCACATGACTGCATGAATGCAAATCACATGATTGCCCACTCCCAGCGCAGTCACCGGAGAATCCTCACAGCATGGAATGTACACAATGTGAGGATTCAGAAGTCTGCAGTCACACACAGTGACTGCAGACTAATTTCAAGCCTGGATCACCCCTTTAACAAAACCACTGTACTAGGACTGATACCCCCACCATACAGTGACCGTATAATGGGAATATTTTGTCTACACCAGTGCTCTCAGATGACATATGTCTATAATCTACAGGTTCTCACCAGTGAAGTTCTCACTGATTGCTGTCATTCATTTTCCCTTTTCCTTTGCATTCGGCCCAGACAACTATGACCTCTTCTTCCATCCATAGCTTGTCCTTGTAAAATGTAACACACAGACTTCTTTACTTTCTACCATCTCTACACAAACCATACACTGCTATTATCACTGTCCCAGAGAGTAATAATGCCCCCCTGAGCCCTCTGAGTGCCCCTACAAAGTTATGTTTCCTCTGTACTTCCTCATAGGAATAGTGCTCCCCATGCCTCCTTACAGTTATAAAGCACCCTATAAACATAATATCCCCTGTACCTCCTTATAATTCTTCGCTGTGCCTCCTTACACCTATACAGCACCATACTGTAACAACATCCATTTGTGCTGCCTTATAATTCCCTTTGTGCCTCCTTTAATAATAATCTCCCTTGACCCCTTATAATAGTTATCCTGTACCTCCTTATAATAAAAAAATTAAGAAAATACAGCTACACTTTGAAATGCTACATTATGTAAACATTAAATATATGAAATCGGTACTTGGAGCACAAATTGACCAATTCATGAGAGCCCAGCAGCCTCAACAAGGCGGACCTTTTTGATGGGACCGTAACCTAAAATGTCTCTACCGGGCTAAAAGCTTACAGTTTTATGGGTAGGCAAGATCCTGCTGTAATTATGTATGATGGTCCTCCCACAGCATAATGTCCACCACAAGCACAGTATGATAGTCCCCCACAGAAACCCCACACTGTATGATGGTCCCCACAACCCCCTCACACATTTTGATGATACCCCAGCCCCCATATAGCATGATGGTCCACCCCAAAGTCCCTTATACAGTATGATGAGCCCCCAAGCAGCCCCCTATACATTATGATGATCACCCCCACTGACCCCATATAGTATGATGGTCCTCCCAACAGTCCTCTACACAGTATGATTGTCCCTCACACATCCCCACCACACACTGGCTGTATACCGCACACAGGCACTGGACATACTGTATACCGTACAGAGCCCTCACACTGAACTGATGGCACTCACACGCTGGACATGTACCGTGCCTGGCACACATATACTGTACATTAATGTAACGAGTACATTAGGTATAGGGTATACATTAGATGTAAACACACTCAGATAAAAGTACCCGATGCTTAGCTGCCCCTCTCCCCCCACCGGTAGGGAATAGAGTATGGTAGAGAGTAGGGAATGATAGATTGTGAAAAAATTATAGAATAAAAAACATTAAAAATAAAAACGTAAATAATACATACTGCGTATGCAAAAGTTTATAAACGCATGAGGGGTATCAATAAGAATGCAAATTAATAATGATTATATATCAGTAAATACATGGAAATAAGCCATAGAGAAAAAGAATAAGTAAAAAATGCAGGAAAAAATAGAAGACAGGGAAAAGAAAAGGGAAAAAAAATAGGAATATGACCTGGAGGTGGGAATAAATAAATGAACATGAAATGGCAGTAAAGGTGAAGAGAAGAGTAATTTATAAGGTGCATAAGGATTAAAGTAGGTGAGAAAGTCAAGGGAAGGGACTAGGTATAGAAAGTGAGGAAAAAAGAAAAAGGGGTGATAAAATAAATAATAATTATATAACAGGAGGGGTAAATAAAGTAAGGATGAAAAAAAGAGAAGAATACAAAAGCCAGCAATAAAATGGAGAGCACAGGCTAAAATATGTAATGCAGCAAACGATTATGATGGAAAATGAAGGCAAGCAGGAGGGAACTAGGAGTGAGGGGAAATGAGGACTGCATTGCAATGAATAGAAATACTCTGAAAAAGAGTGTCTACATGACAGATAACTGGGAAACGAGCACGGGAAGGAGGCGTCACAAGCACTCACCAGGCTGGGGAGACAGGCGTCCATCTGCTGCTGAACATGCAGGAGGTGTCAGCAAGCCTGGTTTGAATAAACCGCTCGTGCCTGAGAAGATGGCGTCATGCTGTGATTGCTTTAGACCGGAAGTGTGGCAGAGAGAGTACACCGTGCAGGACGGAATTGGGGCAGGGGGGAGAGGCGGAAGTGAGGCACTAAAATAACAGACACAGAGAAGAGGCGGATGTAGATAAGACAGAAGTGGGGCAAAAGAATATGATAAGGCAGGTATACACAGGCTTTTATAGTACAGTGTGGGCATTCCGATTACCCCGACACTGCTAGCAACGTAGCTGACAATCCGGCCCACTACAGGCACCGGCCCTTCTGGCATTTGCCAGAAGTACCCGATGCTCAGTCCAGCCCTGCCTGAACCCAATAAAAATCTTTGGGGGAAGTTGTAACTCAATGTTGTCCAGCGACAGCCCTGAAAGCTGAAAGATCTGGAGAAGCTCTATATGGTGGAGTGGGCCAAAATCCCAGCTGCAGGGTGTCCAAACTTGGACAAGTACTACAGGAAACATCTGACCTCTGTAATTGAAAGCAAAGGTTTATGTACAAAATATTAAGGTCTGTTTTTCTATTGTATCAAATACTTATTTCATACAATAAAAACGCAAATTAATTACGTAAAAATCATACAATGTTATTTTCTGGATTTTTTTTCAGATTCTGCCTCTCACAATTGAAGTGTACCTACGATAAAAATTACAGACCTCTCCATTTTTTGTAAGTGGGAAAACTTGCAAAGTCGATAGTGTATCAGATACGTATTTTCCCCCCTGTATCTATATCTTTATATATGATTGCTTTATTATTTTTGTCAACTAGCTTTTCAGTTTACATAGAGTTTTATAAACTGTAAAAGATGATGTTAAAAACACATAGCATACAGATCCAAGCTGAGAAATTAATCACACACTTGCATTGCACTGGCATGACAAAAGGTAAACCATACAGATTCCACTTGTCAAACTTTTCTGAATGAGAAAAGGACCGATTTTTAATAGATCAGTGTTAGCGAACCCTAGTAATAATATTACTACTACTAATAATACTAATATGGTGAATAATACCAATAATTATAATATATTGCACATTTCTGTTCTATATAGTTACATGCATTATTATTGTTTTGGGTAAAACAATGTACCGTATATATATTTTCTCTGGATATATAAAGTATCAATTGCATATGCTTTGCCTCTTGGCCATTATGGAAATGTCAAGGGTTTAATTGACAGCTGTGAATAGCAGCACCTGCAAACAGCTCAGGGCTTGTTCCTGTGGTCTGGCAGCATTCTTACTTTATGCTTTAAATAAAGGCTTACTCACCGAGACAGAAATAACTGACAATGGATGATTGATGATTGCCCATCACGCAATAGCTGACATCTACCATTCACCGTGGCCATGTACAGTCTTCCATTAATTACACCCTTACTTTTTAGAATGACTTTGATACAAATCACAAGTATCCAGAGGTTCTAAAGATAAGTAATAAACGATAATGAACACTTCTTGTACCCAAGACAAGTTTTACTTATTGGAAAATAGAATTTCCTATATATTTAGGTAATTGCTAACAGCATAGAGAATTACTAATGGAACTGTATGACAAGCTTTGTAAGATAATAAGCATCTTAATAGACATCAATAGCGTGTATAACACCTTCTGCCATAAAAGTTTAAAGCAAACCAAAGTGGAATTTATAGTCTATAGTAAATATTAAAGCATTAAAGGGAAACTGTCATGTGAAGAAATGCTATTAACCTGCAGATATGGGGTTAATCTACAGGAAATGGAGTTGCAAAACCGGCTGTTCGCTGCACTGAAAGCCCCACTGCCAGGAGAAAATTAACTTTATTCCTCCAGGCAACCTCTGACTTTCAATCATAGTGGTGTGGTTGGCGCAGTTCAGTCACCTCTCAGTATAGAGCGAGCGGCGGCTGTAACCACACCCCGACATTGACTGACAGCCGGCTCTGCGCTGATACACTGCTGAGTCTGATGTCAGTAAGGCTTCTTTCACACTTCCGTCGGTACGGGGCCGTCACGAAGCGTCGGCGCAACGTACCAACGGAAGTGTTTGCTTTCACATTTCCATCTGCGTTGCCGAGCAGGAAAGATCGTGAGAGCGTTCCCTTGAATGTTTTTCCGAGACGACGGTCCGCCAAAGCCCGACGCATCCAGTGGACGACGCATGCAACGTATAGCCATATGTCGCAATGCGTCGCTAATGCAAGTCTATGGAGAAAAACGCATCCTGAGGGCAACTTTGCAGGATGCGTTTTTTCTCCAAAACGACGCATTGCGACGTTGGCCAAACGACGGAAGTGTGAAAGTAGCCTAAGTGCTGAGGCGTGATTACAGCCGCCGCTCACTATGAGCTGAGCGGTGACTGAAGCCGCGCCTGCCACGCCATTATTACTGAAAGCTGGAGGCTGCCGGTAAGAATAACGTTAATTTCACCCTGGTAGCTGGACTTTTAGTGCATCAGCTGTATGGTATTTCATCACCATTACCCGTAGATTAACTACATATCTGCAGGTTAATAATTATTTGTTAACATGACAGGTTCCATTTAATTACTGTAAACGCAATCCTAATAGACATTGATTTTCTCTACGGGTGCTCCTCACTGGGTGGGGATTTTTTTTTTATTCACTTATTTTTTTTACTGCAGTAAACTAGTGGTGAATAGTGTGGAATAAGAACACACTGTCTGTAGCCCTAAAAATACTGCAATAGGAGGATAACAAACTCTAAAAGTATAGTCATATTTCATAAAACATGCCAAAAACACTCATGATCTAGTAAGTGAAAAACGTCCCTATTAAAGGGAATCTGTCACCCCAAAATTCGCTTAGAAGCTGCGGCCACCGCCATCAGTGGCTTATCTACAGCACTCTATAATGCTGTAGATAATCCCCCGGTGTAACCTGCAAGATAAGAAAGACAGGTTATATTATACTCACCCACGGGCGGTCCCGTTTCTGTTCGGGTCCGATGGGAGTCACGGTCCAGGTCTGGCACCTCCCATCTTTATACGATGATTCATACAGAATGCTGTAGATAAGCCCCTGATGGCGGTGGCCGCAGTTTATAGGCAAATTTTGGGTGACAGATTCCCTTTAAGTAGAGATGGATACATTTATTCTAGTGTAATTGAATTATACTCAAATTTTGCAAAAAACTGCATTCTGGAGAATTTAGATTTTTTGTCATTTGCTAAGCTAAATAGTGGCCAGCTGTGGCCACCATACTGGGCCTATAGGGTTATTTCAGCCGAGGAGGCATCAGGAAGCAAACGAAGGTCACCAAGAAGGGTGATGAATAACCATGCTAAATTAATGGTCACTCTAAGTATTTGGTGAGGCCTAATCACAATAATTATCCATTTTTTTCATTCTTGGCCTCCAAAATGAGAGCTTCTCTGATAGAGGGAAGTCGTAAGTAAGTGTATATGGATAGAGGTTGCCTAAGACTATCTCACATATCAGTTTTTCTGCCGGGGATTCAATCTCAAGCCCTGAAATATGTGATTCAGGCGAAACACCCGATGACGAGCCATTGACTTTATAAGGCAAATAGAGTCACGTTTTGCTTTGTTGGTTCAGTTTCGTCTCCCTCCATCTTTTTGGGTCGACACAAAAGTGCAGTTGACTACATTTTTTTACCTTCTTCAAAAAAGTGGAGATTGCCGAAACGGAATCCAGACACAAAGTCACTCCATTTGCTTCATTAAAGTCAATGGCTCAGTGCGAGGTTTCACCCTAATTCTGTTTTTTAGAGCTTCAGAAGGAAGGAAGCCTCAATGGAGCCACTGACATGTGCAATATGGCCAAAGGTGGCCAACCTCCTGGATTGCTTATAATCTACTTTTTTCTTTGTCGTAAGTTTGATAAATGTCATATGAAATCTTTTTGAAACAGCTGCACATAAAGAGATCCATGAGGAAAAATATTTTAGTTTTCTATCCTCATACCAATGTACTTAATTTACTGCTTCATTCTACGGTGTAAATAACATCACATTTATATTCTTTCTGTCTCCCGGCTGGATTTCTCCTGTCAACGTGATGGCAAAAACTATGGGAAAAAAAGTTGAAAGATGGTGTAAAGGCAGATTGTTGACGCTTCTCATTTTCTTGTCACATGTCTCCACTCACACCGGTGGCCTACTGACAAATGATCCGTTGGTTGATCAGAGACATCTTGTACTTGAGCTTTTCCTTTCACTCTAGTCCTATAAGCAGTATTCATTTTATGTACTGTTAGGCATCACATTATTGCTTTGCTGTTTTATTGGTTGCAGTATTACGTTCAGAGTACTGCAGAATATTTTGATACATTAAATATAAATGATAATCATCAGAATTTGAAACACACTCATATAAATGGTTTATTATAGTTCCAATGGGAAATATTTTTCATGAAAATCTGGAAAGCTCAGCTAAGATATGAAAGTCATATTTTACAAAAAGGTTGATGGATATTCGGAAATGCCTCTCAGTAGAGTAGTGGAGGGAATACAGAATGGGGACTTAAGAAATAGGTTGGTATTCAATAAAATACCTACATATTCCCCTTTTGGGCTCTCCATAGCTTAACATTTCCAGAATTGTGCTGGCTTATGGCTGTAAAATATATTATTGCCTTTTTAATGCATATTTGCAGAGATGCCAGCTACTGATATGTAGAGATTTAAGAATTTAATTCAAAAATATTAATATGATAATTCTCTGAAGCTTCAAATTTATGGACGTGACTGCTCTTATGAAGGGAACAATGTTCAATTCAGTGTTCTATTTATTTCTTTCAAAAGGGACAAAAAATATAGACGATTCATTTTTGTAATTCTTGAATGATCAGAATTAATAGGCAATGTTCAAAATATTTGTAAGGAAAAATTAACATCCCAGATTACTTAAAGTGTAACCGTCATTTTAATTTTTATTTCATAAATCAATAGTACACATGAAAATAAGCAACTTAGGGGTAAAATCTGTCTTCATTGAAGACAGATTGTTATATAACTGATACAGGAGATGATCATTATTATTTATAAGATTCTATGTAGAGGGGAGGAAGAGGGAGGAGGAGCGCTTGCTCTTGCTCGTCCCGCCTCCCCACTACATAAAATTTTAAAAGCACCAGCTGCCATCTCCTATCAATAATGTAAAAGTCTGTAATCACTGAATACAGAATTTACCTTTGAGAATTTCGAAAATGAAGGACCAGTCCTGGAGGAGAAAGATATATATAAATATATATATATATATATATATATATATATATATATATATATATATATATATATATATATATATATATATACTGCCCAAAAATAAAAATTAAGGAAACACTAAGATATGATATCCTAGATATACAGTAATTGAATGAAATATTCCTGTTGAAAATCTATATTCATTACATAGTGGGATGCATTGAGAACAGAAAAACATAAAAATGATCAATGTAAATCAAAATTTATATCCCGTGGAGGTCTGGATTTGGAATGATACTTCAAATCAAAGTGGAAAATCAAAATACAGGCTAATCCATCTTCAGTGGAAAGGCCTCAAGACAAGGAAATAATGCTCAGTTGCATGTGTGTGGCTTCCATTTGCCTTTATGACCTCCCTACAATGCCTAGGAATGCTCCTAATGAAGTGGAGGATGTTTTCTTAAGGGATCTTCTCCCAGACCTGGATTAAAGCATCAGTCAACTCCTGGACAGTCTGTGATGCAACGTGGCATTGGTGGATGGAACCAGACATGATGTTCCACATGTGCTCGATTTGGGTCTGGGAAACGGGCAGACATCCTGGATGTCATCATGCAGGAACTGCTGGCATACTTCAGCCACATGAGGCCTAGCATTGTCATGCATCAGAAAAAACCCTGGGTCCACTGCACCTGCATATGTTCTCACAATAGGTTGAGGATCACATCCCGGTACCTATTGGTGGTCAGGGTACCTCTGTCTAGCACATGGAGGGCTGTGCTTCACTCCAAAGAAATGCCTCTCCACACCATTACTGACCCACTGCCAAACCAGTCATGCTGAAGGATGTTGCAGGCTGCAGAACATTCTCCACGGTGTCTCCAGACTCTGTCACGTCCGTCACATGTGCTAAGTGTCAACCTGCTCTAATCCATGAAGAGCACAGGGCGCCAATGTCGAATCTGTCCATCTTGGTGTTCTCTGACAAATGCCACTAGCACTGCACGGTGTTGGGCTGTAAGCGCAACACACACTTGTAAACATTGGGCCCTCATACCACCCTCATGGAGTTTGTTTCTGACAGTTTTAGCAAACACATGAATATTAGTGCCTGCTGTAGTTCATTTTGCAAGGCTCTCTCACTGCTCATCCTGTTCATCCTTGCACAAAGGAGGCGGTAACGGTTCTACTGCTGGGTTGTTACCATCTTATGGCCTCCTCCACGTGTCCTTGTGTATCAGCCAGTCTCCTGGTATATGCTCCATGCTCTGGACACTGTGCTGACAGTCACATCATGGATGAGCTGCACCACCTTCTGTGGGCAACTTCTGTGGGCTGTAGACAATGCCTCATGCTACTGTACAGAACATCTAGGGGTGAAAGCAATTACAAACTGCAAAAGTGACCAAAACAACTGCCAAAAACGATGAGAACAGAGAAATGGTCTGTAGTCACCCCCTGAGGAACCACTTGTTTATAGGGGACGTCTAATTGCCTATCATTTCTATCTGTTGCATGCTCCATTTTCTCAACATCAGGAGAAATTAATAATTAATTCACAATCGTTGATGCTTCATAACTGGACATGTTGATTTCACAGAAGTGTGATTGACTTGAAGTTACATTGTGTTGTTTAAGTGTTCCCTTTATTTTTTTGAGAGGTGTATGTATGCATATATCTATCTATATATATATATATATATATATATATATATATATATATGTATATATATATATATATATATATATATATATAAACAGAAAAATTGGAGGCAGCACACCGTTTTGTAGTGAAAAGGAGCTATTTAATCAGCCCAGAAAGCTTTCTGGGCTGATTAAATAGCTCCTTTTCACTACAAAACGGTGTGCTGCCTCCAATTTTTCTGTTTCTTTTTATAATTGAGGTTTTATATTTGCCTGGGGGGCTCTACACCCAGACTCTTTCTTTGTGCTGCTCTAATTTTCTTTTTCATATATATATATATATATATATATATATATATATATATATATATGTATATATGTATATATATATATATGTATATATATATATATATACAGTATATAGTGAGATAGCACTTACTGAGTGTGTGGGGTCACTCGCTTGGCATGGGATTAAAGCACACGGGAGCGGTTTTCTCACATAAATCAGTCTATTTGGTTTATTAGCTCCGCATAAACCAGATAACGAAAAGTTCATTTCATTACATCCCTGAACATGACATGACCACCAGTCTGTTCATGTAGCAGATAAACTTCTCTGCCATGTATTACAGCCCCCCTTGTCTGGGGTTACCTTCCAGGAGCTCCGCTCCTCTTGCTGACTCCTTCGCCAAAACAGATGCTGTCCCAGGCTCTGTAGGTACGTGGTCTCACCAGGTGCTATTCTGGAAGTCTCCACTCACAGCAGCATCCAAAACAGACCATCCAGGTCCACGGTCTCTCCACGTGCTCTTCAGAAAGTCTCCACTCGCCGGAACTTCCAACACAGACCTGACCTCTTTTAGGACTTACAACACAGACCATTCAGGTCCAAACACTTTGAACCATGTGACCACATCATGGTCACATTATGTACCCGTAACCCCTCCCCTGGATGGGAGGTGAGTGTGGTTAGCTAGACCCACCCAGCTCTCTAACTAACCCTGCAAGCCACCCTTTAAAGTAAACAAACACAAATACCTGTGGGACTACAGGTGCCAGAACAACCTTACTTCAGGGTTACAGCGCAGACTTCCTCTGCGACACATAGCAGCCATGTACAATCCTGCCGGACACTGTTTCACCAACACCATTACTGATACACCTCCATGTGTATCCTGAGGAGCACATACAGTGCCCCCTGGCTGTAACATGGGTGACCACATCACAATATTAATATATATATATATATATTTATATATATATATATATATATATATATATATATATATATATATCTAATAACACATTTCCTTTAAGTAGCCTGCTTCACTGAAGTCCACAATAGTAAAAATAAATATGAACATATATGAAAAAAAAAACACAATTGGATCTCTAAAATGAAGATCATTTATTCACATGGCAATACATTTTACCTTCTATTAACTAGGTGGACGGTGAAAAATGATTCCTTAACCTAACAATAAATTGGATATTCCATTTTTTTTGCTTGTCAGTACCCAGAGCCAATTGGCCTAAAGTCTCTCATCAGACTGTGTATAATATATCCAGATTCACCGGTAAATCTCCCAGCACAGTTGAATGGCCACCATTTAATTTGGCCTTCCCTCAGTGGTATACAGTACATTGGGCTTCACAATTTTTGTTTTCTGTATGGAATAGTAGCTGGCTGCCCTATTTTATACAGCGGAATCCAAATAAAAAATGATACCACCCCATGTTTGTTCTTTTTTCAATATAGGTGATGGATCCATCTTATAGGTGATGGATGCTGCTACTTGACATCCATCCCAGCTTTCCGTTAAACAAGGAGCTTTTCCCAGCAAACATGTTATATTAAATGGATGAGAAAAAACTCAGAGCCTTACTTTGTCTTTAGAATAAGAAGTAATTGGCTGAATTAAGGGAATACATGTAATAAAATAATTTGACATTATTCCCTTTTTTGTAGCCCGTCTTACAGACTAGCTTACATTCTGCATGTTTTTGTTATACTGGAAATGTAGCTTCAGTCAAAAATGACATTTTTTCAGTGTAGTCAGAGACTGACAGCTCCTGATGTAGTCATTGTGACGGTGAAGCACCTGGCTTAGCGTGTATCATTCTTAATCATTCCAGAGACAACAATGGGCTCAGTGTACTGAGTGGCATATCCTTCCTATTAATACATTCCCTGTCAATGGTATGAAGAATGGATCTGTAGATACAGGAATGATCTGACATGTAAAATATTATCTCTACTGTCGCCGATATTTCTAGTTTACATACGGCAATTTACAACAAGCAAGAAAATGTAGATGATCAATTATGAATCGTTGAATTAACATGAAGCTGGCGGATACCTGTGCTGACTCGTAGTGCTGAGGTATGCCGGAGTATGCCGTTAATGCATTGCTGAATTACTGATGATATATAACCGGACAGATACTACTTATACAGTGATGAATGGTATTATTGTCATTTTCTTTATGTATTGAAAATTTTTATTGTGACAGCCGGATTTATTATTATTGTGTAGTATGTCAGCTCTTACACACCTATAAACTAAAAATAACAGCAATAATAAAGAATGTGAGTAAAAATCCCAGCCCTTACCTTTAGAGGTTAAAACTGCATATAAAATCTAAGAATACTATTAGTTTCCTTATAGAAATAATAAGATCTAATACAATGTGTGTGACAGGCAGCTTACATGTAAAGTATGAAAATAAATAAAAAAAAGAAAGTAAAGATTCTGTTTCTGTGTTATCTATCTATTTATCTACATATCTATATATCTATCTGTCTGTGTATCTATTCTTTGCATTTTATAGCCCAGTGGTCCGGACTGTGTGGCTTGCAGCCTCAATTTTTGATCGATTCTGCTCTACAGCCAAATTGGTTCAGTTGAGCCTAACTACTAATGTTGTGATGCTAAAAACAAATATGATGCTTAAATATGCTGAGTGGCTGTAATTTTCAAGATCCCGAGGAGGTTGTAATTATTTATGACACCTTTCATGCAGGCGTATAGAAAAATTGCGTCTTTATTATTTCATCATTATTGCATTGCTAGTAACTCGTAGTAACTTCAGTATTCTATCATGTTTGGGCGACCAATCAAAAAACGCCAACCCAGGTTCGATGACGTTTCATTACCATCTTTTATAAATGCTCTCTGTGTAAGGTATACAGTTTTATGATTCCTGAACTTAGTTTCTTAGCATATTGACATGTTTCTATATGTTTTTTCAGACATGCCTCATTCCTGCATTAACAAAGCTGATTTTTTTGCTACATATGTGGAGAAGTCACTTTTGCGTCACAAAGGCGAAACTTGACTACCATGTTAAGGAAAGCCTATAACCTGTATTTTTGTTAGAGAATAGGTCGTTAGGACAATAGTTGAGCTCCACCCATATGCTGAAATAGATGTGCCTCACGTCTTACCCAGTGGTTGCATGGGAAGAGGCAATCTATGCCTTTTGCAGTCCCAATTATCTGGAGAAAGCCAACCGATCACACTGCCAATTGCTAATTCTGCATGGTTCCCTCCATTGGGAAAAGAAGAAGGAAGAAGTGGACTTTACAGTATCCAAACATTCCATCTACAATACGCCAGATACCACATACAGAAGAACTGGTGGTTCCAAAAATACCAGAAACATTTTCAGTCAAGTCAAGAGGGGAAGAAGATGGAGCTTGGTGTCATGAAGCCTCTTCATCTCACGACCCATATTTTCTGTCAGTAACCTCAATTGAACCACGCTGTATAACACAAAGTGAACTGAACAATATTGCTAGAGATTTGGGTCTACCCAAGAGTAAAGGTACAGTCACACTCAGCGATGCTGCAGTGATATAGACAACGAGCCGATCGCTGCAGCGTCGCTGTTTAGGTCGCTGGGGAGCTGTCACACAAACAGCTCTTTCCAGCGACCAACGATCAGTGGAACGTCTTCGGCATCGTTGAAACTGTCTTCAATGATGCCGAAGTCCCCCTGCAGCACCCGGGTAACCAGGGTAAACATCGGGTTACTAAGTGCAGGGCCGCGCTTAGTAACCCGATATTTACCCTGGTTACCATTGTAAAAGTAAAAAAAAAAACAGTACATACTCACCTTCTGATGTCTGTCACGTCCCCTGGCGTCCACAGGATTATGCGCTGCTGCTCAGAGCTTCCTGCACTCACTGAATGTGTCAGCGCGGTCGGAAAGCAGAGCACAGCGGTGACGTCACCGCTGTGCTCTGCTTCACTGCCGGCAAAGACACATTCAGTGAGTGCAGGAAGCTCTGAGCAGCAGCGCGTAACCCTGTGGACGCCGGGGGACGTGACACATCAGAAGGTGAGTATGTACTGTTTTTTTTTTTACTTTTACAATGGTAACCAGGCTAAATATCGGGTTACTAAGCGCGGCCCTGCGCTTAGTAACCCGATATTTACCCTGGTTACCATTGTAAAACATTGCTGGCATTGTTGCTTTTGCTGTCAAACACAACGATACACGGCGACCTGACGACGAAATAAAGTTCTGGACTTCTAGCTCCGACCAGCGATATCACAGCAGGATCCAGATCGCTGCTGCGTGTCAAACACAATGAGATCGCTATCCAGGACGCTGCAACGTCACGGATCGCTGTCGTTCTCGCTGCAAAGTCGCTTAGTGTGAAGGTACCTTAAGGCTGAGCTCTTAGGTTCCAGGCTACAGCAGTGGAATCTCCTAGTGGGCGATGTTCAGATTTATTTGTTCTACAACCGTGATAAAGATTTTGTCCGATACTTCTTCATACAGGGTGATCTTGTGGCATGCATCAACATCAACAGTTTAATTAAAGCTCTGAAGATAAGTCATAATCCAGAGGAATAGAGGCTCTTCATCCTTTCATCCAAAACAAGCAGAAAAGCCGTTTTGCTGCATAATGGCAATGTGCTACTTTCAATTGCAGTTGGAGTCCACATGAAAGAAACCTATGACAACATGAAACAGTTGTTCAGGTGCCTGAAATATGATCAACATTTGTGGCCCCTCTGTGGTGACTTAAAGGTTGACCTGTTACTTAGTCTCCATGGTAGATACACAAAATAATGCTGCTTTCTGTTTAAGTGTGATAGTCATGCAAGAGAATATCACTACAGTAAAAGAATGACCTCTCTCAGATATTCTCATCAGCCAGGGAGTAAAAATGTCCTACATCCAGCACTTGTTAACCCACATAAGATTTTGTTACCACCATTACATATGAAGATGGGCCTAATGAAGAACTTTGCTAAGCCAGTGGATAAAAATCCAAAAGCATTAAAATATGAAATTGATACATTTCCAAAGCTGGCTGAAGCAAAGATAAAGGAAGAAGTCTTTATTGGACCTTGGATTCGTAAACTTCTTCATGATGAGGAGTTTCTCTGTTTGTTGTAGGGCAAGGAATAGGCTGCATGGGTAGCATTCGCATTAGTGGTAACTAATTTTGGGGGAAATTAAGAGCAGATAACTATAAAAAAATTGTTTTAAAATGTCCTCAAAACATATAAGAACCTGGGCTGTAACATGTCCTTAAAGATTCATTTCTTACATTGGCACCTAGACTCTTCTCCACTAAACTGCGAAGCAGTGAGCAACGAACACGGTGACAGATTTCACCAAGATATTGCGGCTATGAAGCAAAGATATCAAGGATAATAATACTGCTAGAAATTTGAAAGAGATGATCCGATGCAGGAGTACAAGAGACAAGCAAAAAATAATTGTTACTGAATGAGGACCACATTTTATAGTGCAATTTCTGTAACTGTTTTTATTTAATTATCAATAGTGTTTTGACAGGTTTTAGTTATTTGAATTGTTACTGTTTCCTCTAAATAAATATCAGAAGATTTACATAACAAAATATTATGAATCTTTATATTTTCAAAAATAATAATGATTCAAAGTACAGAAACTTTTATGCATTAATTATGTGTAGCAGTAAAAGGAAAACTCTTTGATACCATCGAAGCAAGAGCCAAATGAAAATTTTCATTGTCAGATTTGACTGTGTCAGTGTTTAAAAGATGTCATGTGCACATACAGTGGCATGGAAGAGTTTGGGCACCCCTTGTCAAAATTACTGCTATTGTGAACAGTTCAGCAAATTGAAGATTAAATTATTTCTAAAAGGCCTACAGTTAAAGATGACACATTTGCTTTGTATTTTTGGCAAAAATATATATATTTTTCCATCTTTTGCATTTTAAAAATAACAAAAAAGAAAATTGGCTGATGCAAAAGTTTGGGCACTCTGCATGGTTACTGCACAGTAGCACCCCTTTTGAGAGCATCACAGCCTGTAAATGCTTATTGTAGCCACCCAATAGACTTTCAATTCTTGCTTGAGGGATTTTCATCCATTCTTCCTTGGAAAAAATCTTCAGATTTTGTGAGATTCCTGGGTCGTCTTGCATGCACTATTAATTTGAGGTCTAGCCACAGATTTTCAATGATGTTCAGATCAGGTGATTGTGAGGGCCATTGTAAAATCTTTAGCTCCTTCCTTTTAAGGTAATCTATTGTGGATTTTGACATTTATTTAGGATCATTATCCATTTGTTGAAACCATCCTCTTTTCAACTTTAGCTTTTTTTTTTTTACAGATGGTGCTATGTTTGCATCAAGAATTTGTTGACATTTTATTGAATCCATTCTTCCATCTACCCATGAAATGTTCTTCATGCCATTGGCTGCAACACAACCGCAAAACCCAATTGATCCACCCCCATGCTTAATGGTTTTTGAGATGTTCTTTTCCTGAAATTCTGTGCCGCTTTTTTCTCCACACATTCGTTCGATCATTGTGGCCAAATAATTCTATTTTAACCTCATTGGTCAACAAGACTTGTTTCCAAAATGCATCAGACTTGTTTAGATGCTCATTTGCATACTTCTGATGCTGAATTTTATGGTGAGGATGCAGGAGAGGTTTTCTTCTGATGACTCTTCCATAAAGGCCAGGTTTCTTTGAACAGTAGAACAATGTACCACAATGCCAGAGTCTGCTAAATCTTTTAGAAGGTCTTTTGCAGTTAAGCGGAGGCCTCTCTAGCAATCCTATGAGCACTTCTCACTGAAATTTTGGTTGGTTTTCCAGACATTTCTTAATTAGATTTCGAACTGAGGAAAGGGCAGCTTGAAAACGCTTTATTATAAAACTCTTCTTATAGCCTTCTCTTGATTTGTGGGCCTCATCCATTGTCATTTTCAGAATGCTAGGCAGCTGCTTAGAAGAACTCATGCTTACTGTTTTTGGCACAAAGTCAGAGGAGGCTGGGTTTTTGTAAAGCTGAGAAATTTGCATTACCTGGCTTTTCCTAATGATAATAGTGAACAAGCCATAACCCTAAGGCTGTGTGCACACGTAGCATATTTTTCGCATTTTTTTCGCGTTTTTTTGCTATAAAAACGGTATAAAACCGCGAAAAAAACGCTTACATTAAGCATCCTATGTAATAGAATGCATTCCGCATTTTTTGTGCACATGCTGCATTTTTTTCCTGTGCGGAATCGCATTCCAGAAAAAAACGCAGCATGTTCATTAAAATTGCGGAATCGCGGCGATTCTGCACCCATAGGAGTGCATTGATCTGCTTACTTCCCGCACGGGGCTGTGCACACCATGCGGGAAGCAAGCAGATCATGTGCGGTTGGTACCCAGGGTGGAGGAGAGGAGACTCTCCTCCACGGACTGGGCACCATATAATTGGTAAAAAATAAAGAATTAAAATAAAAAATAGTCCTATACTCACCCTCTGATGGCCCCCGAAGTGTTCCCGCCTCTCCGGTGCATGATCTCTCTTCCGTTCCTATAGATGATGTGGTTCAGGACCTGTGATGACGTCACTGTCTTGTGATTGGTTGCGTGACCGCTCATGTGACTCACGCGACCAATCACAAGACAGTGACGTCATCGCAGGCCCTTCACTGCACTCCATCTATAGGAACGGACGCCGCTGAGGTCTGCAGGTGAGTATAACCATGTTTTTTTTTTTTTTTATTATTTTTAAACATTCTATCTTTTACTATAGATGCTGCATAGGCAGCATCTATAGTAAAAAGTTGGTCACACTTGTCAAACGCTATGTTTGACAAGTGTGACCAACCTGTCAGTCAGTTTTCCAAGCGATGCTACAGATCGCTTGGAAAACTCTAGCATTCTGCAAGCTAATTACGCTTGCAAAACACTAGTTTTCTGCGGGTATATGCATGCTAATTCTGCATGCGATATACCCGCGACAGGAGGCGCAGAATTGCCGCGGAAATTTCCGCGGCAATTCTGCAACGTGTGAACTTAGCCTAAAAGGCTAGTTAAGGTCTGAAACCTTGATCAAAGTTATCTGATCACACAAATCTCCAAGGGTGCCCAAACGTTTGCATCAGCCCATTTCCTTTTTTTGTAATTTAAAAAAAAATTAAAAAGACTATGTAAATATATATTTATTTTTCCATCTCTAGATATATATTTGGTGGTCTATTGGTTGAATGACCTTGAATTCACATAACATTGAATAGGTTATTAGTTTGTTTCCCTTCTTTTTTTCTTTCTTCCTTTCTTTTGTTTTTTATTTCCTTCACCCTTCTTTTTCTTTCTATCCTTCTTTTGTTCATTCTTTCTTTCTTTCTGTCTTTCTTTCTTTGTTACATAGTATTTGTAAACTTTGTTCAGTACTGCGTGTATAACTTTTAATCTTTTTTTTAATTCTCTCTATTTAATTATAACTTGTGTTCCTCCCATATGGAAGATACCAGGTGTATTCACAAGCAGATTGCCTATCCCCCATAAGCAATAGCTTTTTTGCCGTTCAGCAGACGAAGTGGTAAC
Organism: Ranitomeya variabilis; assembly: GCF_051348905.1. Lineage (NCBI taxonomy): Eukaryota > Metazoa > Chordata > Amphibia > Anura > Dendrobatidae > Ranitomeya > Ranitomeya variabilis. Next base: position 69,979,560 of record NC_135233.1, read on the forward strand.
ATCCCTAATCTGTCTCTTGATTAAAATTCCTTACGTAAAAAAAAAAAACTTCGCAAAATCCACTAAAGTATGACCCTTTATGTTACATGAAAAGAACCTTTACAGTTTTATCTACCTTCATGATCACTTGTTGCAACCTAATCCTTATAATGCTTATATACAATTGAGCCCATTGTATTTTCCTCGCTTTGTACTGATCAGTTTAATAACTTATGTTGTCCTTATTCACTCAGTCTGGGATATAAGAAAAAAAACCGTATAAGTTTATTATAAAGTCGAAATAAGTTGGCATTTTTTGTAGTTGTGAGTGTGATTTTTTTTTCTACAAAATTGCTAATTTGTCCCATTTCATTTATTTTCTGTAATTATTATGCTTTATAGACAAAGGGAATGCCTTATGTAATTAAGAATAATACAAATGATAGTATGTTTTTTCTTTCTGTTTTACCATAATATTTTATAGGGGAGAAATCAGCAAAGCAAGTTTGTTGCTGTCGGAACATGTTATTTTATGACATTTGTGAATGAGGACTAGCTGTAAATTAATTCCTGTGCCGTATAAAACCCAATATTACATTCCAGATAGAGTTAATTAATGCACAATTGAAGGGAATGTGTTTGTGTATAGCAGAATATGGCTTCATATATATACAGTACACTACTTTGTAGAATTATTGGCTAGGAAACTTATTGAGTGGGGAGGGGAGGACATAAAAAGTACATACACCTTTCCCTTCAATGTCCTTAAATACAAAAACTTATGGAACTTACATCTCTAAAGCTGAAGTTGTTTTCCCCACATTCCTCCATTGTAGCTGCAAGTTCTCAGCCCAGGAGGATATACACTATGCGGCCATATTGCGAATAGATGTTTGTCTTCAAAGAAAAACAACTCAGTTCACGTGGTCAACGATAGAGTGTCGGGGAAGATGATACGAAAAATAAATGCAATCGGAGGAGAAAAAAGATATTTTTCTCAAAATATGTAAGATTACGCAGGATCTCCAGTTGCAACTAGGGCTCTAATTATGTAGAAGACCCGGACTTTATATCATCTCCTTACTTAGAGTTTCCCCCACGCTGATTATATCTTTATGTGAGAAAATACATATTTTATTTCTAATTATCGTGAGCTGCAGATATATTGCATCGCCCTCCTATAGGTTATAGGTGTTTTTTTACTAACTGAGAAAAAAATGAGGGAAGCAAATTGTACCTTATTGACAAACAGCATTGTCTCTTCATTTTAATATCTTTAATACATTATAAATGCTCCACGTGGGGAAAACCTGCTGATCCTAGATGACAGTGTAAGCTATGATGTTCATGTTTCTTTAGTAAGAGCGTTGGAAAACTAAAAGCAAAAACGTTGTGGATTAGGCATATAAGTGTGCAGGAAATATCATTCTTTCCATGTGTAATTTATTAAATCTATCTATCTATCTATCTATCTATCTATCTATCTATCTATCTATCTATTATCTATCTATCTATTATCTATCTATCATCTATCTATCTATTATCTTCCTGTCTATCTACGGTATCTATCTATTATCTATCTATCTATCTATTATCTATCTATTATCTATCTATCTATCTATCTATCATCTATCTATCTATCTATCTATCTATCTATCTATCTATCTATCTATCTATCTATCTATCTATCTATCTATCTATTATCTATCTATCATCTATCCAATATCTATCTATCTATCTATCTATCTATCCAATATCTATCTATCTATCTATCTATCTATCTATCTATCTATCTATCATCTATCTATTATCTATCTATCTATTATCTATCTATCATCTATCCAATATCTATCTATCTATCTATCTATCTATCTATCTATCTATCTATCTATCTATCATCTATCTATCTATCTATCTATCTATCTATTATCTATCTATCTATTATCTATCTATCATCTATCCAATATCTATCTATCTATCTATCTATCTATCTATCTATCTATCATCTATCTATCTATCTATCTATCTATCTATCTATCTATTATCTATCTATCTATTATCTATCTATCATCTATCCAATATCTATCTATCTATCTATCTATCTATCTATCTATCTATCTATCTATCCAATATCTATCTATCTATCTATCTATCTATCTATCTATCTATCTATCTATCATCTATCTATCTATCATCTATCTATCTATCTATCTATCTATCTATCTATCTATCTATCTATCTATCTATCTATCTATCATCTATCTATCTATCTCTAAACTCTACATAATGGATACAATTGAATGTGCCAGTGTCTGGTTTGTGCGTTGTGCATAGCGAGACATTAGCAGGATAATGTGCTTTGCTCCTGTTTTGTAAACTTACTAAGAATCATATAGTTCTAATCATATTACTGCAGATATGAACCAGACTTTATGTCTCGACATGAAGAACATTAGCATTTTAGCCACATCAGATGCCGTCTCCAGACATACCTTTTCCTTCATGCTGCCGTGTATCAGACGCTTATTTGTGATTAACCCAACATTTCATATATTTTTATGATATTTACACATTTCTTGATGAATATTACAGCAATGTATTTACTAGCATTGCACTATAATCATTCCACCTTTTAATTACCTCTATTTCTTTTTGCTCATATTTCTTGCTTCATTTTAATTGTGTGTAATTTTTTTGGGATTTACTATGCATCGGATAAGTAAAAAGATCCATTTTTTCATCTAAAAAAACATCTATAAAAAATGTAGACTTGGGCCTTGATAACCCTATAGCTTAAACTTTTGTTGTCATTTTTTATTTTATTATTTCATTTACATATATATATATATATATATATATATATATATATATATATATATATATATATATAAATAAAATAATAAAATAAAAAATGACTATATATATATATATATATATATATATATATATATATATATATATAATATATATTAATATTTTTACATTATTATGAAGCATTATCAGATAATGTAATTCCAATAAGTAATATTATACAGTTATTTGGTACATGGGTACTTTGCAGTAATATATGAAAGTTCTCAACTAGTTGGACTGTAAACTATGCCCCTACTGATCTGATACCTAGATATATACTAAATACATGTAAGTCGCCACACTTTTATGAAGATCTGCTGATTTTTCACCTTTTTCATTGACGTGAATGTGTACCCCGCTCGTTTTCTGTTTATTGAATCTAACCCTTGATCAGTAACTTTAGAAATTGACCAGTAAATGCAGTGATAGGTAGAAATGTGTTTTTCACATCCATTCGATCTATATGAACAATATTTGACGGACGTCAGTGTTACTGCTCTTTCTTTCCTGTGCTCCCCAGCACCCATATATACGGTATAGCTACATTTCCAAAAGTAATGAAGATGTTGCAGACTAATTAGAAATGAGCCATTGCCGCACAATGAATCTAGCACTTAATATTTTGCAGATGAGAGACTATAAACCACGGCAGAACATTTGCACGACTTTCGTCCGGCCTCATGGATTTCATTTCTTATAATTGAACCGACTTCCTTCAAAATAAAGTAAGCATTTGACTTCTTAAGTTGCTTTGATTTATATGTGATATCTTCGTCTGAACCGTCTAAGGAAAAATAGTTATTTTCATAGATATTTTCATAGAGACCTTTCAGTAGTTGTATTATCAAGGGCTTTGTGAATTTCCATTAAACAGCAACAGCGCCCCCTAGTGTGTCTTTCCATCTCAGATGCTGTTTTACTTTCACCCGTTCACTATATCCTGGAGGGGTTCATTTAATCGTACTGCCCCATGTAATTTTCCTCCTGACTCTAAACAGTAACACAGGAATCTTACTATTATTATCTCAGTGATTTATAGGAAATTATATTCTCAATAATTGTGCTATAAAGCTGTCAAATTAGAAAACAGTTATTAGGCAAATTGACACAAAACAAAAGAGATTATAACATCTATTATCCCGGTGATCTCAGCTCTCATTACTGTCCTAATGTGTCTATATGAGAAAACATTGTCAACTCTTTACACATAATGAAAACACCAATAAAGAATGATCTGAAGATATGTGATGGATGCATTCAGAGAACGCCTAACAGTGTGAAGGTTGTGAGAAAGGTAGAGAAAGAAGAAGGAAGGATGGAGGGAGGGGGAGAGAGTGAGAAGGAAGGAAAGAAGGATGGAGGGAAGGAGGGGGAGAGAGTGAGAAGGAAGGAAAGAAGGATGGAGGGAAGGATAGAAAGGAGCAAAGGAAGGAAAGAAGGATGGAGGGAGTGTGAAGAGAGAAAAGAAAGGGGGAAGTAAAGGAAGGAGTAAAGGAAGGATGTAAGGAGGGGAGAGGAAGTGAGAAGGGAGGAAAGAAGGATGGAGGAAAGGAGGGGGAGAGAGGGAGAAGGAAGTATAGAAGGATGGAGGGAAAGAGGGGGAGAGAGAGAGAAGGAAGGAAAGAAGGATGAAGGGAAGGATAGAAAGAGGAGCAAAGGAAGGAAGGAAGGATGGAAGGAGTGTGGAAAGAGTGAAAAGAAAAGAAGGAAGGGGAAGTAAAGGAAGGAGTAAAGGAAGGATGTAAGGAGGAGATAGGAAGTGAGAAGGGAGGAAAAAGAATGGAAATAAGGATAGAAAGAGGACCAAAGTAAGAACAGAGAAATAGAAGGATTGAGGGAGTGTGGAGAGTGCAAAAAGGAAAGAAGAAAGGGGAAGCAAAGTAAGGAGGAAAGGAAGGATGTAAGGAGGGGGGGAGTGAGAAGGAAGGAAAGAAGAATGGAAGAAAGGATAGAAAGAGGAGCAAGGGAAGGAAAGAAGGATGGAGGAAGTGTGGAGAGAGTGAAAAGAAAGGAAGGAAGGGGAAGTAAAAGAAGGAGGAAAGGAAGGATGTAAGGAGGGAAAAGGAAGTGAGAATGAAGGAAAAAAGAATGGAAGGAACTATAGAAAGAGGAGCAAAGGAAGGAGGGAGGGATAGAAGGATTGAAGGAGTGTGGAGAGTGTGAAAAGGAAAGAAGGAAGGGGAAGCAAAGTAAGGAGGAAAGGAAGGATGTAAGGAGGGGAGAGGAAGTGAGAAGGAAGGAAAGAAGAATGGAAGGAAGGATAGAAAGAGGAGCAAAGGAAGCAGGAAGGGATAGAAGGATTGAGGGTGTGTGGAGAGAGGAGGAAGGAAAGAAGGAAGGTAAGAAGAAACTAAGAAAGGAAGAAAGTGGAAGCAAAGGTAGGAGAAAATGAAGGATGTAGGGATGGGAAAGAAAATGAGAAAACGAGAAACAATGATGGAAGTGGGGATGAAAGGAAGGAGAAAAGATAGAATGGAGAGAAGGGTTGAGTGAGGGATAGGAAAATAAGGAAGTATGGATAGAGGGGCGAAGGGAGTGAGAAGAAGGAAGGATAGGTAGAGGAAGTAACAGGAAGGAAGAAAGGAGAGAGGTGGCAGGTAGGGAGGTGAAGCAATGATGAAAAGATTCGAGTATGAAAGGAGTGAAAGAAGAAAGAAATGAAGGGAGGAATTAAGGATAGATGGAAGAGAGATTAATTAAAAAGAACATCAAATCTAGGACATTTTGTATAAAAGGGAAGAATTGGTGTGTCTGTCCTTAGCTGGTGGGGCTCACCTGATTCAATAATAGAATGGAGGTGACAGCCGACTGTAATCTGGCATGGTTCACTACACATATGTGTGTGACTTATACCTTATTCAAGCGTTATTCCTGTGCATCTATAATACTATGTTTAAATTACTTGTATAGCAAAATCAGCTGCTAGTTACTGCAGGTCCTCTCTTTATGACCAAAGATATAGATCAGCAGGAAAGATTCATATAAAACATATCTTTTAATCATATGATGCCATAAAAACCAAACCCTGATAAGTGTGACAAACAAAGGCCATAAGTCCAACCTTGGATTGAATTATTAACACCCAATGCGGATCCACAAAAGCCTAATCGATAGTTTACTGTGCTAAACGGCATAATTGATCTCAAACGGGGACAAGCGGCTCCCCCTCGTTAGTCCATTAAACCTATGTACCAAGTAGGACATACCCCAGAGATAAAGTGGGGAGCATTTTCTCAACAAGGTGGCAACACTCTGCCTTTCCAATTGAATAGCCACCACTGTGGGTTTCTTCTTTTGCTTTGCACACTAGGCGCTTTTTTAAGCACACTTAACAAGGTTTGTTTTTTATGGCATCATATGATTAAAAGTTATGTTTTATATGAATCTTTCCTTCTGATCTTTATCTTTTAATTGCCTATTAAAGCACCATTCCAGCAGGTTTTATATTTTCAGCACAGGAGTGGCGCTTTAAATCTAAACCCCATGCCCCCAGTTATATACTCATCCTCTAGCGTTTCCCAGTTTTTTCGATGCCACTTCGGTCCTACACGCCATCTTGTAACAGTAGCTTATGACTGGCCAGAAGTCACACACTCTCAATACAAGTTTATGAGAGCCAGAACAACACCAGAATGAGGCTCTAATAGATTTGTATTGAAAAGTGACCTCCGCGCAGCCCCAAGAAATACTGGAGCTGCGAGTAGGTCAATTTTCACCGGAGACCAGAGTGATGCTGGAAATGGATGAAGGTGGCAAAGTGAATATCAGACAGGGTGCTGGGGACTTACATTTAAAGCACCTGTCAAGATACATGTTTGGATCTGTGGCAGATCTGGTTTCCCTCTGATTAAAACCTTTTTTCCTTTCTGGTCATTTGGGGTTAATGCAGTTTTCCCCCTGGTGGTCGCCGGTGTTATTGCATTGCATTGCTGCTGGTTCTGCTGATGTTGGTGGTGACCACTCCCACCATCCTTCATAAGGTCACCTGATGCATCAGCTGACTGTTGGTTATACAGGTCCTTCTGGAGATCAACCAAGTTGGAGAAAGAGCTGGCTGGGAGCAGTAGTTCTTCAGCTGAGTCTGGTGTATCTGGTGTTTCTTTCCCGCTGTGCTGAGCTTTGCAGCAATAAGCTGTGTTGTTTGCTTACCTTGTTTGTCAAAACTTTCCCTTTGTGTTTTATTAGTGCATCGGTGGGACCAGTGCTCTCACCTGCCAGTTCCCTACTTAGGGATAGGTGCAGGGCAAGTGAGGGACTAGGTATCCTGGTCGGCGACATGTTGAAAGAACCCATATAGGGACAGTAGTAAGATAAGGGCACAGCCTCAGGTGAGTGCAGGAGGTGCCCATTCCCCGTTCCCTACCGACAGGGCCCACCATTGTTAAAGTGTCCCCAGTGTTCCCTTGTGAGTGCCGCCGTTTTGTGACAGACCAACCGTTGGGACGTGTCCCGCTTGGACAGTCACTTCGTGACAGCACCACTCCATCAGTGCAACACGAAAAATGCTGGAGTGGTGCTTTAAGAGAGGAACAAAACTTGAATTGTAGTACTACCTATAAATAATAGCAATATTAACCGTTTCATAAGTCTTGCAACACTAAGCCAAACCTGATACTCCAATTTCAGTCATGTATACTGGGGTGTTTACCCCTCCTAATTGAAAATCACGCTGTCTGATTTGGCTAGGTCAGAGGTCTTTGATAATGTTCAAAGGGGTAACCTCTCTCCTTTTAGAGAATGCCAAGCTAGCGTAAAGAGACTTATAGGCCTTGCCACATGACTTAGGATAAAAGGAAAGTAAGTCACTTTTTGCAGACACGTGTTTCATGGGTGTTTGCAATACCTCAGTGCAAAGTGCTGGTTTGGATTTACCCTACCCACTACCCAGAGACTCCAGTTCAAAACCCTAACCATGACATACAAAGCCATACAAAACCTGTCTCCTCCAAACATCTGTGACCTCTTCACCCGATACTTACCTGCACGCCACCTACGATCCTCACAAGATCTTTCTCTACTCCCCTCTTATCTCCTCTTCCCACAATCGTATACAAGATTTCTCTCGCGTATCACCCCTCCTCTGGAACTCTCTGCCCTAACACATCAGACTCTCACCTACCATCGAAACCTTCAAAAAGAACCTGAAAACCTACCTCTTCCCACAAGCCTAAAACCTGCAGTACTCCTGTACCAGTCATAACTTGTTTTGTCTAAAATTACTGTACTTGTTTTTATTATGTATACCCCTCCTCAAATGGAAAGCGCCATGGAATAATTTGGTGCTATAATAATAACTAATAATAATAACCCATGTGACAAGGCTCATTAAAGGGTCAATATTGACTTTTAGGCTTGCTACTTTCGAGTAGTGGATGAGCTCCTTTAAAATAATGTTTTAATTAATCATTCATGGTGAAGCAACACAAATTACTTTTTATTGGAGGATCAAATAACTAAGAATCAATTTAAAATTTACTCACCTATGTGCTAGCTTTGTCTTTTTTCCCTTTTCTCGGATACTGGCTGTGCCGGTCACGTGTGTGCACTGTGGCTGGGCAAGTTCTCTGTGGATGTCGCTTGCTTCACTTACTGGTGTATGAGCGACATCAACAGACGGGAGCCAGGTAGGAAGATGCGCCCAGCCACTGCGTGCGTGCACGGCGGCACAGCCAGTATCAGTGGGCATGCGCACTCACACGGGGGCAGCATTTGCTCTAGCAGTGATCGCTGTCCATCAGAAGCTAACGCAGTAACCCCGATTGCAAATTCAAGAGGCATAGGGGTGCACTCAGCTCATGGCCGTTGCATGGGTACAGCCGAATGCCCCCTCATTTCCATATAAATTAAAAATTATTTTTACTATCGCCGTACCAGTAACAAGAACAGTGCTAGTGTGGTTTTGATAGGGCTGAAGTCTCAAAATCCCTTAAAAGGCATTTAGGGAGTAACAGGTTCCCTAAAAAAATATTAATTTCCTAACTGAGGAATGTTAGATATTTAGTGCAGTTTGTTGGGCCCATACATTAGTGGACTGGTAGATTTGTCCTTTTTGACCTGGGGTTTCTTTCCTCCTTTTCATCCATAATTTTTTTTCATTTTTCCCTAGTTTTAATGTTTCTAATAAATGTGATACTTTAATCTGTCTCCAATTTTGCTGTTGTTGGAGTCACATAATCCTTTGTTCTTCTCGTCGGCCTGGAGCTTCCTTGTACCGCACCAAAATGCGGCATTTTCCAACACCTATTAGCTGATGTCAGTGCTTTTATCCCCTCTTTTTCCATATTTTCCCTTTTGCCTGTAGAGTTGGAATGGGGGATCAATATGGTGAACTTCTTTTCCTAGAGCAAATGAACACTAAAGGGCATTTTTAATATTCCTTCACCATAAAGTGTGGTCTAGATCTCCTATTTGTGGTTATAGGATGTTTCGCCCCCAGCAGTTTGCCCCGGGTACATTTCGCCCCCGCACATGATGACGGATGGGAATTCATGAACCACAAGGGTACAAACATCTGGGGGTGAAACATCCAATTCCCCCTATTTGTAGATCACCGGTTGCGTGACTCAGGTTGGAACTGATAGAATCTATCGTACTTATTGTCTAGACTCAAACCTGAGGATTTCCTGGTCAGGGTCCTATTACTGGTTCATCATGTCTCTATGCAGATTAAGATGCAGCTACTTTAACACACCATTAAAAATCCATAACGAAAGATGGCCTTTTCCTTTAATCATGAAGACAAAGAAAACATTCATCTGCTTCACTTCCCTAAGAGAATAATATTACTTAACAGATTTTGCTATGGTCCTATTTATTTGTCATTTTGGCCCATATCCCAGAAAACCAGCTTCCCAAATACTACAAAGCATCAATAAGCTTCGAATTAGATTATATGTTCTGCAAAATGTAGTTATGGAGCAGTCAAGAAAAATCATATTGCAATGCTGCATACTTATGAATAACACAAATATAAATTAGCCATCTGTTAAGAGGCGAAGCTGAAATCTTCAAAAAAGCAAACGTTTAAGGGTCAGTTCTTTATAATGATCACATAATATGAATGGGCTTCTACTACAACATCTTCATTATGTGTAATCATTACTCTGTGTAGCTGAGTTTTTAATTAGTAGGTAAAAAATGGCCAAACATTTTTTTGTATATAAATATAGACAAATCGCCATCCAATCAGCTCTGGTTGTATCTGGTCGCACTGTTCAGTCCCATTTATTTGCATGATCTGAGCTAATTTAAGCTGCAGTACCAGACACAACCACTACTGTATGTGTGGCGCTGTACCTCTCTAAACAGAAACGGCATGGTGATTCTCACAGCCCCTTCATTCGGCTGGGAGTCTGACCTGATCTGACCCACTCTGATCAAATAAGGATAAGTCCAAAACTAAAAATATTTTGAGAATTTTTTATTTGCATTTTGCTACTTTAAAAATCTCCTGGGATAAAAGGGATTCTCAAAGTATCTATTACTTTACCTTATTGTAGTACTGTAGATCAAGTGACATCCTGAGCACCCGGTTTGATAAAAGCTCAACTGTATCCAAAGTACAATGAACACATAGCAAAATGGAGGGGGGTGGGGAGTACGAATTGTAATCTTGATTTGTGTCATAATTCTTATATTATCATCATGCCCCATGTTTCCCTACAAATGATAATACATTACTGACATAAATAATCAGTAGATATCCCAAATAATTGTAGCATAGAAATAATAATAAAAAAAAACACTAAAAAATAAATACAAAGTATAACATTTTATTAAATATATAATGTATAAAAATACTAAAAATATTACTAAAGTTCATTAAAAAGGCATCAGATAAGGGGACAATACTCATGGCCAGTATTAGGTGTAATATACAGTATGTATAGAGGCATGTAAAAGTTTGGGCACCCCTGGTCAAAATTACTGTTATTCTGAACAGTTAAGCAAGTTGAAGATTAAATGATCTCTAATAGGCCTAAAGTTAAAGATCACACAATTTCCTTTGTATTATTGTAAAAAAATATATATATTGCGATTTTTTTACATTTTAAAAATTACAAAAAGGAAAATGAGGCAATGCAAAAGTTTGGGCATCCTTGGAGATTTGTTTGCTCAGAGAACGATGAACAAAGTTTCAGACCTTAGTTAGACTTTTAGGGGTATGGATTGTTCACTATCATCGTTAGGAAAGGCCAGGTGATGCAAATTTCCCAGCTTTATAAAAACCCAGTCTCCTCTAACCTGGCGCCAGAAAACAGCAGTCATGGGTTCTTCTAAGCAGCTGCCTATCACTCTGAAAATGAAAATGGTGGATGCCCACAAAGCAGGAGAAGGTTAGAAGAAGATAGCCAAGTGTTTTTGAGTTGCCCTTTCCTCAGTTTGAAATGTAATTAAGAAAGGCAGTTAAGGGGAACAGTGGAGGTCAAGATAAGGTCTGGAAAACCAAGCAAAATTTCAGTGGGAGCTGCACATAGGAGTGCTAGAGAGACAAATCAGAACCCCCACTTGACTGCAAAATACCTTCAAAAGGAGTTATCAGTAAAAAAAAACAAACTCTCTTGTTTGGAAGTGACAGTCAGACTTTTGTTATTTGTGTATTGGCTTTCTGACCGAGCACTGCACCCACCAGCCCCTGGCGGTTTAAATTGCAACAGGAACTTACCTACCCATAAATGCAGACTTCAGCCTAGGAGAGGATTCACATTAGACAGGTTCCCAAAACCTAGAGATCACCTTGTCACCAGCTCTGGCAAAAATTAAGAGACCACTGCAAAATGTTCAGTTTGTCTGATTTTTCTCTTTATAGGTATATTTATGAGTAAAATGTAAAAATTTTCATTTATTCTATAAACTACTGACAACATGTCTCCGAATTTCCAAGCAATAAATTTAGTATATTTTTTTCTGCAAAGGAGAAGCGGTCAAAGTTAAAAAAAACCCAGTGCTTTCAGACCTCAAATAATGCAAAGAAAACAAGTTCATAATCATTTAGAAACAACAATACTAATGTTTTAACTCAGGAAGAGTTCAGAAATCAATATTGTGTGGAATAACCATGATTTGTAATCACAGCTTTCATGCGTCTTGGCATGCTTTCCACCAGTCTTTCGCACTGCTTCTGGAACAAGAATGTAAGCAGTTCTTCTTTGTTTGATGGCTTGTGACTATCCATCATCCTCTTGATTACATTCCAGAGTTTTTACGATGGGGTTCAGGTCTGGAGATTGGGCTGCCCATGACAGGGTTTTGATGTGGTGGTCTCTTAATTTTTGCCAGAGCTGTATATATATACGGTATGTACATTATATATTGTAATACAGCATTGTAATAAATACAATCTATTTGTAATTGATAACAAAATAGTATATGAAATCTCCACATGAAAGGTATATATGGTAAAATACAAGTGCAAAATGAGGTGAAGGAAAAAAAAATCCACAGCAACCAAAGTTTTAGGTTTCAACAGAAATAACATCAGCATCAATATATAAATACAATATAAATGGTTAGAGTGACCAGAAGGCCCCTGACAATCCAACACACGTTTCGCCTCGGCTTTCTCAAGTGGTGAATATTATGGAGATCAGGTCACTATTTAAGCTAGATCCAACCAATAAAAAACAAGATGGTATATTATTTTCTAGATGGAGTGACCAATAAATGCATGATGTGTAGACTGGTCAGTGCACTGACACATACGAGATACCATGCGCACCAGAAATGATGACATCGCTCCATGTGGAACGCAGGTAATTGTGATAGATCATATATTCCACTGTGGAATGGATGTCGCCCTGAAATGGTGCCCGGCTGTATGCACAGGAAATGACGACATCATCGCTCTGGTTGGAACGCAGGTCGAGAATAAAAAAAAGCACAATTAAGGATGTGAAAAATAATAAGTGAAGTGAACACACGTGCGCTCGAGTGAAAATAAATAAATAAAGCTAATATGATTAATGTCAACTTGTCACTGTATCAGATTAAGAGAAAACATTTAAACAAAAATATAATCAATCCAATTGGAATAAATATTTATGAGGGCAGCATAAAATAGGGACAGAGACCCTGATTCCAGTGCTGTGTTACTTGTTGGGTTTCTTGCTATAGTTTTGATAATATCACTGTTTTTACTGTTAGGCTTCTCAATGATGAGTTTAGTTTAACTCCGCTTTCCGTTATTGATTGACAGCTTACTGCCTACACTGTGCATAGGCAGAAAGCTGCCAATCTCACCAAGTACAACATCGGCATGGAGTCTCTATGTTCTCCTTGTGTTTGCGTGAGTTTCCTCCGGGTTCTCCGGATTCCTTCTACTCTCCAAAGACATACTGATTACGAATTTAGTTTGTGAGCCCCAATGGGGAAAGCGATGATGATGTCTGTGGAATGCTGTAAAATTATTGACTCTATATAAATGAGTGAAATAAATAAATCAGTGTCGGGAATCGGGGATAGCGGGAGCTTATGATTATTAAGGACTTCATAACAGGAGGTAATCAAAAAGAGGACAGCAGCAGATGAAGCAGTGTCTTGTTAAAACTACAGCAAGAAGCTCAGAAAGTGATACATCACTGGAGTTAGGGTCTCTGCCCTTACTTTATATTTTCCTCAGATATGACAGAAAAAAAAACAGGTTACATATTCTCTTTAAGAAAAAATCTTGTACAACCTTATGAGATCATGTACAAAAAATGTAACTTCTTCAAAAAAACCCTAATTTAAAATAATTTTCTGTCCAATTTCTCACTTTTTCTACAATTAGGTACTTGGCAGCAGTGACCTTACAATAATGTTCTTTGTACATCGATACAGATTAGCGTTCTGTACTTTCTCTACTGGTACGAGTTGATAACAGGCAATAATAGTAGTACAAGCTGTTACAAGATAGAAACTACCAGACGGGGAAGTGAAACAGCCGTATCTGTCACAATTTCACCTGTCAACATTGCGAGTCTTTCCTCAACTTTTATCCAACGTGTGCTATGTGAGTCTGCGTTATATTTATACTGCTGCTTACAGCCTATAAGGCCCTTTATAATTGTATCGTGTTACTGATCTTTCGGGTGACTGTTCAGAATAGGCGATTATGTATGTCCTAAGGAAAAACTATTTCTGGCCAACGTCTGGTATCCCCTAGAACTTTGGCAGCTTTTTCACTCTTCAGGGTTCACAGTTTTATTTTCTGCTTTTGTTTTGTTTGTTCTTTTCCCATCTCCCCTGTCCATAGAGTTTTATAGGCAGCAGGTGTCATTTGATCCCTCACTGATGACAGATTTGTAGGCAGTTTTTGAGAGGGAATGATCAGTAGAGGGAAAAAATGACTGAAAAGTGAGTAAAAAAAGCTTATTTATGTGATAATATATATTGCAAAGTTTATTTTCTTTGCTTTTACTATTAATTCATGAAAAAAAGCACATAAGTGTGGTGACTAATCTACTATAAAATTGTCTAAGGGGTACTTATGTCTGTCTGTCTGTCTGTCCCGGATATTAATTGGTTGCGGCCTCTGTTTGTCATGGAATCCAAGTCGCTGATTGGTCTCGCCAGCTGCCTGTCATGGCTGCCGCGACCAATCAGCGATGGCCACAGTCCTATTAGTCCCTCCCTACTCCCCTGCAGTCACTGCCCGGCGCCCGCTCCATACTCCCCGCAGTCACCGCTCACACAAGGTTAATGCCAGCGGTATCGGACCGCGTTATGCCGCGGGTAACTCACTGCGTTACCGCCGCTATTAACCCTGTGTGACCAAGTTTTTACTATTGATGCTGCCTATGCAGTGTCAATAGTAAAAACATCTAATGTTAAAAATAAAAAAAAAATAAAAAATCATTATATACTCACCTTCTGCCGTCTTTCCCGCTCCTCGCAACGCTCCGGTGACCGCTCCATGCAAGCGGCAGGTTCTGGTGGCAAGGATGGTTTGCGAGAAGGACCTGCCATGATGTCACGGTCATGTGACCGCGACGTCTTCGCAGGTCCTGCACTCATATCAACCCTGGGACCGGAAGCTGCCGAGTGCACCCCACACAGGCGACAGTACTACAATGGGCCCTCGGAAGGTGAGTATATGTTTATTTTTTATTTTTTAACCTGTGACATACGTAGCTGGGCAATATACTACCTGACTGGCCAATATACTACGTGACTGGGCAATATACTACGTGGCTCTGTGCTGTATACTACGTCGCTGTGCAATATACTACGTGGCCCTGTGCTGTATACTACGTCACTGGGCAATATACTACATTAGTGGGCAATATACTACGTGGACATGCATATTCTAGAATACCCGATACGTTAGAATCGGGCCACCATCTAGTTAACTTATAAAAGTCTTGATCATGCTCAAAATACTATTTGTATACTGACAGCAGTGTCAGAATGAGTGGCAGCTCCCACTACAGCCTGAGTGTCCCAGCTACATGGTCTCCACTAGTGAACCTTTTTAGAAAGTATCTTGCTGTGTAAAAATGTACAGATACGACTTCTTACCCAGGTCTTCACTTTTGCTTAAACAGCTTGGACACTTTGAGGCCAATTCATCAAAGCTTTTACACCAGAAAAGTGATCTAAAAGCTTTGAAAAGTCCCCAAAATTTTGCACAATGGGGAGGGTGCAGTTGCTTAAAATTTTGGCAATTTTTGGTGTTTTCATGCCATTTTGATTCTGCTCCTCCAGAATGGGTGGAGTTGAAGATAAGCAGGGCAGGACGGGGAATTAGCTATGCCCATTTATTAAATTCATCAAATGTGTTTGTGTTTTGTACACCAGAAATGCTATTTCAGTCATTCACTGGAGTAACATTTCTGGCTTGGTGGCTGCCACGCAGAAGATGTGCTGCATTCATTACGTGTCGAGTGCTCTTCGAATTCGGCACCTTCTACTCCAGTAAGACTGGCTTAGCATAAGCGTTCGCTACACCAGTTTTGATGAATTCCAATTGAAATTCACTGCACATATACATCTGTTTTTGATTGTTGTGGGAGGACATACAAGTCTAGTCACTTGCTCCTCATCATGCTGAGAACAAGAGAGCTGTGAAAAAAGTAGCAGTAACAAGTGCAGGATGAAAACCTGCAATAATTTTACATTAATAAGTGCCCCCTATACATTTGATATATTAGTAAATGCCCGCAATACATTCATGTTTCTTATATATTGCCTACATATTTTTTTGTATTGTACCGATTGTCACTACTCACATTAGTCCCTGTTCCCAACCTAATTTCCCAATTTAAAAAATATGGACTAAGACCTAATTTCATTGGTAGATAAATAGCCCATCTGTATGTTTTTGAGTAAGGGAGACTAAGGGGTAAAGTTTTTCCTTATATAATAATAATAATGTCTTTATCTCTGCGCAGATAAAATCCAGCAGAACCCAGTGGCACCGCTGCCATTCCATTCAGAGCTTTGGGTGGAAAGTTATGAGCCTCCACGGTTCTGGACAGAAAACCATACTCTCGGAAAGGAAAAAAAATCCAAATGAAAGACCATCCAAAAATATTAAAAAAGGTGACTTCCAAAATGAATGATAGACCCAAAAGGAGGGAAGTGAACAACCCAAGATAAAATATAAATCTTTTATTAGTTTATAGAGTAAAAACTCCCACAAGGAGGTAATAGTACGAATAAATATTTGAAAAGTGTGTAGAACAAGGCAGAGTGAGCTCCAGGCAACCAGGATGAAAAGAAGGACCAAATAGAACGTGTAAATACTCAATAAATAATAGTAGCCACAGGCAGTAGAAAATGTGATAGATAAAAATATAAACCCAATAGGTATGGAGAATAGAATCAATCTATGGCACAAAAAGACATTTTAAATGTAGGAGTACACCAGCAAAGTACTTGGACTAACAATTGGAAGTGTTATAAAAGACCAAGGAAAAAATGTGTTGCATATATAGGGTCTGGGGAGGGTAATCAGCATGAAAAAAGGGCAGTGTGCTAAAGTGGAATTGCATAAGCATTGGAGACAACCCAAACAATAATACCCATTGCATCAATGGGATTCAAGGACAATAAGGGGAATAAATAGTGCAAGTGCTGCCAATACCTGTTTGAACGTGGTTGCTAGGGAGGAAAAAACCCTGACACGCGTTTCGCCTTATCACTTCTTCCTGGCACTTTTGTCATGCTGATTATGCTCCCCAAACCCTATGTATGAAACATGAGTTTTCTGGCCAATCAAGCCCAGTGATACTGTTGTTTTTAAACCAGGTATTAGTACTTTGGGCAGTGTGGACATGAGCCAAGTCCTGCTGGACAATGAAATTTCCATCTCCAAAAAGCTTGTTGGCAGACGGAAGCATGAAGTGCTGTAAAATTTCTTGGTAGATGGCTTCACTGACTTTGATCTTGATAAAAAACCATTGACCTTCACAAGCATAGCTCCCCAAACCATCAATGATTGTGGAAACTTCTCACTAGACCTCAGGCAGTCTGGATTGTGGCCTCTCCACTCTTCCTCCAGACTCTGGGACCTTGATTTCCATATGGAATGCAAAATTTACTTTCATCTGGAAACACCTTGGACCACTGAGCAACAGTCCAGTTCTTTTTCTCCTTGGCCCTGGTAAGACGCTTCTGACATTGTCTATTGGTCATGATGAGTGGCTTGACACAAGGAATGTGACACTTGTAGCCCATGTCCTGGATACATCTGTGTGTGGTGGCTCTTGAAGCAATGACTCCAGCAGCAGTCCACTCCTTGTGAATCTCCCCAAATTTTTGAATGTTTTTTTCTTAACAATCCTTTCAAGGCTGCGGTTATCCCAGTTGCTTGTGTACATCTTTCTACCACACTTATATCCATTCAACTTTCCATTAATATGCTTGGATACAGCACTCTGTGAACAGCCAGCTTCTTTAGCAATGACCTTTTGTGGCTTACCCTCCTTGTGGAGTGTGTCAATGACTGCCTTCTGGACATCTATCAAGTTAGCAGTCTTCCCCATGATTATGGAGCCTACTGAAACAGACTAAGGGACCCTTTTAAACGTTTAGAAAACCTTTGCATGTGTTTTTTGTTAATTATTCTAATTTATAAATAATAAAATACCCGCGCTGAATACTCCCTTCAAGTAGGAGTCTATCCCGGAACGTAATCTTTCATCCAGGATTCAGATACGTAAGTCCGGTATGAATAATGTACAAATAAAGCACAGTTACCTTAGGGATTTGTAGCGTTAACGTAGGATCTTTTGTATAGCTCTGTAGAAGGTGCCGCTTTATCGCCAACTGGACTGTGCAGTATCTTCAGGTAGGCAGGCTATGTGCGCTGCCCCGGCCGGTGGCAAAACGCCCCAAGCTCGCCTACCACGTGTAATCGATGAGCGCTAGTGTAGCCGTTAGGTGCTCCGCCGTAGCAGGACCTATCGTGACGTCACGAACACGTGGGTGAACACGTGATTCGGCTAGAGAGAGCGAGAAGGACCACATCCAACGCGTTTCGGAACTGCCGCGTTCCGAAACTGAACGCAGTTCCGAAACGCGTTGGATGTGGTCCTTCTCGCTCTCTCTAGCCGAATCACGTGTTCACCCACGTGTTCGTGACGTCACGATAGGTCCTGCTACGGCGGAGCACCTAACGGCTACACTAGCGCTCATCGATTACACGTGGTAGGCGAGCTTGGGGCGTTTTGCCACCGGCCGGGGCAGCGCACATAGCCTGCCTACCTGAAGATACTGCACAGTCCAGTTGGCGATAAAGCGGCACCTTCTACAGAGCTATACAAAAGATCCTACGTTAACGCTACAAATCCCTAAGGTAACTGTGCTTTATTTGTACATTATTCATACCGGACTTACGTATCTGAATCCTGGATGAAAGATTACGTTCCGGGATAGACTCCTACTTGAAGGGAGTATTCAGCGCGGGTATTTTATTATTTATTTATTATCTATTGGTTGTTACCATATACAAACAGGGTGGGTTTGTACTTTTACCTGCAGCTTTTTGCTGATTGGCGCTACTGGTCTCTTTGAAGTTAATTATTCTAATTTACTGAGATAATGACTTTTGGGTTTTCATTGGCTGTAAGTCATAATCATCACCATTAACAGAAATAAACACTTGAAGTAGATCACTCTGTCTGTATTGACTCTATATAATATATGAGTTTCACTTTTTTGTATTGAAGAACTGAAATAAATTAACTTTTTGATGATATTCTAATTTTGTGAGAAGCACCTGTATATGATAGCCTGTTTTTTATGTTTGTCATTGTGGACAGGATTTGGAGGTTTCCATATGCTTTTTGTTGAGTCATCAATTGCAACTTTTTATAAAGTTGCAATTTTTTGTGCAAATATACTTCTGCCCACCCTTTGGATTGGTTTTAAGTAATTCTCCTTTGGCACAAATTTTTCTACACTGTGGCCAAATTTTTTGATCTAAAAAGTTGCAAAAGAAATTAGAAGCAAACGTAAAGATAATTTTTGATATTGCGCAAAATTCATGAACCACGTGTGCCATCTTGAAGAATCCCTTGCAAAATATGTCAAAGAATACTTCAAAACAAAAAAAGTAAAGTATTACAAATGATGGATTAGACACAAAAGCTTACATTCATCACTGTTTAAGCCAGAAGACTGACATGAAACTCGCAATTTCTTTTTTGCGCAACTGTTGTTCAAAAATGTTGCAATTTTTGCCATTTATGCGTCGATTCCGGGCACATCTGACAAAATGGGCTACGCTGGAATGCTACATGGCGTGGCTATTGTTGACTGTCAACTTAATCAATATTGGCGGCACTTGGTACTTCAGAAATTTTACTCCAAGCACTGATTGGTGGAACATTTTCGCCAAGGCACATGCAGTGGTCGCTACTGATTAGATGTGCCGATTTCATAAAGCGGCATGGCCCTCCTATTGGATTTGGCACATCTTATTCTTGCCATCCCCTCATTAAAACTGAAGTACGAAATGCCAGTGTTAATGAATTAGGGCAAAAGTGTAAAAAACAAAATAGAAAAATGGATGTTTCCAACCACATCTTCTAACTGTACCCTATGTGACTGGTTGGCGACTCATTTCATTTATATACTTCCACAATCTCTTCTATTTCCGTTGCCGGCTCCAGGTAGTTTATTTAAAGTTTTATTCCTGACAGGTTCCTGACTTTAGTTACTTTTCACACAGAAATGAATGGTATTGGCTGCAACAATATCAATATTTCATCAGATCTTTGTTCAGCCCCATTTTAGCTTCTCTTAATGGTGCACTTTACCAGCCGGTTTTGTCATACATCATTAAACAGAAGCTCCAGTACTCGTGCACCGCTTCTGATTTACTGTAGACAGTAATGTTTAAGATCGCATTAAACACCACACATACTCTCAGCTATTTGAGCAACATCAGAGTAATGAACAGTCAATAGTCATTCTAAGTTAGTACCCTTTGGAGCTTTTATGACTGAATCAAATAAGTATCCTTTGTACTTCCAATGACGGAGGCCCTAATGTCATATAATGAATTTAGGATCTAATCTAAACTTCAAAGGTTTTTTTTTTTTCATCCATTGACTCTTGAGATGAACTGTACAAAATGTAAAATAACTCTGGAAATCTGAATATTCAGAGTCTATCATTTAATAAAAAAAAGTAGGAAATGAATCTTTGCTGAGGCCCCAAGCTATGAAAGATTTACTTGGGAAAATAGATATGAAGTGTCACTGTGACACCACCGCACTGACGCTCTCGCAATGCATCGCGCAGATTGAATATTGTATAGACCAGCTATTTAGAAATGTAAAAAATACATATAAAAAGTAGATGAGAAGCTGAGAAACATTGAAATGGTTTTGAGTTTTAGAAGGCTAACTTAAGTTTGTAAGTTTTTCCTTATGAAAAAAATGTCCAGCTTCACCGAATATGTGAAAAAAAGTTTTCTTTATTCGCAAACTTCAGCACAAACCATATGGGTAAGAATCTCAATGCGTTTCGGGAGACTAGGCTCCCTTAATCATGACAAGTTTTTCCTTATCCTTTGCATAGGAGATAACTTGTCGATCACTGGATATATAACAGCTGGGACCCCTCTAAGTCCTCTAAAGATTCCCATGTGTATGGAGCAGTGGTCAATCATGCGCACTGCTACTCCTTTCATTTTTATGGGAATGCCAAAGATTGGCAGAGCGCTGTGGTTGGCTATCTCCAGCGGTCTCATTAAGTGTGCATGATCGACCACCGCTTCATTCACATGGGGCTGTTCAGATCCCTGGTTTTTGAGATCGGTGGGGGTCACAGTGGTCGGACTCCCAGCGATTAGAAAGTTATTGCCTATTCCACGGACAAGGCATAAATTCTAAACTTGAGAATATAATTTTAACCAAAAACATTAAACATCTGGGTGGTCCAGCTCCTACTCTGCATTGATTTTCTAACACATCATTGCAATAAGCGATTGTCATAGAGAAGGCACAAGTGGTTTATTACCATCTTTGCCTTCTTTATCTCCATATATACAGTGAAAGTGAAATGCTGTGTATGTAGCAATAGAAAGTGCTGATGGTGGTGACTCCTCCATAGACACCGGTCACATGCTTGCTGTGTATAGGAAGGTCAGAGGAGACCCATATAGCTCTGCTATGCAATCAGTATGTTGCATTTCCCCTGTAACTAGAGCTAGCCCCAGATACAAGGGAAATACGATAAATGTAAAAATGGTTAAGAGGTTGTCCACTACTTTTACATTGGATAGGTCATCAATATCTGATAGTAGGGGGCCTGACGCCCATCACCCCCTACAATCTACCATTATTGGTGTCATCATCGGCGGACGTGCTCACTTACCGAGCTGCTCCGTCTTCTGGAAGTGGCCGGGACTTGGTACTACATATCCGCCTCCTATTTAAATCACTTGGAGGCTGATGTGTAGTTCTCTGCAGAGACCGCTACCAGAACACGGCCAGCTCTGCAAGGGAGTACTTCCAACAAGCGGACACTGATAACAGCTGATCAGCAGGAACGCATGGTGTCGGACCCCAGACAATCAGATGTTGATGAGTATCCAATCTCATGTTCAGGTGGCTGGAAATAGTGTTGGAAAAGGGTGCAGCGGAGGCTTAGCTAAGAAGGGTAGTTAAGGGTAAAAAAAACCTTTTAGAAGCCAACATTAAAAACTAGATGGGTATTTCCTGAAGGAACTACAGATAGTGCTTTGGAATGGTGCCCGGGCTGCCCCTGCAAGACTTTCACACTTGGGTGCCCCTCAGGTGGTCCGATTTGGTGGGTTGGGTCAATCTGGGTCTGATTTTGTGGGCGGGGTAAATCTAGGTCTGATTCGGTGGGCGGGGTCACTTTTGGTCCGATTCTGTGGGCGCGGCCACTCTGGGTCCGATTCGGTGGGCGGAGCCACTCTGGGTCCGATTTGGTGGGCGGGGCACCTTAGGGACCAATTTGGTGGGTGGGGTCACTCGGTCCGATTTGGTGGGCTGGGCACCTCAGGGTCTGATTTGGTGGGCTGGGCACCTCAGGGTCCGATTTGGTGGGTGGGGTCACTCTGGGTCCGATTTGGTGGGCGGGGTCACTCTGGGCCCGATTTGGTGGAAGGGGTCACTCTGGGTCCGATTTGGTGGAAGGGGTCACTCTGGGTCTGATTTGGTGGAAGGGGTCACTCTGGGTCCGATTTGGTGGGCGGAGCCACTCTGGGTCCGATTTGGTGGGCGGGGTCACTCTGGGTCTGATTTAGGGGGCGGGGTCACTCTGGGTCCGATTTGGTGGGCCGGGCCCCTCGGGGTCCGATTTGGTGGGCCGGGCCTCTCGGGTTCCGAATTGGTGAGCGGGGTAATCTACTATCTAATTATCTAAGGGCACTTCCGTCTTTCTGTCTCACAACACCGCTACGTCATCATCTCGTGAGACCGCAATGCACTCTTGGGACCGGAGCGCGCGACAAGCATCGGGTACCGGCCACTCCAGGTGCAACAAGCATCGTGTACCGGCCGCTCTAGGAGGTGCAACAACCATCAGATACCGGCCGCTCCAGGAGGTGAGTATGTAACTTTTTTATTTTAATTCTTTTTTTTTTTTTAACAGGGATATGCAGTATACTATGTGACTGGACAATATACTACGTGACTGGGCAGTATAACTACGTGGCTCTGTGCTGTATACTGCGTGGCTCTGTGCTGTATACTGCGTGGCTCTGCGCTGTATACTACGCGGCTCTGCGCTGTATACTACGCGGCTCTGCGCTGTATACTGCGTGGCTCTGCGCTGTGTACTGCGCGGCTCTGCGCTGTGTACTGCACGGCTCTGCGCTGTGTACTGCGCGGCTCTGCACTGTGTACTGCGCGTTCTGCGCTGTATACTGCGCGGCTCTGCGCTGTATACTGCGCAGCTCTGCGCAGCTCTGCGCTTTGTACTGCGCGGCTCTGCGCTATATACTGCGTGGCTCTTCGCTGTATACTACGCGGCTCTGCGCTGTGTACTGCGCGGCTCTGCGCTGTGTACTGCGCGTGTCCGTGCTGTGTACTGCGCGTGTCTGCGCTGTATACTGCGGGGCTCTGCACTGTATACTGCGGGGCTCTGCGCTGTATACTACGCGGCTCAGCGCTGTATACTGCGCGGCTCTGCGCTGCATACTGCGTGGCTCTACGCTGCGTACTGCGTGGCTCTGCGCTGTATACTGGGTGGCTCTGCGCTGTGTACTGCGCGGCTCTGTGCTGTGTACTGTGCGGCTCTGCACTGTGTACTGCGCGGCTCTGCGCTGTGTACTGCGCGGCTCTGCGCTTTATACTGTGCGGCTCTGCGCTCTGTACTGCGCGGCTCTGCGCTGTGTACTGCACGGCTCTGCGCTTTATACTGCGCGGCTCTGCGCTGTGTACTGCACGGCTCTGCGCTGTGTACTGCGCGGCTCTGCGCTGTGTACTGCGCGGCTCTGCGCTTTATACTGCGCGGCTCTGCGCTGTGTACTGCGCGGCTCTGCGCTGTGTACTGCGCGGCTCTGCGCTGTGTACTGCGCGGCTCTGCACTGTATACTGCGTGGCTGTGCAATATACTACGTGGACATACATATTCTAGAATACCCGATGAGTTAGAATCGGGCCACAGTCTAATAATCATAAGACTACAGATAGTGGTTTGGAATTGTGCTGTACTGTCACTTTAAGAGCTGATATTATCTGACAAAACTTGTGACCTGGTGAGCTGATGTAGATTTCATAGGCGTTGGCATAGTAACTGTGTCTGACTGCGCATATCAATGAGCTAATCAGCCAGGTGGCAGTTATTTTTAGAAATTGCCTCAGAAACCAGCCCATTATAAACGTATAGGAAAATTTCTCCATTGAAACGCATTGAAAGACTTTTTTCAAACACAAATTGCGCAAAAACTACAAATCCGATCGGCACGAAAAATACTTAGCACACCTCTCAGGAACGCTGGCTTCGAAATGACACCTCACTGGAGTCTGTGAGTTTAGCGGTTCGGGCCGCATTACGTGCGGACTGAATAATAAGAATAAGAAGAAGTTTACCACGGTGGAATAACAGTATAGTGCTTTGTTCCAAAGCACTATAATTAGTATGAACTAATGCTGATTTTTAACATCGCATTCATTTTCAAGCTTATGCCAAACATAAAACAGAGTCTATTACTTAAAGAATGAATAACGTTTCAGCAGTTTTTATATTTTGCAAGCATGTTAATTGCCTGCAGATCAGTAGGGACTGTGCACTGTTGCCTCAGGGATGGACATACCATTGGTGCAACCGGTCCAAACACATAGGAGCCACAAAAGTAAAGGGGGCATTACTACCTCCAAAACAAGTGGATTTGTGCATTATCATAAGTTATTGGACCATATATTTTTCTTGCACAGGGACCCTCTTCTTCCTGTGTCGGATTTTATTTTGCTTATTCATTTTATTGAATCTGTCCTCCACTCTGTTCGTGCTCAAGTAGGAGCTGCAGGTTCCAACTCGTGAGCTGTGCAATTTTTCAATTTTTCGGGGTCATTTGTGCAATCTGTGGTGGTCTGAGGCCCCCACTAATCTACATGCAATTAAATTGATTGAAAAAATAAATTAAAAAAAACCTACTGTTGAGTTACTCTTTACATACGGCAAAGACTAGAAGGCAAGCAACTTGGTAATGCAAGTTGCCGGTACAATCAGCACTTGCTTTTACATGGCTCTCCGTTGTTTTTTTAGTCTTAGTTGAAGTCACAGATACATATTATCATGAGCTCAGCCCGGTAATATCTGTATATAACACACAGACCCGTCTCGCATAGAATTTGACTTTATTCATTTTACATAAAAAAAAGATGTTCTACAAGAAAGTTTCGACAAAATAATATTAATATTATGCAAATATAGGAGCATACCTTTAAATATTACCTGCTTAACACAGAAGCTGTAGGTAGTGGACCGAACAAAGAAAATCCCACAGGCAAATTAATCTTCCCTGACAGTTGTTTCTGTTGTGCGGGTTTTTAATTAGGATACAAATATGCCAGCTGATATAAATAAAAAGGAGACTTTGTGAGCAATGCCGCCTTTCGGAATAAATTTAAATGTTTATTGCTCTTTTAGAATATGTTGATTCTTTAGAAGCGGAGAAATATATATTCATTTAACTCACAAGGATTCATTCAGTCATTATTGTCAAAATTAAGTGATAACATGCTGTATCATATTAAATCATCATTTAGACTGAGTGCACTTTTTATACATATTTTTAATAAAAAATTAAAAAAACTTCGGAGCTAATCCCAATGCTTTCTACTGTGTTTCCCCTGAAAATTAGACAGGATATCATATTATTTTTTTGCTCTGAAAGATGGTTTAGGGTTTATTTTCAGGTGAAGTCTTGCCTTTTTCCATGAACAACAATCCATATTTATTCTTGAACAAAAGAAAATCTACATTTATTCTAATATAATCATGTCATCACACACACAGCACATACACGTGCAATCCTGGCCGAAAGTGTAGGCACCCTTGAAATTGATCCAGAAAATGAAGTATGTCTCCCAGAAAATTATTGCAATTACATGTTTTGTAATTATATACAGGTTTATTCCCTTTGTGTGTATTGGAACAGCACAAAAAAATCTGAGAAAAAAAGAAAATTCAAGGACTTCGGTGGAATAGGCGTTTGATGAGTATAACTGTGTTATTTTTAAATGTAAAAGTGTGTTTTGTTTTATTTCTAATAAAATACTTTTTTTCTGGCTGTGTATTTACAATACAACTATAGGATTAGTAATGGATGGGTGTCTTATAGATGCTTCTCCATTACTAAGCCATGGGCTTGATGTCACCTGACAATACAAAGGTGACATCAACCCCAGAAATATGAACCCCACTTGCCACCTCTACAGGGCAAGTGGGAAGAGCTGGGCAAAGCACCAGAATTGGCGCATCTAATAGATGTGCCTTTTCTGGGTATCTGTGGGCTGCTATTTTTAGGCAGGGGCCAATATCCATGGCCCCCTACCGGCCTGAGAATACCAGCCCCCAGCTGTCTGCTTTAGCAAGGCTGGTTATCAAAAATGGGTGGACCCCATGCCATTTTTTAAATTATTTATTTAAATAATTAAAAAATAAGGCGTGGGGATCCCACTGTTCTTGATAAACAGTCTTATTGAAGCTGACAGCTGAGGGTTGCAGCCCCCAATTGTGAGTTTTGCCTGGCTGGTTATCAAAAATACAGAGGAACCCCTTGCAGTTTTTAAATTTTTTTTATTTACAGCGCAGGAGCCGGCGAATGAATACACACATCAGCCGCTCCTGCTCTCTCTGTTATTAGCGGCAGTAGGTGTCGGATGATGGGAGCTGTAGTTCCATCTGCTGACACCAGTGACCAGAGGTAAACTGTATACCTCCGATCACAGCTGAGCGCTTATGTCTTTTGACAGCATGGGAACCGTGGCTCTCTGACTGGCGATGATGATTTCACCGCTGATCAGAAGCGGTGTTTGGCACGCTGTCATGCGCATGACAGCGTGGCACACACTGGATGTTTGGGCCCCCCATTCAAGTACAGGCACTGCTCTGGTACCCGAACCTTAAACTTTTTGTAACTGTTCGGCTGAACCCGCCGGACCCGAACATCCAAGTGTTTGCCCATCTCTAGTGGTGATAGATTCCTTTTAAACACTAAATTAGAAGTGTTTTTTCATAAGTGTTTGGCTCTTGTTAATTATTCTGACAACAATGGAGTATTTTCTATTCTATGGAAGAGACTTCAGAAGCTAATTATGGCTCAAATTTGTGTCAAAAAACTGCAGTCTTACATGCTTAAAAAAAATTTACTATGTGAAAAATTTACTATGAAACACTTTTTGTGTCTCTGTTGACCATGGTATAAAGTTAACCTCATCACCGAAGACTGTAAATTGTATATGTAATTTTCCTCCGAAAAGGAGGAGGAACTGATAACATCCAGAGTGAGGCCATGTGCCCACCATGCGGGAAGTAAGCAGATTATGTGCGGTTGGTACCCAGGGTGGAGGAGAGGAGACTCTCCTCCACGGACTGGGCACCGTATAATTGGTAAAAAAAAAGAATTGAAATAAAAAATAGTCATATACTCACCTTCGATGGCCCCCGCAGTCTTCCCGCCTCTCAACGGTGCACGCTACCGCTTCCGTTCCTATAGCTGGTGTGTGTGAAGGACCTGCGATCACGTCGCGGTCACGTGACCGCGAAGTCATCGAAGGTCCTGCACACACACCATCTATAGGAATGGAAGCCGCTGAGGAGATCGGCTGACTGCAGGTGAGTATAACCATTTTTTTTATTTTTTTTATTATTTTTAACATTCTATCTTTTACTATTGATGCTGCATAGGCTGCATCTATAGTAAAAAGTTGGTCACACTTGTCAAACACTATGTTTGACAAGTGTGACCAACCTGTCAATCAGTTTTCCAAGCGATCTGTAGCATCGCTTGGAATACTTTAGCATTCTGCAAGCTAATTACGCTTGCAAAATGCTAAAAAAAAAACGCTAAAAAAACAGGGGAAAAACGCAAAAAAAACCATGCGGATTTCTTGCAGAAAATTTCCGGTTTTCTGCAGGAAATTTCTGCAAGAAATCCTGATGTGTGCACATACCCTTACAACCAACAATGGTCTTTATCAAGGATATCTGTACAGTACGTGAAGAAAGCCAGGGTTAAGGCCCCGTCTCACATAGCGAGATCGCTAGCGAGATCGCTGCTGAGTCACAAGTTTTGTGACGCAACAGCGACCTCAGTAGCGATCTCGCTATGTGTGACACGTACCAGCGATCAGGCCCCTGCTGTGAGATCGCTGGTCGTGTCGGAATGGCCTGGACCTTTTTTCGGTCGTTGAGGTCCCGCTGACATCGCTGAATCGGTGTGTGTGACACCGATCCAGCGATGTCTTCACTGGTAACCAGGGTAAACATCGGGTTACTAAGCGCAGGGCCGCGCTTAGTAACCCGATGTTTACCCTGGTTACCAAAAAAAACAAACAGTACATACTCGCCTTTCGGTGTCCAGGTCCCTCGCGGTCTGCTTCCTGCTCTGACTGAGTGCGGCCGTACAGTGAGAGCGCAGCACAGCAGTGACGTCACCGCTGCGCTCTGCTCTCAGTGTACGGCGGCACTCAGTCAGAACAGGAAGCAGACGGCAAGGGACCTGGACACCGAAAGGCGAGTATGTACTGTTTGTTTTTTTTGGTAACCAGGGTAAACATCGGGTTACTAAGCGCGACCCTGCGCTTAGTAACCCGATGTTTACCCTGGTTACCCGGGTGCTGCAGGGGGACTTCGGCATCATTGAAGACAGTTTCAACGATGCCGAAGTCGTTCCCCTGATCGTTGGTCGCTGGGGAGAGTGGTCTGTGTGACAGCTCCCCAGCGACCACACAACGACTTACCAACGATCACGGCCAGGTCGTATCGCTGGTCGTGATCGTTGGTAAATCGCTATGTGAGACGGGGCCTTTACAGAGGATGATTGGATTAAGGTTGTCAATATCTCCATCATGGAGCATGGCCTTTGAAGGAAAGAGATGCGGAGATTCCAAACCATTAGCAAAAAATGCACCAAAGTTTGCACAATGACAAATAGATGTAATAAACTTGGATGCACCATGTCAGACTGCTTCCTCCTCCATTTTCTTTATGGAGAAAGCAAAATTGGGTAATTACCATATTATAATATTTTTCAAATGACATTTACTGCATGAAAATTAAAAAATAAATAATCAGAGTTTAGTTATCGTTTAACCAAATTGCTCCCTCTTTAAATTGGAGAGATTTAACCCCAGCAGTCAGAAAAATTTAGACACCATTTATGGAGCCTCTATTCTGGACATCTGAGGGACTTTCCGATGAACTATTGGCCATCACAACAGTTCCTTTTCAGCGTACACTAAGATAAACTCTTTCCACATATTAATCTGCAAAATTAAATTTAATCATTCTGGAATGTATAATTAAGTTATTGCCTATATTGGTAATATTACTCCAAGCGTGCACATTGTTAAAGTTATCATTCATGTTTTGTTCCCCTTTCGGCAAATTATTCCAAAGAAGTATGCATAATGAAACACAATATATTCCGTAAAATATATTCCATATTGCTGATCATAGCCTTTGGATTGTTTTGTAATTGTCACATTTTATATTCTCCGATTAAGCTTTTTTTTTTACTTCTCTGCAAACATATTGACTAATGTTACTCATACTAGATACAACAACTTCTAGGATGGATGACATTAAAAAGGACATCCACCTGAAATAAAAGATCTCAATTTTTGAAAAAAATATCTTGATAAACTTAAGGGGGATGTCCACTTGTAAGCAACATTTGTGTAACTTGCTTTTATTCAAATAAGTCAAAAAGTATGTGCTACATAATACATTAATATTCATATACAGATATTTAAATTCACTGCATAGAGATTTCAGAAAATGATAACATTTTAGCTGCTGGCAGTCACCAGTAGAGGGAGCAAATGAGATCAGTGAATACTCTGTAAAAGACTTTTCCAATTTTTGGAAAAGTAGACAAAGGAGAGGGGGGCAAATTGGATGAAATAGTAAAATAGGCATTTATTACATGTCAAATTCTGTTATTCCAGCATTGCCTTTCCAATGCTTCTAGATTTTCTTTGTGTGCATAGCTGCAGCAAGTATGTGCTTTACAGAACATGAGATCTCTGCAGCCAATCACTACAGTGTACCACTGAGACCAGTGATTAGCAGTAGTGGTCACATATGATGATGTCATGGCTGCAGCCAAGTGTGTAGAGACCATCCAGAAGCAATGGAGCGGCAACACAAGACTACACGTCAAATATTTAGCATGCTTTTATTATTTTAGTACATTTGCCTTTATTGTCCATATCTTTATTACTTAAAAAAAGATTCAAAAGTAAATTGCATAAATTCTAACTCTACATATACTTTCACTCTTCTTTACCAAACTGAAAATAGCTCTAAACTTTGGTGTGATGACTGGCGATGTAGACAGCACAAGCAGCTGAGTCCAGTGATTGGCTGCAGCGGTCACATGTGCTGCCGTTGTGCAGTGGCAAAGAGGCATTGGTAGAGTAGGTGTAGGTAAATAATGCTGAGTTTATTATTTTTTGTAACAGCAAGCTGATTGGCTTTTAAAGGCCCCGTCTCACTAAGCGATTTACCAACGATCACGACCAGCGATACGACCTGGCCGTGATCGTTGGTAAGTCGTTGTGTGGTCGCTGGGGAGCTGTCACACAGACAGCTCTCTCCAGCGACCAACGATCAGGGGAACGACTTCGGCATCGTTGAAACTGTCTTCAACGATGCCGAAGTCCCCCTGCAGCACCCGGGTAACCAGGGTAAACATCGGGTTACTAAGCGCAGGGCCGCGCTTAGTAACCCGATGTTTACCCTGGTTACCAAAAAAAACAAACAGTACATACTCGCCTTTCGGTGTCCGTCAGGTCCCTTGCCGTCTGCTTCCTGCTCTGACTGAGCCGCCGTACAGTGAGAGCAGAGCGCAGCGGTGACGTCACTGCTGTGCTGTGCTCTCACTGTACGGCCGGATCTCAGTCAGAGCAGGAAGCAGACGGCAAAGGGACCTGACGGACATCAGATGGTGAGTATGTACTGTTTGTTTTTTTTTACATTTACGCTGGTAACCAGGGTAAACATCGGGTTACTAAGCGCGGCCCTGCGCTTAGTAACCCGATGTTTACCCTGGTTACCAGTGAAGACATCGCTGGATCGGTGTCACACACACCGATTCAGCGATGTCAGCGGGACCTCAACGACCGAAAAAAGGTCCAGGCCATTCCGACACGACCAGCGATCTCACAGCAGGGGCCTGATCGCTGGTACGTGTCACACATAGCGAGATCGCTACTGAGGTCGCTGTTGCGTCACAAAACTTGTGACTCAGCAGCGATCTCGCTAGCGATCTCGCTATGTGAGACGGGGCCTTAAGAGTTATAAGTTAGAAGACCCATAAAGATTCCCTCACTTCTTGGTTGATGTTGTTCCTGACTGCTCATTTTTGACCTGCCAAACAATTTTTCTATATTTTTGATCATGGCTGTAAAGCTGCCTATCCACTTACAACAAAGTTCTTCTAAGCCTCACATTCACCAGTGGTTTAAGAAGGTTGTCCAGCTCTAATGGTATAAAGTCCCTCTGCTTGCTGTCTCCTTCAACATATTCAAATGGTGCAACTTCCTACCTCTGATTGCTGTCTCATCTGCTGCTATAGACTCTAATGGTATACACTTCATCTGCTTTCTGTCTGCTGTCAGTCATCTGCCACTCTACCATCTAGCAACATATTTTAATGTGCCTGCTTAATGATTGGTATATTTCATTTGTTGCATTGTACGATTTACTCACTGTTTGATGTATATCCATTACTGTGGCCACTCTAGATACTATCAGGTGAAGGTGTTATAGCAAGTTGCCAGCCACAGTGTGTTTGATCATTTAACCACCCCCTTGGCCCCAGCTGCCAAATTATCCCCACCCTGGTCCCACAATCCATCTCTCCTGACCCAGCAGTCTGGACTATAAATTAAGCGTCGTGATACAGCAGTTATTCCATGGCAGTTAGTCAGGGCAGGAGTCAGGTAACCCACACTCTGCTCTCCCTTCTATCAAAATGCTTTATTCCTATCCTCCTATGTTCCCTGGCAATCCACTTTCACTGCCCAATCCCCCTCCACCATGACTCATATACATCAGCTCCTCTCTCCTTCCCTCTCCCATGTACAGCTCCCATGCACTTCTCACCTTCCTGGAAAACCTCAGCCCATCTTGCCCAAACACACCGCACAAAAAACTTCATACACTTCCAAAACTACTTGCTTTTTATCTTCTTACTCCTACTGATTTTGGGGGACATCTCCCCCAACCCCGGTCCCCCATCTCCCAACTTCAACCGCTACCCTACCTCATATCAAAACCATACTAACCTTATTAATATTACTTGCACTCAATCACCTCTCTCTTTCAACTGTGCCCTTTGGAATCCACGGTCTGTATGTAACAAGCTTCCTTTCCTGCACAACTACTTTGTGAACAGCTCTCTGAATCTGTTGGCCCTCACTGAAACCTGGATCCAAGACTCTAACACTGTCTCCCCCGCTGCCATTTCTCATGGTGGCTTACAATTCTCCCATTCCCCGAGACCCACAAACAGACCTGGTGGTGGAGTCAGCATACTCCTGTCCCCACAATGCACATTCCAGATTATACCCCCAGTTCCATCACTCTCATTCCCTTCTTTTGAGGTCCACACCATCAGGCTCTTTTGTCCCCTCTCCCTCAGAGTAGCGGTCATATACCGGCCCCCAGGCTCAACCACCCACTTCCTGGACCACTTCTCAGCCTGGCTGCCGCACTTCATGTCCTCAGAACTTCAAACCCTTATCCTGGGAGACTTCAACATCCCCATTAACAGCCCCACTTCCACATCGGCATCCCAGCTTCTATCACTAACCACTTCTCTAGGCCTCTCACAGCTCTCAACCTCTGAAACACACAAAGACGGTAATACCCTGGACCTGGTCTTTGTCCGGCTCTGTTCAATCTCCTACCTAGATAACTCACCGCTTCCCCTCTCTGACCACAACATTCTATCCTTCATACTCACAATTCCTCCCCCACCCCAGCACTCTCCTACCTACAACATATTCAGAAATCTACACGCCATTAACTCTCATACACTTTCAGAATCCCTACACTCATCATTGTCCCCAATCTCTTCTTTTTCATGTCCTGATATGGCTGTACATTACTACAACGACACTCTTAGAAGCACCCTTGAACAAGTAGCTCCCCTCACCCTCAGAACCTCCAAACACAGAGTGAAACAGCCCTGTCTCACATCGCAAACCCAATTTCTCCAGCGATGCTCTAGGAGTGCTGAATGCTTATGGAGGAAAACACGCACACCAGAAGACTTCACACGCTTCAAATTTATGTTAAGAACCTATAACTCTGCCCTTCACCTCGCCAAACACAATATTTTCTACTACACCACCCTGATCTCCCCACTATCCAGCAACCCCAAGAAACTTTTTAACACCTTTCACTCCCTCCTCAGGCCAAAAGCACAAGCCCCTATGACAGACATTTGTGCTGATGACCTGGCCTCCCACTTTATAGAGAAAATAGACAATATCCATCAGGAAATCCGCTCCCAGACACCAAGTGCAATGACTCCCATCCCTCCCTGCATCTCCCCTGGCTCACTCTCCACATTCGGTCCCATCACAGAAGAAGTCTCCAAGCTCCTCTCCTCTTCTCGTCCGACTACATGCACTACCGACCCCATTCCCTCACACCTCCTCCAGTCTCTCTCTCCAGTTGTCACAACTCACCTAACCACAATCTTTAATCTCTCCCTCTCCTCTGGCATTTTCCCCTCCTCCTTCAAAGACTCTATCATTACCCCATTACTAAAAAAACCCACCCTCGACCCATCATGCGCAAACAACTACAGACCGGTCTTTAATCTCCCCTTCATCTCTAAACTCTTGGAGCGCCTGATCTACTCCCACCTTACCCGTTACCTCTCCACTCATTCCCTCCTAGACCCTTCACAGTCCAGTTTCCGCCCCCTACATTTGACAGAAACTGCACTCATCAAGGTGACCAATGACCTTCTGACAGCAAAATGTAACGGGGACCACTCTCTGCTCATTCTTCTCGACCTTTCTGCAGCTTTTGACACTGTTGACCACCCTCTCCTACTCGCTAAGCTCCAGTCACTAGGTATTAAGGACACTGCTCTCTCCTGGTTCTCCTCCTTTCTGACCGCTCCTTCAGTGTTCTGTTCTCTGGTTCCACTTCATCTCCTCTTCCTCTCACTGTCGGGGTAGCCCAGGGCTCAGTCCTTGGCCTCCTTCTCTTCTCCCTCTACACAGCCCCAATTGGACAGACCATCAGCAGATTTGGCTTTCAGTACCATATTTATGCTGGTGACACACAACTATACACGTTATCCCCTGACCTTACCCCCGCTGTACTACAGAACACCACTGACTGTCTGTCCGCAGTCTCCAACATCATGTCCACTCTCTATCTGAAACTCAACCTCTCCAAAACTGAACTTCTTCTGCTCCCGCCTTCTACTAACCTCCCTAAATCTGACATTTCCCTCTCCGTGGGTGGCACCATAATAACACCCCGGCAGCAGGCGCGCTGGCTGGGTGTTTTGTTTGACTCCGATCTCTCCTTCACATCCCATATACAATCTCTTGCCCGCTCGTGCCGCTTACACCTAAAGAACATCTCTAGAATCCGCCCTTTTCTTACCATGGAGACAACAAAAACCCTCACTGTCGCCCTGATCCACTCCCGCCTGGACTACTGCAATGCTCTATTAATTGGCCTCCCCCTTACTTGACTTTCCCCTCTCCAGTCCATCCTTAATGCAGCAGCCAGGGTTGTCCATCTGGCTAATCGTTACTCAGATGCATCCACTCTTCGCCAGTCATTACACTGGCTGCCCATTCATTACAGGATACAATTCAAAGTTCTTGTTCTCACCCACAAAGCTCTCCACAGTGCGGCACCCCCATACATCTCCTCCCTCATTTCGGTCTATCGGCCTGACTGACTTTCGACTTTCGACTAACCTCGGCATTAATCCGTACCTCCCACTCCCGACTCCAAGACTTCTCCCATGCTGCGCCAATCCTCTGGAATGCTCTACCCCAAGATATTAGGACCATCCACAATTTGCATAGTTTTAGGCGTTCCCTCAAAACACATTTGTTCAGAGCTGCCTACCACATTAACTAATCAAGGTAATTTTATGTTTGTGTGTGTGTGTAGCCCTTTCACTATCTCCATCTATCCCCCACCCCCTGAAGATGGCTGGACCATCATTGTAAATACATCATTGTAAATACACACCTGTACTTTGTATCTCCCCCACCTCATTGTAGATTGTAAGCTCTCACGGGCAGGGTCATCTTATTTTGCTTTATTATTGTATTGCTAACATTGTTAACTATGATTGTTGTTTGAAACTGTTAAACTGTAAAGCGCTGCGGAATATGTTGGCACTATATAAATAAATATTATTATTATTATTATTTATAGCTCCTAGGCTTCTACTTGCCTCAGAACAAAGCTCGATGTCCAACTTTTTAACTATTGGAAATAATTGTCCGGAATATTTTGGATCCGTCCCCCTTAGTTCGATTCACAGTATAAAAACTAACTTGTGCTATGCACTCAATATCTAGAATACATTCTTCTTAGCAAATTCATCCTCCCCCTCTAAGTTTGCTAATCATCTTGCTAGACTTGTTAAAGGGTCAAACATTGACTTACGAGATAGTTTTGTCTCCTGGGACAGAGCTCATGTTCATATTTTTCCCATGGAGCATTGCCAATAAGATTCCATACGTAACTGATCTCCTTAAGGACAGCCAGACTTTTCCCTTCCAGCAAGGTTAACGACCAAATAAAGGTGACTTCATTGCTGTCTGGCATCATTAGGGTCCTTAACAAGACCTCAAGAGATGGTTATTACATACTTGTGATATTTATATTATCTTTTACAACTTTGCATAGCACCATCCCAAATGATTGACCCTGACAAGACTCATTGCAAGTGAGGCCATCTATTTCTGAAGAGGACAATTCCTGTTGGAAGATCGGATCAAAAACTTTCATTGCACTAGAGTATCAAAGTAGGCTGGTTAAATGCACAGAAGCCAGATGGGTATATTAAGGACATGAATTAATGTAGTGTATTATTAATATTACCGGGACTAATTACACCGTAATAAAAATTGTAATAAATACCGTCACATCATAACTATTTTAAAGCTGCTTAGTTTCATACATCTATAGCCCTTTATACACATATTTGTACAAAATGTTGTCTGTAATTTTAAAGATTCCAGCCTCAGGGAGGTTTCATTTTTCCATTGAAGTCCCCTTGATTTACAGTACGCAATATGTTACAGCTTCCTTATTTGCTCTTTTGGGACAGTTACTGACAGTAAATCTCTATTAAAATATTCTTCCATATGGTTGCATGAAAATTTTATTGCACTGTGCCTGAGGCTGAAGGTCACAGATGAGTAGCTGCAGTTAAGTATTGCAGTCTATGGACTCGGAGGTACATCTGCTCCGGGAGATGAAGAAAAATTTAAATTTTACTGTCAATATCAGTACTTAGGAACAAGCTACGTTTGCTTGCCGCAGAAAACCCATATTGAAGCATTGTTATTTGCTGGATTTATCATAGCGTAGATGTGTAGACTGGTTATTCTGACCGTAAAATATGATAGAATCCTCCGGGTCACTTGAGAGCTTCCCCTAATGTATTTTTCATTTATGAAACATGAAAAATTTATATTCTCTGGTACGATCGGACGTTAGAAAAGTTATATGATTTCCAACATGCCTCTTTCCGTTCTCCAAAGTGTTTTCTGGACATCATATCAGACAGTTGTAAGTGATGCAATTTACAAAGGCCTTGAACAGAAAATAAGAGCATTTTATAGAAATCGTTACAGTTCCTATACCACATGGGCCTCAAAAAACACGGGGTGGGGGCGTTGTGTTATTCTGCAACTAATGGCTGCACTAAATGTTATCCAAATATTTTCCGACAAGGTTTTATTTCCAATGTAAACTGTCAGGATAGGGTATGAATGGTTAACAAAGTCAAATAATGTATAATGTGTTCATTTCAGCAGTCATGCACTAAAAACTTCCTCTCCTCGTCTCGTCTCCGTTCCGCTGGATTACGATCATCACTGGATAAAGTAAGCTTATTTGGTCCACTTTCCTGAAAAACCACAAGTGTATTTTGCATCAGTTTCAGACAAAAATACCACAAGAGAAACTCTTAGATTTTTTCTTTCTTAGGAGAAGGAAAGAAAAAGCTAGTGTTTAGAAAGGAAGAAACTTTTGAAGGAGCAAAAATTATGCTAGATCGTAAAAAAGCTCTGCACACATACAGCTGAGGACTAGATAGACTTTCTTTAGTGTGGACCAAAAATGATTTTTTTCTTACTTTTCCTTGTGTGTAAATACCTTGGCTAACGCAGGGAAGCTTCTTGGCCACTCCCTGGACACTTCCCATAGTGCCGCTAGCTACTTGCCATCAATTTATAGTTCAATAAGGGTCCATAACAAATTATTCACATCGACCAATGCTGACTATGCTTTGTCCTAAATGTCCCAGTAGTAATCCATGCTTATAGAAACGTAATTGTAATAATAAGCATACACCCCCATCATGAATGGAAGGTGTGTGCAGAGATAGACTGAAGGAAGGCCACAAGGAGCACTTGTCCTGTAGCCACCTTTGTCTTTCTTCCTTAATAGCCATGTAGTAATTCTATCAAGTCAAGAAGAGGTTAAGAGGTGGCCAACCAAGAATTTTGGTCTCTTTTAAAGTCTTATAGTGTTGCTAGTTCAGCAGACTCCATATGTTATATAGAATTCAAGGTAAAGCGATACCTGTCAAACACTGCTATTGGTAGCCAGGTGCAGTGTGGCGCTAGAGGTGCATCCCTACTAATTTTAATCTCACTCTGTATATGCAAGTGGATGTTCACTTGTATTTTGCATCGGTGTGACCTCCCACATAGAACATTGTGGTTGGTCTGTTATTTCTATTTGTCCTTGTACAGTCTAAAACAGGCTCATTTCATAGGAAAACGAAGGTAAGAGACAGCTCAGTCACTGAATCATCCATAAAGATAGTGATCAAGGTCTACAAAGATCTGCTCTCAGAGACTGAAGAAATGGAGCATATGATGGAATAATTAGTGTCTGAACCTGAAGTATAGGATTTCTCAGTCATTGAAACCCCAACACTGCTTGATCAGTTTACAGCAGAGGATCTGCTGAACTTCACAGCACTGGTAAGCTTGAAAGAAGAGGATCATTACAAGCAGAGTAGTTGTCAGAATGTGCACTGTCTTACAGCGTTACTACCCTGAAGACATGCATCATAGAAAAAATAGGTTGGCGCACCACAATGATATCAAATAAATATATACTGGGGGTGCAAAACAATGGCTAATACGCAGAGCAGACGAAGCTGTCTTGAACAGCGATACGCGTTGGGCTCTCCCTCCATTGCCCTTCACTTGCTGGCTGCCCAGTTCTTGCTACATTTTCTCCATATTCTGTGAGCTTTCTGTCTGGATCACCTTCTAGCTGCTGCAGCATGTTCCCCTCTTATGCTCAGGACGGGTGACAACCGTGCTCCCTCTTCCTATTTGGGGTAATTATTTGGCCGCATTTGCTTGTGCCCTACCCATTACATACCAGGAGGACTATTTGCTGGGGGTAAGCTGCAGCCTGACAGAGTTTTGCTATCGACAGATATATCTTTTGCTGATCAGGACAGGGCGGCTTTTGCCAGTAATTATTTATATGTGTATACTATTTGATTATCTGCCATATTTGATGTATGAATATTGTGTATTGGGCAGTGTTGGGCACACGTATATGGAGGGAGTTTTGTATGTATGGTTTTAATTGTTTTTATATATGTTACCAATAAAGCTTGTTTGATTCATTATAATTTCTGGTGGTGTGCATACAGAATAATGGCTCTCTTTTTCTTGTTTATTATCTGCACTACCCTGA
The DNA here is from genome assembly GCF_051348905.1 of Ranitomeya variabilis. Lineage (NCBI taxonomy): Eukaryota > Metazoa > Chordata > Amphibia > Anura > Dendrobatidae > Ranitomeya > Ranitomeya variabilis. The sequence goes on from NC_135233.1 coordinate 70,018,476, forward strand.
AGACAACCGCCGTATGCTTATGTGTAGTGTGAAAAGTGTTATGCATCTTATGCAATTAATGTGTATGTGTATAATACCTTTGTAATATGTTATAGTAATGTGTGGAATAGCAGGCCAAATGCCGAAACCCTGAAATGTATATAGATAAGTGTTTATAGATAAAAGGCAGCAAGGGTTATATTTATATGTTACAAGAATGTGCTGTTCCCTCTTCTAGATCCTTCAACCATCTGGCCAGGAAGTGCAGCCATGGTCTATGCTACTGGTCTGGCGGTGGTGAATGTTTATCTGCAGTGGCCAACATTCTGATAATGGTAGACACTGTTACAATTGACTCAGTTCAGAAGCTTGTCTGTGGCAGGTTACTGGTTGCAGACATCTTTTTGTCTGGATAACCTGTCAGGTTCATCAATGTTTTCACCTCCTCTAAGATGAGTGAGTATCTCGAGCTTTTCCAAGCCATGCAGCCTCTGCTTCTCACCTCAAATGCCCCATCAAATAGGGCAAATACAGTTTTGGCACATCTGACAAATTGGATGTTGCATCTAAACTGCTTATCAAGATAGCAACCAGGGCTGTATACATTATTCTTGCAGCCGGCCTGATAGTTTGCTCTGTTCTTAGATTTACTGAATGAACTGCAAGTTCAAAAAAAGGATAAATAAAACATGACTAGGAGGAAGTAATGAAGGTCATCACAGACTTCTATAGTGACCACCACTTTCAGAAGACCACTAGCACCAAAGCTGACAATAAGTTCCTGTAAGATATCACCAATCATTTTGACCCTGCAAATGCAGAGGTCATGGATGTCGCTATGACTGTAGAGGAGCTTATTTCTGCCACTAAAGCCTTTAAGACCAATATGACACCGGGCAGTGATGGTCTTCGGAGCAGAGCTCTATGTGGCACGAAGGGACTTCATTTTCTTGATTGTGCTGTATGAGGATCTTGTGACAAAAGGCACAATGAATCCATCAATGAAAGAAGCAATGGTCCAGTCTCTCTCTTCAACATTGACTACAAAATCCTAGTTCAGTTTCATGCCAACTGTTATAGGGTGGATCATCCACCCTGACCAGACCTGCTTCTTTCCTGGCCACAAGATTGCTGACACCTTGCTCTCATGAGAGATATGTTCCATTTCATCAAGGACTCCCATGTATATGTGGCCCTGGTTAGTATTTTATCAGGAGAAGGCCTTTGACCAAGTTTTTTATGAATTCATGGGCTATGCACTGCAAAGATTTAGATTAGAAAACAACAGAACGGAGTATACAAGTCCCAATACGCATTTTATTTAAAAATTGTATAATTTTATTTATATTATCAAAATATATAATTCAAACTGAGTAATCAAATATAAATACAATACATATAAATAACAGGATTAGTGGAGGAGGAAACACTATAATAGTGGCGGAGCGGATGACAACACCTATCACATCATATCACAAGGACTGCTATTGTGGGAGCCATAGTATGAAAAAAAAAAAAAATTGCAACAGTGCAGGTTATATCACTAGCTAAAGTGCCATAGTGCCTACAGGACTCATCACCTCATATCATATAAAGCAGCTTACCCATTAGGTCTGAGATGTCTCACCACGCTCCACACACCACCCCCTTGACGCACGTTTCGCGGTCGCTTTCTCAAAAAGGGAAAAAGAAAACCCCTTTTTGAGAAAGCGACCGCGAAACGTGCGTCAAGGGGGTGGTGTGTGGAGCGTGGTGAGACATCTCAGACCTAATGGGTAAGCTGCTTTATATGATATGAGGTGATGAGTCCTGTAGGCACTATGGCACTTTAGCTAGTGATATAACCTGCACTGTTGCAATTTTTTTTTTTTTTTTTTTTTTTTTTTTTTTCATACTATGGCTCCCACAATAGCAGTCCTTGTGATATGATGTGATAGGTGTTGTCATCCGCTCCGCCACTATTATAGTGTTTCCTCCTCCACTAATCCTGTTATTTATATGTATTGTATTTATATTTGATTACTCAGTTTGAATTATATATTTTGATAATATAAATAAAATTATACAATTTTTAAATAAAATGCGTATTGGGACTTGTATACTCCGTTCTGTTGTTTTGTATTTATTGGGGAGTTTCCTAGACTGTCCTATTGTTTCGGACAGAAATATTGGGAGAGATATAACAATCCTTGTCTCTCGGCCACGCATATGTATTAATTTTTGTGAGTTTTGTATTGAGAAAGATTTAGATTAGGCAAAATGTTCTGTTCCTATGTTAACCTGGTGTACCTTGATTTTTTTAAAACGATACTTGTGAATGGCTGGGAGACTGACTTCTTTCTTGTCCTTTCTGGGATTCATCAAGGCAGTCCTCTTTAACCTTTCCTTTTTGCTTGTGTTATAGAGCTCTTTGCAGAGTCTACTGTATTTGGCAGAATGGACAGATCAGAGGGATCACCGTACCAGTTCCAGATGTGTGGTAAGGGCTATAGATGAGGTAACGTGTTTGGAAAACGTTCGCCAATCTCAAATTCGGCACAAACATAGCACATGCGGATTAGTGATCACTTTCATGAGCATTTTTACTCAAAGTTGGCAAAATTTGGTTTGAGTTCAGTAAACCATCGCGCTTCTACTAATGCTTTTGTTATTACTTTAGCTAGGATAGTGGTGCTCTATGATGAGCAGGGTCACAGGGGGACATATTTGATGAGAGGAGAGGGTGTGGAAAAGTTTTAAGAGCGTGTGGAGAGGACACAGGAGCGGTGCAGAAACCATCCACAATGTCATGACACAAGGTCTTCTGTGATTGGCTGCCGAAGTTACATGTCCATGGTCATATAAAAAGTGGACATCTTGTTTTGCTGGCACCAATGTCTCAGTGTCACAGTGCAGAGAGATTTCCACTTAAAAATCGTTAGGCCTAATATTGTGGTGCAGCAACGAATCCCGATTAGCTACTTCAAATCATTTGTGATAAAATTATGTTTCAGAGACAAATCCGAAGGCCAGATTTCCACTTAAAAATCATTCGGCATAACATTGTGGTGCAGCCACAAGTCCCAATTAGCGACTCCAAATCGTTTGTGAGAGAACTGTGTTTCAGAGACAAATCAGAAGGCCAGATTTCCACTTGAACACTCTTGTAAACAATCTTAAAAGTGATTTTCCCCAAGATAGCAGTGAGGAGTGTCAAGGGGTCATCGCAAGAACATTAGCAGCAGCAGCAGTGTAAGTGGCATAAGCAATTTCTTTGAGTCATTTAGCACATTTTTAAAGAACCCGTGCACCAGCAGAACAGAATGTAAGTCAGACATGTTGTGAACAACTGGAGATCATGGTGCAGGAGTATCTCAATGTCAATGCAATCGAGGGGGGGTTGACCCTTTTTCATTTTGGTCTTCAAAAATGTAAGAGTGACTTGAGCTTGCCATCATGCCTTGGAGGTTTTGTCATGCCTGGCAGCCAGCATTCTCTCAGAATGTGTCTTCAGCACTGCTGATGGTGTTCTGATGGATAAGCACTTCCAGCTGTCCCCTGAAAGTATAGGCCTCCTAGCTTTCATCAAAATGAACAAGTCATGGATTTCCAATGACTTTTGCACCCCAGTCACAGATTGGGCAGACTAGGTGATGGTGTCGTTTTTAGTGTCATGTATTGATCTTGCATTATTGCAGTCTGTGCCATTATTGTGGTTTCTTTTGTGTCTGCTGTTGCAACCGCTGCTGATGTTACAAACAATTTTTTTGAAATGTGGAGACTCTAAGTTGGATTTGAAAACTTGGTGGGTTGAAAAAAAAAGGGGTTGCATGAGGCATTAGGGCTCCCATATAAGAAGGCTTACACCGCTCCCTTAGCCACCACATCTTAATTTAAACTTAAATTCAAAGATCTAAACAAAAAGAAATTGGAGGTGTTGCATGAGGTATCATGTCTCCCAGCTAAGGAAGCTTACACTGCTCCCTTAACCACTGGGTCCTCATTAAATCTTCAATTCCAAGCTGTAAATGCTGGGCCAGACCCTGATACCTCCTGCATGGGCAATGGCTGACTGCTTCTGAGCCATTATGACAGGTTCTACAGTGGGTCAATTGATCAGTCAGCTATCTGTGTCACTATTCGCACATTTTTCTACCAATAGTAGTCTATGAAACTGATGTTTGTGCCACCTGAGTGTGGCTAGGATACTAAAATAATTGAGCTGTTGCATGAGGTATCAGGTCTCCCAGCTAAGAAGGCTTACACCACTTCCTCATTGAAACTTCAATTCCAAGCTGTAAACACTGGGCCAGACCCTGATACCTCATGCATGGCCCATGGCTGACTGCTGCTGAGCCATTTGCTAATTTTTACTGTGGGTCAATTGATGCCAGTTTTCATGGTGTAGACCCCTACTTTTAGCTGTTTGGGAAACTTTTTATCACCCCTTAAGGTGTTGTGTATATGTCTGGTTTGGCCTTCCATTGAATCTAATGGGGTTTGGGTAAGTTCGTTGAACATGTTTGGCGAACGTCAAATCGTTCGGCAAATCGAACTGAACCGAACCTTGAAAGGTTCACTCATCTCTAGTAAGGACCACCGGGCTGTAGAGCTTTAGCTTGGTGGTAAGGCTGATTCCCCTTCATTCACAGATGTTGTTATGGAGTCTCCCAAAGGCGGTGCTGGCTTTGGCAATTCTGCAATTGACCTCAGCGTCTATGGTCACTACCTGAGCAAGTGTGCTACCCAGGTAGGTGAAGTTGTCGACTGCTATGAAGTTGTGCTCCTTCAATATAATGTGTGGCTCCTAGTATGGTTTTCCTGGAGCAGGTTGGTACATAACTTTGATCTTTCTGGTATTGATAAAGAGACCAAAGTTGTTGCAAGCTTGTGAAAAACAGTCTATAGCACACAGAAAATAGCACACTGAACATGGTCGGGGTGAATACGCAGCCTTGTTTTATGCTGTTTGCAACTGGGAAGGCCTTCGATACATGTCCATCATTCAGGTCTTTCACCATCATACCATCATGGAGATGCCGACGATTGTGATGAACTTGTAGGGTAGCTAAACTTTCCCATGATTTTCCACAGGCCATCTCTGCTGACTGTGTCAAAAGCCTAGGTCAATTTAGCAAAAGTCCCAAAAACATTGCTGCTTTGGTTCTGACACTTTTCCTGGAGTTGACGCGCTGTGAAGACCATATCTGCTGTCCCACGTTCAGCTCGGAAGCCGCACTGTCTTTCGAGTATTAAACCTTGCTCAAGGTGCTAGAGGAGGCTGTTGAGCAAGAGGTAATCCAGAATCTTCCTAGCAATGGACAGAATGGAGATGTCTCGATGGTTGTCGCAAGATTGGTGGTTTTCTCATGTAGATGTGGACGATGGTGGCATCTTTCAGCTGCTGCAGAACCTATTCTTTTTTCTACATGGACTGGAATAGTTTATTCATCATTTTCATCATGACAGGGCTGCCTGCTTTTTATACCTCTGCAGGAATAAAAGAGAAAAAAAAGTTGTTTTGTCTGCTCACCCACATGTAGACAGGAATCCGAAGCAAGGAAAACTGCGGTGCAGCAGGAAAACTAATCGATCACAAAGGAAGGTCCAGCTTCATGATATCTTTAAAAATTATTTTTTATTCATAATTCATTAAAGAATATTTTTGATACAAAAACGCCCGCTCTCCATGGACATAATGCTACTCAGACAACACAAGGTGAGGGTAAAACAGTGTGGCAATACTTTATTGAACCACAAAACTACCAAATAACATGTAGGTCAGTCTCAGCAAAATACCCAAGATGGTGCAAAATTACCGAGTCTCACCCTGCCGTTGACTTACTGGTATAAGAGCAGTTGTGACTTCAGAGCTTCCAGGGCCTACTACCCCCACCTGTGTCATGGAAAGTGAGGAGGTAATGACAGCTTAGGAAGCTGACAGTCAATTGAGGTACAAGGCCAGGTGACTAGAGGGTCTCCATCTGGCTTCTGCAAACATCTCCATGGAGACAGGTGACCAAAGGGTCCCTATCCTGGCTTTCCCAAATGCATCTATGGGGCTCATATGACCGGTCGGTCCACTTACTGACCTCCCCAAATGTATCCATGGGTTCAGTGATGGCCAAAGGATCAGATCTGTATTCTTTGAGCCAGGGCCATAATCCTCTAAGCTGACATCCTGTAGAATGTCAAATCTGTGTCCTCGTGATGGAGCCATGATCTGGCAGCCATTCTGTAGAGTATGCTTGGCTGTGGTTTTGTAAAGAGTCTCTGGTTCTTTGGATCTCTGGATCTCTTGGCTGTCTGGATGTATATATGAGCAGGTTATAAACCATCCTATGGATAGAAAGTTGCGATTGTTGGACAACCCCTTTAATATTAATTATTTAATAAAACCGGTTACTATATAATAACAATGAAAGCCGATGCCCTAAATGATATAAAGTATACAAACATAGCTGTATTAACTATAAACTAAAGTAAGCACAGTTTAATCATTCTACTATTAAGCTAGTTTCCTATAGATTCTGTTTTTCTTACCTGATGTTTTTTACCAAATTATATAATGACATTAGGCTCAGCAATGTTCTAATGAAAAACAAAGGCAAACACAATAATGAACTGTAATTGCATTAAACATCTGGTTTCAAACTCCTTGGTGAATTTGCCACCTGATGACTTGAACTGATGTGCTTAGATATAGGCGATGCCTCCAGCTTCCTAATCATCTGGCACTTATTACAAAACACATTGAGCACCAACTTCCTTTCATTAATTGGCTCAGGGTTACTGGCACTGGAAAGCTTTTTTTCAGGTATGTACTATGCATACAGAGGGAATAACATCTAGAATAGATTATGGGAAATTAATCAAATTACAATTTGACTATTAATTGCAGTATCATTTCTACTAGAAAATACTATTGCTAAACTTAATGCAGATTTAATAACTACATAAAAAACAAAAACCCCATTCACTAATGACCTAAAAAATATCATATACTGTATATACAGATGTGGCCAAAATTATTGACACCCCTGCAATTCTGTCAGATAATACTCAGTTTCTTCCTGAAAATGATTGCAAACACAAATTCTTTTGTATTATTATCTTCATTTAATTTTTCTTAAATGAAAAAACACAAAAGAGAATGAAGCAAAAAGCAAAACATTGATCATTTCACACAAAACTCCAAAAATGGGCCAGACAAAAGTATTGGCACCCTCAGCCTAATACTTGGTTGCACAACCTTTAGCCAAAATAACTGCGACCAACCGCTTCCGGTAACCATCAATGAGTTTCTTACAATGCTCTGCTGGAATTTTAGACCATTCTTCTTTGGCAAACTGCTCCAGGTCCCTGATATTTGAAGGGTGCCTTCTCCAAACTGTCATTTTTAGATCTCTCCACAGGTGTTCTATGGGATTCAGGTCTGGACTCATTGCTGGCCACCTTAGGAGTCTCCAGTGCTTTCTCTCAAACCATTTTCTACTGCTTTTTGAAGTGTGTTTTGGGTCATTGTCCTGCTGGAAGACCCATGACCTCTGAGGGAGACCCAGCTTTCTTACACTGGGCCCTACATTATGCTGAAAAATTTGTTGGTAGTCTTCAGACTTCATAATGCCATGCACACGGTCAAGCAGTCCAGTGCCAGAGGCAGCAAAGCAACCCCAAAACATCAGGGAACCTCCGCCATGTTTGACTGTAGGGACCGTGTTCTTTTCTTTGAATGCCTCTTTTTTTCTCCTGTAAACTCTATGTTGATGCCTTTGCCCAAAAAGCTCTACTTTTGTCTCCTCTGACCGGAGAACATTCTTCCAAAACGTTTTAGGCTTTTTCAGGTAAGTTTTGGCAAACACCAGCCTGACTTTTTTATGTCTCGGGGTAAGAAGTGGGGTCTTCCTGGGTCTCCTACCATACAGTCCCTTTTCATTCAGATGCCAATGGATAGTAAGGGTTGACACTGTTGTACCCTCGGACTGCAGGGCAGCTTGAACTTGTTTGAATGTTAGTCGAGGTTCTTTATCCAACATCCGCACACTCTTGCGTTGAAATCTCTTGTCAATTTTTCTTTTCCGTCCATATCTAGGGAGGTTAGCCACAGTGCCATGGGCTTTAAACTTCTTGATGACACTGCGCACGGTAGACACAGGAACATTCAGGTCTTTGGAGATGGACTTGTAGCCTTGAGATTGCTCATTCTTCCTCACAATTTGGTTTCTCAAGTCCTCAGACAGTTCTTTGGTCTTCTTTCTTTTCTCCATGCTCAATGTGGTGCACACAAGGACCCAGGACATAGGTTGAGTCAACTTTAATCCATGTCAACTGGCTGCAAGTGTGATTTAGTTATTGCCAACACCTGTTAGGTGCCACAGGTAAGTTACAGGTGCTGCTAATTACACAATTTAGAGAAGCATCACATGATTTTTCGAACAGTGCCAATACTTTTGTCCACCCCCTTTTTTATGTTTGGTGTGGAATTAGGAATTATATCCAATTTGGCTTTAGAACAATTCTTTTTGTGTTTGTTTCATTTAAGACAAATTAAACGAAGATAATAATGCCAAAGAATTTGTGTTTGCAATCATTTTCAGTAATTAAACTTAGAGTATTATCTGTCAGAATTGCAGGGGTGTCAATACTTTTGGCCACAACTGTATATGTATAAACACTCACAAACTTAAATGTATTTTATTGGAAAATAATATAAAAAAATGAAAGAAAAGTCCTCAAAATCCAAACTTTTAACTGCGACTGAATTATTTTTTCACATCTGTTTTACCAGTCAACTTTGACACCTATATGCATAACATCAATACAGCACCTTGTTCCAGGTGGTGGCTTCTTGGTCGTGTACCTATCTAGCATTTTTCGAATGCAGAAAAAGTCCAGCTTCAAGGATCTTCTAAAAACATGGCTTTATTATGTATATATTGAAAATAAACATCATGAATGTCACAACCCATAAAAGGGGAAAAAATGGTCTACCAATTGATACATTTTTATATTTTGATAGATCGGGCATTTATGAACTTAGCGATACCAAATATGTGTATTTTTTGTATTGTTTTGCTTTGAATGGGGCAAAAGGGGGGTGATTTGAACTTTCATATTTTTAAAAAATATTTTTAATTTTTTTTTTCACTTTTCACTTGCTTCAATAGTCTCCTTAGGAGATTTGAAGCTGCAATCATCCATAGCAGTGCTTGAGAATTGCTATGTGTAGCAGAATTGATCATTTACTATGAGCACTGGCCACGGGGCAGCTCTCATAGCAGATACGCAATGACAACCATAGGGGTCTCCTGCAGACTTTGGGTTGTCATGCCAACCAATTGGCACAGTCATGTGACAAGGGGACGATGATGGGCAGGATTAGTGACGTGTTCCAGCGTGGCAATGTTAGGTGCCACTTTATGAGATTGAAAGTGGCATTTAACATGTTAACAGCCGCGTGTGGATCACAATTCCACCCGTGGCTGTTAGGGGCACAAGTCAGCTGTTCATCAGATGCGGGTTCAGTGCTGGAGCCCACATGGAATACATGGACATGACCAATGACATATGTATATCATAGGTCATGAAGGGGTTAACATAATACTTAACATTAATAGTTAATAGTGAATAGTTAATAGTCAATAGTTAATAGTGAATATTTACAGAATAATAGTGACAAATGCAATAAAGCCAATGTGCCATTCTGTAATATCTAGAAGACAGAGCTTATGATGCTATATGTGGTAAATAGCAATTAGAATAATGTGCTCTCAATTTATGACATTAAGTCAGAGTAAAAACTATGAATTATCCCCACATATAGTATGTCCTGCGGCCAAAGCAAACATAATCAGCCCTATACATAATATAAAGGACAGTAGTTCATGTAACAAATATGTTCATATGTATACAGACAAGCTAGTCTAATGGAAAAAGGTATATGCTTCCAAAATGCTATAGTTAATATCCAGGGATGTCATCATAAGGTAATGAAGCCTATAGGGAAATCAGACCAAATTGCAGAGGGAAAAAAAAGAAACAGGGTACATGGATCAATGACCACAATAAGTAGAAGTGAATAATGCTAAGTAATTAAATAATCCATGCGCACCTGTTAGGCCGGCGTCACACTAGCGAGTTTTACGGACGTAAGAGCGCAGAAAATACGTCCGTAAAACTCGCCAAACAAACGGCACAATTATTCTCAATGGGGCTGCTCCTATCAGCCGTATATTACGGTTCAGTATTATACGGCTTTCTACGGCCGTACAAAATCGCAGCATGCTGCGTTTGGCAGCGTATTGCGCAAATAATACGCCAATGAAAGTCTATGGGGGCGCGAAAAATACGGATTCCACACGGACCAGCAGTGTGACTTGCGAGAAATACGCAGCGGTGTTAGTGAAAAGCCGGTAATTCAATTGCCGGGTTTTCTTTTCCCCTGCCTAAACCCGACAGGATATGAGACATGGTTTACATACAGTAAACCATCTCATATCCCCATTTTTTTTGCATATTCCACACTACTAATGTTAGTAGTGTGCATGTGCAAAATTTGGGCGCTGTAGCTGCTAAAATAAAGGGTTAAATCGCGGAAAAAATTGGCGTGGGCTCCCGCGCAATTTTCTCCGCCAGAGTGGTAAAGCCAGTGACTGAGGGCAGATATTAATTGCCAGGAGAGGGTCCATGGTTATTGGCCCCCCTCTGGCTACAAACATCTGCCCCCAGCCACCCCAGAAAAGGCACATCTGGAAGATGCGCCTATTCTGGCACTTGGCCACTCTCTTCCCACTCCCGTGTAGCGGTGGGATATGGGGTAATGAAGGGTTAATGCCACCTTGCTATTGTAAGGTGACATTAAGCCAGATTAATAATGGAGAGGCGTCAGTTATGTCACCTATCCATTATTAATCCAATTGTTTGAAAGGGTTAAAAAACACACACACACATTATTAAAAAGTATTTTAATGAAATAAACACACAGGTTGTTTTAGTATTTTATTGTTCTCTCAATCCATCCGGAACACCCTTGCTTGGCAAAATAATAAACCCACATTATACATACCCTCGGATGAACCGTCACGTCCCACGAGGTAATCCATCTGAAAAACGGACCGTATTGTCTTACGCTGAGTGTGACGCCGGCCTTAGAGTGTAGCCTATCTATTGATGTCCGGAGCCCCGGCATGCGTTTCACTTGCTTCCTCAGGGGGGACCTTGCTCTTTTATCATTTGTTTATGCTTTTATAAAATATGTTCAATAAATAATCTTTTTATATGGAGTGGATAGTATTTAAACTTTTTCCTAAATCCCTCCAACTTCTGTGTATGGGAATTTTGTGCTACAATTAAATAGCTGTTGGTTAGAACCTGGTTACGATCTGTTTCTATGGTAAAATCACTTTGACATTGCTAAAGCTGTGTTTCTGTTAAATAGATTTAGAAGACATCAGAGTGTTATATACTGATTATCTTTTCAGGACAATTGGAGCACCTGCCATTCAAACTTTTTTCGAATCCCAGCAAATTTGAGTAAACAAAAATTGATTATGTCAATGTACTATTTTTTAATCACAATTTTTTTCAGTTTTTTTTTTTGTTCATTATGACTCCACATTTACACCAGAATTCTGGCGTGAACGCTTTGATGAATTGGGCCTATAGTGTTTTGTGTTTGTTTTTTCTCAATATGATTAAAAAAAAATCTGAAGCGAAATCTTTCACAATTTGGTGTAGATTCATTATGTGAACTTTTTTTATTTTTTTTTTATCTTAATTCTACTGATCAAATACTGACGTGTGAATCAAGCTTTGGTTTATAAGCATTGCCAGAGGTAATTCTGCATGTCAAGGAACATCAATTGCACATTTTTTCATGCATATAGAACAATATATAAAGCTTGAACCTCTGGCTAGTTGTGACCATAAGAATATCTATCTCAGTGACAATAAATATTTCTGCTGCTTTCTACATTGATTCCAAAAATAACATTAGCATTGTCCAGTTCTCCTATTCCCAAAGGCCCATTTACTTTCATTGTGAAATACATTCTCAGCAGTTTGTTAGTCAATTCTCATATGTACTTCATCACCAGGGAAAGTCAAATCAGTGTTTTTTAATTAACACAATTGTATGGACTTCAATCTTGAAGCACAATAGGTTTTCTGACCTTGGAGCTGCATGCATGGGTTCATTATTGAGTATATTGTTTCCTATAAACATATGAAACCCCGACCATAACAATTCCATCAAATAAAACAAAGTTATCCGAGAGCAGAATTAAACTCTAGATGACCCTTAGCACTACTCTGTAGACCCCTATTAATAATTTCTAATCTAATCACTGTGGATAAATGTACTATAGCAGGCCATGCCAGGCACCTCGCCAGGAATCCTACTGCATGCCATTTGATTCATTTCAGTCTGGAGCTTCTATAGAGAAGATGCATCTTTTACTAAAATGCTACTTGATCATTTTTCTTTTGTTATCTTCTACTGGAAAAAATATGTCCTTGTAAATGACAGACATGTTTCTTAGCAAATTGCTCTGGACTGACTGATGGAACCCATGCCAAAAGCCCTGTGAACATATCAGTAATGTTCATGCCAGTTTTATGTCAACTGCAAATTTATGGTATGTAAGAAGCTTGGGAGGAAGTTTGTATTTATTTTTCTTCTGCAGATTTATTTAATGATCTGCACTGCAGTCGATGAATGTTTCCTCATCAGGGGAAACGTTATTTAGTCTGGATTGTGGACAAGTGGTGCTTGTTGAGGTCACCATGTTGTCCTCGCAATCTTGTCTTATATATAGCCACTGACAACTTAGTCTAGAAATGGACTAATTTGTGCATCATTAGATACCAGGTTTTATTTGGCTTACTTTTAAAGAATTTTTTTAAACCAAAACGTTGGTTTATCTGAACCGATTCCCTTTCTAGGCAATATTTCCCTCAAGTCACACCCTTTTTCTGCTTTAAAAATGTCTAAAGACACTTTTTCATTTTGAAGCAAGGCTTTTGCACCAGAACTCTGGCACTTATTGGTTAGTAAAACTGAATTAAAGCTTAATTCCACCTTGTTTCACTACTTTATTCCTCAACCAATCTGCATGAAGCAGTGTGAAGGGAGAGGAAGTACAGCAGAGGTGACAGTGCTATGAATGAAGGAGAGCTGATAGAAAGGTTTGTACTGTGACACTTCTAAACTCAGCTGCACTGCCCCTTCTTCCACACTGAGTAATGCAGGAGGTTAGACCAGGAGATCCGGACTGTCATATATATTTTTCACACACAGAGAAACATGCTCTTAGCTACAGCGAGGCATGTTCTTCTTTACTTTGAGTGTTGCATTGATGCATTGCAGAACCAGCTGTAAGTCACTGCTCGGGCATGCTTACAGACGCTGTTCACAGTGCTGTGAGTGGTAAGGGTACCAGTGTCCGCCTTGCCTGTATGGCTGAAAGATTTTTTTTCTGGGAATTGCACTTTTGGGAAGGAGGCTGGGCACCTTTCTTTTGCTATTTACCTGACAATTCACCCCAAATCTGCAAATTATCAAGCATTATCTGATATTAACCTTGTTTTTTTTTGTTTGTTTTTTTTTACCTAAGGCTTAGGCTATGTTCTCTGTATTTTTTTTTCTTCACCCAAAACCTGCAGTCATGGCAGTAAAAAAGCTGCATTGAAATTGACCATTTTTCTCACATTGTAGCAGCGTTTTTTGTAGCATTTTTGGGGTGTGGATTACACGTGTGCTTTGTCTCCAGTACATGTTTAAGTTTAGTAAAGTTAGTTTTATTCACCAAAAATGCTTCAATAATGCAACAAAAACAGTGCAAAAACATTTGTTGCATTTTTTTCAGTGTTTGCATACAGCAGAATTAAAAAAAGGTGCTGCAGTTCTCAAATTTACCCTCGAAAAAAAAAACAAGTGTGCGCGTGAGATTTCTGAAATCTCTTAGAATTTTCTGGTACTGTAGAAAGCAGCTTTTAATTTGCATAAAAAAAGAAAAAAAAAACTGCAAAACGCTTCATGTGAACATAGCCTTGCAGCGTCATCCGGCAGGTTTTCTCCTGCTCTGCACTGATCACACTCCAGCAATATTGACTTCATACAACTTGTGACGACTGATGCAAAAAGTCTCCAACTAAACATGACTCAAAGTAATGCGTTTGTATGCAAATAGGACCCAAGAAAAAATGGAGTAGAGTAGACTCAAAAAACTAAGTATAAAATGCAGGAGAAGATGAGTCAAAGCTACAAAAAATGTCAATTTTATTGAAATACAAAAAGACACTATCTGGAACAAGCAACATCATAATTAAGTAAGATCAGATACCTAAAAGATGGAGGTGATACAATGACACAGTTGGCCGTTAAGCACAAAAACAGGTATCAATGGGGATAATGAATATAAAAAAGATCCAACCAAATAACTACCTCTATATTAAAAGGTCATTTGTTTCAATCAAAAATGTGTTAAACATATTTGTTATTAAGAGCAGATAGCAGGGTTAATTAGCCTTGCAGCAATGCTATTACAGAAAAAAAAACTGAATAATATCAGTTGACCACTAGTGTGGGTTGCAACCATGCTGCAAAGACCTTGCCTCCATCACTCAAAAGTTTGGCCACCCCAAGGGTGGTTTGCATGTTAATGACCGGGCCAATTTTTACAATTCTGACCACTGTCCATTTATGAGGTTATAACTCTGGAACTCTTCAACGTATCCTGATGATTCTCACAACGTTTTCTTGGGACATATTGTACTTCATGATAGTGATAAAATTTCTACCATAAGACTTGTGTTTATTTGTGAAAAAAATGGAAATTTGGCAAAAATTTTGAAAATTTCGCAATTTTCCAATTCAGAATTTTTATGCCCTTAAATCACAGACATATGTCACACAAAATACTTAATAATTAACATTTCCCACATGTCTACTTTACATCAGCACAATTTTGGAACCAAATTTTTTTTGTTAGGAAGTTATAAGGGTTAAAATTTGACCAGCAATTTCTCATTTTTCCAACACCATTTTTTTTTAGGGACCACATCTCATTTGAAGTCATTTTGAGGGGTCTATATGATAGAAAATGACCAAGTGTGACACCATTCTAAAAACTGCACCCTCAAGGTGCTCAAAACCACATTCAAGAAGTTTATTAACCCTTCAGGTGTTTTACAGGAATTTTTGGAATGTTTAACTAAAAATAAACATTTAACTTTTTGTTCACACAAAATTTACTTCAGCTCCAATTTGACTTATTTTACCAAGGGTAACAGGAGAAATTGGACCACAAAAGTTGGTGTACAATTTGTCCTGAGTACGCTGATACCCCATATGTGGGGGTAAACCACTATGTGTGGTGCATGGCAGAGCTCGGAAAGGAAGGAGCGCCATTTGACTTTTCAATGCAAAATTGACTGGAATTGAGATGGGACGCCATGTTGCGTTTGAAGAGCCACTGATGTGCCTAAACATTGAAACCCCCCACAAGTGACACCATTTTGGAAAGTAGACCCCCTAAGGAACTTCTCTAGATGTGTGGTGAGCACTTTGACCCGCCAAGTGCTTCACAGAAGTTTATAATGCAGAGCCATAAAAATAAAACATTTTTTCACAAAAATGATCTTTTCGCCCCCAATTTTTTATTTTCCCAAGGGTAAGAGAAGAAATTGGACCCCAAAAGTTGTTGTGCAATTTATCCTGAGTACGCTGATACCCAATATGTTGTGATAAACCATTGTTTGGGTGCATGGCAGAGCTACTAGACCCCCCAAGGAACTTATCTAGAACCCCAAGTGTTTCAATACAGTTAATAACGCAGAGCCGTGAAAATAAAGAATCATTTTTTCCCACAGAAATGTTTTTTAACCGCCCAAATTTTTATTTTCCCAAGGGTAACAAGAGAAATTGGACCCCAAAAGTAGTTGTCCAATTTTTCCTGAGTACGCTGATACCCCATATGATGGGATAAACCCCTGTTTTAGTGCACGGGAGAGCTTGGAAGGGAAGGAGCACTGTTTTACTTTTTCAACGCAGAATTGGCTGGAATTCAGATCAGATGCCATGTTGCGTTTGGAGAGCCTCTGATGTGCCTAAACAGTGGAAACCCCCGATTCTAGCTGAAACCCTAACCCTAGCCCCAACCCTAGCACTAACCCTAGCCCTAACCCTAGCCCTAATCCTAGCCCTGACCCTAACCCTAGCTTTAACCCTAGCCCTAACCCTAACCCTAGCCCTTGCCCTAACCCTAGCACTAATCCTAGCCTTAACCCTACCTCTAACCCTACCCCTAACTCTAGCCCTAACCCTAGCCCTAATCCTTGCCCTAACCCTAATCCTAGCCCCTAACCCTAGCCCTGATCCTAACCCTAGCCCTAATCCTAACCCTACCCCTACCCCTAACCCTAGCCCTAACTCTAGCCATAATCCTAGCCCTAACCCTAATCCTAGCCCTAACCCTAATCCTAACCCTAGCCCTACCCCTAACCCTAGCCTTAACCCTAGCCCTAATCCTAGCCCCAACCCTAGCCCTAACCCTAGCCATAACCCTAGCCCTAACCCTAGCCCTAACCCTAGCCCTAACCCTAACCCTTGCCCTAACCCTACCCCTAGCCTTAACCCTACCCCTAACCCTAGCCCTAACCTTAGCACTAGCCCTAACCCTAACCCTAGCCCTAACCCTAGCCCTAATCCTAACCCTAGCCCTAATCCTAACCCTAGCGCTAATCCTAACCCTAGCCCTAACCCTAGCCCTACCCCTAGCCCTAATCCTAATGGGAAAATGGAAATAACTAAATTTTTTTTAATTTTATTATTTTTCCCTAACTAAGGGGCTGATGAAGGGGGGTTTGATTTACTTTTATAGCGGGTTTTTAGCGGATTTTGATGATTGATAGCTGTCACACACTAAAAGACGCTTTTTATTGCAAAAAATAGTTTTTGCGTATCCACATTTTGAGAGCTATAATTTTTCCATATTTTGGTCCAGAGTCATGTGAGGTCTTTTTTTTTGTGGGACGAGTTGACATGTTTATTGGTAACATTTTCGGGCACGTGTTTTTTTTGATCGCTTTTTATTCTGATTTTTGTAAGGCAGAATGACCAAAAACCAGCTATTCATGAATAGGGGGCATTTATACCATTCCACGTTTGGTAAAATTGATAAAGCAGTTTTATTGTTTGGGTCAGTCCGATTACAGAGATACCTCATTTATATCATTTTCTTATGTTTTGGCGCTTTTATACGGTAAAAACTATTTTATAGAAAAAATAATTATTTTTGCATCACTTTTTTCTGAGGACTAACTTTTTTACTTTTTTGCTGATGATGCTGAATGGCGGCTCATTTTTTGCGGAACAAGATGACATTTTCAGCGGTACCATGGTTATTTATATCCGTCTTTTTTATCGCGTGTTATTCCACTTTTTTTCGGTTGTATGATAATAAAGCTGGTTTTTTTGTCCCTTTTTTTTTTTTACCGCGTTCACTGAAGGGGTTAACTAGCGGGACAATTTTATAGGTGGGGTCGTTACGGACACGGCAGTACTAAATATGTGTACTTTTAATGTTTTTTTAATTATTTAGATAAAGAAATGTGTTTATGGGAACAATATATATATTTGTTTCTTTATTTAGGAATTTCTTTATTTATTTTTTTTTACACATGTGAATATTTTTTTTTTACTTTACAACATTGCCCCGGGGGGCATCATGTTATAGGGTCAGATCAGTGATCTGACATGCAGGGCTGCAGGCTTGCCAGCACTTGCTCTCAGCAGGCGCTGGTAAACCACCTCCCTGCAGGACCCGGATGCAGCCCTGAGTCCCTTTTGGATCCGGGGCCTGCAGGGAGTAGAAGGTAGGAGACCCTCGGAGCAACGTGATCACATCGCGTTGCTCCGAGGGTCTAAGAGAAGCACCCAGGGAGCCCCCTCCCTGCGTTATGCTTCCCTATACCGCCAGAACACTGCGATCATGTTTGATCGCAGTGTGCCGAGGGGTTAATGTGCCAGGGGCGGTCCGTGACCGCTCCTGGCACATAGTGCCAGATGTCAGCTGCGATAGTCAGCTGACACCCGGCCGCAATTGGCCGGGCTCCCCTCGTAAGCGTGGCCGATCGCATATGATGTACTATCCCGTCACTGGGAATTAAGTCCCAGGTCACCTTGACGGGATAGTACGTCATATGGGATTAAGGGGTTAAGAGAGAAGTTCGATGCAAGTTGCAATGAAAAAATAACCCAGATGGTTAATGGATCATAGAAACAAAGAGTTAAATACCCATGATCGCTGATGTAGTGGTGTGCCGGGCAGCAGACGATCATGGGTATTTAACTCCTTGTTTCTCGTTCCCTGACCGGCTTTGCAAAGTTGCTAAAAATTTTTTATACAATATACACAGCATATATATATATATATATATATATATATATATATATATACTGTGTATATATATACAATGTAAAATAGGGTTACAAGGTGAATCTATGCTCTATTTGGCTCTAGGCTGAAACTCTTACTCGCTGTGATACAATATATATATATATAGTTGGAGTAAACTGTAAATGTTTGCATACAATACACATTCATGTTATGAAAACTAAATACAGCAAAACCCATCAGACATATAATTGTGAGCTATTAGATTTACATTCAGGGAATTGTCTGGTGTCAGCGCATCATCTTTTTGTAAGTCTCAGTAATTCTTTTTTATCCTTACTTGATTTAATTACTCTACGTAGAAAGCAATGGTTCAGGGTAACAAGAAGGTTAACCTAGACAGAAGCAGGAGAGTATATTCTTTCTCATTGTCTGGTAAATTAGAGGCAGAATGTAATGTAATCATGTAGTCTGCTGTAATGAGGTCTACAACTTGACAGTAAATATCCTGATGGCTAAATGTAAATGTTTGTTATATATAGAAAATAGAGGTTAAAACAACACAAACTGATATCTGATTCCAATGGATGGATTTGTGATTCAACAGCAAAAAAACTTAGCTTTGGAAATACAGTATAACAAAAACAATGTGATTATTAATATTGTTATTACTTACCTGAAAAAATCCTTCTGATATTTGTGCTGATATGTTTAAACTGATTTTTTTGTTGAACGCATTTTTTATTTTTGCCAATGTTTTTTTTCATATATTACAATTTACCATATATACTCAAGTATAAGCCGACTCGAGTATAAGCCGACCCCCTAATTTTGACACAAAAAACTGGGAAAACTTATTGACTCGAGTATAAGCCTAGGGTGGAAAATGCAGCAGCTACCGGTAAATGTCAAAAATAAAAATAAATACCAATAAAATTAAAATTAATTGAGACATCAGTAGGTTAAGTGTTTTTGAATATCCATATTGAATCAGGAGCCCCATATAATGCTCCATACAGTTTATGATGGCCCATAAGATACTCCATATTAAAATATGCCCCATATAATCCTGCATAAAGGTTAATATTGGCCCCATAAGATGCTCCATAGACATATTTGCCCAATATAATGCTGCACAAACGTTGATTATGGCCCCATACAGACACTTGCCCCATATAGTGCTGCACAAACGTTGATTATGGCCCCATAAGATGCTCCATACAGACACTTGCCCCATATAGTACTGCACAAACATTGACTATGGCCCCATACAGACACTTGCCCCATATAGTGCTGCACAAACATTGATTATGGCCCCATAAGATGCTCCATACAGACACTTGCCCCGTTATAGTGCTGCACAAATGTTATGGCCCCATATGATGCTCCATACAGACACTCGCCCCGTTATAGTGCTGCACAAACGCTATGGCCCCATATAGTTCTGCACAAATGTTGATTATGGCCCCATACAGACACTTGCCCCATATAATGCTGCACAAATGTTATGGCTCCATAAGATGCTACATACAGACACTTGCCCCATTTGCTGTTGCTGCGATAAAAAAAAAATCACATACTCACCTCTCCATCGCTCAGGCCCTCGGCACTTTCAATATTCACCTGACTTTGTTCCAGCACCGCTCCATCTTCCACATCTTCTGCACTGACGTTCAGGCAGAGGGCGTGCACTAACCACGTCACCGCGCCCTCTGACCTGAGCATCACTGCAGAAGATGCTGAAGACAGAGCAGCGCCGGAACAAGGAGCAGGTGAATATCGCGCAGCGCTCCCCTCCCCGTTATACTCACCTGCTCCTGGCGCTGTGCAGTCCCTGCTTCCCCGGCGCTGCTGCTTCTTCCTGTACTGAGCGGTCACCATTACCGCTCATTACAGTAATGAATATGTGGCTCCACCCCTATGGGACCTAGAGCCGCATATTCATTATTGTAATGAGCGGTACCATGTGACCGCTCAGTACAGGAAGAAGCTGCAGCACCAGGAAATCCAGGGACCTGCAGGGACCGCGTCAGGAGTAGGTGAGTATAATTAGACAGCCCCCGCTCCCCCTTCCCTGCCGACCCCTGGGTATGACTCGAGTATAAGCCGAGAGGGGGACTTTCAGCCCCCAAAAATGGGCTAAAAATCTCGGCTTATTCTCGAGTATATACGGTATATCTCCTTTTTATGTAAATGTTTCCACTTTCACGCTGGTCACTAGTTCTATTTTAGAGTCATATTTAGGTATGGGAGAACCATAACTGTAAAGTTCAGGACCCATACCGAACACATAGTGTTCGGTCACAAGGTCCCGAACATGGGTTTCCATGGGAAACACGTGTTAGTTTGGGTCCAGTTTGGGTGCAGTGCCTATAAAAGAAAGCATAAAATTAATAATAAACAGTATAAATATTATAATTACCTGTCCAGTGACACGTCCTCCCACCCCACTTTCTCCTGGCCGCATCTGCTTCCAGGGCTGCTCATTACCTTCTGGCGATATTCACTGCACTCGACAGTCTTCGGCTTTTTCCGGCAGTGTTTGTGCGGTGACGTCAAGCAGACCCAGGTGTGTAGATACACATGAGAACGATAATTGTATAAGAAATTGTTATCTTCCAGCAGGGAACAAATTAATGACAGGAATGCTGTTAAAATAAATGCGGATCAGTATCTTCTGGCAGTGCAATTGTTAATAGCAGCAGTTACCTGTGTGAGACATGTAATGACTGACAATCTGCTTTCTTGATCCACATTTCTCCCACTGGTATTGCCACCTTTCATTTAAATTAAGCTTTGAAGGCAGATTCTCCATGAGATTTTTGTCCAGCCCATAGGTCTTACCAGCTTCTTTACATATTAAAACAATGTGCATTTCCCTGGAATAAGATATTGGATAGCAAATATCAAGGTATCATTTTATTTAGCATTCTATGACATGCGTGCCCATACGAATAGCTTTGGAGAGTTGATTCTACTTTAAGATTTCCTTTATGTATACATTTTTAACCAATTTATTTTACTTCTATTAATAAGATCTTGTGTGTAAACTTTATGTAAACTTTAGCTGCATACCTGGCTTACTTTATCATGATAACATATGAAGTTTACTTTAACTTTTGTTACTAATGCATTATGAATTTGAATGACATTTGAAATTATGACAATTATGACACATATTGAGATGTGAGTAGTAGATTAATCTAGGGATGTCAAAGGGTAAGCTAAGCAAAGTAGGGCCACCATTATTGTTTGCCTATTAGGGTGCCAATATCTGCCTCAGGTAGGGTTTGAGCATTTTGAATAGGCTGAGCTTAGAATTAACCCACTAACATAGCCAACATTACCAACAGACTGTACATCAAATGTTGACATACTATATACGTTGTTGTATTTTACAAAAATATTTTTAAATTGAAGGGATTCATGTAAATTGGACCTTGTAGGACAGAAATTGAGAACTGCAGGACTGCAGACATGCTTGAAGAAACGGCTTGAACAGGACTAAGAACAGTTGCTTAGACTTGGCAACCTTAGTGTTGATAGGTTAAGGTGCACACCGCCTAGGAAGCTAAATTGAATTTGGAAGTTATGCTGGTTGTGGCAGGGAAGTTAGGAGTAGCAGAAGAGACAATAGACACCAGGCTGGAACTAAGTAATTTAGATGAAATTTACTGACAGACTTGAGGCAAATTAACCATTGTTACCTATACCTAAGCTCCTGACTTCTGTCTGAGCCAGCCTTAAAAGGCCTAGGGTAACAATGTCAGAGGTGTTCACTAAGTTCCCTGAGAAACCCAGCGAGGACTACTGCAAAAGGGAAGCAGCCATAGGAGAATGGTTCAAGGCCTTGCTCTGGAGCCAGGACAGGAAGAAATATAGATGTGAAATGCAGCACGCAGATTTTAACCCACCAAGCTATGGCATATAAAAAGCAAAATGAGAGGGCAGCACTCAATTGTATACTCCATGCAAAAAACTAGGGTTACAGCGACCAATAAATGCAGGAGCGGCGTCAGCACCTGGTGCACCCGGGCATGTGCTGGGGCCCTGAGCCAGCTGGGGGCCCACTCACCATCGGGAACACTGGGGCATTATGGGTGCCCAGTGCCAGCGCCCGCAAGTGGACCCCCACCCGCTTGCTCAGGGCCCTGGTACATGCCATACTTATCTCTTCCCATTCCTCCGCAGCTGTGGCGTCTTCTGTGCCTACTGACTCTGTGATGTTTCAGGTCAGAAGATGCGATGATGTCACTATTGTGCACTTTCTACTCTGAACAGTCACAGTGCAAAGAGCTGGAAGATAGGGACGCTTAGGAGTCCTGAGCAGAGCAGCGACCAGCGAGAAGAAGTGAGTATTAATTTTAATGTTTGAGGCATTATATGTGGCCCATCATATACTGGAGCAATATATGGTGTCCATTATATACTGTATGGTGCAGTATATGGGGCCCATTATGTTTTTAGCATTATATGGGGCTTATTATGTATGGAACATTATATGCATTATATGAGGTCCATTATATACAGGGCAATATATGGGCCTCATCTTATACATGTACTGCTCCATATATGTATGGAGCAATATATGGGGCACATTATGTATACAGCATTATGTGAGGCACGTTATGTATGGAGCATTATATGGGGCCCAAGATATACTGTATGGAGCATTATATGGGGCGCATCATAAACTGTATGGAACATTATATGGGGCCCATTATGTATGAAGCATTATATAGGGCCCATTCTGTATGGAGCATTATATGAGGCTTATTATTTATGGAGCATTATATGCATTATAGAGGGCTCATTATGTATGGAGCAATATATGGGGTCCATTAGTTTGCAGGGAGCAATATATGGGGTCCATTATTCTGTATGGAGCATTATATGGGACCTTTTATACTGTATGGAGGATTATATGGGGCACATATGCTGTATGGAGCAATATATGGTGCCCATTACACTGTATAGATTGATATATGGAGCTTATTATTCTGTATGGGCAATATATGAGGCTCATTTTCTGTATGGAGCAATATATGGAGTTCATTATACTGTATGGAACAATACGTGGGGCTTATTGTACTGTATGGATCAATATTTGGGGTCCATTATTCTATATGGATCAATATATGGGGCTCATTATTCTGCATGGAACAATATATGTGGATCATTATTCTGTACGGAGCAATATATGCGGTTTCTTATACTGTGCGGAGTATTATATGGGTCCATTATTCTATATGGAGCAATATATTAGGTGGTCCATTTTACTGAATGAAGCAATACAGTGGGGGAAATAAGTATTTGATCCCTTGCTGATTTTGTAAGTTTGCCCACTGACAAAGACATGAACAGTTTATAATTTTAAGGGTAGGTTAATTTTAACATTGAGAGATAGAATATCAAAAATAAAATCCAGAAAATCACATTGTATAAATTATATCAATTTATTTGCATTTTGCAGTGAGAAATAAGTATTTGATCCCATACCAACCATTAAGAGTTCTGGCTCCTACAGACCAGTTAGATGCTCCTAATCAACTCGTTACCTGCATTAAAGACAGCTGTCTTACATAGTCACCTTTATAAAAGACTCCTATCCACAGACTCAACTAATCAGTCAGACTCTAACCTCTACAACATGGGAAAGACCAAAGAGCTTTCTAAGAATGTCAGGGACAAGATCATAGACCTGCACAAATCTGGAATGGGCTACAAAACCATATGTAAGACACTGGGTGAGAAGGAGACAGCTGTTGGTGCAATAGTAAGAAAATGGAAGAAATGCAAAATGACTGTCAATCGATATAAATCTGGGGCACCATGCAAAATCTCACCTGGTGAGGTATCCTGTCATGAATCCCAGTGGCTAGGGATAGCACAGGACAAGCAAAGTACAAATATATTACGGACGAGCTCTAGGGTGATGGAACCTGGGCTGACCGCTGCCCTACGCCTGACAAACGCAACTAGAGATAGCCAGGGAGCGTGCCTACGTTGGTTCTAGACGCCACGCACCAGCCTAAGAGCTAACTAGCACTGCAGAGAAAATAAAGACCTCACTTGCCTCCAGCGGAATGAACCCCAAAAGATATAGTTGCCCCCCACATGTATTGACGGTGAAATGAGAGGAAGGCACACACATAGAGATGATATATATAGTTTTAGCAAATTGAGGCCCGCTGTAAACTAGAAAGCAGAACGATACAAAAGGGGACTGAGCGGTCAGCAAAAAACCCTAATCAAAAAAACCATCCTGAGATTACAAGAACCCATGTGCCAACTCATGGCACATGGGGAGAACCTCAGTCCACTAGAGCTACCAGCTAGCATAGAGACATAATAAGCAAGCTGGACAAAAAACCAAACAACTGAAAATCAGCACTTAGCTTATCCTGAAAGATCTGGGAGCAGGTAGGCAGGAACCAAACAGAGCACATCTGAATACATTGATAGCCGGCAAGGGAAATGACAGAAAGGCCAGGTAAAATAGGAAACACCCAGCCACTGATGGACAGGTGGAAACCAAAGGCCGCAACCCACCAAAGTCACCCAGTACCAGCAGTAACCACCAGAGGGAGCCCACAAACAGAATCCACAACAGTACCCCCCCCTTGAGGAGGGGTCACCGAACCCTCACGAGAACCCCCAGGGCGATCAGGGTGAGCTCTATGGAAGGCGCGGACCAAATCAGTCGCATGAACATCGGAGGCGACCACCCAGGAATTATCCTCCTGACCATAACCCTTCCACTTAACCAAATACTGGAGTTTGCGTCTGGAAACACGAGAATCCAAGATCTTCTCAACAACATACTCCAATTCTCCCTCCACCAGCACCGGAGCAGGAGGCTTAACCGAAGGAACAACGGGCACCTCATACCTCCGCAACAACGACCGATGGAACACATTATGAATAGCAAATGATGCTGGGAGATCCAAACGAAAAGATACAGGGTTAAGAATCTCCGAGATCCTATAAGGACCGATGAACCGAGGCTTGAACTTAGGAGAAGAGACCTTCATAGGGACAAAACGAGAAGACAACCACACCAAATCCCCAACAAGAAGTCGGGGACCCACGCGGCGACGGCGATTAGCAAACTGCTGAGTCTTCTCCTGAGATAACTTCAAATTGTCCACCACCTGATTCCAAATCTGATGTAGCCTGTCCACCACCACGTCCACTCCAGGACAATCCGAAGGCTCCACCTGACCAGAGGAAAAACGAGGATGAAACCCCGAATTACAAAAAAAAGGAGAGACCAACGTGGCCGAACTAGCCCGATTATTAAGAGCAAATTCGGCCAGTGGCAAAAAAGCAACCCAGTCATCTTGATCAGCAGAAACAAAACACCTCAAATAAGTTTCCAAGGTCTGATTAGTTCGCTCCGTCTGGCCATTCGTCTGAGGATGGAATGCAGACGAGAAAGACAAATCAATGCCCATCTTGGCACAAAACGTCCACCAAAATCTAGACACAAACTGGGATCCCCTGTCAGAAACGATATTCTCCGGAATCCCATGCAAACGAACCACGTTCTGAAAAAATAAAGGGACCAACTCAGAGGAGGAAGGCAACTTAGGCAAGGGCACCAAATGAACCATCTTAGAAAAGCGGTCACACACAACCCAGATAACGGACATTTTCTGTGAAACCGGGAGATCAGAAATAAAATCCATGGAAATGTGCGTCCAAGGCCTCTTCGGGATGGGCAAGGATAACAACAACCCACTGGCCCGAGAACAGCAATGCTTAGCTCGAGCACACACTTCACAAGACTGCACAAAGGTACGCACATCCCTAGACAAGGAAGGCCACCAAAAAGACCTGGCCACCAAGTCTCTAGTACCAAATATTCCAGGATGACCAGCCAACACAGAAGAATGGACCTCGGAGATGACTCTACTGGTCCAATCATCCGGAACAAACAGTCTTTCTGGTGGACAACGATCCGGTTTATCCACCTGAAACTCCTGCAATGCACGTCGCAAGTCTGGGGATACGGCGGACAATATTACCCCATCCCTAAGGATACCAGTAGGCCCAGAGTCTCCAGGAGAGTCAGGCACAAAACTCCTGGAAAGAGCATCTGCCTTCACATTCTTTGAACCTGGCAGGTATGAAACCACGAAATTGAAACGAGAAAAAAACAACGACCAACGAGCCTGTCTAGGATTCAAACGCCTGGCAGACTCAAGGTAAATAAGATTCTTGTGATCAGTCAAGACCACCACACGATGTTTAGCACCCTCAAGCCAATGACGCCACTCCTCAAATGCCCACTTCATGGCCAAAAGCTCCCGATTACCCACATCATAATTGCGCTCGGCGGGCGAGAATTTTCTAGAGAAGAATGCACATGGCTTCATCACCGAGCCATTAGAACTTCTCTGTGACAAAACCGCCCCCGCTCCAATCTCGGAAGCGTCAACCTCAACCTGAAAAGGAAGTGAAACATCTGGTTGACACAACACAGGAGCAGAAGAAAACCGGCGCTTAAGTTCCTGAAAGGCCTCCACGGCCGCAGGAGACCAATCAGCAACATCAGCACCCTTTTTAGTCAAATCAGTCAAAGGTTTAGCAATACTGGAAAAATTAGCAATGAACCGACGATAAAAATTAGCAAACCCCAAGAACTTCTGAAGGCTCTTAACAGATGTAGGTTGTGTCCAGTCACAAATCGCCTGAACCTTGACGGGATCCATCTCAATAGTAGAAGGAGAAAAAATGTACCCCAAAAAAGAAATCTTCTGGACTCCGAAGAGACACTTTGAGCCCTTCACAAACAGAGAATTGGCCCGCAGAACCTGAAACACCTTCCTGACCTGTAGAACATGAGACTCCCAGTCATCAGAAAACACCAAAATATCATCCAAATACACAATCATAAACTTATCCAGATATTCACGGAAAATATTGTGCATAAAGGACTGAAAGACTGACGGAGCATTGGAGAGTCCAAAAGGCATTACCAAATACTCAAAATGGCCCTCAGGCGTATTAAATGCGGTTTTCCACTCATCACCCTGTTTTATCCGCACCAGATTATACGCACCGCGAAGATCTATCTTAGTGAACCACCTAGCCCCCTTAATGCGAGCAAACAAATCAGTCAATAATGGCAATGGATACTGATACTTGACTGTAATCTTATTCAGAAGGCGATAATCTATACAAGGCCTCAGGGAACCATCTTTTTTTGCCACAAAAAAAAAACCTGCTCCCAGAGGGGACGAAGATGGACGAATATGTCCCTTTTCCAAGGACTCCTTAATATAATTCCGCATAGCAGTATGCTCTGGCAGTGACAGATTAAATAAACGACCCTTAGGGAACTTACTGCCAGGAATCAATTCTATAGCACAGTCACAATCTCTATGCGGAGGGAGCGAATTGAGCTTAGGCTCCTCAAAAACATCCCTATAGTCAGACAAAAACGCAGGGATCTCAGAAGGAGTAGATGAAGCGATTGAAATCGGAGGTGCATCATCATGAACCCCCTGACATCCCCAGCTTAACACAGACATTGTTTTCCAGTCCAGGACAGGATTATGAGTTTGTAACCATGGCAGACCAAGCACTAGTACATCATGTAAATTATAAAGTACAAGGAAGCGAATCACCTCCTGATGAACGGGAGTCATGCGCATGGTCACTTGTGTCCAATACTGCGGTTTATTCATAGCCAATGGTGTAGAGTCAATTCCCTTCAGAGGAATAGGAACTTCCAGAGGTTCCAGACTAAAACCGCAGCGTTTAGCAAATGACCAATCCATAAGACTCAGGGCAGCACCCGAATCCACATAGGCATCGACGGAAATGGAAGACAGTGAAAAAATCAGAGTCACAGACAAAATGAACTTAGGCTGCAGAGTACCAATGGCAAAAGATTTATCAACCCTTTTTGTGCGTTTAGAGCATGCTGATATAACATGAGCTGAATCACCACAATAGAAACACAATCCATTTTTCCGCCTATAATTTTGCCGCTCACTTCTGGACTGAATTCTATCACATTGCATAGTCTCAGGTGCCTGTTCAGAAGACACCGCCAACTGGTGCACGGGTTTGCGCTCCCGTAAACGCCGATCAATCTGAATGGCCATAGCCATAGACTCATTCAGACCTGTAGGCGTAGGGAACCCCACCATAATATCCTTAATGGCCTCAGAAAGACCATTTCTGAAGTTTGCAGCCAGGGCGCACTCATTTCCACTGAGTAAGCACCGACCATTTCCGAAACTTCTGACAATATATCTCCGCTTCATCATGCCCCTGAGAGAGGGCTAATAAAGCCTTTTCAGCCTGAATCTCCAGGCTAGGTTCCTCATAGAGCAATCCCAATGCCAGAAAAAACGCATCCACACTGAGCAATGCAGGATCCCCTGGTGCCAATGCAAATGCCCAATTCTGAGGGTCGCCCCGCAGGAAAGATATTACAATCTTGACCTGTTGAGCAGGGTCTCCAGAGGAGCGAGATTTTAAAGAAAGAAACAATTTACAATTGTTCCTGAAATTCAGGAAGGTAGATCTATCTCCAGAAAAGAACTCTGGAATAGGAATTCTAGGTTCAGACATGGGAGTGTGAACAACAAAATCCTGTATGTTTTGAACTTTTGCCGCGAGATTACTCAGGCTGGAAGCCAAACTCTGGACATCCATGTTAAACAGCTAAGATCAGAGCCATTCAAGGGTTAAGAGGAGGTAAGAAGCAGCTAGACAGCAATTAAGGGCTAGGCAGCAAAACTCTGAAGGGAAAAAAAAAAAAAAAATTTTCCCTTAAACACTTCTCTTTCTCCTGCTTCAGCCCAAACAATTAACACTTTGTTGGCCGGCTATACTGTCATGAATCCCAATGGCTAGGGATAGCACAGGACAAGCAAAGTACAAATATATTACGGACGAGCTCTAGGGTGATGGAACCTGGGCTGACCGCTGCCCTACGCCTGACAAACGCAACTAGAGATAGCCAGGGAGCGTGCCTACGTTGGTTCTAGACGCCACGCACCAGCCTAAGAGCTAACTAGCACTGCAGAGAAAATAAAGACCTCACTTGCCTCCAGCGGAATGAACCCCAAAAGATATAGTTGCCCCCCACATGTATTGACGGTGAAATGAGAGGAAGGCACACACATAGAGATGATATATATAGTTTTAGCAAATTGAGGCCCGCTGTAAACTAGAAAGCAGAACGATACAAAAGGGGACTGAGCGGTCAGCAAAAAACCCTAATCAAAAAAACCATCCTGAGATTACAAGAACCCATGTGCCAACTCATGGCACATGGGGAGAACCTCAGTCCACTAGAGCTACCAGCTAGCATAGAGACATAATAAGCAAGCTGGACAAAAAACCAAACAACTGAAAATCAGCACTTAGCTTATCCTGAAAGATCTGGGAGCAGGTAGGCAGGAACCAAACAAAGCACATCTGAATACATTGATAGCCGGCAAGGGAAATGACAGAAAGGCCAGGTAAAATAGGAAACACCCAGCCTCTGATGGACAGGTGGAAACCAAAGGCCGCAACCCACCAAAGTCACCCAGTACCAGCAGTAACCACCAGAGGGAGCCCATAAACAGAATCCACAACAGTATCCTTGATCATGAGGAAGGTGAGAGAACAGCCTAAAACTGCACGGGGGAAACTTGTTAATGATCTCAAGGCAGCTGGGGCCACAGTCACCAAGAAAACTATTGGTAACACATTACGCTATTAAGGTTTAAAATCCTGCAGTGTCAGCAAGTTCCCCCTGCTTAAGAAGGCACATGTGCAGGCCTGTCTGAAGTTTGCCAATGAAAACCTGGATGATTCTGTGAGTGATTGAGAGAAGGTGCTGTGGTCAGATGAGACAAAAATTGAGGTCTTTGGCATTACCTCAACTCGCCGTGTGTGGAGGAAGGGAAATGCTGCCTATGACCCAAAGAACACCATCCCCACTGTCAAGCATGGAGGTGGAAGCATTATGTTTTGGGGGTGTTTCTCTACTAAGGGCACATGACTGCATCACTGCATCAATAGGAGAATGGATGGAGCCATGTACCGTAAAATCCTGAGGGACAACCTGCTTCCCTCCAACAGGACATTAAAAATGGGTCAAGGCTGGGTCTTCCAGCAAGACAATGACCCAAAACATACAGCCAAGGCAACAAAGGAGTGGTTCAGAAAGAAGCACATTAAGGTCATGGAGTGACCTAGCCAGTCTCCAGCCCTTAATCTCATAGAAAACGCATGGATGGAGTTAAAGCTCCGAGTTGCCAAGCGATAGCCTCAAAATCTTAATGATTTAGCGATGATCTGCAAAGAGGAGTGGACCAAAATCCTCCTAACATGTGTGCAAACCTCATTATCAACTACAATAACATCTGACTGCTGTGCTTGCCAACAGGGGTTTTGCCACCAAGTATAAGGTCTTGTTTGCCAGAGGGATCAAATACTTATTTCTCACTGCAAAATGCAAATAAATATATACAGTTTATACAATGTGATTTTCTGGATTTTATTTTTGATATTCTACCTTTTAAAATTAACCTACCCTTAAAATTGTAGACTGTTCATATCTTCATCAGGGGGTAAACTTACAAAATCAGCAAGGGATCAAAAGCTTATTTCCCCCACTGTATATTGGGCTCATTATTCTGTATGGAGCAATATATGGGGCTCATTATTCTGTATGGAGCACTATGTGGTGCCCATAATACTGTATGGAGGACCGTCTCTCCTTTTTCTGAGCCATTAATTTACAATAGATATTACTTATGTAATGTAAGAAGTGAAATCTTTGGCATTGTACTTTACCTATATTTCTCTGCCATATCTGTGCACCATGAATCGTGGTATTTGTTAAAGGGGCCCACTGAGACTCTTTTGCCAGGGGCCCACGAAAACCTGGAGCCGGCACTGAATAAATACATCAGTTTTTTGTATGGAATTTGGTATGGAGTGCTGCCCATTTTTGCTTTTTTAATATATAGATTAGATTAGATTACGGTAGATTAGATAGATGATAAATAGCGAAAGACTACCTCTAGGAGATGACCACCTGGTTAAAAACTTATTTCTGTAATGGATTTTTGCAGAATGTATTGGTAACATTTAAGCAGTCTCTGCACATCTCCGGTGATCTGAAAATTGTGGCTCAGTAAAGAAAATCAAGTTTCGGCTTATAATACAGTCGCAGGAGTACTTTAGAGCACAATGTCTCAGATCAATAAGGAAGCTGTAACTACATTTTCTGTCATCTGATGATATTGATGCAAAAACATAATGGCTGAAATTATAAAATCAATTTCTTAATTTAATAAAAAATGTCTATTGATGTTGTTTAAACTAAATCCAATGGAGATAATTTCCTACCTGGAAGAAACAAAATATGTAAATGCTACAGGGGATATTTTTTATTTTATTTGTCATTTAAAGGCAAAATATTTTTGTGAATTAAATAATAAATATAATCTAATAAATATAATATAATTAAATAATCCGGTGGCATAGAATTATAATGCTAAACCTTTTATCAGAAAAGGAGAAGAAATGTCTTCTGGCAGAGTCATATATTAACCCCTTTACGACCTATGACTTATAGGTATGTCCCCCTCTTTCATGCAGGCTCCAGCACTAAGAGACCACAGGGCAGATTTGCTATGGGCACCACCCCATGAAACCCTGCTATGTGTAACACAAGTGATCAGAAGATTGAAGCTTCAAGTTTCCTAAGAAGACTATTGAAGCAAGCAAAAAAAGTTTTTAAAAATATAAAAAAAATAAAAAAATAAAAACTTCAAATCACCCCCCATTTGCCTTATTCAAATCAAAGCAATAATAATAAAAAATACACATATTTGGTGTAACTGTGTTCAGAAACGCCCAATCTATCAAAATCTAAAAATAATTAATCCAATTGGTAAACAGCGTAACAAGAAAAAAAAATCTAGACTACAGAATTACATTTTTTTCATCGCCGCAAAATTTCAATAAAATGCAACAACAGGGAATCACAAGATTGCATCTACACCAAAATGGTATAGATAAAAATATCAGCTTGGCGCACAAAAAATAAGTCCTAACCCAGCCCCAGATCACGAAAAATGAAGACATTACGAGTCTCGGAAAATGGTGCCATTTTTTTTTTTAGAAACTTTGATTTATTTTCCACCATTTAAATAAAAAAGAAACTATTCATGTTTGGTATCTACGGACTCATAATGACCTGGAAACGCATAATGACAGGTCAGTTTTAGTATTTAGTGAACATTGTAAAAAAATCAATTTTAGGGGAATTTTTTCCCGTTTTCCAGTACATTCAGGGTAAAATAGAAAAGTTATGACTCTGGGAAGTAGGGAAGCAAAAAACAAAACCGAAAAATCCCAAGTTGGTGAAGGGGTTAATAGTGCCACATCGCAAGTTTGGAAATTGGTTCATTGGTTACCAGTTTACAGTCTATTGGAGTATATAATTCTTTTAGCAAAGACTGCATAATAGAAGTAAGGAGATTCAGCTTAACATGTGCATGTCCAGGAGCCCAAATGCATGTTTCACCCTGCTTCCTCAGGGAGTGTGTATATGGGATGGGAGACCTAGGGGTTGATATACCCGGTATTGACCAATGGGGAAGAGAACCTGTTTGTATTGGATCATGTGCGTGGCGCATATCACGCTGACTTCCGGGCAGATAAAGTGTAGTGTCCGCTTCCTGTATCCGAAAGGCAGGATGCAAGCCAGGCCCAGATGCCATGGCAACTGGAGCCAGTGAATCTGTGCATGTGCCTCGATGTGCCATACTGCAGGAAAAGGAGTGTGAAAGTAACAGCCGTGCATGCGCACTCAATCCAAAATTCAACAGTGGGAGATGTTTAGGGATGTGCATCATGGATTTGGTCACAATGATTTGCATGTGGCAGTACGTATCCAACTGGTGGGTTCAACATACAGTAGCTCAGGGCCGGCTCCAGGTTTCTGAGGGCCCCGGGCGAAAGAGTCTCAGTGGGCCCCCCCCTTTAACACATACCACAATTCATGATGCACAGGTACAGGAGAGAAATATAGCACAGTCACATAGCATATAACACAGCCCATGTAGTATATAGCACAGCCACGTAGTATATAACACAGACACATAGTATATTGCACAGCCCACATAGCATATAACACAGCCCACATAGTATATAGCACAGCCACATAGTATATAGCACAGCCACGTAGTATATAGCACAGCCACGTAGTGTATAACAACCCACGTAGTATATAGCACAGCCCATGTAGTAAATAGCACAGCCATGTAGTATATAGCACAGCAACGTAGTATATAGCACAGCCACATAGTATATAGCACAGCCACGTAGTATATGGCACAGCCCACATAGTGTATAAAAGCCCACATAGCATATAACACAGCCCACATAGTATATAGCACAGCCATGTAGTATATAGCACAGCCAGTAGCATATAGCACAGCCACATAGTATATAGCACACTGCACAGCCACATAGTATATAGCACAGCCACATAGTATATAGCACAGCCACGTAGTGTATAACACCTAACGTAGTATATAACACAGCCCACATAGTATATAGCACAGCCATGTAGTATATAGCACAGCAACGTTGTATATAGCACAGCCACATAGTATATAGCACAGCCACGTAGTACATAGCATAGCCCACGTAGTGTATAATAGCCCATGTAGCATATAACACAGCCCACGTAATATATAGCACAGCCATGTAGTATATAGCACAGCCGCATAGTATATAGCACAGCCACATAGTATATATCACACTGCACAGCCACGTAGTTTATAGCACAGCCACATAGTATATAGCACAGTCACATAGGATATAGCACAGCCACGTAGTGTATAACAGCCCACGTAGCATATAACACAGCCCACGCAGTATATAGCACAGCCAGGTAGTATGTAGCACAGCCACGTAGTATATAGTACACCCACATAGTATATAGCACAGCCACGTAGAATATAGCGCAGCCACATAGTATATAGCACAGCCACATAGTATATAGCACAGCCACGTAGTATATAGCACAGCCACATAGTATATAGCACAGCCACGTAGTGTATAACAGCCCATGTAATATATAACACAGCCCACGTAGTATATAGCACAGCCATGTAGTATATAGCACAGCAACGTAGTATATAGCACATCCACATAGTATATAGCACAGCCACATAGTAAATAGCACAGCCCACATAGTGTATAACAGCCCACTTAGCATATAACACAGCCCACATAGTATATAGCACAACCATGTAGTATATAGCACAACCATGTAGTATATAGCACAGCCTCATAGTATATAGCACAGCCACATAGTGTATAGCACACTGCACAGCCACATAGTATATAGCACAGCCCACGTAGTATATAGCACAGCCCACATAGTATATAGCACAGCCCACGTAGTACATAGCACAGCCCATGTAGTATATAGCACAGCCACGTAGTATATAGCACAGCCACGTAGTATAAAGCACAGCCAGCCATGTAGTATATAGTCTATAAGTCCCATCCAGGCACCCACACCCAGCATCACTCAGATGCAATACTGTAGGTCTGTAGTGGCCCAGTACAGTCGCACCTTGTCCTCCCAGGCTGCATCCCTTCGCAATGCTTTGGTTTGGGACCAGCCTGGAACTTGGAAGGAAGAATCACTGCTTTCATTGTCACTCACGCCGTCGCCACCGTTGTACAGGGACAGCCCAGGTGCACCGTTCACTGACTGCTGGATGCTCCTGCTCGTCGTCTTCTTTCTGTTTGGCGCTGGACCTGGCTGGATGGTGGACGATCTCTGAGCTCACCTGGAAGTGACGACACAGACGACCGCCGGCCCGGAAGTGACTCTTCGCATCCATGGTGACGGTGTGGAAAGTATTCCAGCACCTGCACAGTGAAACTCAGTCACAGAGAGAGCTCTGTGCTGCACCTGCTGCCGGGCTTGGCTCAGCCTCTGAGTCCTGGCTGGGAGACGGAGATCACGGAGTTGATGTTTACTAATACACACACAGCACAGCCGGATGTATTCCAGCTGTGGGGGCCCCCCAGGAGTGCATCAGTATAGTACCGTCCATACTGTTACTACCTTAAATGGGCCCCCCCGTCCCACCAGGGCCCTGGTACTTGCCCGGGTGCTGACGTCGGCCCTGCAGTAGCTCGATGAGCAATGTGGATCTATGATCAGACACAGCTATAATCGTTATGAAAAATGGAAATTGTTTAAAATAATAATTTAAAATACCACTTTTTGTGGTATATAATCTTACTGTGACTTCAGAATTGGTAAGAATACCCTCATGAATTATTGTGGAGTTTTAGGGGTATTGTCTGTAGTAGAAAGTTATTATAATAGGGATATAAAAACAAGATAATAATTCTTATCAGACATTGTATATTAATCACTTGTACACATTTGGCTAATGGCTATATAATGTTACTGGGGCAATTTTCTGGTGTAAAGGGGTTCAGCTGTCCTTCTTAGTGCTATTCTAGATCAGGCTTAGTTTCAACGAGATCTGTATAGAATAAACTAACAACAAGTGAAAAAAAAAGTCTATTGGTGATGAACCAAATGGTGTATTAGGCTGGGGTCACACTTAATATATAAAAAATTGGTCCAATTTTGACGGCCGAGAATCGCACCAATGTTCTCCGTATGGTGATCCGTGTGTATTCCATTTGCAATGCAATGATGCGATTTCCTTGCATCTAGTATCCGTATGACATCCATATGCAATCCGTAAGCAATGCAATTTTAACATGAGCTTTTAAATACAGCAGTTCTCTGTCACTGACACATCGTTTTAAAGCAAAAAATTCTTCAAAACATATATATATATATATATATATATATATATATATATATATATATATATATATACACGCTATTCAAAAAAATAAAGGGAACAATAAAATCCCACATCCTAGATAACACTGAATGAAATATTCCAGTTGTAAATCTTTATTCATTGCATAGTGGAATGTGTTGAGAACAATAAAACCTAAAAATGATCAATGTAAATCACAACTAATAGCCCACAGAGATCTGGAGTTGGAATAATGCTCAAAATCAAAGTGGAAAATGAAGTTACAGGCTGATCCAACTTCAGTGGAAATGCCTCAAGACAAGGAAATGATGGTCAGTAGTGTGTGTGGCCTCCATGTGCCTGTATAACCTCCCTACAAAGCCTGGGCATGCTCCTGATGAGGTGGCGGATGGTCTCCTGAGGGATCTCCTCCCAGACCTGGACTAAAGCATCCGCCAACTCTTGGACAGTCTGTGGTGCAATGTGACTTTGGTGGATGGTGCGAGACATGATGTCCCAGATGTGTCCAATCGGATTCAGGTCTGGGGATTTGTCGGGCCAGTCCATAGCTTCAATGCCTTCATCTTGCAGGAACTGCTGATATACTCCAGCCACATGAGGTCTGGCATTGTCCTGCATTAGGAGGAACCCAGGGCTAACCGCACCAGCATATGGTCTCACAAGAGGTCTGAGGATCTCATCTCGGTACCTAATGGCAATCAGGCTACCTCTGGCGAGCACATGGAGGGCTGTGCGGCCCTCAAAAGAAATGCCACCCCACATCATTACTGACTTACTGCCAAACCAGTCATGCTGAAGGATGTTGCAGGCAGCATATCACTCTCCACAGAGTCTCCAGACTCTGTCACGTCTGTCACATGTGCTCAGTGTGAACCTGCTTTAATCTGTGAAGAGCACAGGGCACCAGTGGTGAATTTGCCAATCCTGTTGTTCTGTGGCAAATGCCAAACGTCCTGCACGGTGTTGGGCTGTGAGCACAACCCCCATCTGTGGATATCGGGCACTTAGACCATGCTCATGAAGTCTGTTTCTTACCGTTTAAGCAGACACATGCATATTTGTGGCCTTCTGGAGGTCATTTTGCAGGGCTCTGGCAGTGCTCCTCC
This sequence comes from Ranitomeya variabilis, assembly GCF_051348905.1. NCBI lineage: Eukaryota > Metazoa > Chordata > Amphibia > Anura > Dendrobatidae > Ranitomeya > Ranitomeya variabilis. The sequence goes on from NC_135233.1 coordinate 70,055,793, forward strand.
TCCTTGCACAAAGGCTGTGGTAGCGGTCCTGCTGATGGGTTGTTGCCCTCCTATGGCCCCCTCCACATCTCCTGGTGTACTTGTCTGCCTCCTGGTAGCGCCTCCAGCCTCTGGACACTACGCTGACAGACACAGCAAACCTTCTTGCCACAGCTCACATTGATGTGCCATCCTGGATGAGCTGCACTACCTGAGCCACTTGTGTGGGTTGTAGAGTCTGTCTCATGCTACCATGAGTGTGAAAGCACAACCAACATTCAAAAGTGACCAAAACATCAGCCAGAAAGCATTGATACTGAGATGTGGTCTGTGGTCCCCACCTGTAGAACCACTCCTTTAGTGAGGGTGTCTTGATAATTGCCAATAATTTCCATCTGTTGTCTATTGCATTTGCACAATAGCATGTGAAATTGATTGTCAAACAGTGTTGCTTCCTAAGTGGACAGTTTGATTACACAGAAGTTTGATTTACTTGGAGTTATATTCTGTTTTTTAAGTGTTCCCCTTTATTTTTTTGAGCAGTATATATATACAGTACAGACCAAAAGTTTGGACACACCTTCTCATTTAAAGATTTTTCTGTATTTTCATGACTATGAAAATTGTACATTCACACTGAAGGCATCAAAACTATGAATTAACACATGTGGAATTATATACTTAACAAAAAAGTGTGAAACAACTGAAAATATGTCTTATATTCTAGGTTCTTCAAAGTAGCCACCTTTTGCTTTGATGACTGCTTTGCACACTCTTGGCATTCTCTTGATGAGCTTCAAGAGGTAGTCACCGGAAATGGTTTTCACTTCACAGGTGTGCCCTGTCAGGTATAATAAGTGGGATTTCTTGAGTTGTGATGGTGTGGGGGTGCTTTTCTGGTGACACTGTTGGACACACCTTCTCATTTAAAGATGGTGCGATTGCTATGCAATTTTTTTCTCACATCCATTGACTTGCATTGGCGAGTCTCCGCCGATATGCGCAGCAAGTCGCACGTATAATATTTCCAAGAGAAAGAACTGTGATGTGCGCTGCCCCATAGATTAACAGCGGTCCGAGTGCTATGCGATTTTTTTCTAGCATTACACTCATCCGTATTCCTCGCTAGTGTGACTTCGGCCTTAGTGTGTGTATTGTTGCATATTGCGTGTGAAGAAAGATAATGCACATAATTGGTGTCTATATTGTGTATTGCGTGTGGAGGATAGTGAGAGTGAACAGTGGATGAAATGAAAAAAAATATGCGGTTAATTGTGTGGAAATGTGGGGCTTGAATAGGTTAGGGCGAAAAATACGTGTGAATTGTAGTGTACAGCGCTGAAAACTTATACAAAGTTGTAAATACATTTTTTGCAATTGATGGGGTGGACAATAATGAGTATAATTATCTTTATAATGTATGACACTGGAATATTATATAGTAATGAATCAAGAATGTCACAGAGGACATGTGAAATGTGAATATGCGCTTTGGGTTGTGTATATGTCACATAAATGGCAGTTATAACATGTGAAGAATACTATCGTTAACAATGTTGGTCATGTAAATATTACAAGGTAAAGATAATAAAAATTTGAAATGATCCAGAGCATACAGTACTTCATGGGTCTATGTTAAGAATGGAGATAGAAGTGTCATAACCATAGAAGGATGAGAGGAGAGAGGTAGACCGAAAGAAGAAGAGGGATCTATTATGACTATGGTGACTGTAAGACTACGATAAATTCATGTAGACTATTGATTTGTATAAACAGCTGTATAGGTGCCCTCAGCACTAATTAAAATGGTGCATAGAACGAAACTGAGTTATCCGTGTATGAGTCACACATATACCACCAAGTTAAATTTTAATGTTCATAATGGGGTAGTCCAATAGTCCCCAAGTCACAGTTGTCCCCAGATTCACAGTGGTGACATGCCATACACTTTCATATGTTCATCATGAAATCCCTGGTGGTACTGCTGATTCTATAGTGGCTAAGTTGGGCTTCAATCTTTCATCCTTAATCACTGGCATGGTAGTTGTTATATATCTTCATCCACTGGAAGATGATAATTGCCTTTATATGGATATGACAGTCTTCCATCTTTCACATAATAATAATAATAATCTTTATTTTTATATAGCGCTAACATATTACGCAGCGCTTTACAGTTTGTACACATTATCATCGCTGTCCCCGATGGGGCTCACAATCTAAATTCCCTATCAGTATGTCTTTGGAATGTGGGAGGAAACCGAAGTGCCCGGAGGAAACCCACGCAAACACGGAGAGAACATACAAACTCTTCGCTTCTTTCTGGATAAGATCCACTTCAGGTGCGTATTGATTTTCCATATAGATTAGGACATCTATTCTCCACCAATCTCTTTGCCAAAAATTTGTAATAATTCAGAACAGTATAGAGATACCATACATACTGTATATCGACATGTTCTCTCACTCTTATTTTTAGTTCCTTTGTAGTGAGGTCAATATTGTTTAGACTACAAGGGCATTCAGCCTGATAGATCACCAACTTCAAGGAACAGGTAAGGTGTGCTTGAATAAAAAATTCTTTGGGTCCCTTAGTGCCTCTGAATGATTTTGCCTTGTCATATTCAGACAGCCCTTGCAAATGCCACAAGGATAGAATTCCATACTTTTGTTTGTGGCATTAGGAATTTTAGTACCCACATAGTGGCTGTGTACCAGTAGATCTCCTAAATTTTTTGAGCATTGATCTGTGACTGAAGAATGTTCAGGGAGGATTTTACGCAGAATTGGGTCCACACTTAGAACCTTTCAAAGCTTAAGAGTATGTGCACATGTCAGGATTTCTTGCAGAAATTTCCTGAAGAAAACCGGAAATTTTCTGCAAGAAATCCGCATGCTTCTTTTCGCGTTTTTTTCCTGTTTTTTCTGCCTTTTTTTTAGCATTTTGCAAGCGTAATTAGCTTGCAGAATGCTAACGTTTTCCAAGCGATCTGTAGCATCGCTTGGAAAACTGACAGGTTGTTCACACTTGTCAAACATAGTGCGTGACAAGTGTGACCAACTTTTTACTATAGATGCAGCCTATGCAGCATCAATAGTAAAAAGATATAATGTTAAAAATAATAAACAAATAAAAAAAAAGGCTATACTCACCCTCTGATGGCCCCCGATCTCCTCAGCTGTTGCTTTGTGTGTAGGACCTGCGATGACGTCACGGTCACATGACCGCGACATAACGGTCACATGACCGCGATGTCATGGTCACATGACCGTGAAGTCATCGCAGGTCCTTTACACAGAGCATCTATAGGAACGGAAGAGAGAGCATGCACCGATGAGAGGCGGGAAGACTCCGGGGCCATCAGAAGGTGAGTATATCACGATTTTTTATTTTAATTCTTTTTTTTTTACCAATTATATGGTGCCCAGTCCGTGGAGGAAAGTCTCCTCTCCTCCACCCTGGGTACCAACCGCACATGATCTGCTTACTTCCCGCATGGTGGGCATAGCCCCATGCGGGAAGTAAGCAGATCAATGCATTCCTATGTGTGCGGAATCCCCGCGATTCCATAAATTAATGAACATGTTGCTTTTTTTTCTGCGATGCGATTTTTTCACGGAAAAAAATCCAACATTTGCACAAGATATACGGAATACACTGAAAATAATGGGAGGCATATGTAAGCGTTTTTTTTTGCGTTTTTATAGCGAAAAAACGCGAAAAAAATGCAAAAAATCCTGAACGTGTGCACCTACCCTAATGAACATGTTGCTTTTTTTTCTGCGATGCGATTTTTTTGCGGAAAAAAATGCAACATTTGCACAAGATATATACGGAATACACTGAAAATAATGGGAGGCATATGTAAGCTTTTTTTCGTGTTTTTATAGCGAAAAAACGTGAAAAAAAACGCAAAAAATCCTGAACGTGTGCACCTACCCTAAGTATTTCAAGTACCCCATTCCATTGGCTGTTGAGTGCTGTAATCTGTCTTGTTTTATTGGAGGACTTTGTGAATTGGTAGATCTGTCAGGATACAATAGCGAGTTCCATGAAGAAGACCTATTAGCCTTTTTGAAGCCCATATTGATTTTTCTACGACAGCAAAGTACTGCAGTGCGCAGGCGTCGGGGAAAGGTCTGAGAAGCCCAGAGCCTGCGCACTGCAGTACTTTATTCTGCCCTCAAAAGGGCAGATAAAGTACGCCTGTGCAGGAGCCGCGACAGAAGCAAGGAAGAGGACGTCTTCACATGAAGATGGGAGGTGCTGGATCAGGACCGCGAAGCCCATCGGACCGGACTGCACCGAACCGCCCCCCCCTAGGTGAGTATAATATAACTTGTTTTTCTTATCTTTCAGGTTACATCGGGGGCTTATGTACAGCATTACAGAATGCTGTAGATAAGCCCCTGATGTCGGTGGCCAAAGCCTATTTACGAAAAAGTAGGTCACAGATTCCCTTTAAGCTCATCTTTGTGTCTTATTGACTTGTATAGTGCTTTCACATCCATAGTCATCATGATTGTCCCATCATCCAAAAAGAGGTCGTCTATATGTTGCAATGCAGCCATTGTGTCCTTAGTAGAAGATGGCAGAGAGGTTACCAGTTGTTTCAGGTACTGTGATCAATCATATCATAAACCACTTCACACAAGACGTCAATACCAGAGATGATGGGTCGTCCTGGAGGTTCCGTTACGTTTTTATGCAATTTCAGTATGAGATAAATAGGTAGACAGGTTTTCTCTGATCGGTTTTTATAAGGGCATCCATCAATTTTTTCGGTATTACACCATCTTGTAATTTGGACTGATAGTCCAATTTCAAATTACCGTGTTTTCCGGCGTATAAGATGACTTTTTAACCCCTGAAAATCTTCCTAAAAGTCGGGGGTCGTCTTATACGCCGAGTATCGTCTTGTACGCCGGGTGTATATGGTGGGTGGGGGGGGAGTGGTCCTGATGATGACGAGGGGGCGTCTCACAGGAAAGTGCGTGGAGTATCCCCCATTACCTCATCGTAGCGCTGCAGCGTGGGGTCTCTGTGCTGGGAGCGGCGGCTGCTGCTCCTCTTTGTGCCACGTGGGTGCTGTGCTGTGGGGCGGCGGCTCCTCTTCTGCAGTGTTTGGACCTCTGTGCTGTGGGGCGGCGGCAGCGTATTTTCATGCAGTCAGTCGGGGCTCCTCCGGCATCTCCTTAAAGCCCGGAGGCCCCGCTGGCAGCTCCATTGCTATGATGCGGTGGCCTCTGGGAAAATGGCCGCTGCTCAGATTCAGATCTCGTCTCCCAAGATCTCGGGACGAGATCTGAATCTGAGCATGCGCCGCCCCCAGCGGCCATTTTCCCAGAGGCCACCGCTTTGCAGTAATGGAGCTGCCTCCGGGAAAATGGCCGCTGCTCAGATTCAGATCTCGTCTCCCGAGATCTCGGGACGAGATCTGAATCTGAGCATGCGCCGCCCCTAGCGGCCATTTTCCCGGAGGCCACCGCATCGTAGCAATGGAGCTGCTGGCGGTGCCTCTGTGCTTTAAGAAGATGCCGGAGGAGCCCTGACTGACCGCATGAAAATACGCCGCCGCCGCCCCACAGCACAGAGGGCCCACACTGCAGAAGAGGAGCCGCCACCCCACAGCACCCACACGGCACAAAGAGGAGCCGCCGCTCCCAGCAGAGACCCCACGCTTCAGCGATGAGGTAATGGGGGATAGTCCACTCACACTTTCCTGTGAGACGCCCCCTCGTCATCATCGGAACCACTCCCACCCAAAAGGCACATTAGTCACCGGCCCTATAAGACGACATACGGCGTATAAGAAGACCCCCGACTTTTAAGAAGATTTTATATTTTAAATGGAAAAGTTGGGGGGTCGTCTTATACGCCCAGTCGTCTTATACGCCGGAAAATACGGTATATGCAATTTTTTTTATAGAATTGAGGATTGTTTGGGAGTTTCCCAGCTACCTTTTCGTACATAATAGTTGGCCAAATGAACAAGTTAACCCCTTTGTCCGCTAGCTTGAATGTAATGTCATTCCACAACTGCACTTCTCTTAAAGCCTCTTTCTCGTAAATACCTAAATTTGATGGTAACCTTGGCTGTTTGCTCAATTTTTTTTGTCACTGGTTACTAGTTTTCAGAAAGATGTCAACAGCTGGACACGTAGTAAGTGATTTATTTTTGGATTTGGGGTAGATCTGTATAGAGAAATTACTCCTTGGCCAAAGACTTCAGTATGGCTTCCTGTTTTTTTTTAAAAAAGTAATAAGCTGATCTTTTAAATTAATAATGGCATCAAAGTTGCAACAATTGCTCCACCTCTGGCAAAGTTTATATTACTGAAGCAAGGATGAATAGACAAATGTACCAAGACATTCTTAATAAAAATCTGCTGCCATCTACCAGGATGATGAATATGAAACGAGGGTGGATATTTCAGTAACACAACAATCTGAAACACACAGCCCAGAAAGCTGGTTTCAGAGAAAGAAAATAAAGCTGCTAGAATGGCCCAGCCAATCACCTGACCTAAATCCAATAGAAAATTTTTATCTAAGGAACTATATCTCAGAGTTCTTTAGAAGAGCCCATGTACTGTAACCTTCAGGATTTGAAGGGTGTTTGTGTTTAAAATGGGACAAAATCACAGCTGAGTAATGCATGCGTCTAGTTTCTCCTTACATGAGGCATCTTGAAGCTGTCATAATCAAAAAAGGCTTGTGTGCAAAATATTAATTACATTTCAGTAAGTGTGTTCAATTCTTTATCCCATTGTCATTTCTTATTATTACACATAACTTAATTTATGGACATCTATGGTTTGATTTCTTTGCCTGTGTGGATTAGATGGGTTGTTACCGACATCTGGTGAGAATTTCATGTCAATAGCACCTTTAGACATATTTTTAGATAGAAAATTGGTGACATATTCAATACTTGGTCTGTCTCTAGAAGGATGTCTCTAAAAGCACAACAGCAAATATGACAGCAGAAATATGCCAGAAAAATAACCCCTTGCTATAGATGCTTCATTATTATTATTATTACTATGCTTCGTTATTGCTATCAATCTGACAATTGATCTGCTTCATCCTCAGGTATGTCCACTGACTGCACCCCGAATCCCATCACCATCACCCAACTTTCCTGATCTTCCTCACCCTGCTATTCCTAGTATGTCCGCTGGCTGCACCCCTAATCCCATCACCATCACCCAACTTTCCTGATCTTCCTCACCCTGCTATTCCTGGTATGTCCGCTGGCTGCACCCCCAATCCCATTACCATCACCCAACTTTCCTGATCTTCCACACACTGCTATTCTTGGTATGTCCTCTGGCTGCACCCCCAATCCCATCACCATCACCCAACTTTCCTGATCTTCCTCACCTTGCTATTCTTGGTATGTCCTCTGGCTGCACCCCCAATCACATCACCATCACTCAACTTTCCTGATCTTCCTCACCCTGCTATTCCTGGTATGTCTGCTGGCTGCACCCCCAATCCCATCACCATCATCCAACTTTCCTGATCCTCCTGTGTCTGTGACCAGTCTCCCTGCTGCTTCTCCCTCCTGATCACACCTGGCCTATGCACTTAGCTTGTTATAAATTCAGAGACACAGGTCTGTCTGGACCATGGCCTGTCTCTAGAAGGATGTCTCTAAAAGGATAACAGCAAATATGACAGCATATATGAAGTGAACAGAAGGTAAGACTAACCATTGTTAATATTGCCTTGTGCAGGCGTGTACTCCGGAGGACAGAGAATGAACTTCAATCCAATATTGCATCCAGCATGCAGCCAGCGGGTAAGGAAAGGGTGAATCAAACACCCGAAAACCCCGCCCATATGACCCAAAACTGGTCCCGCCAAATTCAGGTGACAGGTTCCCTTTAAACAAATGTAGATCTATAGTTAAAAAATGCAAAAGAAGTTAATAGGAAGTAGAGAGATATGAAAATATTACACACCAAAAAATTTGGTTAGTGGCTGAATAATTTTCCCTTTGAGACATTACTCTCTTTCCAGACTTATATCTATGATTTCTGCGTCAGTCATCATTCACATTTCACCGAAGTGAACTATTATCCAGGACTGCATTCACCCTTGACACCATCACTGTGTGCAAAATGCTGTAAAATAGAAATTGCGTCCTAAATGTAATGGAATCTCATTTGTCAATATTATAGTATTATCCATTGTATTATATAGGAAATTACATTTGATATATGTCCACCTTCACAACCATTTTTTCTTAATGATTAATTGCTTAATTTTAATTCCTATGTAAACGTAAGCATTTCTGCAGCAACAAATAACCATTTTAACCTGCAGCCAGATGTAATTCCATTTATATGTACCATATTAGTGATGAGCACTAAAATGTTCAGATGCTCGTTACTCGACCTGAGCAATTCCTAATGCTCGGATGCTCGTTTTGTGTAACGAGTATAATGAGAATCAATGGGAAATCAGAGCATTGTTCTTGCAGACCCTACAAGGAGGTCTGAGGAGCTGTGAAAAGGATGAAATAGATGGAAAAAGTTCTGAATGGAAGGAGAATAGCATGGGGAAGACCCCTGGAAGCATCTCCGACTCCCAGATCGCTGCTGAGAGCAATGGTGTAACACTTTTACTCCACATTAAGTACTGACAATAAAACATTCAAAATCACTGATAAATTAGAATTTACAGGGAAAAAAATGTTAAGAAACATTATTTCTTGTATAATGACTTGTGTGTAAGGCAAAATTTAAAAAGGATTACAAAAAATAAGTAAACCAAAATTGAATTTTTTATTAAAAAGATTGGAAATTTCAGTGTAATTTATGAAGTAAGCAAGAACTACCAAAAATTGGATGGAAAAGGGACTCAGATACACCCTGTATCAGACATAAAGGAGGGCCTCATGCACATTATGTTCAAATTGTCATGTAAGGATACTCCTAGACTCATAAAGACTATGCACTCATTGCAAATCGTGCCAAAAATGACAAGCAGGGTCATCTATATATCCTTGAAGGCACTAACTGTAATACCTCATGTAGTGGTAGTCCTAGACTCATAAAGGCTATGCAATAATGTCAATCCTGCCAGAAATTACAAGCAAGGTCATCCATATACCATTGAAGGCAACAATTGTAGTGCCTCATTCAAATATTGTGAACAAAGTGTAGTTGTGGAACTCCTACAATCAAAAAAGCTCAGTACACACAGTGCAAAGCCTGCCAAAAACTACAAGCAGGGTCATCCATACATCCATGAAGGCACGAACAGCAGTACCTCATTCAAACATTGTGAATAAAGTGTAGTTGTGATACTCCCATGCTAATAAAAGCTCTACACACAGTGCAAAGCCTGCCAAAAGTTACAAGCAGGGTCATCCATACCCCCTTGGAAGCAAAAACGTGAGGGACTCATTCAAATATTGTGAGCAAAGTGTAGCTGTAGTACTCCTAAACTCATAAAAGTTCTGCACACATTGCAAGGCCAAGCAGTATCATCCATACACCCTTGAAGGCACCAACTGTAGTACCTTATTCAAAAATTGTGAACAAAGTGTAGTTTTAGTACTCCTACACTCATAAAAGCTCTGCACACAATGCAAAGCCTGCCCAAAATTACATGCAAGGTCATCCACACACCGTTTGAAAGCACCAACTGTAGTGCCTCATTCAAATATTAAGAAATATTAAGAAAGTATAGCTGTGGTACTTCTACACTCATAAAGGCTATGCACACAGTGCAAAATCAGAAAAAATATAAAAGGGTCACCATAAACCCTTGAAAGCAACCAAGGGATGGTTGCCACCATGAGTCGGCAGAAATTATCTGTGTCTACAAGCCTAAATGTCTTTTCCATGCCAAGCAGCCTGGAAATGTGCTTGTTTAGCATTTGGGTCTGTGGGTGGGTTGCGGGAACTTTTTTTTTTCATTCCAAGGCCTGAAGTAGGAACAGCTGAATGCCGTGCTGGGACAAGGATTTGGAAATGCCTGCTGATGGTGCCTCAGAATGTGCAAGGACAGGTGCAGGGTGTGAGCTATCTGTGCCAGTGTCATGGACATGGGATTGGCAAGCACCTAGCACAGGGGAAGATGCAGTGGTGTCAATCGCTGGCACCAATTGTGGACTTAAGCGTTCGGCCCACCGAGTCGGGTGCTTAAATAGCATGTGCCTGATCATGCTGGTGGTGGATAAGCTCTTAGTAGTCAGATTCCTGCTGATCTTGGCATGGCCCAGGTTGCAAATGACCATTTCTTTGTCTCAGAACTCTCTTTAAAAAAGTTCCAGATTGGGGAATACCTAACTCTTTGATAGAGAAATTAATGAGTGTCTGTGTTCTGCAGAATAGTTGTCCGTCTTCTCCCTCTGGTTACCCCAGTGCCTCTTCCTGCCTTTTTCAGTGCTGCTGAGCTCACCCGCTCAGTGCTGCTGGCCTCACTCTACATGAAATAAGCCAAATGCCGGGTGTATTCCTTTTTGATACCCCTAAAGGTCCTCTAATTATGAATGTCCAAACTAGCTAGGAGAACACCTATTATATTAAAACATAACCTTTAATCATAAATATATAAAAGACCAATTGATAATAAAAACAATAAAGTGATAAAGTGCAAAAAGTGCTCATGTAACCAGTGCTCAATAAAAAAATGGTTTTATCTCACCAAATATGTAGTTTCCTTCACAGGAGCATCCATATATTTTAAGGGGGAGGGGGGAAAAAAAGAGAATTTCTGTACTACCCCAGTCGTGCCCCTGTAGTGCTCCCGCCCTGACAAGGGCAGTCCCCAAGTCAGCCTAATAAGTTGTACCCACCATTGCCATGTAAACTTCCCTACGCGTTTCCTCTCCCGTATGGGAGATTCATCAGGGGAAAATGCAAGGATTGTGGGAATTTTTGAAAAAGAAGAGAGCCCCTACATCGGGAGGTGGCTCCTATGTCCAATACACCTAGTCATAGGTCCGGACTGTGGTAGGGTGAGAAAAACGGCGATCACCTGCCCCTTAAATAGTTTCCTGTTTTTTTACAGATTACACAGCGTCCTACCTCATTTCCGTCACGTCACATGTTCTAGATGACCGCTGTTGTTATCAGTGGTAATGGCGCTCTGTCTCTGTACTCCCTCCATGTGTTCGCACATTCCGTGCGCACCCATTTCCGGCCTATGGGCCGCACGCTAATGCGCATGCGGCACCTGGTATGATACACAAGAAATGACCCGTGGATTATGTTTACACTTCCGGTTTGTGACTAGTGTGATGACGCATTGGTCACCTGATGTGATGTTGTGGATGTTTCCAAAGCGACATATACATACGTAATCCCAGAAGTGCTGGCCCTGATGTACCGCATATTAAAGTATGCTAACATCACATATTAGCGATGTCATAATACGTATGCTCTATGTATTGGTATGGCTGCGGAATCATATGCTGTGCTAGACTAAGTAATGTCATGCGTTTCATAATTGAATTGGGCCATTATGTTATGACACTCTATTATATGCAAACCTACTCCATAAGGCGTACATATATACACGGGAGTACAAAAACATATTGCGATGCGATGTTAGCATATATTAGGTGTCCTCACTATACATGCAAGTTTCCCAGGTTGGGTCAGTGACTTTGTCATCTAATACCTTGCCTTCCTCCGCTGCAACCTGGTTCTCCTGACTTGGTGACTTAACAACAAACTGACTTACTGTGTCTCATCATCATCTATAAACATCATCTTCTTGTGACTGTGCCTACTTTAAGTTTTGTGCATCACTAAACAGCATGTTCTCTTGTTGATCTTGGTACATGCAGGATGAGAGGCCACAATCAAGAAAGATGATGTAAAGAGCTCCTCAGAGTGTCATTCACTAGTCTCCTGGGACTCAACATGGTGAGGGGAAGGAGGATCAAGGTAAGGATTAAGTGATCCAGACCCTTGGCTGCTAAAGGTACCTTCACACGAAACGACTTTGTAACGATATCGCTAGCGATCCGTGACGTTGCAGCGTCCTGGCTAGCGATATCGTTTAGTTTGACACGCAGCAGCGATCAGGATCCTGCTGTGATGTCGCTGGTCGCTGAATAAAGTTCAGAACTTTATTTGGTCATCCGATCGCCGTGTATCGTTGTGTTTGACAGCAAAAGCAACGATACCAGCGATATTTTACACTGGTAACCAGGGTAAACATCGGGTTACTAAGCGCAGGGCCGCGCTTAGTAACCCGATGTTTACCCTGGTTACCAGCGTAAAATGTAAAATAAACAAACAGTACATACTTACATGCGTCCCCCGGCGTCCGCTTCCCACACTGACTGAGCGCCGCAAAGTGAAAGTGAAAGCACAGCACAGCGGTGACGTCACTGCTGTGCCCTGCTACTGCCGGCGCTCACACAGTGCAGGAAGCGGACGCCGGGGACGCATGTAAGTATGTACTGTTTGTTTTTTTTACATTTTAAGCTGGTAACCAGGGTAAACATCGGGTTACTAAGCGCGGCCCTGCGCTTAGCAACCCGATGTTTACCCTGGTTACCCGGGGACCTCGGCATCGTTGGTCGCTGGAGAGCGGTCTGTGTGACAGCTCTCCAGCGATCAAACAGCGATGCTGCAGCGATCGGCATCGTTGTCTGTATCGCTGCAGCGTCGCTTAGTGTGAAGGTACCTTAAGACTGGACTGTGTGGAAGACTGGTTGATGTTGGCAACTAGGCTGGAAGCATTATATGCTTTCCAACATACCTCCTGTTTGCACTGTTGTGGCTTCATAAAGGGTGTCCCGTGCCTTCCTGCAAAGTGGAGCAAAAAACTACATGTCATGGATGGACGTGTTGCTTGTGCTCCAGCAACAGGCGCAGTCACACCTGCTCCATGTCCTCACCATCTCCATGCACCATCATCAACACTACCACTTCCCCTCCCTGACACCACGCCTTGCTCATTTTCCAATTGCTAGGTCTCTGGAAACCAGGATTCCTTGATTAATTGAAGCTTTAAAATGTAGAATAAAAAAAAAATGTGGTCACCTTTAGCAGGCCAAACTTTTTTTTATATATATATTAACTTCAAACCACTGTAATTTCACACAAAGCAGGTTAAATGATGTGGATGACAATGGTCAATTTTTGTAACAAAAAAATTTGGTCACCTGTAGCAGGCTAAATGTTTATTTTTTTAATTTCAAACCACCGTAATTTCACACAAAGCAGGTTAAATGGTATGGATTAAAATAGGGTTTTTTTTAATAAAAATAATTTAGTCAAATGTAGCAGGCCAATCGCTTTTTTAAATTTCAAACCACCATAATTTCACACAAAGCAGGTAAACAGTATGGAAAACAATGGTCAATTTTTGGACAAAAAAATTGCTTGGCCTGCTAAAGGTTACCAACCTTTAGCAGGCCAAGCATTTTTTTTTATTTCAAACCACTGTAATTTCACACATAGCAGGCTAAGCAGTATGGATCACAATAGTCGGTTTTTGTTTTCAGCCACTCTACCTGCTCCAGGAGCTGTCCTTAGGCTAAATGCAGAATGGATCACGTAGAAACAGCAAAGCACAAAATTAGCCCTTAGAAGTACTTTTAATATGATGGTTCAGCAAAGTATCTGTGCTAGAGGACTCTGACTCCTAAAACTGTGCAAACAGGTCAGGACAACTATTCTCTCCCTCCAATCAGAACTGTCATTGAGCTGTGAAATGGTGTCAGCATGCCGAGCGTGGCGGTGCTGGTCCTTTTATACCCTCTGATGAGGTAATGCGGTCAGCCAATCACAGTAATTCCACTAACTGCCTGGCAATTCCAAGCATTAAATCCGAGAAGCTGGCTGGCAGCTATTTTTCTAGACCGTGGATGGCCATCTCTTTTCACTGCTCACCTGTCCGGCCCTTCTCCTGCCTGTTGACTGACGTCCGTCCTCAGAACCACTTTTTCTTAGTCCATGTTGCTAGCTCTATTTTTGGCCCTATTCACCCTAGGCCGGGACTTACAACCACACCCAGACCTCAAATGTCACTGCATGTTGTTGCCTTGTTACTGAATGAATAAGCCAAAGATGTAACAGTATAAAGATGTGACAATGTAAAAAAGAGGACCTGTTAGTGGGCATTGCTTCTCACTGCCCTCGATGCGGTCCTTAGGACTTCTTCTTTCTGCCATTATTGCTCCAGGTCTGCTCACTCTGGGAATTTAGAAGTCACAGCGTGTCCTATGTCTCAGCCTAGAATGAAAAGGCTAAGAGAGACGGCTCACAATGGGGGAAAGAAGAGGGCACTCTGAGGACCAGACGGCAGGCAGCGAGAAGCAGAGGATCCAGAAAGATGAGCGTTGAGGTGAGTATTGAGGTTTTTTATTGTTTTTTACATCTTAGGTCTGGCGAGACCCCAGAGCACAATAGGGGACATTTAAATTTAAATCACAGAGAATAACTTTGCTGCAAATCGAATCTCACAGAAAAATCAGCCATTTGACGAATTTGAATCTTCCATCTTGTCTATGGAGTAGCTTGGGTGTGAGGAATTATATTAGTTTGTTATAAACAACTGCATTTGATAGTACTGTTATCTGTGTGCTCAAAATGACTTCTGTAACAAAGGCGCCCATGATAAAAGATTCCATGTTGTAATTATATTGTTAACTGGGGATGGAAAATCTATAATTTTATTGGCTTAAATGTATTTCATTCTTTGATTTAAAAATCCACGACTTTAATTTAGTCGTCTTCTGTGGATCATCTGGGTCTTAATAACTGTCAAACACCTTTATACGCCTGTTTTTAATTCCCATTGAAAACTCACTAAGATATAGTAGAATTATTCATGTGCTTGCAACTAGCTCCAGATGCTCTGAACTCCAAAAACAAAGCTTTGACTTTGACAAACATAAAATAATAGAAAAGTAAAACAAAATAAAGAAAACAACATAAAAATAGTCTAAGATTTGCATAAAATAAATGTCAATGTACTGAATTCGTGGTCACTGCTTCAACAAAACAATTAAGACAGAATCTTGGCATAAAACATTTTGAAAAGTTGAAAATGTGGCGTTTTCACACACATTTTGGCCAGCTCCCCCAAAAGGACTGGATGGGGGCACCTCCTGACTCCAGCACACCCCTTCAAGACTGGAGTGAACAATTGCTTTTATGTGACATTTTAACATTTCAAGTAAAAATCAGTATGGTTATTACATTTGTTAAAACCTTTTCAAAAATAATTTTTAGCTTTAGTTATTGAATAAAAAATACCAGACTTTATGGAAAAAAAATGTTTCTTTTTTCTCGCAAAATAATTCCATCTTTAGAATAGGCCATCAATGTTTGGTGGAAGCTTGACCGGCAGGAACCTAACTAACCAACAGAATAATGGGGTGTGTTAAACACATTTGCATTCTCTATTTTTCCAAATGCAGATTTTATTACACGGCTGTGCCTGGTACCACAGTTCAATCCCCTACATTCTGCTGATCTTGGAAGCCCCAATGGCCATTGATCACACAATGAGAGCTTGACGGTCTATTCTGGAAATGGTCTATCAATTTGTATTCACCCCCAAAATAACTCTAAAATAAAAGCTTTTCAGTGTTTCACATTATTACTTTACTAAACCTAAAAGCAAGCAATTTCAAAAACTTGCTTATTGTTTGCTTGGAGATAAAAGAAGTAAGAAATTAAATCCCTATCAGGACAAACACTGGTGAAAAGGAATAATAAAGGTGACTAGAATTGTAGAATTGAATTATTGCTGCTGCCTTCCGTAATGAAATCCATGGGCAAATGAGTCCATGGTCTTTCTGCAATTGGCAATGGAGCCAATACCCCAGCCGGCTGCTTGTGACAGACTTTAGCACATGTGCAAACCTCACAAAATCTTTAATATTATTAAACATGGATGGCCACCAAAAGAGGTGCTTTCTGCATAGCATTAACCCCAGGGTGACCACTCAAGATGGAATCATGAAACTCTTGCAACAGATCTAATCAGATATACACTCTCTGGTGTATTCCTTTGTTGTCTGTGAATATATTTGTATGTTGGATATTTTTAATTATCACTGTTCGTATTACCTTGTTAATCTGGTTGGTATATTACGCTACACTACTACTCCCCTCTTCCCTGGGTGTAGGAAGGGTACAGACTAAGGACGGATTCAGGAGATAATGCAAAGTGTATGTCCCCAACTTCTTCACCATCAGAAGTAATCTGGGGAACAGACCGAGCTATTGCGCCCCTAGCGTTAGGGACAGGGAAGGAGCCCCTGGTCCATGGACATCCGACAACAGAGTTGTGACAATTCTTTTGTATCACCCCTCTGTCTATGACATACCCTTCTGGCTTCTGACCTTGGACCTTTTGATTACCCAGCCTCGTGGCTTGTCCATGAGTAGTGACTAGCGTCACACAATGATTTTAGCATTGCGACTAGAAATGGGTACATTTATTTGAGTAGAATTAGAGTGGAGGGTCGGGCAGAAAATAGTAGCCCCTTAAAAAAAACAACTAATACTCATCTCACTGTTCACCTCTCTAGCCCCTCACAACCCATTATCTGGTCCTCCTGGTCTCTTTTTCGTTCTACCACATGCCGCATTTCTGGCACTGTCACTATAGACTGGGATTTCCGACCACGACCAGACCTTGGAGGTTATTAAGAGAAAAACAATCACCCGTACTCAGATGTAAATTACCTATCTATCTATCTATCTATCTATCTATCTATCTATCTATTCATCATCCATCTATGGGACGGTGTCATATCACTATATACCAGGAAATATCTTGCAGGTTGTAAACTCTTTTCTCCATCATGGAGCTCTTAGAGGATTCACAATGTATCTGTTTCTTTGGTTTCTACATCGTTTGGCTTGGAGGGAGGAATACTTTCTGCCTAGTGCTCTAAAACTTTATGTATGTTCCCTTCCCTAACCCGCATAGCATGGTTAACATAAGTCTGGAAACACCTGCAGCGTAGTTTAATGGCCAACATGAAACTAGATGTTTTTAATAGTGAGGATAAAATGTAAAATGTTGTAGATGCAGAGAGAAAGAGCAAGAGCAGAAAGAGATCAAAAGAGAGGTCAAATGTATAATGCATTCTTGTAATCCAGTCTTGTGTGAGAAAGACCATATCTTTTCAGTTTTACAAACAAATGTGTATTGACAACCCAAACCTATTAAAGTGCCTCTCCACCTAGGGATGAGATTTATACCATGACATCATTAGAATGAGGATACAAAGAGGTTCTCTTTCTCGCTCTCTCTTTCTCTCGTTCCATTACATAGAGAGAAGATTCCTTTTTACTGGAAACAATGCAAATGTCGATTTTTTTTTGTAAGTCGCTTCTGCTTGGAGTCAAGAAAAATTGCGACCACTGGTAATGAACCATCAAAAGGATTAAAAAAAAACACCTTATCCTTATATTTCAGTGCTGTAATTACTTTTAAAACTCGTTTTATTTCATATGCAAATGAGAGAATCTCTGGGCACCCTTGGCATGGCCAAGAGTTTGGTGTGGTTGCCTTTACACCCCCTCAATTTTTATATTGAGCAGTGGGGCTGTAGAGGTGAGCAGTGAAGTGAGTATTAGGATTTTTTATATATTTTTTTACATCTCACATTTATTATGCTTTGGGATATGAAGATACCCCTAAGCATCTTAACGTATATTAAATTCATTAAGAAAAACTTCTCTTCATAATGAATTCTACAGGAAAATTTGTGCAATCTGGCGAATTCAAATTTTGCCTGGTCAGCTCATCTCTACAAGCAGTTCTTAAAGGGAGTCTGTCACCCTCAAAATGCAAATGAAACCAATTACACGGTTATGTGGGAGGCTTTGCCCCATAAGAATCTAATAAACAGCATATATTTCAATGCTGTAATTACTTTTAAAGCTTGTTTAAGTTCATATGCAAATTAGTGTGTTTCGGGGTGCCCTTGATGTGGTCAAAAACTAGTTAGGCTCACTTTTCGGCCCCTCAATTTGCATACTAGGCAGTTTCTCTGACTCTGATTGACAGCGCTTGCTTGGCCAGAGGGAATACTGCTTGATCTTTAACCTCGACCCTACGCGTGCACGCTGATTATGAAAGAGTCAGCGTCACCCACACAATATTGGGGTTTCATCATTTCCTCCTGTTAGCTGCTTGCTGCACCGATACACTAAGAAGTGTAACGAGCAGCTTCATGGAGGAGATGATCAGTAACATGGTCCTTCTGTGTTCAGTGTTTCGCAGAATGTCAGCAGTTGAAGCGCTGAACACAGGAGGAGCACGTGACTGATCCTCTGCACAGTCAGTGGACAGGTTAGGTTTGGTTAGGGTAGGCTTTAGGCACCTATTGCTCTGGTCTACTAAGCGTTGCCATTTAGAGTCAGGGGAATTGGTCAGTATGCAAATTGAGGAGGCATAAAGGTGCACCGATCTCTTGGCCATACCAAGGGCACGCCGAAATCCCTAATTTCCATATGGAAAAAAGTAAGTTTAAAAGTAATTCAAGCTATGAATAATATACTGCATAGATGATTTTTATAGGATCAAAGTGAATTGTTCTGAATATCATCTATAATATTTTCACAAATTTTAATTTCTCCTGAATTAAAATCTTGCTGTACTTCCGGCTGGATGAAAGCCTGCGTACAGCATGTTTGGGTTATTTTCACTCCTGGACAGGTACATAATATGAATGTAGAAAAAGTGTTCCAGAATGCTGAGACTAGTGCACTATAAGGCCTGATCAAAGCTGTTTGGGACATGTCTGTCAACGGATTGTCACATAATTTAGTAGCAACTTGAAGAATTGTAAAAGCAACTGTAAACTATGAGACTTAGAATTAAGCTCATTAGCTCATATAACATCCTAAGGATTTATGCATAAAAAGGTCGGCTTCACAAACTCCAGGAAGAGTTGTCAATTCCTCTAGGTCCTGTGTACACCTGCTGCATTGCACAACTCCTCAAGGGTTTCCTTTATTCTAAAAGCACAATTAGGAGGCAGAAATGGGGTGTAGAAGGGGCATGGTCTAGAGAGGGGATTAGCCTCTGGATTGCGGCATGTTCTTGGAAAAAAGGCAGTTGCTTACTTTACAAATTTGATTCTTTAGTTAGAAATATTGGCAAGTAGTGGTAATCTCCCCTAGAAAAGTAACTACATTTTTGGGGAGATTTTAAAAAAAATATATTTTAGGCTCTTCTGAGAAGATCAGTGGTGGTCTGGGTCTGGAATCACAGCTGATTCTTTCTTTGAGATAAAACATTGATTAAAATCAGGCAGTGAAATGTTTTGTCTCACAAAAAGAATCAACTGAGATCCCGTGCTGCAATGTCTGTATACTCTTTTGTGTCCTTCCCTGCCCAGGGGATGTGGTATGATCAGAGCATGTTCCTGCACGGTCAGACACAGCCATTACACAGTACACAGCAGGGGCACATTTATAAGATTATCTCAGCATAGGAACATTTCATCTAAACACATTCAATTGTGGAAGTTATTATTATTTAAAGATCTATTAATTAAAATGTTGATTACAATTAACTTTCTTAATGGGAAAACCCCTTTAGCAAATAAAATGAGCAATCAGCCAGCCTTCTTGACTCACAGCTCTTGTGAAGTGCTGGTATAAGATACCCTGTCCTGTGTCAAACGAAGATTTGGGATTGGAGTTTTCTTGATCGCAGCGCCTGGCATAACTAGTAAATTATGCAATTTACTCCTTAAAGCTCATCTTTGCAAGTTGTACAACCTCATCGAATGTTAATATAAAATTAAATCCAGGGCTTAATAATTAAAGGGATTGTTTAGGGATGGTGTCACGAGTGTGTCACATCAACCTAGAAGATCTGGAGGTAGAAGATCACTGCGTATTTTGAATTGGAGATCTTCCATTTAGCCTTTCCTTTGGTGCTGAAGAGGTTAACAACCTTTTCAATGCTGGTAAGAAACTTGCAGCTACATTTTCAGCTTCTTCAGATTTGGTCCTTACCTCTCCCTATAAAACCTGGCCAGACCCTCTCTATCTTGCCAGTGAAATCTTTGCTTCCTAGCTCTTTGGATATGCTGTGCTGAATAGAAGTTAGTTGTTTCTACTGGAGATTTGTCTTCCTGTGCTGTGTGCTAAAGCTAAGTGGTTGGAGTGAAGTTGTTGTAGTATTGATCTGTGGTCTGCTGCAGTGCGTGTGTGTGTGTTTATCCTCTGGTCCCTGTTCCACTTGGTTTATTTCTCCCTGTCCCTATCCTCCTCCCTATTGTTGGTTAGTGCTTTTGTATGATAGAGGTTTTCTGTTATTCCTGTTTTGTCTTTGTGTCTGGTTTACCTGTAATTTCTGTCCCATGCCTCATGGGGCGGGGGAGGGGACAGATCAGGGTTTAACAGGAGCATAGTAAGGTCGGAGACTCAGGCCTCTCTACCTTCAACAGTACCCCTGGGACAGGGATAGTTAGGGTTCCAGTTCCAGAAACAGTTTGGGGCCCCCCTTTCTTCATCACAGCATGACAGATGGGGTAGAAGACTGCGTTTACTCTATGTGACTGTGCGTTGTAAGGATTATCCAGTACTGATGCCAAGAGCTGCAGGCACATGACCGCAAGTATGTGATTTGCAGACATGTGGTCACGTGCCGACTAGATACATGCAGAGTTGCTCAATGCAATTGCATTGATCAAGGCCAAACATATATAGTCAAAATTTGACCGGAAATTTGCAAATTGCATATTTGAAATCACGTGCCTGCCTGCTCCCGACACCGGCAATGGAGAATCCTCAGTCACAAGTCTGCAATCACATAGAGTGACTGCAGATTTGTACCCCAAGG
Source organism: Ranitomeya variabilis (assembly GCF_051348905.1). NCBI lineage: Eukaryota > Metazoa > Chordata > Amphibia > Anura > Dendrobatidae > Ranitomeya > Ranitomeya variabilis. The sequence continues at coordinate 70,076,575 of NC_135233.1, forward strand.
CCTTTAAAATAGGTGCAGCTATAAACACAATTTGTCACTGTAATATAATATTTTCATGATTTTTTTTCTTGTCTTCAAAACTATTGTGAACTGTTTACATTTGCACAAATTTATACATAAGAAGACTCCAATGTCTTCTTTAGAGTAGACATGTAGTTATACCATTTAACTGAAAACACATTACACCTTGATTGATGCAGATTTCACTATTTTAAAAGAAATGAAATCAATGTCAACAATTTGTAGTGTCACAATGGTTTTATCTTTCATGTTATTCAAAGCAGATTGTTGTTTAGATCGCTGCAGAGTCAGCTCTCCCTCACCATGGGTTCACTTATACGCAGGTTGTTCTTTGTGTTTGAAAATTAAAGATGACTCTAGTTCCCTTTTTATTTCAAAATTTAAAGATGAACCTTGTAAATTCTTCTCATATTGTTCTTTTCCTTATGCACTGAGCAACATCTGCAGTGATGTAGTGTGCGGAAGAAGCTGGAGACTTACCAGATGGTAGTAAAGGTAACAGCACTATATCTTCTTAAGTATCTGAACAATAATGAATTAATTCTTATCTAGTAGTCTCTGTTTATTGCAACTTTCATCACTAGTCGAATGACCTCCAGTGAAAATAATCAGAGGCATACACTATATATTGCTGGAATGTAGAAAATGTAATTAAGGAGTTATTTCCATATTCAAAGATTGGTGTTATTGAGAAGTTTGCAATTTATTGTCTATTAAAATGTAACTGCCAACTCTTGTCAGTCAATTTTTGTTTGTACCTTGCTGACTAAGGCTACTTTCACACATCAGGTTTTCAGTGTCAGGCTAAATCCAGCTAATTTTCAAAAAAACGGATCAGGCGAATGTTGCAGCCGGATCAGGTTTTTTTCCCCATAGACTTGTATTAGTGCTGGATTGCACCGGATGACATTGCATTTCGTCCCTTTTTCGCCGGATCCGGCAAATCTGCCACTTCCGGTTTCTTGAAAAAACGTCCATTGCAACGTTTTTTGTCTCTGGTGAAAAAGCCTGAAGCGCCGGATCCGGTGCTTCCGGCTGTTTGCTACAATGGAAGCCTATGGGAACCGGAAGGTGCCGGATCTGGAAAAAGGCGGATCCGGCGGCCTGATCCAGTTTTTTAAACTGAGCATGCTCCAAATTTTTTTTTTTATCAAATAATCTAGATAGGCTAGCCGGATCCGTCAAAAAACGGATCCGTCGTATCAGTTTTTCACAATCTGCGCCGGATCCAGTTTTTCCAACATTCGCCGGAATTAGCCTGACACTGAAAACCTGATGTGTGAAAGTAGCCTAAGGGATATACCACTGCTACTATCAAACATGCACAGTGTGTACAAGATCTTTTCTACTGAGCTTGTGTGCACTGCGCTTCTGATGTTGAAGAGGCAAAACTGCCTCATGTAACAGCATACTCATTGCACAGTTTTGGCCAATGAGAAGACAATGCCACTACTCAGAACTGTCAATCAATCAAAAGTGCCTGCCCCCACCAAGTAGAAAGTTGGCTGGCAGGAGATGATGCACTCCAAAACACAGAAGATTATCAACCTCCAAAATGTTAATTAAACCACTATGTTTATGCAGTGGTATATAGGGGACTTAGCACCTATAAAAATCATTCCTGTGATATACATATTAGTTAAAAATAGGGGGCTTCACCATGGCCAAATGCGCAATGCACATGCCCATTGCACCCTAGTAATTTGCAAACTGAGAACATTGTCATATATTATTGGACAGTGATGCCTGAAAGCAATCAGCAGCACTGTATCTCTGCAATGACACTGCTGGAGCCTAGCAAAGCTCAGTGTCATTTGGTGTTTCATTGCTGGCTCCTGCCTGTGGCTGTCACTATGATCTGTGCTACAGGCAGGAGCAAGGTGTGAGTTCACCAAATTATCAAAATTAAGACGCCTCCCTGATGGTATTGCAAGACAGATAAGTATCTGCCTGTATTTCTTATTACTTAGAACACAATTTATCTTGACCTAATTTCCAACTTGATTTGCTGATATATAGCCACAAACGTGCAAGCAACCTCTATTGCATCTCACTGTTGTCTGCAGACTCACTACTGCACCACACTATAGCCCTTCGGTGACAAACTGCCTTCTGTTACAGCCAAATATTTCAAATTTTGACTCATCAGTCCAGAGCTCCTGCTGCTATATTTCAGCACCCCAGTTCTTGTATTTTTATAGATGTCAAAGTTATTGTTTTTGGCCGCAATACTTCCATGAAGTTCACCCCTGGCTGCACATTTTACAAACAGTAGATGGGTGTATCTTGGATGCATTGGTTGCTGCCAGTTCTTAGCTGATGGCACTGGTGGACATTCCAGTTTCAAAGGGAAATAAGCATGACGTGCTTTTCATCTGCTGCAGGAGATTTCCATGGCTGACCACTGCATCTAACATCATCAACATTCCCCAATTCTTGATGTTCTTAATACTGAGAAATACAGGCAGATATTTATCCATTGTGACAGTCACTGGTGAAGTGATGAAGGAGAGATATGTGTCACTGCGCATGATGGTATCAGTGATGTAAAACCAGAGTAGTTTCCATCAGCACACTACGTGTTGAGAGAATTAAATGAGAGTTATGTTATGGGCTGGTTTTAGTGGACCTCCATAGAGTGCGTGCGAGGGGGTTCACCGTATCTCCACCTGCAGTCACATGATGGAGGAGTCACAAAGTGTGGGCTTAAATGACTGAAGGCCAGAGCTTTCACTGTTCAGTATGTGCCTGGAGAGAGAGCACGCCACGAAAGTGTGTGCTAAACCTGAAATGTGGGCATTGCTGCCTGTGAGCGTGCTGACCCCCGCTAGGAAAAAGACTGTTATTTTTTTCTTTGTTTTTCTGTTTTGCCCAGAGGACCGTGCTTACTTTCCCAAACTTGTTTTATTCTGTCTACAATAAACCAAGCCTTTTCTTAAAGATACAGTGTTCCGGTTATACCTCTGTGTCCAGCCGAGTGAGCCGTTCTACCACACCATCATACAATATAATCAGAGAGGTGTTTAATTTTAAAATTACTGTACAGCAGGACAATGACCCCAAACCTACAGCTAATGTCATTAAGGAACAACAAGAACAAGGAATCCTGGAATGGTTATGAACCCAAGAGAGCCCTGATCTCAACATTAACACATCTATGTGGGATTACACGAAAGAGATGGATTTGTGCAAGACTAGATCCACAGAAGATCTGTGGTTAGTTCTCTAAGATCATTTTTCAACTACTTTCCTGGCTAGTTCCTTCAAAAAATGGCATATAAGTGTATTTTGAAGGCAAAGGGTGGTTACACCAAATATTGATTTGGTTGGTGTCACTAATTGCTTGACATCTAGTGGTCCTGCATGTCTCTGTATACTTGATATAAGGGACCTACTACCCAAAAGCATGTTGTATCTTGAGACTTTTATCTACAGTAAAGAAGGTCATTTGTTTTCTTTATTTCCTGATGAATATCTGCTTTCAGATTAGTCTGCACCATATATCCCATGTCTAGTGTGACTTTACAATCACATCTACTATACATAGTAACATAGTTAGCAAGGCCAAAATAAGACATTTGTCCATCCAGTTCAGCCTATATTCCATCAGAATAAATCCCCAGATCTACGTCCTTCTAAAGAACCGAATAACTGTAAGATACAATATTGTTATGCTCAAGGAAGACATTCAGGCCTCTCATGAACCCCTCGATTAAGTTTGCCATCACCATTTCCTCAAGCAAGGAATTCCAGATTCTCACTGCCCTGACAGTAAAGAATCCTCTTCTATGTTGGTGGAAAAACCTTCTCTCCTCCTGCCCCTTGTAACCGTCATCTTCCTTGGTATAAACAGATCCTCGGAGAGATATTTGTATTGTCCCCCTTATATACTTATTCATGGTTATTAGATCGCCCCTCAGTCGTCTTTTTTCTAGACTAATTAATCCTATTTTTGCTAATCTCTCTGGGTATTGTAGTTCCCCCATCCCCTTTATTAATTTTGTTGCCCTCATTTATACTCGCTCTAGTCCCATTATATCCTTCTTGAACACCGGTGCCCAAAACTGTACACAGTACTCCATGTGCGGTCTAAACCAGTGATTTGTACAGAGGCAGTATAATGCTCTCATCATGTGTATCCAGACATCTTTTAATGCACCCCATGATCCTGTTTGCCTTGGCAACCGCTGCCTGGCACTGGCTGCTCCAGGTAAGTTTATCATTAGCTAGGATCCCCAAGTTCTTCTCCATGTCAGATTTACCCAGTGGTTTCCCATTCAGTGTGTAATGGTGATATTGATTCCTTCTTCCCATGTGTATAACCTTACATTTATCATTGTTAAACCGCATCTGGCACCTTTTGGCCGAAGTTTCCAACTTATCCAGATCCATCTGTAGCAGAATACTATCTTCTCTTGTATTGACTGCTTTACATAGTTTTGTATCATCTGCAAATATTTTACTGTGTAAACCTTCTGCCAGATCGTTAATAAATATGCTGAAGAGAATAGGTCCCAACACCGACCCCTGCGGTACCCCGCTGATTACAGTGACCCAGTTAGAGAATATATCATTCATAACCACTCTCTGCTTTCTATCACTAAACCAGTTACTTCCCATTTACAAACATTTTTCCCCAGACCGCATTCTCATTTTGTGCACAACCTCTTGTGTGGCACGGTATCAAACGCTATGGAAAAATCAAGATATACCACGTCCAATGACTCACCTTGGTCCAGGCTATAGCTTACCTCTTCATAAAAACTGATTAGATTGGTTTGACAGGAGCGATTCCTCATAAATCCATGCTGAGATGGAGTTAAACAGTTATTCTTATTGAGAAAATCCAGAATAACATCCCTCAGAAACCCTTCAAATATTTTACCAACAATAGAGGTTAGACTTACTGGCCTATAATTTCCAGGTTCACTTTTAGAGCCCTGTTTTAATATTGTTACCACATTTGCTATGCACCAGTCCTGTGGAAGAGACCCCGTCCTTAACCCCTTTCTGCCAGCTGACGGAATAGTACGTCAGCTGGCAGATCCCCTGCTTTAAGGTGGGCTCCGGTGGTGAGCCCACCTTAAAGCCGCGACATGTCAGCTGTTTTGTACAGCTGACAAGTGCGCGCAATGAGCAATCCGCCCGCGCCCATTCTCTAGTTAAATGCCGCCGTCAAACGCTGACAGCGGCATTTAACTAGCACTCCCGGCCGCGCGGCCGGAAGTGCTCGCACCGCTGACCCCCGTCACATGATCGGGGGTCAGCGGTGCATTGCCATAACAACCAGAGGTCTCCTTGAGACCTCTATGGTTGTTGATGACCGATTGCTTTGAGCACCACCCTGTGGTCGGCGCTCAAAGTACACCTGGATTTCTGCTACATAGAGGTGATCTGTACTTCACCTCTATGTAGCAGAGCAGATCGAGTTGTGCATGCTTCTAGCCTCCTATGGAGGCTATTGAAGCATGCCAAAATTAAAAAAAAAAGTGGTTAAAAATATAAAAAAAATAAATAATATATAAAAGTTCAAATCACCCCCCCCTTCGCCCCAATCAAAATAAAACAATTAAAAAAAATCAAACATACACATATTTGGTATCGCCGCATTCAGAATCGCCCGATCTCTCAATAAAAACAAAGGATTAACCTGACCGCTAAATGGCGTAGCGAGAAAAAAATCAAAACGCCAAAATTACATTTTTTTGGTCGCCGCGACATTGCATTAAAATGCAATAACGGGCGATCAAAAGAATGTATCTACACCAAAATGGTATAATTAAAAACGCCAGCTCGGCACACAAAAAATAAGCCCTCACCCGACCCCAGATCATGAAAATTGGAGACGCTACAGGTATCGGAAAATCGCGCAATTTTTTTTTTTTTTTAGCAAATTTTGGAATTTTTTTTCACCACTTAGATAAAAAAAAACCTAGACATGTTAGGAGTCTACGAACTCGTAATGACCTGGAGAATCATAATGTCAGGTTAGTTTTAGCATTTGGTGAACCTAGCAAAAAAGCCAAACAAAAAACAAGTGTGAGATTGCACTTTTTTTGCAATTTCATCACACTTGGAATTTTTTCCCATTTTCTGTTACATGGCATGGTAAAACCAATGGTATCATTCAAAAGTACATCTCGTCCCGCAAAAAATAAGCCCTCACATGGCCATATTGACAGAAAAATAAAAAAGTTATGGCTCTGGGAAGGAGGGGAGCGAAAAACGAAAACGAAAAAACGGAAAAAGCTCCGGGGGTGAAGGGGTTAAATATAAGAAATAATGGTTTGTCTATTACATTACTTAGTTCTCTTAGTACTCATGGGTGTTTCAGATGCTGCACATCTCGTATCTTCACAGCATAGACAATTGCCTTACGATACGAGATGTGCAGCATCTGAAACAATGGGTACTGGAAGCCTGTACTAGCATTTCTTCTGCGATGTTGCTATCAGTGTGTCAAGAGTGGGAGAAGAGGGTTGCATTGACAATCCAACACAATGGGCAGCACTTTGAACACATTTTATAAGTGGTCATAAATTTGTAAATAACTCATGAAAGAATAAAGTTATGTTAAAACCAAGCACACCATTGTTTTTCTTGTGAAATTCTCAATAAGTTTGATGTGTCACATGACCTTCTTCCCATTAGAAAAAATAAAGTTGGATCCAAAATGACCGACTTCAAAATGGCTGCCATGGTCACTACCCATCTTGAAAAGTTTCCCCGTCCCATACATTAATGTGCCACAAACAGGAAGTTGATATCACCAATCTTTCCCATTTTATTTAGGTATATCCATATAAATGGCCCACCCTGTACACTTGCTTAGCATTACTTGTTATGTCATTTTTTGAATGGTGTTTGAGTCTTGTTAAAAAGAATGATACAAGCAGATATTTAACTGTGCCACTCCTAGGCACCATTGCCACCTCAGAGTGTTACACAAATCTTTTCAGGACAGTGTGAGGTTTTGCAGCACTGAGATTGCGATTCTCTTTGAATTAATAAACTGAGAATCAAATTTTGAGGAAAAATTCATTGAACCTGACAAATTCCAATTTGAAAAGATTTAAGTATCACTACTTACTCAGAATATATTTGTCTTTAAAACCCAGAGAATCCCAATCTGGCAGGCCCATTTACAATTAGAAGGTCTTTTGGTCTACAACACATTTTGCGCTTTGTGGGAATAATTATGAACCTGGATTCATTAGAATCTTAGATTTTCTTTCTAACTTGCCCATATCTTTTATATATTTTATCTGGATGTGAAATAAGGACTTATGGATTGCTAAGGTTCTTATCGGCCATGCTGAGTTTATAATATTTCAGTGAAACATCCCAGTGTGACTTGTAGATAGTGTATAGCATCTCTTTTTTATGGACTTTCTTGTAAGTTGTTTTCCTTGATTCTTTTAAATATTTTTTACATTTTTCCTTTATGTTATTTGTTCTTTGGAAAATTTAATAATTAGAGCATTTAATAAAACTGAATAAAGTAGCATGCTATACTTGCTCTTTAAATTTCACATGTCATAAAGAGATGTAGACAGCCATGACTCTATATATTAAAAGCACGTTTAAACAAATCTTAACATATTGACCTGTTGTATCTTAAACTTTGAATTCCAAATGACTTTTCTAGGATTATTCAATTTCTTAAAATAGTAATATGGAGTTTTTTAACCAATATGTAACTGTCTAGGTTTTTTACGATCGCATGTTAATTTTGACATGCAGACAACATGATTTCTTAAATACACAATACATGTATAAAAATTAATAAAATAATTATGACAAAAATTTGTTGCCAAATATCTTTATTACTTTTCAAAAACATAACACAGTCACTCATTGGATGTGATAATAATACAGTTAATTTTTGGAATTCTTTCTGCTGAAATGATAAGACTTTGATTGGTAATAGATATCATTCCCTAGAGTCTTGTAATAAAATGAAAGAAGACTCTTAAATAAGGAGAAAGTATGTCTTTGACCCTTTGTCCTTTGCATGTAGATGCAGAGATACAGTACTTGGAATTTAGAACTCTGTAACAGGACTATAGGGATTCATGGCATTTCAAAAGACAGTTGGTATTTTACTTTTTAAGCACGACTTTAGAGTAGAACTAGTGTGATAACTGGTTATGTCTAGAATTGTGGCCTTCAACTCAATTAGCCATTTCTTCAAGGATGTTGAATACCCTTTCTGTGGCATATGGATTAGCTAAGCTCTCCGGTTCTATCATCTGGTTCAAATTTTCTTGTTATCGCTGATGTATTGTATGTGTACGTCATGTCTTCTATTACCCTAGTCTGTTAATAGTTCTACAATATTAAATGCAAGAAACATTTTATAATACATTTAATGTGTAATTCATATACAGATATAGATAGAATATTTAAGATAGTATACACCAAAATGTATACAGGTACGCGCTGAACAGTAGCAGATGGAAAAATAATAATAATAATATGGGTGTCTCTTATATATATAAAAATGTACTCAAATGCCAGAGATTATAGCCTATTATAATAACTACATAAATGTACTTGTTAGAGAGATCGTTTAGCTAAATTCCAGTGGCTGGAGGAGAAAAGAACAGAGTACCTACACGGAGATAGTCTGGCTAGATTCCAGTAGCCAGAAGGGAAAAAGTACATGCACGTGTGCCTACCTCCAGTGCTGAATCCTTGTAGCGCTTGAGGACTGTATGGATGCCGTCGTACATCTAAGAAGGATCCAAGTGGATTGAAGAAAGTCCAAGCAGGTGGCCTTTCCGACGTCACAGAACACGTGACCGCTTGCCCGAGCCCGAGAGCGAAAGTGAAAGTGAACGCGAGTACGGGGTGCAGTGAGAATCCTGAGGAAGGAGACAGGCGTCTCCGAAACGCGTAGAGACTGATTCTCACTGCACCCCGTACTCGCGTTCACTTTCACTTTCGCTCTCGGGCTCGGGCAAGCGGTCACGTGTTCTGTGACGTCGGAAAGGTCCTGCAAACAATCCGGACTCACCGCTCTCATCACATGCGGCGGCCGGACCGACAGGATCTTGCCCTCTCCCTGGAGGTTAGTTTTTGGGCGGCTGCTACCGGCCGGAGCAGCCACCTGCTTGGACTTTCTTCAATCCACTTGGATCCTTCTTAGAAGTACGACGGCATCCATACAGTCCTCAAGCGCTACAAGGATTCAGCACTGGAGGTAGGCACACGTGCATGTACTTTTTCCCTTCTGGCTACTGGAATCTAGCCAGACTATCTCCGTGTAGGTACTCTGTTCTTTTCTCCTCCAGCCACTGGAATTTAGCTAAACGATCTCTCTAACAAGTACATTTATGTAGTTATTATAATAGGCTATAATCTCTGGCATTTGAGTACATTTTTATATATATAAGAGACACCCATATTATTATTATTATTTTTCCATCTGCTACTGTTCAGCGCGTACCTGTATACATTTTGGTGTATACTATCTTAAATATTACGTACTTTGCACTAACCATTTGTGGAGGTTTGTCGGTGTCGCTGCAAGGACTTTAGCACATTGATACTTAGCGCCACCATATATAGACTTTTACAAGATATAGATAGAATAATATAAATAACCATAGATATAACTTCAGAATGTAGTAAAGATGAGATGAAAAAGTATTATCTCAAACAAAAGAATGAATAAATCTGTAAATTCAAAGCATGCTTTTATGCTCAAACTTGGTCCAGAAGCTCTGTGTTTTTGATAAGTTAAAGGGGTTTCCCTGTTCTTTTACATTGATTGTCTATCCCTTGGAGAGGTCATAAATGTCTATTCGGTGGGGGTGCAACCCAGCACCCCACCAATCAGTTGTTCCCAGTGTCAGCGGTGGCTGGATCTGCTCAGTTATGGAGCTGCATAATGCAGCTCTGTCAATGGAATAGTGGCTGTGGCTGAGTACTGCACATCCACACCCTATTGATTTGAATAGGTTGTGGATGTCACATTGTACTGTGCAGCTCCATAACTGAGCAGTTCCAGACGCCACCGACACCGGGAGCAGATGATCCATGGGGGTGCCGAGTGTCGCAACCCCACTGGTCAGACATTGACGACCTATCCTTAGGCTGGTTCATCAATGTCTGATGCAACCCAGCACTCCCACATGCCCACTGATTAGCTGTCACCAGTGTCAGTGTTGGCTGGACCTGCTCAGTTACAGAGCTGCACAGCACATCTCCATCAATGAAATATATGGTGGATGAATATTAGATACTGAGACTGCCGTATACACATCACATAGAATACTCTGAGACTGTTGAATACATCACATAGGATACACTGAGACTGCTTTGTTTACATCATATAGAAAACACTAGAACTGCTGCATAGATCACATAGAATACACTGAAACTGCTGTATATACATCACTTAGTATACACTGCTCCATACATCATATATGGGACACTGAGACTGCAATAAAAACACATTACAGAGGAGACACTGTGACTGCTGTATACATCACATAGAATATACTGAGACTGATGCATACATCACATATGTACTGAGAATGCTGTATATTCATCATATAAGAGACATTGAGACTTTGCTGTATACCGAATATGAGACACCGCAACTCTTCTGTATATACACATCACATAGGAAACTGCTACTGCTGTATACATCACATAGGATACACTGAGACTGCTGTATATACACATTATGCAGGAGACACCAAATCCCACACAAAACAACTTAAACAAGGAGTTTCTTGGTTCTCCCTGTGTTTGTGAGGGTTTCCTCTGGGTACTCCAGTTTTCTCTCACACTCCAAAGACATAGGGAATTTAGATTGTGCGCTCCAATGGACAGCGATGATAATCTCTGTAAAGTGTTAATGAATATGATGGTCCTATACAAGCAACATATAATAAATGAAATAAATAATCACATAGAATACACTAAGACTGCTGCATATATAACTTAGGAAACATTGACACTGCTGTATATACATCACCTCGGATATACTGAGATTGCTGCATACATCACATAGGAGACTCTATGCTGAGATTGCTGCATACATCACATAGGAAACACTGAGGCTACTGTATATATTCATCACATAGGAAAGACTAGAAACACTGAGACTGAAACGTACATCATATAAGCACTGATAATTCTGTATATTCATCATATAAGAGACATTGGGGCTTTGCTAAATACATCCCATGTGAAACACTGCAGCTCAACATAGGAGATATACTGTATACAGTGCTACGGCTATGTATATCACGTAGGATACACTGGGACTGCTGTACACATCACATAGGATACACTGAGACTACTGTGTATATCACATAGGCTACACTGAGACTTCTGTATGCATCACATAGGAGACAATGCTGCTGCTGTGTATATCACATAGTATACATTGAGGCTTTGCTGTATACATAATATAGTAGACACTGAGACTGCTTTATATATATCACTTAAGAGACACTGAGACTGCTGTTTGCATCATATAGGATACACAGACTTCTTTATGCATCACTTTAGACACAGTGCAACTGCTGTATACATCACATAGGAGTCACTGAGACTGCTGTATATATCACATAGGAGAAACTGAGATGGCAGTGTATACATCATATGGGATACACTGATACTGCTGAATGTATCACATAGGGGATACTGGGGCTTTGCTGTGTACATCACAGATTAGACACTGAGGCTGCTGTATATACACATCACATAGGAGACAGTGTTAATGCTGTCTACATCACATAGGATACACTGAGGCTGCTGTTTAGATACATCACATAGAAGACAATGAGTCCTGTGTATATACAACAAATCTGAAATAGGGAGATGGCTGTATACATCACAAAGGAGACACAGACTGCTGCATAAATCCCACTGAAGACACTCAGCCTGTTGAATACATAACGTAGGAGATGCTGCAACTGTTGCAAACATCTTATAGGTCAGAGCAAAGAGCACGCTAACTCTGCAAACAGTGTCTATTATTGGATGTAATTCAGGATTGCGTGTGCATGCCTCACACAATGCTCTACAGAAAGATTAAAAGGCCAAAAGCCAGAAAACCGTCCGGTGTCCCAAACACTGAGGTCCACTGAAAATCTATCTGAGGGCCAGATCAAATTACATTGTGTGTTATAACTTAATAAAATATATTGCAGATACTATATAAAGTTTCCCTTGCATTGTCTTTAACAGTGTGAGGCTGTATCTTAACCCCATGCCTTTTAGGGCACCATAGAGAGGTTGGTGCACTGACAGTTTTACCATTTGTCAAACAGCAGGTTTTGTTAATGGTCCATTTTCTGAATCAGGACAAGAAATTAATAATGAAGGATGGGGTTAAAAAAGAGTAACAGGGATATGAGAAACATAAGTTTTTTTTATACAGGGCAATGTACAGTAAGAGTCCACAAATGTAAAATGTAGACTTCATTTTGCAGATAATATTTTATATAATGTAATACATTTCATTACAAATATTGCAGACTTTTCTTTTTATCTTATGGTATTGATTTATTCTACGTGAAGGAATGTTAAGTATAAAGATGCTAATTGTTTTAATTATTACTTTACTACCCAACACAGATTTTCAGAACCCTAGAGCAAGTGCGAAACAACACACTCTATGCCTGCAATAAGAACAAAGGGAATTTTTTATCAAAAAGTCAGACTGTCCTTGAAAATTAGAGACTGCTGATTGTGCGGTTTGCCTTCAGTACAGTTTGGGATTTAGTTTAGACATGAACAGCCAGATTGTGTCATGATAACATTAAATAAACTGCACAAACCAAGGTCTTTTTACTCCTATATCCGTCTAAAGATTTTTCATAGTGATAGTTTGTTTTGTTTTTTTTTTGCTTTTTTTCAAGCTACAGTATATATTTTATCTCAATTGTATAAAATTATAAAATAAAAAAAAAATGATATAGCTACAATGTAAGCTGCTTCTTGGTGTGCTTTACAGTAAATTTATTTGTGTACATTAGCCATGGTAATGCTTAGCAGCGCTCACTTTAGAAAAGTATTGAGCTCGGTATAAGGCAAGGTGACAAATTTATAACTGTCCTGAAGGAAATCATAAATTCCCTCTTTTGTCTTTTTATGACTGGTGAGATCTATTTTTATGGATCAAAACAAACATTTGTTTTAATTCTTTCCTTTTATAACTGCATTTTAACCGTGTAATTTTTTTCTAACGATTTTTTATCTGCTAAGGTAGGAATAAAAAAGTGGCAAAAATATTAGAGAAAAAAAATATATATATATTGTCCTCTATTTGCAAGTTTCTAATATCATTCTGACCCATCACTTAATAAATGTCCTGCATTGTTTTTCAGATTTGGGACAAATTAATTATAAGGGATCATGCATGATAAAATATTACGGATCATTGTAAAAAATATATAACCTTTTATGAGTCCAAAATGTATCATGATGACGCTCTAAGCCGGTGTCCCACTTGCAACTGCAATGCGAGAAACTTGCACAAGTCTCTCGCCTCAATACCCGGCACTGCGACCGGCAGTTTGGACCGGAGTGTTCAGCTGCATAGAAATACATGCAGCCGCACACTCTGGTCCCAAGTGCCGGCGACAGTACCGGGAATGGAGGCGAGAGACTCGGGCACATTGCAGTTGCAAGTGGGACACCGGCCTAATTTTATTAAAAGCTATAGAGTTTATCTTTCACAGTTACATACACTATTAGTGCATTATGCCACAGTGCTTTACAGACATTGCAGAAATTATCATTACTGTCCCCATTAGGGGTCACATTCTACACTTCCTATCCTGTGTTGGATAGGGGTGCCAAGGGCCCACCAGTAACCAACTCCAAGGCCCCACTTTTCATCTACATGCAAATATGACACTATCCTCGATTACAAATTTATATAACAATGAACTGATTAGATTAAGTGAATGATATGCTGCCTTTGTCTGTACATAGTGATTCAAGAATAGGGTGCCAAGTACTGTTCGTATAAAAGAGTGGTGGCCCATTCTTGCTCCGGGGCCCAGCAGAGGATTCTCCTGTTCTCCTGTGGGCCAGTCCAAGCCTGTACCTATCAGGCACCCATTCTCCCCCCTTGTGTATTATTTCTAAATGAGAATATGGTGCCACAATACAGGGTCAATTGCCATGATGTCTTAGAATAAGCCAACATGTCAGCACACCACATCAACAGTTTTTGTCATCCTAGTTACACAGTTCTACCTGAACCATTTGCCATATGGGGCCATAGATAGCTTGCCAGTTATGCCTTGAAACCACTGTAATTATTAGGTTATATAACTTGTGGCAGTATTGTGAAGCAATTGAAAGCAAAAATATTAAATTAGAATTTATGTATGAAGCTAATTTTTTGTGTTTCCATAATGTTTTGGCATTGGTTGACATAAATTTCTTGTTAGTGTACAGTTTTTAGATAATGTGGTATAGTGAGGGGAGAGGTGGGGATGGGGTAGGGTGCACTGGGGAGTTGGCCATAAGCAAATTTTCAAAAGAAAAAATAAAAAAAAATGGCATTACCTGCACTGAAGAGCAGTGCTTATGACGAAGACTTCTTGCTGAGTGTCCCATATCTCTAGGTCAGCATCACCACTCTCCGTCCTGTAGGCTACAAGCAGCTGTAAGCCTATAGCTATAAAATATCAGCGTTCCTAACACAGATAATATAGTGCCATCACTGCTTTTCACCACTTGAGTAGACGTGCTGTTTGTGCAGGCCAGAAAGGGACTCAGTCTTTAGGATTAAGACTGATGGGAAGAGTGGCCAGTCAGAAAAGGAGGTAGTCAAAACTTCCAATAGTATTCTGCAAAAATTGACCAGCACCTTCATTTTTATAAGTATATTCCATATAGCAGTCATTTAGTTCAATTTTGCTATATTCAATGTTTACGTACATCTCAGCGCTTACAGAGAGCTACTATATTCTCTTCTTTGTATATTATGCAGTCATATCATGTTGGATATGCTAGATGCCTCTTTCCAAAATGTGTGGATGAAATTCAAATATACGCCGCTTGACCAAAAGTATTACTGAATTTTGTGGATTTAGCAATTTTAATAAATTATGTATTTTTAAAAAAATACCACATTACAATATTTTATTATAAAATTGACCTTATTTAGCAGTATTTTGCCAAAAAAAATAACCTCGTACTGATGCCTATTCTTAAGCAGTTTTCCATTTAGATGTACTGGGGTTAATATAACCAGTAGCAGCGAGCAAAAAATAATTTCATGCTCTACTGTACATTTTGTTTGGCAAAGAACTTTAGTAATAAGAAATATAATTTTTTTTTTCATTTTTTTGCCAGCCTCAATATACTCTGGCACGTTCTCGTCTTCATAAGCAGCCATTAGACAATGAGGTGATAATTATGATCCGTAAAGAAAATCCTCACTGAACGCTTTGAATCCAGGAAAAGAAATGCCATATCCAGTTAGCAATTCCTAATTGTACTGTGTTATTAATGTCACCGAGATCTTTCTGCCTTTTATCAGTCTTTCTATCATCTGCTTAGCGAAGACTTGGTCACCATGTACATGTAAATCTGTCATCCAGTTCTGACTCTTACAATGAACTCGTGGGGAAAAGAAAGGATCTTGCTGCCAAGTGAATAAATCTTGGCTTCTGAGTCGGTACCTTGCCTGTCCAGTTTACTACATCATCTTGTAACCCTATTGATGTAGACCTTATTGTCTTTAATTATAAGTGGTTCTGCGTGACCTGTAAAAGTCTTACATCTTCAGCAAATGATATACGTCTCAGAAAAGTAAAAAAGAAACAGACATTAAAAGCAGTGAAGTTATAGGCATAATGGAACAAGAAAAGTGTTCTATCTCATCGTCTGTTAGGATCATTATCGAAGGTTGTGGAACAAAACATATCTAAGCATATAAAATGTAGAATTATATGTTTGTGGATTTTAACTTTAGAGGTATAAATATAATATAAACACGAAAAGGACCCACCTACTATATACAAGAACTTTATTGATACCTTATTAAAAAGGTTTTTTTTACCAAACAGGGAGGAGCATGCAGGGGATAAAGAGTAAAGGTGCTGGCCCTAGTTTTGGCCTGTTAATTAGCCTACCTTGCTGCGGAGGTTCGCACCCTAAGAGCGAGATGGCACCCCCGCTCAACGACAGCTAGCACTCACTGCCCCTAGTGAACCCTGTGGAGGAAATCCTCTTTGAATAGTTGTTTTGGACCTGCCAAAGTTTATTGATTCTTGTGTTTTTTTTTATAAATATAATATGCATGGAAGAAAACTTAGCAAAATTCGAGATCAATATATTAGTATAATAGAGTTTCTATGTTATATGGTTTGTGTATGATATGGAACATGTCAGCGTATCTGACTCATCTGTTTCGCTTAATAGAAATACAAATGTCGCCATAATACTAGGTTTCATGTTATAAAAAGACCTTCACTCGTCAATTCAATCCGCCACTGCTCCATGATTGGCTGAAGGGGTCACTGGATTGACAGATGGTATGTGGTCACTACAGGAAATAAGCAATGAGTGGTTGGTACCAGTAGCAGGGTAGAGTCAATAAAGTGATGACAGATTTAAGAGGTGAGTATAGGTTTGCCTATTTTAATTGTAACCCCTGTGGGGAGATACTGGTGTACTGAGACTGAGTCTGATAGGAACAGGCAGTGTCTCTCAGTAAGAGATATTAACCCCTTCCTTAGCTGCATTGCCTTGGAACTTGGAAGAGGAGGAGCAGCAGAGGACAGAACTGATTGACTGAGAAAGTTGGAGAAGAAGAGAGGAGGAGTCAGTAGCAAGTAAAGAGGAAGTCTGTCAGCCATTACTGAGTGGAGACAGCAGTGATCCAGAAGGAGAGCACAGTGTGTGGTCTGATTGTTCTGCAGCTCCATGTGACAGGACAGTGAGCCTTGGAGCTGCACCATAACTACAGACTAACCAGGTTATCCCACCTTGCTCTGGCTTTGCAGAAAGGAGAAGAACCATCCCTAATAAATTGAATCCTGAAGTTCCAGGCTAGAACCCTATGTAACTGCAAAACTGACACATCAAAGACTGAGTAACTTGCTGGGACTTGTGATTCCACGGGGGGCAAGTTTATAAGATCTATCTATATGAGAACATTGCTGAGACTTGTGGTTCAACACACCTGAATTTATAATAAGACCCGCTGTGAAGGAGATCTTGTTGCTATGGCATTATGTGCACCAACAAACTCTTCAAGAGCGCCATCACCCACTGGCTACCGGGCCCCAACATTGAACTTTGTTGTTTCCCATTGCTGCAACAGTTTATCGTTTAAGCAGTATTAGGAGTGGGCTTGTTGTGATTTAAAGGGGATGTATCATCCCCAACGTTTAGAGTAACTGCAAAGCCTTACATTGTTAATGTACTTGTAGATTGGACAATGCTGTTTGTTTTACTGTTACTTGTTATTCCCCTTACCAAATTCACCGTTTACCCACATCATAACTAAACCAGTTAACCTCATCTTTTGTGAACATGTAAGGAGTGTGGACAGGGATTCCCGAGTTGACTCCTTGTAGAAGAGGAAGACCCTCCTGCATCCCATTACAGATCCCAGCAAGATACAGGTGGAGGCTCTGCCCTACATTGAGGTGAGAACTACCTAACACTCTGCCTATGGAGGCAGATTAAAGGGGTCTTACATATTTAACCCATGTCCTTCTTTTGGTAAAATGTTTACAAATCACGGAAAATGTATTTAATAATTCTGGAGCATCTTTCCTTAGAATTCTATATTGTGCCATTTGTTAGGCTCACCAGGTGAGGCAGATTCTTTAAGCCTCAGGTCTAGGTGGGCACACTGACCCCGGGCGTTGACACAGTAAACAGGACAGTAAATGGGCAGCAACTTCTTGGCACACACAACAATCTCAAGACAGATGAAGTGGAACCCGGCAGGTACAAACACAAAAAGCACAGATGGTGGAGCACTCCAAACATAGGACTATAAGCGTCTGTCTTCATGGGCCTTAAATAGGCACAGGAAAATGATGTCATTGATTCACTCTGAACAACTTGCAAAACCCAACGTGGAGCACAACAGAGGCCAATGGACCCAAGGGAAGGAAGCGGAGCCCGACATACCTAGGACAGGTATGTACGACCATTCTTGTTACATGCTTGAAAATACTGTATGAATGAGTTGACAACTGTCCATCAGCAGTATTTGCTAAAGAGACATTGTAGGAGAGTCAGCTCGTCTTCTTTACCATTAGTATCACAGCAGACCTGACCTCCCGTAAACAGGTACACTTCAATTGGCAGAGTTTTCAAGTTTTTTCAATAGCAAAAAAGGTCAAACACTTTAAATAGATGTTTACTTGTCAGGGATGAAAATTATGCTTTTCTCCGAAAGCTTGGAGGAAAACATGCACATACATCTGAATCATTGTCACTTAAATCAGCACATTCACAGTATCTATGGATACTATGGTTAACTTTACATGATGTCTAGCCTTGAATATTGCAGGCAGGCGTACTAGTATAGGTATCCTTATTCTGGGTATCGTTAATATCATTATTACCTGATCATTAATAAATAACCTCTAAAATTTTAGGAAATGAGCAAGTAACATATCTAACAATTCAGTATTCAGTAAATTGAGTAATCAGTAATTGAGCAAAAGCGCCCAGTGAAATGAAAATAGAGCAAAGCAATGTCAAACTGACTTTTTTTTTTTCAATTGCTTCAGATTTTGGAAAAATGTAAGTGGTTAAAGAAGTAACATGCTCATTCTTCTGGCGGTTCCACTTCACAGTATAGAATAAAAGATGCCGACAAAGCCTCTTCAGTAAAGCGTCAGCCGGCATTCTCCTGAAGCAGTTTTGCATGAGAAAATCCGACTACTACACGGGGTCTAGAAGATGCCATGTGTACATAGCCGTAATATCTGCATCTGGGGCACACTTCAATCAGTATATCTTAGCTGAATGTATATGAAGAGGAACGCCAATAAAGTTTCCCATATTCAATATGGCTTTATGAATGCTCTTTATGCACTTCACTTTTTGCTAGTTAGTGCTTGAATATATTTTTTCTAGACCTACATTTAACAAGAGACTCAATATCTCAATAATAATAATAATAATAATAATCCTCTAAACTTGCTGGTGATTTTAGCCAACAGGAATCTTCATATTGGATTTTAGGTGGGAAAATAGCCAGAAGTAGGCAATGCGCTAGTGTTTCTTAAGAATGTTTTTATTTATTGCAAGTCCCAAAATAAAGTATTTGTAAATATTGAAGATGGCCAAATTTATTTGCAGGAAATTGAATTCGATTTGATTTTTCAAAAATCTGTATTTTCCAGAATATGGATATTTTTGTAGCTCACTCATGTCGAATTCAGCAAAATGGCAACCATAGAGGGTCACAGAAAAATTATAAAGCTAAATAAAACTGTTACTCACCTCATAACACATCTGTCTGGCCACCTATGTTGTTCACAGCCCTCTATCCAGTTCTCCATGCTCTTCTTTGCATGTCACATATCTTATGTTCAGTTTCTTCATTCTAGGCCAAGACTTACAGCCACAACCAGGCTGCTGAGGTCACTGTAATCCGGGATGTCTAAGACCTAATCGCAGCTGATAGTTCCGGCCTAGTGTGAAAACACCAGCAATATGATGGTGGAAAGAAGAGCCCTGGAGAACCATATGCTCGACAGTGGACAGCCAGACAGTTTACCAGTGAGGTGAGTGTCAATAATTTTTTTGCACATCCTACATTTTGTCTTTCTCACACTTAGACTGGATGGAGTGAGCGTGGGGGAGTGGCCCCACTGTGCCACAAACCAGACTACCCTGGAAGAGGCGTGACTAAACAGCTACCTTGGTGTTCACTGGAGCCTCTGATGGTGTGGTTCAGGCTTGTGCTGCAGGTAGGTGCCAGGTACCACTCCAGAGTGGTGTCTGGCTGTGGCTGCTGATCCCACAGGGCGACGGAACACTGGCAGGTAGGTGGGCATGGCTGAGACACTGGCAGGCAGGCGGGCACTGCTGAGACACTGGCAGGCAGGCGGGCACGGCTGAGACACTGGCAGGCAGGAGGGCATGGCTGAGACACTGGCAGGAGGGCAGGAACTGACTCGGAAGGCACAGGAACATGGGCAGGTGTGAGTGATATATGGGGACAGGTAGAGACTGGTACACACTGCAGGAGCAGGGACTGATTCGGGAAGCACAGGAACACAGACAGGTGTGAGTGGTATATGGGAACAGGCTAGGACCTGTTCATACTGGAGGAGCAGGCACTGATTCAGGGAGGACATGAACACGGACAGGTATGAGTGATACATGGGAACAGGTAGGGACTAGTGATGAGCGAGTGTACTCGTTGCTCGGATTTTCCTGGGCACGCTCGGGTGATCTCTGAGTATTTTTTAGTGCTCGGAGATTAAGTTTTCATCGCCTCAGCAGCATGATTTACAGCTATTAGCCAGCTTGATTACATGTGGGGATTACCTAGCAACCAGGCAACCCCCACATGTACTCAGCCTGGCTAATAGCTGTAAATCATTCAGCTGCCATGATGAAAACTAAATCTCCGAACACTAACAAATACTCAGAGGTCACCCGAGCAATGAGTACACTCGCTCATCACTAGTAGGGACCTGTTCAGACAGTAAGGACAAAGGCCAGTGAGGTGCGGAAGGAGAGCGGAGCAGAACCGCAAGGAGCGGAGCAGGGCAGAACTGCAAGGAGTGGAGCAGGGCAGAACCACAAGGAGCAGAACCGCAGAGCGAGAGCAGAGTGGAGCTACAGAGCGAAAGCAGAGTGGAGCCGCAGAGCGAGAGCAGAGCTGCAAGGTGAGCAGCAGAGCAGAGCGGGCAGAGAGGAGTGAACACAAGGGAAAACACAGCGGAATAGGAAATGCTACTGACAGAGATACGAACGGACACAGGAATAGGACTAAGTTCAGACAGGGAACGAAACAAGGCAAGGAACAAGGACATAGACCAGGGTACTAAGCTCCAGTGGGTAGCTGACACAATAGACAATAGCAGGACTAGACCTGGCACCTCAGCAGCAAGAAACTGACTGAGGAAGTAAGTTGCTCAGACATTCCTCTAGGGGTGGGAATGCCTTAAGTACTTGAGGCCTCTTGGCAATTGGCTGGGGACACCTTAGGAAGGTGCACACTGACACTACAAGAATCAGGAAGTGCCAGGGCCGCCACCCAAAGCACACAGCCAGGAAGAAAACAAAGAGCAAGCAGGAGACATGAGGCACACAGCATGGAGCAGGCAGCAGACAGAACTCACTGCATGGCCCGGAGTAGTGAGTAAGTTGGTGTGTAATGCAGGTGGGGGATGGGAGGCCATGCAGTGATGCTGGCAGGGTTGTTACACATTTATTACACTTTGGGTTCTAGTGAGACTTCACGGCATAAGGAGCAGTCAATTTGAGTCCATTAATTTTGCTGCGAAATTGATTTTCCTTTCCATGCAATTTGGCAAATTCGAATTTTGTCAGATACGCCCATCTCTAGTTAATATATTAAGGAATGCAGCCATATCAACAGTTCATCTATTATGTCACAGTGGTTTTCACTATTCTACAACAGAGTGAATGCTTGAAAAAGAAATCGTTTTCTTCATAAATTTATTTGCTTTACTTTGTGCCTGATGTGCAAGTATGAGTTATTTGATCCTGCTTAAAATCTTCCTTTGATGTTCTGTCCAATGCTTTCACTGTCCGTCCTTTAGCCTCTAGCAGAACATGACGATGACGAGAGGTTGTCCCAATGGGGGAGCGAATCTCCGAGCATACATGGCCCATTAGGACAGACTCTCAAGTGACATCACTGTAAAATTCTGTTGGCAGCTCGAAGCCAGAAGGAGAAATTGCTACACAAAGCTGACAGACAGAATCACATGCCTGATACTTGCACAGCGGAAATGGGATAACAAAAGAAAAGAAATTTACTTATAAAATTGTGTCTATTTCATGCATTATTTTAGTAATTCACCCCTTTTACTGGAAATCTACAGTATCCATTAGAGGGGATTACCTTAGCCCAAAGCAGAAAGTAAAAGCAGGTCATACACAGTTGGCCATACTCTCGTAATCTTCCATCCATATACATACATGCTTGGCTCAGCTAAGCCTGCCTGTGTTCTTTATGGGGAAAAGAGAGTAAAAGATGCTGCCAGGCATTTTGGTTTAGGCTTGAATCCTTGGAGAACGGAAAAAAATTGCATTATTAAACTGGCTGATCTTTATCTCCCTTGACATCACCTGTTTGTGAAGAGTTTAGATACCCCCGTACGATCCAGATGGTCAGTTGATTCCACCAAAATCAGTTAGCTTGACAAGCTTTACTCTGCTAGGTACAGGGCCCTTTAGTCAATCAGTAGGCTCTTCACAAGACTAACTCAACTTATTTTTCCACAGCTCCATGATATACAGGACATTGAATGAATACTGAAATTTAAGGGGTATTTATTCACAGAATTTATAGTTTTCTGACATATGATCCCTAAAAATGAAGAATAGTGGTTAATGGGGTTAAGGTGTGAGAATAACACAAAATAAATATCTAACATGAAGAAAAATAAAGTCTTTTAAAGTAGAAGGCGATACAGTTTGGTTCTGATTTCTTGTGGTTAAATGTGAGCTATAGTTTCAGATTGGTCAGTGTAATGCTAACCACAACCAGTCCTTCCTAGTGACAGCTTTAGTTGCCAAGTCTAAGCTGAAACATATTTCCCCCTTTGAGTTGACCGCATCAAAAGGAAGCCACGTTTGTAAAATTGCATGCTATCTGTTTATATTTCTCTGAGAATATTTATGGTATTTCGGAATGGTAGAAGAACGGCTTAAAGTCACCTAACAGAAAAGCGTAATTAAAATATTCATGATGCTTTGTAGGAATGTTTATTTAACCTGGTTTAGAGCAATTTTCACCCAAATCTTCTACATGAAAATACAGAATCCATAAAAAACAGGCTTTTAGATACATATGAGGCCAAATATGACACTTTCGAAAATTCTCTAAATTATCCTTAAATATTTAACGTCTCATTCAGATGTCCATGAAATATGGTCTGAGTTTGGACTGCAATGCAAAGTCTGGCCACGAATCTCCTGACCCCAACTTGAATGCTTTCTATATGCCTATGAAATGGTCAAGTTTGGCTCAGGAAACTCACGGAAAGTTTATGCACCGCGATCCATATTTGTACCCTGATATACAGACATCTATGGCCTAAGTCGGCTGCAAAAAGTGACTCACTTAACAATAAGCTACCGAAGAGTTGGATGAGATAAGAAAAACATCTCTGCATTCTTCTAGACAGAGCTATACCTATATATGTCCTCTGAAAAAGTAATATGATCAGCTCACCCATCTACAAATGCACAGGATCCCAAATCCAAGGAAGGGCAGTCCACAAAAAGAAGAGAATTGATCTAGCACTTCAAATAGAATGCAACATTTTATTCCCATCAGTAAAAACATGATTCAAGAAAAAATCCACATTCTGAAATGGATAAATGTGTCATTCGAGGAGAAAGTTCCAAGAGAAATTCAAAGTCCTTGTTGACGCGTTTCGAAATGTATCACTTTGAATTTCTCTTGGGACTTTCTCCTTGGATGATACATTTATCAATTTCAGAATTTGAATTTTCCCTAGAAATATGTTTTTACCAATGGAATATTAATGGAATAAAATTTTGCATTCTATTTGAAGTGCTGGATCAATTCTCTTCTTTTTGTGGACTGCCTATATATGTCATCTGCCCTAGTCTTTTCAAAGCTGCCATTCCAAATACATACTATAGACAAGAGTGGCATTGTTTCTAAAAGAGAGTAGCCATATTTTTGTTACTTAAATCAGCCTCTTTAAAAGGTTTTTTGGTTTTGGAAAACCCATGTCGCCCGGTTGCAGTAAAACTGTTCCTTACTCACCCTTCCGGGGTCCAGTAGTGAGTGTTGTTCCCAGTGTCTGTTACTGTGTGCAGTGATGATGTCACATTGATAGCTCTGTAGACAATAACTGAGCTCAGCTTCTCTGACAGTTGGTGATGACTACTTGGAAGAGTCATTGAGCGCAGTTATTTTCTGCAGTACTGGAAACATGACATCAGCGCTCCAGACAATAACAGATGCAGAGCGAAGCCCCTGAGACTCAGTGCCAGGTGGAAGGAGTAAAGCACAGTTTATTTGTTATCTGTTTTTTTTAAACAAACTGCTTCTGGAGACAGGAGTTTTCTTTAAATAGAAAACCCTTTAAGGAATCAATAGACGATAACATTAAAGTCAAATTTATGTATTATTATTTCTGCTGTATTATTAACATATAGATATGTTGCTGTACTCCGCAATGTAAAACAAAAAACATTTCCCATAATTATAGGGCTTGTCTGAAATTAGTAAAAAGGACCCAAATATTATTATTATTATTTTTATTATCATCGTTGTCATCAAAACAGTGCCTAGCTTGTCTGTCAGGGCAAGAGTGTAAGTGTTTCATGAAATAAAAAGGGACCCTTATTTCTAATCTCAAGTAGTTTGAGAACAAGAACCAGTTTAGTGTACAGATCCAGGCCAAACATATAAAGGCTGAAGTGGTTATACCAGAGTGTCAGTATGAAGGAGACCTTTGTACACAAAGTGTCCCCCTATTAGGACCTCCAGTGATCAGCTGTGATCTGTGGGGAATCCAATCAATACGTTTTCACTTTCCCTGAATCACTGCCACTAGAGAAATTGAAGGGAACCTGTCATGAAAAAAAAGGAATTAACATGAAGATATAGGGTTAATGTGCACTTTAATGGTGTTCTGAACCTGTCCAGCACCTGAACTTAGAGCCCCGCTGCTGGGAGGAAATAAGCTGTATTCCCCTCGGCAGCGCTCGGCATTCAATCATAGGGGTGGCTATGGTGCAGTTTTAGTCACTGCTCTGTGCCTAGTGAACTGATACTGGCTCAGCACTGGGACGTGCTGTCAGTCACTGCTGGGGGTGCAGTTACAGCCACCGCTCTATGTGCACAGAACGGGGACTGATACCGTGCCTGTGCTGCCCCTGTGACTGAAATGCTGCAAGGAGCTACACCGAACCTTCTCCCTTCATTTCCTCCCTGCAGTGGGGCTCTAACTGGGATCACTGGGCAAGTGCAGAACACTATTAACCTGCAGATTAATCCCATATCTGAAGGTTAATAGCATTTTTTCACGTGACAGGTTTGCTTTAAGCATTACATACTGTCCACAGTCTGTACTGGCTCTACACTATGTCTAAAAGTTGAGGATGGTTAATGAAGGTTTCTCCCAAATGCGTTATCAATACTCAATCAGCCTTTTTTTTGTTAGTATCTAACAAACACTTTAGTCAGTGCCAATTGGAATATGTACCAAGAAACACATACGGTAAACAAAATGTGTCCATTGACCCATCAATAATATGTTTAGGTATAGGTTGCAATGTAATACCAAATGCGTAGGTTATTTTTTTTGTGTTCAACTCAAAAAAATGTGTTTGCACAGTTTTCTGAATTTATTTTGCACAAAACTTTATTTTTTTTTAATTTGTAAGGGTATTTAGAGGACTAACAAGACTGTACAGTGCTGAGAATGTGAAAGAATTTTACAGCCGTGTCTCTACCATTGACCTTCATATCCAGTATTCGTGTCTTTTCGACCATATTCAGTACGGTATATTGACAGTGCTCAAAAGTTCATTGGTGCTGCCACTGACAGACACTCATGACATTCATTTGTTTCATTATTCAGTGAGGGGTTAAACCACATAACTCAAATATATTCAGCTGTAATTTTAATAAAATTGCTTAAATAATACGTTGCTTTGGCTTCCATATTCATTGAGATTTTCTTTACAATGAAATGAGAGCACATAATTAGAACGTGTTGTGGAAAACAGTTAAGTACAAGCTTATTCTATAGATCTGAATATATATTTTGACAATTAGCACTTGATCACCAAAAATCAAAAGCAGACTTATGCTCCAGAGAATTCCTTGATAAATGAACTATCACGTACAGCCATCTGCTTTACAGTACCCTAATTTAAATCCCAGTGCCCCCTGGCTAGGTCAGCACTTTCTCGCGCTGAGAAGTAACTTTGCAAATATTTCCTTTGCTTGCATTTCTTTTTTGAAGTGTAAAAAACATAAATGATCCATGAAACTTCATTATGTCTGCAAGGCAAAAAAAGGGAATAACACCGACTTCCCACATTAGATGGTAAGTTTTACTATGTGTTAACTAAGGGTACCGTCACACAGTGAAATTTTCATCGCTACGACGGCACGATCTGTGACGTTCTAGCGATATCGTTACGATATCGTTGTGTCTGACACGCTACTGCGATCCGGATCCCCGCTGAGAATCGTACGTCGTAGCACATCGTTTGAAACTTTCTTTCGTCGTCTAGTGTCCCGCTGTGGCGGCATGATCGCATGGTGTGACAAAGGTGTGCACGATATTGTATACGATGTAAAGGGCGGAGGAGCGGCTACGTAGGAGCGCTAAATTCTCCACCTCCTGTGTGCTGATTGGGCAGTACAATACTGTGCGCTCATTCGACAGACAAAGGACAATTGTTCCCTGCGGATAAAACCGGAGCTGTCGAACGCTCTATTCATTTCTCCCTGGAGCACGTAAATTTGCTGAATTCCCTGGACTTTGATAACTACTATAACTACAGACTTTTACCGCAAAAGGTATGTATAACGCTACAGCGTAGCATATGTTGCGCTTCAACGGGGATAAACGTTGGAGCGTGGTCGATTGTTCCTTTATGGAGAGTAGGGTAGGCCAGAGAACCTCAGGTACACAGCTGTAGCGTGGCCCAATTAATTAATCCTTTTACAGATCGAGATGGTTGACTGCCCCATTTAATGCCAGTAGTAACATATATAGATATTAGATCAACGGTCAAAACATTGTTTTGTAAGCACGTGTATTTATTGTACGTTTGTTTTCTTTTTTAGGAAGTATGCTCACTTCCGATGAGAGTTCAGTCGTTGCTGCTGCCCTGTTATTTGAGGCAGCACGTCTCCAAGAGGAGAGACGTCCTAAACGAAAACGTCGCATGTGGACCCGGAGCTGGCTGCAGAAAAGATCCACATTGTCACACATGGGTCTCATAAGAGAGTTACGTGATAATAACCCTCATGATTTTCGAAACTACCTTAGGATGTCAGAGGAATCATTCAAGATAATACTGTCTGCTGTTACGCCCCTCATACAAAGGCGTGATACGCCGATGCGTGCAGCCGTGCCCGTGGATGAAAGGTTGGCGGTGACACTGCGGTTCCTGGCTACAGGAAGGTCTCTTCAGGATTTGCAGTTTTCCGCAGCTGTTTCCAGACCTTTCCTCAGCGTTGTGATTCCGGAGACATGCGAGGCCATTGCGCTGAGCTTAAGGCATTATATGGAGGTACTACTATTTAATTTGGGATGCTGTGTTATGTTGATATATTATACTAGCTATGTAACCCGTTCTACGCCCTGGCGGCACACATTTCTATTGGTATCTGTTCGCCATCCTATCATGAGCTGCTCCAATCCTGCGGCCCCATTCTGACATGTGCAGCTGCGATCCTGCGCCTCCAATCTGACATGTGCTGCTCCCATTTTGCGGCTCCATTCTGACATGTGCTGCTACAATCCTGCGCCACCCGTCTTTTATTTGCTGCTCCCAACGTAATTTTATAGGGTATATTATTTCGATATATTGTTTAGCACCCCCTCTCAGTCAGTGAAGCCGTCTGATAAAAAGGCTGCCTGCATATTCAGGATTGTTGACTTTTTTATACTAATCCATACTGCGCGTCAATCACTCTAGGATGTCCACATGAGAGTGTATGTGCACAACAAGATATTTGACCTAATTTGTACATGTTTCCTTCTCATCTTGCAGTTTCCCAAGACGGCGGAGGACTGGAAGAGGATTGCTTCCGATTTTGATCAGCTGTGGCAGTTTCCAAACTGCGGTGGCGCATTAGACGGAAAGCATGTGCGCATCACGCAACCAGCCAACTCTGGATCCTTTTTTTTCAACTACAAAGGATATTTCAGTGTGATCCTCATGGCCCTTGTCAATGCAAACTATGAGTTCGTAGATGTGGATGTTGGCATGAATGGTCGAGTCTCCGACGGTGGTGTTTTTGAACACACTTCATTTGGGGAACGCTTGAGGAACAATCAACTGCAGTTGCCAATAAATGAAGACACAAAAGCAAACCTCAATTTTGTTTTCATCGCTGATGAAGCTTTCCCTCTTCATCCACATTTGCTGAAGCCATTTGCGCAGAGAACACTCACACGGGAGCGCCGAATCTATAATTACCGGTTGTCGAGGGCCCGTCGTGTGGTTGAAAATGCCTTTGGGATTATGGCAAATCGGTTTAGAGTGTTCCACACAGCTATCAACTTGAAGCTGCCGTCTATAGACTTTGTGGTTTTGGCATGCTGTGTGCTCCATAATTTCCTGAGACGTCATGATACCAGCTCCTATTCTCCTCCTTCATTCATTGATGCAGTGGACCCAAGAACCGGAGATATTGTGCCTGGGGAATGGCGGACACAACCTGATAATTTAACAGCTCTTCAAGCACTTGGATCTGGCAGACAGGCAGACGATGCAAGGGACTGTCGAGAAAAATACTGTCAGTACTTTAATGGTTCTGGAGCTGTAACCTGGCAGGATTGCGCTGTCTAAAAAAAATATTTCTTTTTGCTTTGCTGTTTACTCAACAATATGTAGGATATGCTTTCGTGTCCACAATTTAATATGGCGAGTAGGTCACTAACTTTTGTGTAATAAAATTAAATTGTATTTATTACTCCCGTAATTCTTGGTTTTTCAGTTTAGATAAAGTGGTCCTCATATGACGTCCTATGCCGTCAAGGTGTCCTGTGACTCTATAATCCCCATTGACGGGATACTACGTTATAGCGATCGGTCTAGATTGCATTCCAAAGTCAAATGGCGACTTCCTTCCATTTCAAGCTCTGCCATGCATGCACCCAAACAATGGTTTACCCACACACAATCGTATTTTAAATCATATAAACCTCTCTAAATTACTTTAAATGAGATGAGATGCCTATAAAATGGTGCTGTTAACCCTTATATCTTGGTAAACATTAAAGAAAGAATGCGAAGATTTTTTGTTTTTTTGTAACAATTTCTTGGTATTTAACAACAAAATATTACATAACCAAAAAAAACAAAATAAAATTATCTCCTTCCACGGCCCAACAGGTGTCGCAGCGTCACGCCCTGCTGCTCTACTTGAGCCTGGAGGATCACTGCTGTCTGCTGCAGGAGCGCTGCGGTCCGCTCCAGGCGCAATTGTCTCGCCATGAGCTCTCTCAACGTTGGGCGGTTCTGTGGATAGAAGAGGTTGGAGAACTGACGGTGATTCCGCTGAAAATACATCTCGACCTCTGGGGCACGACCATAGTGTGTTGTAAATTTAAATTTGGTCTGGCCCCACAGGGCCATGTTTATTTTATTAAATTTTACATTTTTAGTTGTCTATTGTGACATCTCGCAGATAACCACTCGTATTATCTTGATACTTACGGAGAAGGGACGCCGGTTCTTCATTGCCAGAACCAGAGCTGCTTACTTCTCATCCCAGCGATCTGGCCACTGCTGCAGCACCTAAAAGGAAATAATAACAGATCTGGTTAACTATGGAACACGCCGTTGGGAAGCGCTCGCTGTTTTGGTCACTTACGTATGGTAGCTTCTGGGGAGAATGCCATTAACTTTAAAAAGTTAATGCATGTGTCACAAAACGCTGCAGAGGTAATGCGTTTACATTTGCATTCTGCGTTGCGTGTCCAAAGCTGCATTCGCTCACCAAAAAAGTAAACATTATAATTTAGGCCATGTTCACACAGTGCGTTTTTTACTGCAGAACCGCAGCGGTTTTGCCGCTGCGGTTCCGCAGCTTTTTTCCATGCAGGGTACAGTACATTGTACCCTATGGAAAACAGGAACCGCTGTGCACACGATCCTGAATTAAAAAAAAAAAGCCGCGCTGAATAGCTGCGGGAAAAAAGAAGGAGCATGTCACTTCTTTGCCCGAAACAGCAGCGGTTCTGCACCCATAGACCTCCATTGTGAGGTCAAACCCGCAGTAAAACCCGCAGATCAAAAATACATCTGCGGGTTTTATTGCGGTTTGTGGTGCAGAACCGCTGCAGCCGGAAGTGCGGGGAAGCGGGCGGAAGTGCTTGGGCGGAGAGACATGGAGGCATACCGTCGCATGGGGATCGTGATTGATTTGGTATGTGTGTGTGTGTGTGTGTGTGTGTGTGTGTGTATATATGTATGTGTGTGTGTGTGTATGTGTGTGTGTGTGTGTGTATGTGTGTGTGTGTGTGTATATGTATGTGTGTATGTGTGTGTGTCCCCATGCGACGCTAGTGCCACCACTGTGCTAAGTCGCCGTATGGGACTACTACTCCCATCCGGTATTAGGATGGGAGAGTTGTCCCTGTGTCCGGCGACTTAGCACAATTGTAAAGTTACACAAAACACCTACACACAATACACATACATGACACACAGTACATACAACACATAACACAGAGTATATACTCACCAACAGCACACTTGTAGGCGAAGCCCTCGATCCTCCAGGGAAAAATCACAAAATAATAAATCAAATACATACTCCCTGTCCGCAGAATCCATAAAACGAGTGTCCCACGCCGATCCCCTGCTCTCTGGCGATACACTGCCAGGAGCGAAGCTCCTAGCAGTGTATCGCGTACTGTCCCGGAGTTCAATGACTTCGGCGTCTCGGTTAACAGCAGTACAGCTGCGCTGAACTTTCCCACGCAGCACTGCCGTTAAGCGAGAGTGCCGGGGTCAATGACCGTGGAGAGCAGACATATCTCTGGATGTGTCTGTTCTCCATGGAAAATCTTCGTGGGATACGTGGCACTTAAATACGTGGCAATTAAATACGTGACACGTGGCACTTATACGTGATACGTGTCACTTAAATACGTGGCAATTAAATACGTGATACGTGGCACTTTGATACGTGGCACGTGTCACTTAAATACGTGTCACGTGTCACTGAAATACGTGGCACTGAAATGCGTGATACGTGGCAAAGAAATACGTGGCACTTAAATACGTGGCACTTAAATACGTGGCACTTTGATACATGGCACTTAGGCTATGTTCACATTTGCGTTGTGCGCTGCATGCGTCCTTTTTTTGATTGATTTTGGACGCAGCAAAAATGCAACTTGCTGCGTCCTCTGCGCCCGGATGCGTGCGCTGCAGTGACGCATTCGGCGCAAAACGCAAGTGCGACGCATGTCCATGCGCCCCCATGTTAAATATAGGGGCGCATGACGCATGCGGCGCCCGACGCTGCGGCGCAGAACGCAAATGTGAACGTAGACTTAAATAGCTGGATAGAGCTGGAACCGCGGGCTGTGATCTGGCCTGCGCTCAGCACTCTGCGGAGCGCTGTCATTCAAAACACGTCCACTCATTTTGGTGTTTAGTCCCAAAATGGAGGATGGAAGAAGAAAAGGGTTGGACAAGGAAATGACATCATTTCTTTTTTTTTTTTTACCCCCACTGCAGTTAAAGCTTTATTTGTGTCAAACACAGACAATCTGCAGAGAAAACTGCATAAAAAACCGCACTAAAAACCGCATCAAAAACCGCATCAAAAATGCACCAAAAACGCACCTGCGTTTTCTGCCAAGAGCTGCGGTTTTTGTCCTGAAAAAAAAAAAAGGATTGAAATCAGGATCGTGTGAACATACCCTTAAGGTTCTATACATGTACATGTCAAATAATACAGTGTTGACACAATAGCCATACCCCATGGATGCCCAAGCCACATAAACACTGAAACAAAGACAATGAGCGCTGCGGATTGATAACGAGAACGCCAAAAAGGTATTTCTGGAGTCGGCGTCACAATCGCGACGCAGTGCTGAAACGGAGACGCTATAGCGATGTTGATCGCGCGGCATGAGTCAAGGACCTCCTCTGGGCGTGGTTAGGTGGTTGAGCGTTTTTGAGGGCAAAATGGCGGCGCGTCAGCGTTCAGCTCCTCTGGGGCGGCCAGAGATGGCATTTTTTGTGCACGAAATGTATGCCCTTGACTATGAGGGCGGGGATAGTCGACCTGCGCACCCGAACCTGCACAAGCAGGAGGTGCTGTGCCGCATTGGGCGCATGATGGAGAGGAGGTTTGGCGTCCGACGCAGTGCACAGCAGCTGCGTAAAAAGTGGGCAGACCTCCGCTACAAGACCCCGCAGCTTCTGGCAGAGTTGCGTGCGGAGCCACAGCGTGGTAAGTACCAGTATGGGGGAATCGGGAGACGCACGCTGCCGGGAGGTTAAGAATGTGAAACATGCTCAGGTCAGGGGTTCCAGAATCTCCACCGAGACATACAATTTAGTGATTGCCGGGAGGGGGAGAATCAGGAGACGCGCGTTGCCGTGAGGCGCTTCCTTGTTATGCAAAAATCCGTGTCTTAGGCCAGGTTGACCATTAAACACCAGAGCCCCCACCCAATGCATAGTCTAGCATCACAGGGAAGAGTGATCTCTATTTTCTATATACCGTATTTTCGGGCGTATAAGACGAACCCCCAACTTTTCCAGTTAAAATGTAAAATCTTCTTAAAAGTCGGGGGTCTTCTTATAAACCGTATGTCGTGTTATAGGGCCGGTGACTTTTGTGCCTTTTGGGGGGGGGAGTGGGCCTGATGACGACGAGGGGGCGTCTCACAGGAAAGTGAGTATCCCCCATTACCTCATTGTATCGCTGCAGCGTGGGGTCTCTGCTGGGAGCGGCGGCTGCTGCTCCTCATTGTGCCGCGTGGGTGCTGTGGGGCGGCGGCTCCTCTTCTTCAGTGTGGGGCCTCTGTGCTGCTGGGCGGCGGCGGCGGCTTATCTTCAGGCAGTCGGGGCTCCTCCGGTATCTCCTTAAAGCCCGGAGGCCCTGCCGGCAACTCCATCGGTGCAATGCAGTGGCCTCCGGGAACATGGCCGCTGCTCAGATTCAGATCTCGTCCCGAGATCTCGGGAGACGAGATCTGAATCTGAGCAGCGTCCATTTTCCCGGAGACAGCTCCATTGCTGCTATGCGGTGGCCTCCGGGAAAATGGCCGCTGGGGGCGGCGCATGCTCAGATTCAGATCTCTGAATCTGAGCAGCGGCCATGTTCCCGGAGGCCACTGCATTGCACCGATGGAGTTGCCGGCAGGGCCTCCGGGCTTTAAAGGGAACCTGTCACCTGAATTTGGCGGGACCAGTTTTGGGTCATATGGGCGGGGTTTTCGGGTGTTTGATTCACCCTTTCCTTACCCGCTGGCTGCATGCTGGCTGCAATATTGGATTGAAGTTCATTCTCTGTCCTCCATAGTACACGCCTGCATAAGGCAATATTGCCTTGCGCAGGCGTGTACTCCAGAGGACAGAGAATGAACTTCAATCCAATATTGCGGCCAGCATGCAGCCAGCGGGTAAGGAAAGGGTGAATCAAACACCCGAAAACCCCGCCCATATGACCCAAAACTGGTCCCGCCAAATTCAGGTGACAGGTTCCCTTTAAGGAGATACCGGAGGAGCCCCGACTGCCTGAAGATAAGCCGCCGCCGCCCAGCAGCACAGAGGCCCCACACTGAAGAAGAGGAGCCGCCGCCCCACAGCACAGCCGCCGCCGCTCCCAGCAGAGACCCCACGCTGCAGTGATACAATGAGGTAATGGGGGATACTCACTTTCCTGTGAGACGCCCCCTCGTCGTCATCAGGCCCACTATATATACACCCGGCAAGGCGATAACCGGCGTATAAGACGACCCCCGACTTTTAAGAAGATTTTCAGGGGTTAAAAAGTCGTCTTATACGCCGGAAAATACCGAATGTACGTAGATTTGTCGACTAAAAATTTCATTTGGCTCCTAACTTTTCCCGCCAATGATGCCTAGGTATTTGTTGGTAATTCTGGAGCCCTGTACTTTTGTTGTCAACATATTAAGGTTCTTTAATGTTTGTGTAGGGAGACGGCGCCGGCAACAGCCACCAGCACCTGCATCCTCCACCAGCGGCAGCCCACAGCCCGGGACATCACGTATGTTAACCATCATTGATTGCAATTTGCAATTTTATTACTGCATACGGGACATTAGAGGGGAACATTTATTTTGGCACCTATTTTTTCCCGCCACTGTTGCATAGGAATTTTTATTAATTCTGGAGCCCTGTATTTTTGATATCTGAATATTACCGTTCTTTAATGTTTGTGTAGGGAGAACGCGCCGGCAACATCCGTCAGCAAGAGCCGGCACGCCTTCATCCGCCACCAGCGGCAGCTCACAGCCCGGGATATCACGTATGTTAAACATCATTCATTGCAATTTTATTACTGCATACGGGAAATTAGAGGGGAGCTGAAATACTGTATACATTACAGACGCTGTAAGGACCAGGCGCGCTACCACCCCACCGCAGGCCACAACACCACCCTTCCGCCACTCATCTTCCTCCCCCGGGTCGGCGGCATTCTCACCAGAGGCCACCCTTCGTAAGTGACCAAAACTGCGAGCGCTTCCCCACAGCGTGTCCAACTGTTAACCATATATGTATTTGCTTCCTTTTAGCTGCGGCAGCTGGTGCACAAGCGAGGGGATGGGAGGTGAGCAGCTCTTCCACCTCTTCTGGGGATGACCAACCGGCGTCCCTTCTCCGTAAGTATACAGACAGTGTGAGGGGTTATCGGTGGGATGTCACATTTGACAACGACGAGAATGAAAAAAAAAAAAAGGGCTCGACCTCTGGGACAGGACCAAATTGAGTGTATAGTAAATCTCAGGGTATGTTCACACATGCCGTACTTGCAGAGTAATCACCGTCCGTTCTCCGACCTCTTCTATCCACAGAAGCGACCACCGTGAGAGACCTGCTGGCCAAGCAGAGGCAGCTGGAGGGGACAGCAGCGCGCCTTCAGGGGACAGCAGCGCGCCTGCAGGAGACAGCAGCACGCCTGCAGGAGCATGTAAAAGATCATGGCCGCATGCTGCGCCAACTGCTAGCCCACCGCCGTGGGACTATGTAATTTATTTTTTGGTTAAACAAAAAAATAAGTAAATACAACATTTGAAGTTTAAAACACAGTTATTTTTACCCTTATTTTGTCTTATGTTTTAATGTACTAGGGGAGCAGGCCTGGGCCAGCCGAGCCAAGGCACAGACAAAAGGGAAAAAAAATGAAGACAGCGCAAAAGAGTTTTCAAAACGCATCCTAAAGTGCCTCCATCTTGTACGTCCGCTTGCCAGATGCACAAGATGGCTGCCAGACATGTTTTATATACGGGGGGGGGGGGGGGGTTGGGGCATACCTGCCACCAAATCCCAATCACAGCATGGTTAATGCACGTATCATAGAAATCAGTGAGATATATTGGCGGTCAGGCCTGTGTTCTTTTGTGTGATGTCCTTTGTTTCAGTGATAAGGCAGAGGTGCATCTACATACTAAATGAATATTGGCCATAGAGATAATGGAGGATATAGGTGTACACTGTCAAAATCTTGAGTGAATAGCCTCTGTCCTGCTTGTGACCCATCATTATCTACATATGTACACAACTCCTGTGGGTTTCCATTGTAAAGCCAGTGGTCCTGAGATAGACATCATGTCTCCGACCTATGCATATGTACACAACTCCTGTGGGTTTCCAACAATGGAGGATATAGGTGTACACTGTCAAAATCTTGAATGAATAGCCTCTGTCCTGTTTGTGACCCATCATTATCTACATATGTACACAACTCCTGTGGGTTTCCATTGTAAAGCCAGTGGTCCGGAGATAGACATCATGACCTATGCATATGTATATTGATAAACAATGCCTTGTGTAGGACTTTAGGGCTGGCTCCAACAATGTTCATTGAAAGAACAATGGTTTATTACCCAAACACCACAGGCCACCACCACCTTTAGTCATTAGACTTTTAAATGCAAAATTGATCGTATGTATAAAATTGATCATGTTATAGCTGCACACAGTCTCCTGGCGCAGATTCAGGAACAGCAGAATGTGGCAATGGTGGAGTTGCAGAAAGTTAGAGCCTTGTGCCAACTGCTGGAGGCAGGACAAAAAAAAAAAAAAAAAAAACTCTTTGTAAAGTTTATGTTGTTAATGTTAAAAAAAATATATATATTTTTCTTCCATTTTCAAAGTTGTGTTTATTGAAATGTACATTTTGTTAGTTGTTAATATCTGTCCTAATACTGTGCTGTGGACCCATTTTGTCGATGTGATCGTGATCGATGTGATCCACAGCACAGTATTAGGGCAGATATAAACTTAACTAACAAAATGTACATTTCAAGAAACACAACTTTGAAAATGGAAGAAAAATATTTATATGACCCATTTTGTCGATGTGATCGAGACCCACCAATCAAGCTGTCGAGATTGAACTTCAAGAAAAAGGTTTTATTAAACAAACTATATTAAAAAGTAACAACAAATACATAACTTTATAAAAGCAAACTATCATAATTCATGATACGCCGAATCTTCAATCCGAAAATTTTGATGCCTCATGGGCGAAGCAATATGTGAAGGAATTGGCGTGTAGGAGTTGGGGGGTGGCGGGCCAAAGTGGGAAATGGGTAGATTGTTTCGTATAGGTGTCTGTGCCCAACTATTAAAATTGGAACACTCTGGCCGCTCCATTGGCGGGGAACAAACAACACGTGCGTGCTCAGATAAAGTGCCATCACAACCCTTGCTGACAGCATCAAAAATTACGCGCTCCGCTAGAGTTCTTTGTCTGTCAGTCATTTTGGCCAGTTTGTCCACAACGTAGTGGCCAAAGCCCTGCAACGCAGGGCTCCTATTGTTCATTAATGCCTGTTTGGCCAGGGTTACAAGTTCATGTGAGACATCCGAGGTGGCTTTGCGCTTCCTTGCTCTTTGCCTCAGTTCAGTCTGCGCAGGTGCAGCCTCCACAATTGTACTCGTAGAGCTGTCCAATGCACTGTCCTGTGCTCTGTCCTCCTGGGGAGAATAAAAAACGAAGTTATTAACCAGAAAAGAAAAAGGTAAACCACCCTAACCGCATTCCAACTATATATTCGTATACATGTGAAAATGTTGTAATATATTATTATATTAGTAATATCATTCTTAACATTCCCATTTATGTATTATTTTGCACTCCACTGTTCTGACTACAAGGGGAACCTGATTCACATTTTAGGGTCAAAATAGTGTCACCAAGAATACTTATCTGCAGCTGGAAGCAAAACTATTTTCAATTTGTTTTGATGTAATGGGTTATGAAGGTCGCCATTTAATACTTATTACGTTCGCCATATTAAACTTGACTGTGACAGGGTTACTTATTTGTACAGGAAAATGTTATAACTTCAAATTGATGGTATAATCTGAAGGATAAAAGAGAAAATGCTGATAAATTATATCTAATTATAGGACACATTGGTTAAGCTATGGTGCAAAGAGGTACTTACTTGTTGCCCTGGAGAGTCCTGGCAGATGAGGTTCTCAGATGTATTCTGCTCCACCGGTGCCAAGGAGCTAAAACACATCGAGGTCCGTGGCTCCTCTTGGTCCCTCAGAAAATTAAGATGGTCATAGTACCATAGCCTTGGTACGTACACATCTTCGGTTGAGGCACCGGACTTGGAACTGTGCAGGACCTTGTTTAACTCCTTCCTCCACACAGTGCGCAGTGCCTGAATTTTTTTTTTGATGACTGCTTCATTGGCTTGCTCCTCTGGTGCATGGAGGTTATAAAATTCGATGAGCTTTGAATAGCCCTGCTTCCTCTTTTCCCTGTTGCAATACTCTGGAGATTTAATCTTCCAGAGGCAGGGAAAAGACTGGTACAGCTCAATGAAATTCCTGATGAACTCCACGTGATTAGACATCTGAAAAATAATTATAAAATAACAAGTTAAGCATTTCACAAAGCGTACTGTATAACAGCAATAGCGATAGGGGGACAAAAACTAAAAAATGTAAAAAAAAAAATATAAAACAAAAATGTTCGCAGGCATACAAACACTATTCCAAAAACAGTATGCACTGTCCACCCGCCATGCCCCATACATCGTTCCATCAGCCACGCAGTAGCCCACCATAACTGCTCATGCTGACCATACATTGTTCCATCCGCCACGCTGCTGCCCACCGCCACAACAGCGTACCATCCGCATCGCTTCAGCGTCGAGCATGAGGCGCTCATGCCGAACATATTGTTCCATCCGCCACGCTCTAGCCCACCCCCCACAACAGCGTACCATCCGCATCGCTTCAGCGTCGAGCACGAGGCGCTCATGCCGACCTTACATAGCTCCATCCACTACGCCCAAGCGGTCTTTTCATACCTCGAAGCTGTGGTACCAAGTGTGGAATGCTGTGATAACTGCGGTGCCAAGCGTGGAACACTCTGCAAAACTGCGGTGCCAAGTGTGGAATGGCCTGGGAAACACAAAATGCGACGTCCAGGTCCACCAACTGTGCAAGTACAAACTGAAGATTAAATTATTAAAACTGTGAAGAGGTGTCGGGAACAATAGTGCTCAGGTGACAAATTTTCCAACCAATTGTGTGCACATAACCTATGGCCTATCAGCACACACTCTGTAGCAGCACAACACGCCCCTAGTGAACGTCACGCACAGATAATTCAATTAAGTGCTCTGAATCGTCTCTGAATTGGCTTGTGTGACATGACCAGTACGACTGTCCCATACGACTTCTACATCGCAAATACGTCACGAAATTATCGCTCCAGCGCCGTGCATTGCAAAGTGTGACCGCAGTATACGATGCTGGAGCGATTCTCATACGACGCTGCAACGTCACAGATCGTGCCGTCGTAGCGATGAAAATTTCACTGTGTGACGGTACCCTAAGATTATACACATATTAATAACTATATTTACCAGTGGAGAAATGTCTCCATAAATGAATGAGTAACTGTGGAGACACCGGGGGTCAGTGGGTGCTCTCATCCGCTGGCCCAAGACCACATGGACCAGGGCTCATCCCACTGAATGCCCGCTCTCCTTTTTCATGGCCATAATTCTACTCGCACAACACAGGGTGAGAGGGTAAAACAGCGTGGTAATACTTTATAGAACAGTCCCAGCAAAATACCCAAGATGCAAAATTACAGAGCCTCATCCTTCTGCTGGCTCATCAGGTTTAGAGCAACTGTGACTTTGGGGCTTCCAGGGCAGACTACCCCCAACAGTGGCACCATGCTTTTGATGGGCA
This sequence comes from Ranitomeya variabilis, assembly GCF_051348905.1. Classification (NCBI taxonomy): domain Eukaryota; kingdom Metazoa; phylum Chordata; class Amphibia; order Anura; family Dendrobatidae; genus Ranitomeya; species Ranitomeya variabilis. Next base: position 70,115,926 of record NC_135233.1, read on the forward strand.
CCACAGACAGGAGGTAATGGCAAGCTTAGGAAGCTGACAGTCCATTAAGGCACATGGTCAGGTGACCGGATGGTCCCAACCTGGCTTCTCCAAACGTCGCCATGGAGCCAGGTGACTGGTGGGTCCCAATCCTGGCTTCCCTAATGTATCCATGGGGCCAGATGACCAGAGGGTCACAACCTGGCTTTCACAAATGCATCCATGAGTTCAGAGATGGTGTCACGACTCTGTTGTCAGGTGTCCTGGGACCAGGGGCTCTTTCCCTGTCCCTAATGCTAGAGGTGACCTAGATCACCCTGTTCCACAGATTACTTCTAAAGGTGAAGATGCTGGGATCACGTAACTTGCATTTGCTCCTTATCCACCCTCAGTTTCTACCCTCCCCCCAGGGAAGAGGGGAGTAGTGGTGTACTGTAATACACCAACCAGACTAACAAGGTAATACAAACAGGGATAAAAGAAAATACCAATCATATAGATATAGTCACACAAACAACAAAGGTAAATTTAACAACAGTCTCAGATAAATCCTCCAAACGCCTTCTCAAGCAAAAACCACAAACCACCATCTCCTAACCATGCAGCATAAGCTAGCTCTGGCAATGCATGCTTGCCAGGGCCCAGAATATATAGGAGAGGGGAGTAGCCAACAGTGAACAGCTGAGAGCCTTCATGTAGGAAAGCTTCCAGGAGCTCTCAACTAAGCAAATTAACCCCTGCACTGCTAAAAGAAACCGGCATGGTGTAATATGAAGGTAAACTGCTTCTAAACAGTGTAGGGTTGGGAGAAATAAGACATTGCAGTCTTCAGGAACCTCTTTATAGTGGTAAACCCGTGACAGATGGTTAATCAAGCAGATCTGTATTCTTCCAGCGAGGGCCATGGTCCTTAAGCTGGCATCCTCTAGAATGTAAAATCTGTGTCCATCTTGATGGAGCCATGGTGTCCTGACAGCTATCCTTCAGAGTGTCCCTGGCTGTAGTTTTTGTAAATATTCTCCTTTTGCAGGATAGAAAATGCCTTTTTATACCCACATCTGTGGTTCAGGTCATAATCCACACGTCAGGGGGGAGGTGGGATGAGTTTAACTCTCATTGTTTGAGTATTAAATCAACCTGCATAGTTCTTCCTCCTCTACTCTGCAGGTCAAGAAGCTACACAATGGTCAATTAACAAACATTTGTTGTTGACTTGCCCTATGTCCCTGTCTTGCAAAGATAGAAAATAACCTGTAGGAGCTGATATAAGAGGCAACCAGCAGCCATTCAGAAACAACAATAGTCAAACGTTCAATAGTCAAACAAAAAATACCTCTGGTCATTAAGGAGTTAATATGGAATTCAAATACACAGGCTAAATGGAAGTTCTGCAATTCACATTATGCAGTGATCTTCTACCCCCAGATCTCCCAGGTTGGTGTGACACACTTGTGCCAGTGATGCAATATAATTATCACAAATATATACAGTAGTATCCAAGTAAACATTGAGATATCCAATGAATTCATCTTTAATGGTATTGGACATGAAGAGGATCCAAACATCTAGCAATATCACAAATTTCCCACACATATTGCTGCAAATGAAGCTTTCTCAGGAAATACTGGATATCTTTGGTGTCCAAGATGTAATGCTAAAATATAAATATTTTAAAGGAAGTTGTCAAGTCCCCTCATTTGTTTAACTTGCCCCATAAACTTATAGACCTTTATTCAAGTATTCTAATATTGTATATATTGTTTTTTGCAACTACGCATATTTGAGCAGTGAGGACTTTCATAACCAAGACTAGTCCAGATGCAGTCATGCCCTTCATTGGCCAGGTCTCCACAAATTGCACTCTTCGTAGCAGCTCTCTTCCCCTGTCACAGTTGTGCTCACCAGTGGGCTGGCCAAAGTTTTATGCTTTTGCATCGGCAACCAAATAGCACAGTTGTGACAGGCAAAAGGTTGGGTCACAAGAGAAAAACGGTCCGATTACTCTGACTTTCTGACAGATTTTCTCAGACGTGGAAAACAAATAAAAGTTTCTCCACCTTCTCCATTCTATCATTCTATGAAAATCAGACCGCGCTTTGGATGTCATCTGAGTGCAGTGTGATTTTTTTTCACAGATCCCTAGACTTGCATTGCCAATTTTGATCTGATACTAGGATCAAATCGGATATGTCTACGATTTTTTCCTCGGACCACGTGCCCAGGCCAATAGAATATCATAGTTATGAGTGCCATCAGTGAAAACCACTCACAGCACCAGACCGAGAAAATCGGTCTTGTGTACGATCTCTTTGAGAGATGCCGGGAGGACCACATACTCATGAGCAGTACAAGGTCTGTCAATCACGGTCAGGGGACATTACTGCAGCTACTGAATTCAGACTACTTTTGGTGAGTAAATGCCTCGCTGGTCTATTCCTGGTTCATTAGCATCCAGCGAGGTGATGAGCTGTTAATTTAAGTTAAATTTGCTCAACTATGTGCAGTAGCATAAAAAAAGAAACACCATCCTGGAATACCTGAATAAATGTCTAAAAGGTCACGGGGCAGTTAAAACCAGAGGGAATCCTGACGGGTTCCCTTTAATATTCATTAGGATTAGGATATTTTGTGATTCGTCCCAGACAGATACTCAGAAGATATGTTTATTATAAAAAAAACACAAATTATTTTGTTGTCTTATTTCCAAGACTTTTATGAAACAAAGAAAACATGATCCGTGATGATGCTCAAGCTCTCCAAGATAATGAAAGAAAGACTATAAGATACTGCAATGAAACAATACCCAGAATAAACCAGTTTCTGTGTCTCCATAAATCTCCAGTAAGGTCACACCTCACCTGTGCAATGTACGGCTCCCAGTACCTCAGCATGAACGAAACACTAGGCAACCAAACAATAAATCTGATTTATATCTTCCCAGATTAGAAATTTTTAGCATTAAAAAAAGAGTAGGCAGTGAGGACATATGATTACTGTTTACAAATGTATCCAAGGTCAGTGCAAACAATCGGCAGGGGAACCTCTACCCAAGGACAGGGAAGATTACTTTTTTTTATTATTCTTCATGAGCTCATGCTGATGTCCGTAAATAATTTTCATTTGCTTACATGCGGAAATTTAATAAAAGAATCATGTGCTTCTGTTTGTCATATACAAGCCATGGGATCCAATATCTGCATTCTAAAGAACAATAGTTTTTTACTACATTTTTTTGTGTGGCCAAGATCGAAATGTAACAAATTTTATTTATTAATATTAAATAAGTAATTGTAACAAACACATTTTGCCTCCCATCATGCTTTGCTTCCTTTGATGCATTTGTTTTTTTTTCCCCTTTGGTGTCAATAGATACAAAAATGACTGAAATGCCTCTTCTTTGGTATCCTCTAGACAAGTTAATTCTACTTTTAAATTTGTACAATATTACAGCAGGAAACACTGGTATTTATAATGCTGCACAGAAATGGGATGTTGTATCTGCAACACCTCATTTTGAAGTAAATCACTGGGTAGGTGCTAAAAAAGGAATGCCATTATTTCTTATGTCCTTGTGGGTATCATGAATGCTTGGGTTTATGTTGTTATTTTGACAACTCCAAGGCCAATACTTTAGGAATGCCCTAACAGATGCCTTTCCATTCTAAATACTAAAATGTCATCAAGAAAGACAAAAGTGTTTTAAAGTGAATCGGTCAGCCTTCATGTTGCAGATTTACACAGTGCATTAGAAAAATATTTAGAATTGAGAGTCCTCAGTGGTTGATACCTTTTAATGGCTAACTGAAAAGATGGCAACAAATTGCAAGCTTTCGAGACTACACAGGTCTCTTCATCAGGCAAAGACTAAAATAAATTCTGAAGAATCATATGTTTATGCACAATATAGCACAGAAAAAAAGTAAAAAACCATGGATAAGACAGGTGACATGAAGCAGAATTACCATGAGTGATAAACAGTTATGTCCATAAATATTGGGCCAGTTCTTAGATAAGGAATGTTTTATTGTCCTCTGAATGGGGTCTGATTCTGTTGTGATGACCCCACATGGTCTGAGGGGCAAGTTCCTTAGTTGATGTAAAAAGACATAAATCCATGCGACACATTCATTCCTGCACTAAGACTGTCAAAGGTCGTCATCAGTTTATATTGCCAGACTCTTCTGTCTCTCTTAGATTTGAAGCTACTTTTTAATATCCATAATGTTATGATTCAGGAGACAAAAATGTATTGCCACAGGTAGATCCATTCTTTTTTCTCTTATTGTGTGGTGGTGAGAATTCATTCTTGTTCTAAGCTTTTGCCCTGTCTCCCCCACATACAGGCCCCCAGTTGGACATTTAGTACAATAATTAGGTACACCACATTAGAAGTGACGCAGCTGAAAGTACCTGGGATCTTGTAGTCCTGATGTGAACTGGGGATCTTTATCTTGTCCGTGGTCATTATAAATGGACAGGTTTAACATTTTTTCTGATTGCAGGGAAAGGTACCTGCAGCTGTTGGAGAGGACAGGGAGCTTCTGACAATGATGTTTCTTATATTTGGGGGCTGCCTAAAACACAGTAGTGGGGGGGCTGGAAAAATGGATTGTAATCTGGCATCTTTTTGTAGTAAAGGTTGTAATTTCCGTGCAGCTCCCCTTAGCACCTCCAGATTTGGATTGTAGGTGACTACTAGAGGTACCCGGTTATTTTCTTCTTTAGTTTTGTAATGTAGCAGGAGATTCCTTGATATTCTGGTGGCTCTTGTAATCTGGTTTTCAATTGTTCTTGGATGGTAGCCCTGATTCAAAAAGGTCTTTCTGAGGCGACCAAGGTGTTCATCCCTATCCATTGGGTTGGAACATATACGATTGTATCTGATGGCTTGGCTGTAGACAATAGAGTTGTAAGCTTGCAATTTGTTACCATCTTTTCAGTTAGCCATTAAAAGGTATCAACCACTGAGGACTCTCAATTTTAAATATTTTTCTGTCTACTGGCTAACACGGTACCAAGATATATTATTATTATTATTATTATTTATTTATATAGCACCATTAATTCCATGTACATGAGAAAGGGGTTACATACAGGGTTATAAATATCATTTACAGTAAACAAGTTTACAGTGACAGACTGGTACAGAGGGGAGAGAACCCTGTTCTTGCGGACTCACATTCTATGGGATAGTGGGGAAAAGACAGAAGGTCAGAGGTGCAGCAGCTCTGGCGGAGGTGAGGCGGCTGCTCTGGCGATGGCGAGGCGGCAGAATAGTTATTGCAGGCTTTCTTGAAGAGATGGGTTTTCAGGTTCCGTCTGAAGGATCCGAGGGTGATGGATAGTCGGATGTGCTGAGGCATGGAATTCCAGAGGATGGGGGATATTCGGGAGAAATCCTGGAGGCGGTTGTGTGAGGAACGAAAAAGTGTGGAGGAGAGTAGGAGGTCTTGGGAGGATCGGAGATTACGTGAGGGAAGGTATTGGGAGATTAGTTCAGAGATATAGGGAGGGGACAGAATGTGGATGGCTTTGTAGATCAGTGTAAGTAGTTTGAACTGGATTCGTTGGGGAATTGGGAGCCAAAGGAGGGATTTGCAAAGGGGAGAAGCAAGGGAGTAGTGAGGAGAGAGGTGGATTAGCCGGGCAGCAGAGTTGAGGACAGACTGGAGTGGTGCAAGAGAGTTAGAGGGGAGGCCAGAGAGCAGGGTGTTGCAGTAACCGAGGCGGGAGATGATGAGGGCATGCACAAGAGTCTTAGTAGATTGTGGGGTGAGGAAGGGACGGATTCTGGCAATATTTTTGAGTTGTATCACAGTGCATTAGCTGTTTGTGAATACTGTGCAGTTTTTATAGAACTTAAAGGATAAGGATGGGGCTACTTAGCGACATTGACCATAACACATGTTGCACATCCACAGTTTATTAACTATTGCTGCTACATTGCAGCGTAAAACAAGTGAATGGGAGAGTGGGCTAATGTGATTTTGTGTTACTGCATGGACCTCCCCATAATGCGCACTGTAGCTAATACATCTTATAGATTACCATACCTTGTACAGTGGTGCTCAGTACCTGGATCATCAGTGATCAGCATGTCACAGTGGAGTCGTTTCCCAACTGGTTCTCTCTCTTTTGTAGTATGTAAGCTTTTTATGGTCAGCGGGGTCCTCTATCTCTCTTCTATAAAAATGTAGGCTCTTGTAGTAATTGGTGTTCTCTCCCTCTCTTTCCTCTCCCTCATGGGTATTTTCTGAGCAATTAAAAGTGTTCTAATACTGAAATTCACATACTTTTTTTCACCACAATTTAATTTTTGGAGAAAATTTGGCCAGTTTGAATTTCCAAGCATCCACTCATCTCTAATGTAAATATTTATAATTTATGTATGTAATTCACTGAATCACCTGCTCACGCTACTTATTCCTCTCCACATAGTCAATGGAGACATCTCCCCTAACCCTGGCCCTCCTTTAACTAGTATATATAACTCTCTTCCTGTTGCACATAGGAATTCTGCTGATCTTATTAACATTCAGTGCATGACTTCTCCTTTCTCTTTTAGCTGTGCCCTTTGAAATTCATAGTCAGGTGAAACAAACTTTCCAACATCCATGACGTCTTCTTTCTAATTCCCTTAATCTCTCAGCTCTCACTGAAACCTTGATCAAGCAGTCAGACACCACAGCTGCTCTCTCATATGGTGGGCTACAGCTTTCACATACTCCCAGACCTGAGAGCAGCCAAGGTAGAGGTGTTGGTCTGCTCATTTTATCACAATATGCTTTCCAGGTTATCCCACCAGTACTCTCACTTATGTTTCCTTTGGGGTCCATACTGTTAGACCCTTCAAACCCTTCTCCCTGTGAGTGGTGGTTTAGCATCACTGCGCAGGCAAAATAAACCAGTTCCTGGATCTATTTGCCACCTGGCATCCACGCTTTCTATCCTGTGACATTCCCACTCTCACCATGGGGGACTTTAACATCTCCATAGATAATCCACTCCTCTGCTAATCATCTTTTTTATCTAACCTCTTCTGCCTTTCCTATTCATTATACCCTGCTTTCCTAACTCTTCTGCAACCTGCACCAATTACTCTATTCCCTCACACCTCCTTCAATTTCTTCCCATTGAACTAAAATATTTAACCTCTATCGTTATTCTTGTATCTTTCCATTCTGATTCAAACATGTTGTCATACCTTCTTTAACAAAAAAAATCCCTTCACCAGAACTGCTCTGCTAACTAAATACCTGTTTCTAATCTCCTGTTCATTTCTTAACTCCTGGAATGCTTGATCCACTCTCTTCTAATTAGCTGCTTCTCAGATAATTCTGTTCATGACCGTTTCAACCCAGTTTATGTTCTTTTGATTATTAATAATAATAATAATAATAATAAAAGTAATAATCTTTATTTATATAGCGCCAACATATTCCGCAGCGCTTTACAGTTTAACAGTTTCAAACACAACAGTCATAAGTAACAATGTTAACAATACAATAATAAGAGCGAAATAAGACGACCCTGCTCGTGAGAGCTTACAATCTACAATGAGGTGGGGGAGATACAAAGCACAGGTGTGTATTTACAATGGTGTATTTACAATGATGGTCCAGCCATCTTCAGGGGGTGGGGGATAGATGGGGATAGTGAATGGGCTACACACACACAAATATAAAATGAGTTTGATTAGTGAATGTGGTAGGCCGCTCTGAACAAATGTGTTTTGAGGGAGCGCCTAAAATTATGCAAATTGTGGATGGTCCGAATATCTTGGGGCCGAGCATTCCAGAGGATTGGCGCAGCACGGGAGAAGTCTTGGAATCGGGAATGGGAGGTATGGATTAGTGCAGAGGTTAGTCGGAAGTCATTTGCAGAGCGCAGAGGTCGGTTAGGCCGTTAGACAGAAATGAGGGAGGAGATGTAAGGGGGTGTCGCACTGTGGAGAGCTTTGTGGGTGAGAACAAGTACTTTGAATTGTATCCTGTAATGAATGGGCAGCCAGTGTAACGAATGGCGAAGAGCGGACATGTCCGAGTAACGATTAGCCAGATGGATGACCCTGGCTGCTGCATTAAGGATGGACTGGAGAGGGGAAAGTCGCGTGAGGGGGAGGCCAATTAATAGAGCGTTACAGTAGTCCAGACGGGAGTGGATCAGGGCGACAGTGAGGGTTTTTGTTGTTTCCATGGTGAGAAAAGGGCGGATTCTAGAGATGTTCTTTAGGTGTAAGCTGCACGAGCGGGCAAGAGATTGTATATGGGAGGTGAAGGAGAGATCGGAGTCAAACATAACACCCAGACAGCACGCCTGCTGCCGAGGTGTTATTATGGTGCCACCCATGGAGAGGGAAATGTCAGATTTAGAGAGGTTAGTAGATGGCGGGAGCAGAAGTTCAGTTTTGGAGAGGTTGAGTTTCAGATAGAGAGCGGACATGATGTTGGAGACAGCAGACAGACAGTCAGTGGCGTTCTGTAGTACAGCGGGGGGAAAGGTCAGGGGATGATGTGTATAGTTGTGTGTCAGCATAAAGATGATACTGAAAGCCAAATCTGCTGATGATCTGTCCAAATGGGGCTGTGTAGAGGGAGAAGAGAAGGGGGCCAAGGACTGAGCCCTGAGGTACCCCGACAGTGAGAGGAAGAGGAGAGGAAGTGGAGCCAGGGAACAGAACACTGAAGGAGCGGTCAGAAAGATAGGAAGAGAACCAGGAGAGAGCAGTGTCCTTAATGCCTAGTGACTGGAGCCTAGAGAGTAGGAGAGGGTGGTCAACAGTGTCAAAAGCTGCAGAAAGGTCGAGAAGAATGAGCAGAGAGTGGTCACCATTATGTTTTGCTGTCAGAAGGTCATTGGTCACTTTGATGAGTGCAGTTTCAGTCGAATGTAGGGGCGGAAACCGGACTGTGAAGGGTCTAGGAGGGAGTGAGTGGAGAGGTAACAGGTAAGGTGGAAGTAGACCAGGTGCTCCAAGAGTTTAGAGATGTAGGGGAGATTGGAGACCGGTCTGTAGTTATTTGGGCAGGATGGGTCGAGAGCGGGTTTCTGTAGTAATGGAGTAATGATAGAGTGTTGAAGGAGGAGGGGAAAATGCCAGAGGAGAGGGAGAGATTAAAGATTGTAGTTAGGTGAGTTGTGATGACTGGAGAGAGACTGGAGGAGGTGTGAGGTAATGGGGTCGGTGGTGCATGTAGTCGGACAAGAAGATGAGAGGAGCCTGGAGACTTCTTCTTCTGTGATGGGATCGAATGTGGAGAGTGAGCCAGGGGAAATGCAGGGAGGGATGGGAGTCACTGAACTTTGTGATTGGGAGCGGATTTCGTGACGGATATTGTCTATTTTCTCTATATAGTGGGAGGCCAGGTTATCAGCACAAATGTCTGTGATAGGGGCTTGTGCTTTTGGCCTGAGGAGGGAGTGAAAGGTGTCAAAAAGTTTCTTGGGGTTGTTGGCTAGTGAGGAGATCAGGGTGGTGAAGTAGGTCTGTTTGGCGAGGTGAAGGGCAGAGTTATAGGTCCTTAACATACATTTGAAGTGCATTCTACTGAAACTGCCCTTACTAAAGTTTCTAACAATCTATTAACAGAAATTCTAATGGTCACTGCCCCATGCTGATTCTGCTGGATAACTTTGCTGCATTTGACCCGGTTGACCAGCCACATCTTCCCACTATGCTCTGCTCTATCGGCCTAAAAAAACTGCTCTGTATTGGTTCTCCTCCTACCTTTCTAACCAGTCTTCACTGTATAATTTTCCAGGTCTTCTTCATCTTCTCTTCCCCTTACTATCAGAATTCCTCAAAGCTTAGTCCTAGGCACTAGTGATGAGCGAGTGTGCTCGTTACTTGGGTTTTCCGAGCATGCTCGGGTGTTCTCCGAGTATTTTGGGCATGCTTGGAGATTATGTTTGAGTCGCCACAGCTACATGATTTGTGGCTGCTAGACAACTTGAACATGTGGGGGTTACCTATTTGTTAGGGAATCCCCACATGTAATAGGCTGTCTAGCAGCCACAAATCATGCAGCTGCGGCGACTCAACCATAATCTCCGAGCATGACCAAAATACTCGAGCATGCTCGGAAAACCCAAGTAACGAACACACTCGCTCATCACTACTAGACACCCTTCTCATCTCTCTATACACTACTTCTATTGGACAAATTACCAGCAGATTTGGTTTTCAATACCATCTACAGTATATTTTAATACCGAATTATACAACTTGTCTCCTGATATCACTCCCACCTTAATACAAAATACCAGAGATTGTATGTTTGCTTTCTATAACAACATGTCATACCACTATCTGAGAAGAAAAATTTCTGACTGAGAAGGAAACAGCTGCACTCAAACTATTATATTTTTGCAAATTATACCACTATCTGAAACTGAATATCTCCAAACTGAACTTCTTGTGTTTCCTCCCTCTACTAGCCTTTCTATACCTGATATTGCAATTCCTTTGGGTGGTTCAGCCATATGTCTCAAGCAGCACCATCACTGTCTTCCTCTTACCAAACTTTCTCTTTTGCAATCCATCCTGGATGCAGCATCCATGGTCATTTTTCTGTCCAGTCAGTACAGCACAGTACAGTGCCTCCACCTTGAGCCAGTCATTGCACTGGTTACTAGGGTTGAGCGACTTTTATTTTTATAGGATCGGGTCGGGTTTCACGAAACCCGACTTTCTCAAAAGTCGGGTCGAGTGAAATCGGCCGATCCTATAAAAAAGTCGGGTCGGGGTCGGCCGAAACATGAAACCCAATGCAGTGCAATGGGATACTATGGTTCCCAGGGTCTGAAGGAAAGGAAACTCTCCTTCAGGCCCTGGGATCCATATTAATGTGTAAAATAAAGAATCAAAATAAAAAGTATTGATATACTCACCCTCGGACGCGCCCTGGTACTAACCGGCAGGCTTCCTTCCTAAGAATGAGCGCGTGAATGACCTGTGGTGACGTCGCGGCTTGTGATTGGTCACGAGCGGTCACATGGACAAGCCGTGACGTCATCTAAGGTCCTTCACGCGCTCATTCTTAGGAAGGAAGGCTGCCAGAAAGAAGCAGGGCGCGTCCGTGGGTGAGTATATTCCTATTAGGTATTAGGGTGAGTATATCAATATTTTTTATTTTGATTCTTTATTTAATACTTAAATATGGATTCCGATACCGATTCCCGATATCGCAAACATATCGGAACTCGGTATCGGAATTCCGATACCAGATTCAGAAGATCGACGACCTCATGGCCGACCCCACACAGGGGTCGGGTCGGGTTTCATGAAACCCGACTTTGCCAAAAGTCGGCGACTTCTGAAAATGGCCGACCCGTTTCGCTCAACCCTACTGGTTACCCATCCGCTACAAAGTACAATATAAACCTCTCTAACCTCTCTAACCTACAAAGCTCTCCACTGATCTGCACCACCATGCATCTCCTCCCTCATCTCTCACTATCACCCTTCTCATGCTCTCTGTTCTACAACTGATCTAAAACCAACATCCTCCATAATCCAACCCCATCACTCCCATCACCAAGACTTCTCTCATGCTGCACCAGTTTTCTTGTATGTGCAACTCTGGATGATGCAATAAATACCTAACCCTCACATTTTCAAGCATGCTTTAAAAACTCATCTCTTTAGACATGCATATGTCCTCTCTACACTAATCTAACTCTTCCCTGTTCCCCTTTTCTAAATTTTTCTTGGAAATTGGTCCATCCTATTTATCTGTCTTCACATCTTCCATGCACTCAATAGCACTTGGTAACTGTATTTAGACACTAGCTATTTAGTGTATATATATATATATATATATACTTACAATGGGTATGGGAATTATTCATATATCCCTTTAAATTTTTCACGCTTTGTTTCATTGCAGCCATTTGGTAAATTCAAAAAAGTTATTTTTTTCTCATTCATGTACACTCTGCATCACATCTTGACTAGAAAAACAGAAATGTAGTAATTTTTTGCAAATTTATTAAAAAAGAAAAACTGAAATATCACATGGTCATAAGTAGGGTTGAGCGAAACGGGTCGGCAATTTTCAGAAGTCGCCGACTTTTGGCAAAGTCGGGTTTCATGAAACCTGACCCGACCCCTGTGTGGGGTCGGCCATGAAGTCGGCGATCTTCTGAATCTGGAATCGGAATTCCGATACCGATTCCCGATATGTTTAAGATATCGGGAATTGGTATCGGAATTCAGATTTAAGTGTAAAATAAAGAATTAAAATAAAAAATATCGCTATACTTACCCTCTGATGGGCCCTGGTACTAACCGGGAACCTTCCTTCCTTAGAATCAGCCTTCCAGGACCTCGCGGTGACGTCGCGGTGACGTCGCGGTGACGTCGCGGTGACGTCGCGGTGACGTCGCGGCTTGTGATTGGTGCGCGGCCGCCCATGTGACCGTGACGTCACCGGAGGTCCTGGAAGGGCTGATTCTTAGGAAGGAAGGCTGCCGGAACGACGCAGGGCGTGTCCGAGAGTGAGTATATACCTAATAGGTATATACTCACCCTCGGCTTCGTTCCGGCAGCCTTCCTTCCTAAGAATCAGCCCTTCCAGGACCTCCGGTGACGTCACGGTCACATGGGCGGCCGCGCACCAATCACAAGCCGCGACGTCACCGCGACGTCACCGCGAGGTCCTGGAAGGCTGATTCTAAGGAAGGAAGGTTCCCGGTTAGTACCAGGGCCCGTCAGAGTGTAAGTATAGCGATATTTTTTATTTTAATTCTTTATTTTACACTTAAATATGGATCCCAGGGCCTGAAGGAGAGTTTCCGCTCCTTCAGACCCTGGGAACCATTGGAAACCCAATGCACTGCATTGGGTTTCGAGTTTCGGCCGACCCCGACTTTTTTATAGGATCGGCCGATTTTACTCGACCCGACTTTTGAAAAAGTCGGGTTTCGTGAAACCCGACCCGATCCTATAAAAGTGAAGGTCGCTCAACCCTAGTCATAAGTATTCAGACCCTTTACTCAGTATTGAGTAGATGCACCCCCTTTTTAGGTAGTACAGCCATGAGTCTTCTTGGGAATGATGCAACAAGTTTTTCACACCTGGATTTTGGGATTCCCTGCCATTCTTCCTTGCAGATCCTCTCCAGTTCCGTCAGGTTGAATGGTGAACGTTGGTGGACAGTCATTTTCAGGTCTCTCCAGAGATGCTCAATTGGGTTTACGTCAGGGCTCTGGCTGGGCCAGTCAGGGATGGTCACAAAATTGTTCTGAAGCCACTCCTTTGTTATTTTAGCTGTGTGCTTAGTGTCATTGTCTTGTTGGAAGGTGAAGTTTTGGCCAAATCTGAGATCCAGAGCACTCGGAAGAGGTTTTCATCCAGGATATCTGTGTACTTGGCCGCATTGATGTTTCATTCAATGACAACCAGTGGTTCTGTCCCTGCAGCTGAAAAACACCCCTATAGCATGATGCTGCCACCACCATGTTTTACTGTTGGGATTGTATTGGGCAGGTCATGAGCAGTGCCTGGTTTTCTCCACACATAAAAATTTATCATAGTATTTGAGTCCTTCATCTGTTTTTTTTTAGCAACCTTTATGCAGTCTTTTATATGTCTTGCACTGAGGAGAGGCTTCCTTCGGACCACTCTGCCATAAAGGCCTGACTGGAGGAGGGTTGCAGTGATAGTTGACTTTGTGGAACTTTCTCCCATGTCCCTACTGCATCTCTGGGGCTCCGCCACAGTGATCTTGGGGTTCTTCTTTACCTCTCTCACCAAGGCTCTTCTCCCACGATTGCTAAGTTTGGCTGGAAAGACTTCTGGTGGTCCCAAATTTCTTCCATTTAAGGATTATGGAAGCCACTGTGCTTTTAGGAACCTTGAGTGATGCAGAAATTATTTTGTAAGCTTAGCCAGATCTGTGCCTTGCCACAATTCTGTCTCTGAGCTCCTTGGCCAGTTCCTTTGACCTCATGATTTTCATTTGTTCTGACATGCACTGTGAGCTGTGAGGTCTTATATAGACAGGTGTGCGCCTTTGCAAATCAAATCCTATCAGTTTAATTAAACACAGCTGGACTCCAATGAAGGAATAGAACCATCTGAAGGAGGATCACAAGGAAATGGACAGCATGTGACTTAAATATGAGTGTCTGAGCAAAGGGTCTGAATACTTATGACCATGTGATATTTCAGTTTTCCTTTTTTAATAAATATACAAAAATGTCTACATTTCTACTTTTTTCAGTAAAGATGGGGTGCAGAGTGTACATTAATGTGAAAAAATGAAGTTTTTTTAATTTACCAGATGGCTGCAATGAAACAGGGAGTGAAAAATTTAAAGGGGTTTGAATACTTTCCGTACCCACTATATATATATATATATATATATATATATATATATATATATATAATTTTTTTTTATTATTATTTTCATATCAATAGTTTTTTTATATTAATGTTTGATATTTTTTACTTGTGCATTTGCGATTTATGTATTACTTCCACTAATTATTTAAATATTATACAGATTTAGTTTACTGAGCCCTGTTGTTCATTGTTTGTATCGTAATGCTATTAGCACAAGATATTTGGCGAAAACACAATCTACTTTATTGCTCCCTTGTTTCCTCATGACCTTACCAAGCTAATGAATTATATATTTATTTCCCATAACAAGCAATTTCTTAATGGACCTGAAACCTTTTCAGCGTATGTACATTAAGCATAGTGACATTAAACATAGGAAAATAATACAAAATAATATAAAAATGGAAATAAGACATTAAACACAGGAGACCTTCAGCTTGAGTACACAATTTTCAGTTCATTTTGGGATGTTCGCATAACAAAAGCCTATGTATTTACAGGCTTTTAACTTCAAATATGTTCTACATGATCTCTGAGGAGTCCAGTAAGATGAAACCAACCATTGCATAATAAATTTCCATATAATTTCATAAAACTTTTTTTTTTCTTTTACAAAAGAAGAGGGAAAAAAAGATTTAGGAACAAAATAAAACCTTCTTCTGAAATCTGACTTGCAACAATGGACTGACCTAGGGAATTACTTACCAAACATTTTCGAGGCGACACGTTCCACAGCAAACTTTAGCTTTCCGAGTGATCTCTTTGAGAGCAAAGTCAATCCTAGGTCACTATTCCAATGTATTTTCTTTTGTTGTAAATCCTAGTTTCAAGAACATTCTTGCTAAGGTTCACTTGTGTTTAACCTATCATATAATATCCAAGTTTACTATGTTAGAAGAAGCAGAACACTATTAAGGTTTTCCCACAAGACCATGATTGCATTTGACCCAGTAACCTGTATTAGATTAACATTTATTCTACGACTACACAGCTGGACCTGAGCAAGCTTCAGTTTATAGCGAACCCAATGTGAGACATTTTAAGCAGAGTAAAAAACAAGATTGAATATGAAAGACTTATCTATTTTATGGAAAGTTTATAAGCCAATAATAACTAAAACTACAAAAATTGCACAGGCTTACCTGTTTTTTGTAGTTTCATTACTCTCACTGCCAGACAGATATGCACATATTTTTATCCAAAAATTAGCCCATCAGATAGATTTCAGAGACAGAGCACAAAAAAATCTGGAAGCATATATTCTATTTGGGTAATACCCCTCTAAGGTAAAAAAAAAACTGTTCTAGCAAGCAAATTCATTGTGAACAAATAGGACTTGCTTCATCATTTCATTTATTTTAAGTCACTTTTTTGACATGTGGTAATAGTGGCCGGTTTTGGTGCCAAATTCATCAAAATGGCAAGCACGATTCATGAGTTTAGCAAATAGTCAAAAATGGACTTTTCTCCTGTCTTGAACTGTTTTTGTGACTTTAGGCATGAAAAATTTCACGTTAACGGCGCCAAAAGTTGCAGAAATTGGCTCAAAATTTTGTCATACTCAAAAACATACCAGGCGGACTGTAGTGAAATTGCACCATATTTTTTACTTTTTTAAACATTGCAATTGATTAATCAGGCTAAAACATCTGAAAAACAAAAAAGCAGTAGAGCAAATATCAAGGAACAAGGACAAAGGCAATGATGGATTGGGACCATAGGCAAAATTTACACAAGATGAAATTACACTGATCAAAGTCTGCATACAAGAAATGATATTAAGACCTAAAATCCATGTCATATATGTATGAAAAGCTGGAAAATATGGCACATGTACAGTAGAAAAGAAACAGCCTTATACTCCTATCCCGCCTGATTCTTCCATGCCTTAGTATTTACTTGATAAATTTAATCTTTTTGTGTTAGGTTACGACTAATATTTTGGTAGCAAAATATTTTGCTTTGTGATACGATATTGCAACATTAATTTGTAAAAACCAACAAAACCACAAACAGCTTGTAGGCAAGTTCCAGCTGAATGAAAATTGCATTGTAGTTTATAATGGCAAAGTCAAAGGTATTTATGACAGTTGTTTTGTGTTCATTTTAAGTCATTAGGCAATCATGAGAAATGATGAAACATTGTGATCTCCATGTCATTTCAAACATCGCAGTTATGGATTTGCAAAGAGCTCTACATTGGTTTCATCTGTCCTTGGAACATTTTGCCAGGATTATGGTTTTGATGTGTAACTTTTGTTAAAGTTCAGCCATTCTTTTTATGCCGTTACTTAAATGTAATCCTTTTTTCTCTTAGCTTCTGTTTCTCTTTCTTTTTTTTATTCTACTACACTCACCCCATCCCTCACTATTTCCTTCATCTTTCCCTTCCTCTATCTTATTCCTTTACCTTTTTCTCCCTCTCCCCATCCTCATTTCCTGCTACCTTTCCCTTCATCTATCCTCTTCTCTCCTTTTCTTTTCCTTTCTTCTCTTTTCTTTTCTTTTTTTGCATTTCCTTGGTTTGTTTAGGCCTCTCCCTTTTTTGATTAACAATTCTACCATGTTTCATTTTTTATTATTTATTCTGTTTATCATCATCTATTTTACTTTGCTCTTTTTCTTATATTCCCTCTCAAAAGGTTTTACTTTAGCTCTTGCCCTTTTCCAATACTCTCTTTGTCAACTAAAGTCCTTTTTCATCTCTGAATCTCCTTTCCCATGTCCACCTTTTATCTTTCCCTTATTACATTCACATTAATCCCATATTTCAGTATACTGTGCCTTTCTCCTACTTTACATGCCTGCCTCTACCTCGGTCTCTCACTCAGCTACAGTGGGGTAAATAAGTATTTGATCTCTTGCTGATTTTGTGACTTTGCCACTGACAAAGACTTGAACAGTCTATAATTTTAAGGGTAGGTTAATTTTAACATTGAGAGACAGAATATCAAAAATAAAATCCAAAAAATCACATTTTATAAATTGTATAAATGTATTTGCATTTTGCAGTCAGAAATAAGTATTTGATTCCCTACCAACCATTAACACTTCTGGCTCCTACAGACCAGTTACACACTCCTATTCAACTTGTTACCTGCAATAAAGTCAGCTGTCTTACATTGTCACCTTTATAAAAGACTCCTGTCAAAAGACTCAATTAATCAGTCAGACTCTAACCTCTACAACATGGGCGAGACCAAAGAGCTTTCTAAGGATGTCGGGGACAAGATCATAGACCTGCACAAAGCTGGAATGGGCTACAAAACCATATATAAGATCCAGGGTGAGAAGTAGACAACTGTTGGTGCAATAGTAATAAAATGGAAGAAATACAAAATGACTGTCAATCAACATCGATCAGGGGCACCATGCAAAATCTTACCTCGTAGGGTATCCTTGATTATGAGAAAGGTAGAGATCAGCCTTAGACTACATGGGGGAACTTGTTAATGATCTCAAGTCAGCTGGGACCACAGTCACCAAGAAAACCATTGGTAACACAATACACTGTAAAGGTTTAAAATCCTCCCGTGCCCGCAAGGTCCCTGTCTGAATTTTTCCAATGAACATCTGGATGATTCTGTGAGTAATTAGGAGAAGGTGCTGTGGTCAGATGAGACAAAAATTGATGTATTTGGCTATAACTCAATTCACCATGCTTGGAAGAAGAGAAATGCTGCCTATGACCCAAAGAACGCCATCCCCACTGTCAAGCATGAAGATGGAAACATTATGTTTTGGGGGTGTTTCTCTGCTAAGGGCACCGGACTACTTCAGCGCATCAATGGGAGAATGGATGGAGCCATGTACCATAAAATCCTGAGTGACAACCTCTTCTCTCCATCAGGACATTAACCCCTTTCTGACCTCGAACGGGATAGTACGTCTGAGGTCAGATCCCCTGCTTTGATGTGGGCTCCGGCGGTGAGCCCACATTAAAGCCACGAGATGTCAGCTGTTTTGAACAGCTGACATGTGGGCGCAATAGCGGCGAGTGGAATAGCGATCCACCCGCCGCTATTAACTAGTTAAATGCCACTGTCAAACGCTGAACTAGCGCCGGAAATGCGCTCATCGCCGACCCCGTCACATGATCGGGGGTCAGCAATGCGTCAGAATGGTAACCATAGAGGTCCTTGAGACCTCTATGGTTATAGATGCCAGCTTGCTGTGAGCACCACCCTGTGGTTGGTGCTCATAGCAAGCCTGTAATTAAGCTACATAGGAGCAATCTGATGATTGCTGCTATGTAGCAGAGCCGATCAGGCTATGCCAGCTTCTAGCCTCCCATGGAGGCTATTGAAGCATGGCAAAAGTAAAAAAAAGTTTGAAAAAATATGAAATAAAAAAAATAAAAGTTTAAATCACCCCCCTTTCGCCCCATTCAAAACAAAACTATAAAAATAAAATCAAATATATACATATTTGGTATCGCCGCGTTCAGAATCGCCCGAACTATCAAAAAAAAAAATGATTAACCTGATCACTAAACAGGGTTGCGAGAAAAAAATTTGAAACGCCAAAATTAAGTTTTTTTGGTCGCCGTGACATTGCATTAAAATGCAATAACAGGCGATCAAAAGAACGTATCTGCACCAAGATGGTATCATTAAAAATGGCAGCTCAGCACACAAAAAATAAGCCCTCACCCGACCCCAGATCACGAAAAGTGGAGACGCTACAGGTATCGGAAAATTACGCTTTTTTTTTTTTTTAGCAAAGTTTGGAATTTTTTTTCACCACTTAGATAAAAAATAACCTAGAAATGTTTGGTGTCTATCAACTCATAATTTTCTGGAGAATCATAATGGCAGGTCATTTTTAGCATTTAGTGAAGCTAGCAAAAAAGCCAAACATGCATGGGATTGCACTTTTTTTTGCAATTTCACCGCACTTGGAATTTTTTTCCCATTTTCTAGTACACGACATGGTAAAACCAATGATGTTGTTCAAAAGTACAACTTGTCCCACAAAAAATAGGCCCTTACATGGCCATATTAACGGAAAAATAAAAAAGTTATGGCTCTGAGAAGGAGGGGAGCAAAAAACGAACACGGAAAAATGGAAAATTCCAAGGTCATGAAGGGGTTAAAATTGGGTCGTGGCTGGGTCTTCCAGCAAGACAATGTCCCAAAACATACAGCCAAACTAACAAAGGAGTGGCTCAAAAAGAAGCACATTAAGGTCATGGAGTGGCCTAGCCAGTCTCCAGACCTTAATCCCATAGAAAAGTTATGGAGGGAATTGCAGCTCTGAGTTGCCAAGTGACAGCCTCAAAATCTTAATGATTTAGAGATGATCTGCTAAGAGAAGTGGACCAAAATTCCTCCTGACATGTGGGCAAACCTCATCATCAACTACAAAAAACGTCTGACTGCTGTGCTTGACAACAAGAGTTTTGCCACCAAGTATTAAGTCTTGTTTGCCAGAGGGATCAAATACTTATTTCTCACTGCAAAATGCAAATAAATTTATATAATGTATACAATGCGATTTTCTGGACTTTATTTTTGATATTCTATCTCTCAATGTTAAAATTATTCTACCCTTAAAATTATATGCTGTTCATGTCTTTGTCAGTGGGCAATTTTCAAAATCAGCAAGAGGCCAAATACTTATTTCCCCCACTGTATCTTCGCCAATACTCACAGACAATCTGGGGCATGTGCAATCCGCATCTTGCATGTCACACATACATCACACATATAATGGGTCATTATATGATTCATTTTACGCTGCTTTCCCACATCAGTTATCTATACTTTTGATATACAAATTTACAAATCATGCTCTGTTTTGTCTTCTCTTTTTTACCTATCTTGGGACTTTTACATACTATTGCCCTCTCAGCATAAAACTCAGGTGCTTTATCTAAACCACTAAAGGTACCTTCACACTAAGCGACTTTGCAGCGAGAACGACGACGATCCGTGACGATGCAGCGTCCTGGATAGCGATCTCGTTGTGTTTGACATGCAGGAGCGATCTGGATCCCACTGTGATATCGCTGGTCGGAGCTAGAAGTCCAGAACTTTATTTTGTCGCTTGATAACCCGCTGTCATCGCTGTATCGGCGTGTGTGATGCCGATACAACGATGTGTTCACTTGTAACCAGGGTAAACATCGGGTTACTAAGTGCAGGGCTGCGCTTAGTAACCCGATATTCACCCTGGTTACCATTGTAAAAGTAAAAAAAAAAAGTACATACTCACCTTCTGATGTCTGTCACGTCCCCCGGCGTCCACAGGGTTACGCGCTGCTGCCGAGAACTTCCTGCACTGAATGTGTCAGTGTCGGCAGTAAAGCAGAGCACAGCGGTGACGTCACCGCTGTGCTCTACTTTACTGCCGGCGCTGACACATTCAGTGCAGGAAGCTCTGAGCAGCAGCGCGTAACCCTGTGGACGCCGGGGGACGTGACAGACATCAGAAGGTGAGTATGTACTGTTTTTTTTTTACTTTTACAATGGTAACCAGGGTGAATATCGGGTTACTAAGTGCGGCCCTGCACTTAGTAACCCAATATTTACCCTGGTTACCTGGGTGCTGCAGGGGGACTTCGGAGTCGTTCCCCTGATTGTTGGTCGCTGGAGAGAGCTGTCTGTGTGACAGCTCCCCAGCGACCTAAACAGCGACGCTGCAGCGATCGGCTCGTTGTCTATATCGCTGCAGCGTCGCTGAGTGTGACGGTACCTTTATATTGACTATTGATATCCTCTCTTCAAAGAGAGCTTTATATGCAACTACTCCGACAGTTCCATTTTAGGACAGATAACTCTTTTGTAGCCATAAACATACTTTCTAGCATAGATTTCTCTGACAAGCACATATGATAGCGTAGTAACCTCTCGATTTAATTATGTATGCCTTGCGCTCTCTAAAAAATCATTTGGATATTCTTTTATGTATATATATATATATATATATATATATATATATATATATATATATAGTGCCATTTAAAGGATTGAGCACTCAATCATAACACAAGACACTTTTTTTTTAAAGAAATCCTACAAGAATACCTCAATATGCTATCTTATGAAATCATATGCATAAAGTGGTTAAAATCTATAGTATTCTAAATGTTATTACAAATTACATGTTTTTATTTCTTTAGAAAGCACTACAATTTTTTTCTGGGTCCTGAAGTGGTCTATCTGGCCTCCAAAGCTTGTGTTATTTTGCTCATTGATTGTTTTTTGCTTATTGAGTTCTTCATTGCAAATTGAGGGTATTATATATTATTTTATAATCCTGGCAGGCTTGTATCTGGAGTAAATGAGTGTTTGTTATATTCTTTTTTCGCTGTGTCAAAAACAAACGCATATGTAATGAACAGTTGGTTGTGCGTTGTAAAAGTAAATGGGGAGCAAGAATAGTACCAAAATAATTAATGTGAGACTATGTTAAATTCCCCCTGCTCAATAAACACAGGCAAATTAATTAAGTGTTCCAGTGCTTAACATATAGAGGAAAAATAGGTTTGTAGCCAGGTTTTGTGTAAATGTCTCAAGAGCTTTAATCTAGAAAACTCAAACAGTTTTTTTTTCTAATCATTGACCTATATCCTGGTTCCTTAAAGTGTACCTCCAATTATACAGAAAAATGATTGCAATATTGGAGTCTGCACAATAATCATTATTAAAGCAGTTCTCAATACCTGCATGGACCCATCCACGTTTTCACCATCTCTGGAGTGGTACAATTATATTATATTCCACATCACTGGAGAAGGCTACTAGAATCAAATCCATGTGATGTGCTTAGTTTTTAGAGAATAATCTGATTTGCATCCCATAAAAAGAGATCCTATTAATCATTTAAATTAAAGGGGTTTCCTAATTTGCCATTAGTTGGGTTCTGTGAAGTGGGATACTCACCTTTAATCGAAAAGGAAATGTTTAATATTGTTTTTTCTCACCCACTCGATCGTTTTCGCATCTTCCTTGAATGGCATATGCCAAGCTAATTGAAGATTCAGGCCCCCGCTCTTATGATTATTGTAATTTTTCAGTAGGAAACTGAATAAAAAATATAATATGATATAATATAATAAAATATGATAGGCATATAATAGGTTGTGAATTACATTATGGATTTTTGTTGGTGCTCAGGAGCTTTAATGTTTTATAAAACCTTGATCGCTTATCTTTGTTTCATTGCAGCCATTTGGGAAATTCAAAAAAGTTCATTTTTTTTCTCATTAATGTACACTCTGCACCCCATCTTAACTGAAAAAAACAGAAATGTAGTAATTTTTGCAAATGCATTAAAAAAGAAAAACTGAAATATCACATGGTCATAAGTATTCAGACCCTTTAGATCACATACTGTAAATATATTTGCATTCAAAAAGTGCTAAAGTTGTTATTACTAAGCATAATATTCTATATTTGATAAAACGTACTAAAATAGGATGAAAATGAATTATGTTGGCTTTTATAAAGAAATAAAGATTGTGCTGGTCCATAAGAAACATTAAAGAAGGGCTTGAAAAACGATTAAATGTCATTCTTTATGCCAGAGTAGAGTTCGGGTACATTGATCTCAATTAGAATATAATATGATCTTGACCAATAAAACTTTGAAGCATATTGAACGCATTAAGCAGTAACATTAATGAAGTTGTTTTTCAAGCACTGCTGAAGACCAAATTTATGGTTAATGGAATCATAAAATAGCAACGATAAAAATGTCTACCTCAAGCAAAATATTTCCCCTAGTTGTCTCAGATACTTGGTCTACAGGTAGCACATGCTGAACGCTGACATTTTACCAATTATTGCCAGCCATTATTGTGCCCACAGAGGTTGTCAACCAATCTTTGAATGACCTGTAACCAGAGCTCCTTGCTATAGAATAACTTTATTTGAGTAAACATTTTTCCTTTCAAAGTGATATGGCAAAAAGTTTATCGAGAGGTTCAAGTGGTTAGACCACCACCAATTGCTGAAACAGAAGGGCAGGAGGCAGTGTTAGCTGGACATGGACTAATAGTTCTCACTTCATTCATTTTGTCGTTTTCACATGAATTTTGTTGGAGCCGGGGAGGGGCATGAAATGACAAGACAATCCCCGCTTGACAAATTTATGATGAGCGGTGGTGTTACCGATACCTCTGTCTGCAAAACTGGACCTCCAATCAGTCGTTTTATTTCCTCTCTTCTGTTTTCTATCTTCTATTTCGAGTCCTTCGGTACTGGTGTTCTTCATGTGATGCATGTCATTAGCATCAATGATGTGCATCATGAAAAAATGCTTGCATCCCAAAATAGAAGAATACAGAGAAGAGAAGATGAAGGAGGCAAGTGGCAGTAGAGGTATGGGAAGGACCAAAGATAGGTGAGCATAACATTTTTTTAGCCAGGCAAATTTGATGTGCACTGTGTTTCTTTGATGTAACTTGAATTTCCTAGCTGAGTTTGAGTGAATTTGCCAAATTACTATTTCAGCATCTCAATTAGGCTAAATGCAGACGATCGTATTTTTTGTCTTCTCAGAAAATTGGATCAATTATGCAAATCACACTGCTTAGACACTGATCAGAGTTTGATCAGAGTGTAAAGCTGGAGTTACACTAAACGACTTACCAACGATCACGACCAGCGATACGACCTGGCCGTGATCGTTGGTAAGTCGTTGTGTGGTCGCTGGGGAGCTGTCACACAGACAGCTCTCTCCAGCGACCAACGATCAGGGGAATGACTTCGGCATCGTTGAAACTGTCTTCAACGATGCCGAAGTCCCCCTGCAGCACCCGGGTAACCAGGGTAAACATCGGGTTACTAAGTGCAGGGCCGTGCTTAGTAACCCGATATTCACCCTGGTTACCATTGTAAAAGTAAAAAAAAAACAACACTACATACTCACATTCTGATGTCTGTCACGTCCCCCGCCGGCGTCCACCGGCGTGCACTGAATGTGTCAGCGCAGGCAGTAACAGCGGTGAAGTCACCGCTGTGCTCTGCTTTACGGCCGGCGCTGACACAGTCAGTGCAGGGAAGCTCTCGGCAGCAGCGCGTGCATTAGCAGCGCTCCTGCCGAAAGCAGTTTTAAATGTGGACGCCGGGGGACGTGACAGACATCAGAATGTGAGTATGTATTTTTTTTTTTAACTTTTACAATGGTAACCAGGGTAAATATCGGGTTACTAAGCGCGGCCCTGCGCTTAGTAACCCGATATTTACCCTGGTTACAAGTGAACACATCGCTGGATTGGCGTCACACACGCCGATCCAGCGATGACAGCGGGTGATCAGCGACCAAAAAATGGTCCTGATCATTCCCCAATGATCAACAATCTCCCAGCCTGATCATTGGTTGCTGTCACACATAACGAGATCGTTAGCGGGATCATTGCTACATCACCAAAAGCATGACGTTGCAACGATATCGTTAACGATATCGTTATGTGTGACTCAGCCTTAAGCACAGTGTTATCTGATTCTCTCGGATGAGGAGAAGATGGAGAAGAAAAGTCTCAATCTTCTCCATTGAGACTGCGGCTAGTGAGATTCGATGTTTTGTCAGATCGCACTTAGACCGGTAATACGGTCATGTTCACTAGCTCTTATTGTTCTTTGCATGTGTATG
This sequence comes from Ranitomeya variabilis, assembly GCF_051348905.1. Lineage (NCBI taxonomy): Eukaryota > Metazoa > Chordata > Amphibia > Anura > Dendrobatidae > Ranitomeya > Ranitomeya variabilis. The sequence goes on from NC_135233.1 coordinate 70,140,851, forward strand.
AAAGTAGAAGTAAATGTTTTGTAGTTTTCCCACCATATTTATGAAACAGATTGCTAATTTATAGCGACTGATAATGGTGTCATGATCAGATGAATTCATTTTTTGAATATGATCTTTAAAAGACTAAAGTCCATTTGTAAAGTCCTTATACTGAATGTATTGAAGCGTTTACATAATGTCACAACCTTGGTTTGTTTGTTTTTTACTTGCATTACACATTTTAACTCAGCTGCAAAGATGAACTTAATGCTTTCCATTTACAGATCTGGTCAATTAAAGGTTGCTGAAACATTCTTGCTAACAATACAATCAATATCTGCAATTTGGCAGCTGTCACTCTCACATTATCGCTAAGCAATATAGCTAAGGTCTCCTATGAGCAATGCACTATGTGTATCATGAGGGAGGCAGAGACATTTGTGGAATAAAGCTAAATATTTTATCACTGATCTGTGAGAAATTCTCAACACAGTTTAGGATTTATAGCGAATGAGAGCAGACAGTGATTGGTAAATGTTACAATACTATTATACATAGACTACAATAAAGTGGAATCTGCCCTGAGGATTCTACCTACAGCATAATAAAGCGATGAGTTCGCTGCTAAAATCTAGCTTAGCGATCTTTGTCAATACAATTAGCAATGACTGGATTGACATACGATCAGCTGGCCTATTTAAGTATATGTTGAAATGCAATAGATAAAATATTCCAAAAGCCAAATCACCTAATGCTTAGTCTCATGTAAAGATATTGCAAATAGTATGACTGCTCTAAAGTAATTTAAGGGGGATATACGGGACTTTAAAAAAAAAGCAAAACATGTAGTTGCTAAAACTGCGACTACCTGCCTATTGTACCCAGTGACGGTCAATGACCGCTCCTGCCCAAGATTCAGCTTCAATAGAGCAGCACTTTCCCTTCCTGTTAACAAGGCAGGACTACTGGTGTCATGCTGATTGACAGCTGGTTTCCCCCTGGGCAGTGGGGAAACTCTGGCAGGAGTGGTCAATCACCGGCTGTTATGATCCTTAGTGGTTGAGGATCACAAATTACTCCAGCTAAGTAACAAACATAGGACAAGCTCTAGGGAGGTGGCAAGCTGGACTGACCGCAAATCTGAACCTAACCAAACACTCTAGAAGTAGCCGGTGAACGTGCCTGAATTCCTAGACATCTCGAGCCAGCCTAAGGAACTAACTACCCCTAGAGAGAAAGAAAGACCTCTCTTGCCTCCAGAGAAATAATCCCCAAAGATATAGAAGCCCCCAACAAATAATAACGGTGAGGTAAGAGGAAGGCACATACACAGGGGTGAAAGCAGATTCAGCAAATGAGGCCCACTAATACTAGATAGCAGAAAATAGAAAAGAGAATCTATGCGGTCAGTAAAAAACCCTTACAAAATATCCACTCTGAGATTTCAAGAACCCCCACACCAACTAACGGTGTGGGGGGAGAAACTCAGTCCCCTAGAGCAACCAGCAAACGAAGAAATCACATTTAGCGAGCTGGACTAAAAACATAATGAACACTGATAATCAAAAAATGATCAAACAAAAACTTAGCTTGTCTTGGAGAGACTGGGAGCAAGGTAGACACACGGAATCTGAAGAGCACTGAATACATTGATAGCAGGCAAGGAACTGAGTATCCAGGTGGGCTAAATAGAAAACCAACCAAGGATAACGAACCAGCTGATGAAGCCAACCTGCAGAAGGACAACACTACACAGTACCGCTTGTGACCACTAGAGGGAGCCCAGAAATAGAGTTCACAACAGTACCCCCCCCTTGAGGAGGGGTCACCGAACCCTCATCAAGACCCCCAGGGCGATCAGGACGAGCTGCGTGGAAGGCGCGAACCAAATTGGCCGCATGAACATCAGAGGCGACAACCCAGGAATTATCCTCCTGACCATAGCCCTTCCACTTAACCAGATACTGAAGTCTCCGTCTAGAGATACGAGAATCCAAAATCTTCTCCACCACGTACTCCAATTCGCCCTCAACCAGCACCGGAGCAGGAGGCTCAACAGAAGGAACCACAGGTACCACATACCTCCGCAACAAAGACCTATGGAACACATTATGGATGGCAAACGATGCCGGGAGATCCAAACGAAAAGACACCGGGTTAAGGATTTCCAAGATCTTATAAGGACCGATGAAGTTAAACTTAGGAGACGAGACCTTCATAGGAACATACCGAGAAGACAGCCACACCAAATCCCCAACACGAAGATGGGGACCCACACCGCGGCGGCGGTTGGCAAAGCGCTGAGCCCTCTCCTGTGACAATTTCAGATTGTCCACCACATGGCTCCAAATCTGCTGCAACCTATCCACCACAGAATCCACCCCAGGACAGTCAGAAGACTCAACCTGACCTGAGGAAAAACGAGGATGGAAACCAGAATTGCAGAAAAAAGGCGAAACCAAGGTAGCAGAACTAGCCCGATTATTAAGGGCAAACTCGGCCAATGGCAAAAAAGTCACCCAATCATCCTGATCAGCAGAAACAAAACATCTCAAATAAGTCTCCAACGTCTGATTAGTTCGCTCGGTTTGGCCATTAGTCTGAGGATGGAAGGCCGACGAAAAAGACAAATCAATGCCCATCTTAGCACAAAAAGTTCGCCAAAACCTGGACACAAACTGGGATCCTCTATCAGACACAATATTTTCAGGAATGCCGTGCAAGCGAACCACATTCTGAAAAAATAGAGGAACCAAATCGGAGGAGGAAGGCAGCTTAGGCAAGGGCACCAAATGGACCATCTTGGAAAAACGATCACACACCACCCAGATGACAGACATTCTCTGAGATACTGGCAGATCCGAAATAAAATCTATGGAGATGTGCGTCCAAGGCCTTTTCGGGACAGGCAAAGGCAAAAGCAACCCGCTGGCACGAGAACAGCAAGGCTTAGCCCGAGCACAAATCCCACAAGACTGCACAAAGGAACGCACATCCCGCGACAAGGAAGGCCACCAGAAGGACCTAGCCACCAAATCTCTGGTACCAAAAATCCCAGGATGACCCGCCAACACCGAAGAATGAACCTCGGAAATAACTCTGCTGGTCCATCTATCCGGGACAAACAGTCTCTCTGGTGGACAACGGTCAGGTCTATCCACCTGAAATTTCTGCAGCACTCGTAGCAAATCTGGAGAAATGGCAGACAAAATCACTCCCTCTCTAAGAATACCAGCCAGCTCAGAAACTCCCGGAGAGTCAGGCACAAAGCTCCTAGAAAGTGCATCAGCTTTCACGTTCTTCGAACCAGGCAGGTATGAGACCACGAAGTTGAAACGGGAGAAAAACAACGACCAATGAGCCTGTCTAGGATTAAGGCGCTTGGCCGACTCGAGGTAAATCAGATTTTTGTGATCAGTCAGGACCACCACACGATGTCTAGCTCCCTCGAGCCAATGACGCCACTCCTCAAATGCCCACTTCATAGCCAACAACTCCCGATTACTAACATCATAATTTCGCTCGGCAGGCGAAAACTTTCTTGAAAAGAAAGCACACGGCTTCATCACAGAGCCCTCAGAACTTCTCTGTGACAAAACAGCCCCTGCTCCAATCTCAGAAGCATCAACCTCGACCTGAAAGGGGAGAGAGACATCTGGCTGACATAAGACTGGAGCTGAAGAAAACCAGTGCTTAAGCTCCCGAAAGGCCTCCACGGCCGCAGGAGACCAATTAGTCACATCAGAGCCCTTCCTGGTCAAATCCGTCAAAGGTTTAACCACGCTAGAAAAATTAGCGATGAAACGACGGTAAAAATTAGCAAAACCCAAGAACTTCTGAAGACTCTTAACAGACGTGGGCTGAGTCCAGTCATGAATAGCCTGGACCTTGACTGGGTCCATCTCCACAGCAGAAGGAGAAAAAATAAAACCCAAAAAGGAGACCTTCTGTACTCCGAAGAGGCATTTTGAGCCCTTCACAAATAAAGCATTGGCACGCAGGACCTGAAACACCATCCTGACCTGCTTCACATGGGACTCCCAATCGTCAGAAAAGACCAAAATGTCATCCAGATAAACAATCATAAATTTATCCAGATATTCACGGAAAATGTCATGCATGAAGGACTGAAACACAGAAGGAGCATTAGAGAGTCCAAAAGGCATCACCAAGTACTCAAAATGGCCTTCGGGCATATTAAATGCTGTTTTCCATTCATCTCCCTGCTTAATGCGCACAAGATTATACGCACCACGGAGATCTATCTTGGTGAACCAACTGGCACCCTTAATCCGAGCAAACAAATCAGATAATAGTGGCAAAGGATACTGAAATTTGACTGTAATTTTATTCAGAAGGCGATAATCTATACACGGTCTCAAAGAACCGTCCTTCTTGGCCACAAAAAAGAATCCTGCACCAAGAGGGGAAGAGGATGGGCGAATATATCCCTTCTCCAAAGACTCCTTTATATAACTCCGCATCGCGGCATGCTCTGGTATAGACAAATTAAAAAGTCGTCCCTTAGGGAATTTACTACCAGGAATTAAATTTATAGCACAGTCACAATCCCTATGAGGGGGCAGGGCACTGGACCTGGGCTCATCAAATACATCCTGGTAGTCAGACAAAAACTCAGGGACCTCAGAAGGAGTGGAAGAAGCAATAGAAACCAATGGAGTATCGCCATGAATTCCCTGACAACCCCAACTAGACACAGACATAGCTTTCCAATCTAAAACTGGATTATGAGCCTGCAACCATGGCAGACCCAAAACGACAACATCATGTAAATTATGCAGAACAAGAAAGCGAATCACCTCCTGATGAACGGGAGTCATGCACATGGTCATTTGCGTCCAATACTGAGGCTTATTCTCAGCCAATGGCATAGCATCAATTCCCCTCAGAGGAATAGGAAATTCCAAAGGCTCCAGGACAAAACCACAGCGCCTGGCAAATGACAAATCCATCAGATTCAGGGCAGCACCCGAATCCACAAAGGCCATAACCGAGTAGGACGACAAAGAACAAATCAAAGTAACAGACAAAATAAACTTAGGCTGTATAGTACCAATGGTGACAGGTTTAGCGACCTTTTTTAAGCGTTTAGAGCATGCTGAGATAACATGAGCAGAATCACCACAGTAAAAGCACAACCCATTTTGACGTCTATGACTTTGTCGCTCAATTCTGGTCAGAGTTCGATCACATTGCATAGACTCAGGTCTCTGTTCAGAAAATACCGCCAAAGGATGAGCAGATCTGCGCTCCCGCAAATGCCGATCAACCTGAATGGCTAAATCCATAGAATCACTCAGACTTGTAGGGGTGGGGAATCCCACCATAACATCCTTAATGGCTTCAGAAAGACCTTCTCTGAAATTTGCAGCCAGGGCACACTCATTCCATTGAGTAAGCACTGACCATTTCTGAAATTTTTGACAATACACCTCTGCTTCATCCTGCCCTTGAGAAAGGGCCAGCAACGCTTTTTCTGCCTGATTCTCAAGATTAGGCTCCTCATAAAGCAGTCCAAGAGCCAGAAAAAACGCATCCACATTAAGCAATGCAGGATCTCCTGGCGCCAGAGAGAAGGCCCAATCCTGAGGGTCGCCACGTAACAAGGAGATAACAATCTTTACTTGCCAAGCGGAATCACCAGAGGAACGAGGTCTCAGAGATAGAAATAACTTACAATTATTCTTAAAATTCTGAAACCTAGATCTATCTCCAGAAAACAACTCAGGAATGGGTATCTTTGGTTCTGACATAGGGCTATGAATAACAAAATCCTGAATACTTTGCACCCGTGCAGCAAGATGATCCACACTAGAAGTCAGAGTCTGAACATCCATGTCTGCAGCTGAGCTCAAAACCACCCAGAGTTCAAGGGGATGAAAGAAGCTAAACAGACTGCAGCAAAGGAAAAGCGGGAGGAGGAAAAAAAAAATGTATTCAGGTCTTCTTTTTATCCCACTTCTGCGATGCATTAAACACTTATTGGCCTGCTATACTGTTATGATCCTTAGTGGTTGAGGATCACAAATTACTCCAGCTAAGTAACAAACATAGGACAAGCTCTAGGGAGGTGGCAAGCTGGACTGACCGCAAATCTGAACCTAACCAAACACACTAGAAGTAGCCGGTGAACGTGCCTGAATTCCTAGACGTCTCGAGCCAGCCTAAGGAACTAACTACCCCTAGAGAGAAAGAAAGACCTCTCTTGCCTCTAGATAAATAATCCCCAAAGATATAGAAGCCCCCAACAAATAATAACGGTGAGGTAAGAGGAAGGCACATACACAGGGGTGAAAGCAGATTCAGCAAATGAGGCCCACTAATACTAGATAGCAGAAAATAGAAAAGGGAATCTATGCGGTCAGTAAAAAACCCTTACAAAATATCCACTCTGAGATTTCAAGAACCCCCACACCAACTAACGGTGTGGGGGGAGAAACTCAGTCCCCTAGAGCAACCAGCAAGCGAAGAAATCACATTTTAGCGAGCTGGACTAAAAACATAATGAACACTGATAATCAAAAAATGATCAAACAAAAACTTAGCTTGTCTTGGAGAGACTGGGAGCAAGGTAGACACACGGAATCTGAAGAGCACTGAATACATTGATAGCAGGCAAGGAACTGAGTATCCAGGTGGGCTAAATAGAAAACCAACCAAGGATAACGAACCAGCTGATGAAGCCAACCTGCAGAAGGACAACACTACACAGTACCGCTTGTGACCACTAGAGGGAGCCCAGAAATAGAATTCACAACACCGGCTGTCATGATCTCAATGGCAAGAGATCATAGCATCAGCATATATAGGAACTAGCTCTTGGAAGATGGAAACTGAGCTGACCATGAACTAAACCTAACACACAACTAGCAGTGGCCGGGTAGCATGCCTACGTTGATTCTAGATGCCCAGCACCAGCCGGAGGACTAAATAATGCTAGCAGAGGAAAATATTAGTCCTAGCTCACCTCTAGAGAAATACCCCGAAAGGAGACAGAGGCCCCCCACATGTATTGGCGGTGAGTTAAGAAGAAATAACAAACGCAGCATGAAAATAGGTTTAGCAAATTTGAGGTCCACTTACTACATAGCAGAAGACAGAAAGGACACTTTCATGGTCAGCTGAAAACCCTATCAAAACACCATCCAGAAATTACTTTAAAACTCTGGCATTAACTCATAACACCAGAGTGGCAATTCCTGTTCACAAGAGCTTTCCAGACACAGTAACAAAACTACAGCTGTGAACTGGAACAAAAATGCAAAAACAAACATGGACAAGAGTCCAACTTATCTAGTAGTTGTCTAGGAGCAGGAACAAGCACAGAGAGGCTTCTGATAACATTGTTGACCGGCAAGCAACTAACAGAGCAGCAAGGTTATATAGCGACTCCCACATCTTGATGGGAACAGGTGAACAGAGAAGATGAAGACACCAGTTCAATTCCACCAGTAGCCACCGGGGGAGCCCAGAATCCAAATTCACAACAGTACCCCCCCCTCAAGGAGGGGGCACCGAACCCTCACCAGAACCACCAGGGCGATCAGGATGGGCCCTATGAAAGGCACGAACCAGATCAGAGGCATGAACATCAGATGCATTCACCCAAGAATTATCCTCCTGGCCGTATCCCTTCCACTTGACCAGATACTGGAGTCTCCGTCTGGAAACACGAGAGTCTAAGATTTTCTCCACAACGTACTCCAACTCACCCTCAACCAACACCGGAGCAGGAGGCTCAACGGAAGGCACAACCGGTACCTCATACCTGCGCAATAATGACCGATGAAAAACGTTATGAATAGAAAAGGATGCAGGGAGGTCCAAACGGAAGGAAACAGGGTTAAGAATCTCCAATATCTTATACGGGCCGATGAACCGAGGCTTAAACTTAGGAGAAGAGACCCTCATAGGGACAAAACGAGAAGACAACCACACCAAATCCCCAACACAAAGCCGAGGACCAACACGACGGTGGCGGTTGGCAAAAAGCTGAGTCTTCTCCTGGGACAACCTCAAATTGTCCACCACCTGCCCCCAGATCTGATGCAATCTCTCCACCACAGCATCCACTCCAGGACAATCCGAAGATTCCACCTGACCAGAGGAAAATCGAGGATGAAACCCCGAATTACAGAAAAACGGGGACACCAAAGTGGCAGAGCTGGCCCGATTATTGAGAGCGAACTCCGCCAATGGCAAAAAAGCAACCCAATCATCCTGGTCAGCAGACACAAAACACCTCAGATATGTCTCCAGGGTCTGATTAATCCGCTCGGTCTGGCCATTCGTCTGAGGATGGAAAGCGGACGAGAAAGATAAATCTATGCCCATCCTAGCACAGAATGCCCGCCAAAATCTAGACACGAATTGGGTCCCTCTGTCAGAAACGATATTCTCAGGAATACCATGCAAACGAACAACATTTTGAAAAAACAGAGGAACCAACTCGGAAGAAGAAGGCAACTTGGGCAGAGGAACCAAATGGACCATCTTAGAGAAACGGTCACACACCACCCAGATGACAGACATCTTCTGAGAAACAGGCAGATCTGAAATAAAATCCATCGAGATGTGCGTCCAAGGCCTCTTAGGAATAGGCAAGGGCAACAACAATCCACTAGCCCGAGAACAACAAGGCTTGGCCCGAGCACAAACGTCACAAGACTGCACAAAGCCTCGCACATCTCGTGACAGGGAAGGCCACCAGAAGGACCTTGCCACCAAATCCCTGGTACCAAAAATGCCAGGATGACCTGCCAACGCAGAAGAATGAACCTCAGAGATGACTCTACTGGTCCAATCATCAGGAACAAACAGTTTATCAGGTGGGCAACGATCAGGTCTATCCGCCTGAAACTCCTGCAAGGCCCGCCGCAGGTCTGGAGAAACGGCTGACAATACCACTCCATCCTTAAGGATACCTGTGGGCTCAGAGTTACCAGGCGAGTCAGGCTCAAAACTCCTAGAAAGGGCATCCGCCTTAACATTCTTAGAACCCGGTAGGTATGACACCACAAAATTAAACCGAGAGAAAAATAATGACCAGCGCGCCTGTCTAGGATTCAGGCGCCTGGCGGTCTCAAGATAAATCAAATTTTTGTGGTCAGTCAATACCACCACCTGATGTCTGGCCCCCTCAAGCCAATGGCGCCACTCCTCAAAAGCCCACTTCATGGCCAAAAGCTCCCGATTCCCAACATCATAATTCCGCTCAGCGGGCGAAAATTTACGGGAAAAGAAGGCACAAGGCCTCATCACGGAGCAGTCAGAACTTTTCTGCGACAACACTGCCCCAGCTCCGATCTCAGAAGCGTCGACCTCAACCTGAAAAGGTAGAGCAACATCAGGCTGACGCAACACAGGGGCAGAGGAAAAATGGCGCTTAAGCTCCCGAAAGGCCTCCACAGCATCAGGGGACCAATCAGCAACATCAGCACCCTTCTTAGTCAAATCGGTCAATGGCTTAGCAATATCCGAAAAACCAGCAATAAATCGACGATAAAAGTTAGCAAAGCCCAAAAATTTCTGAAGACTCTTAAGAGAAGAGGGCTGCGTCCAATCACAAATAGCTTGAACCTTGACAGGATCCATTTCAATGGAAGAGGGGGAAAAAATATATCCCAAAAAGGAAATCCTCTGTACCCCAAAAACACACTTATAACCCTTCACACACAAAGAATTAGACCGCAAAACCTGAAAAACCCTCCTGACTTGCTGGACATGAGAGTCCCAGTCATCCGAAAAAATCAGAATATCATCCAGATACACAATCATAAATTTGTCCAAATAATCGCGAAAAATATCATGCATAAAGGACTGGAAAACTGACGGAGCATTTGAAAGACCAAAAGGCATCACTAAATACTCAAAGTGGCCCTCGGGCGTATTAAATGCGGTTTTCCACTCATCCCCCTGCCTGATTCGCACCAAATTATACGCCCCACGAAGGTCAATCTTAGAGAACCACTTGGCCCCCTTTATGCGAGCAAACAAATCAGTCAGCAACGGCAATGGGTATTGATATTTAACAGTGATTTTATTCAAAAGCCGATAATCAATACATGGTCTCAAAGAGCCGTCTTTTTTTGACACAAAGAAAAAACCGGCTCCTAAGGGAGATGACGATGGACGAATATGTCCCTTTTCCAAGGACTCCTTTATATATTCACGCATAGCAGCATGTTCAGGCACAGACAGATTAAATAAACGACCCTTTGGGTATTTACTACCCGGGATTAAATCTATGGCACAATCGCACTCTCGGTGCGGAGGTAACGAACCAAGCTTAGATTCTTCAAAGACGTCACGATAGTCAGACAGGAACTCAGGAATTTCAGAGGGAATAGATGATGAAATGGAAACCACAGGTACATCCCCATGAGCCCCCTTACATCCCCAGCTCAACACAGACATAGCTCTCCAGTCGAGGACTGGGTTGTGAGATTGCAGCCAAGGCAATCCTAACACCAAATCATCATGTAGATTATACAGCACCAGAAAGCGAATAATCTCCTGGTGATCCGGATTAACACGCATAGTCACTTGTGTCCAGTATTGTGGTTTATTACTAGCCAATGGGGTGGAGTCAATCCCTTTCAGAGGTATCGGAGCCTCCAATGGCTCCAAATCATACCCACAGCGTTTGGCAAAGGACCAATCCATAAGACTCAAAGCGGCGCCAGAGTCGACATAGGCGTCCGTGGTAATAGATGACAAAGAGCAAATCAGGGTCACAGATAGAATAAACTTAGACGGTAAGGTGCAAATGGAAACAGATTTACCAAGCTTTTTAGTGCGCTTAGAGCATGCTGATATAACATGAGTAGAATCACCACAATAGAAACACAACCCATTTTTCCGTCTAAAATTCTGCCGCTCGCTTCGGGACAGAATTCTATCACACTGCATACTCTCTGGCGATTTCTCAGTGGACACCGCCAGATGGTGCACTGGTTTGCGCTCCCGCAAACGCCTATCGATCTGAATAGCCATTGTCATGGACTCATTCAGACCCGCAGGCACAGGGAACCCCACCATAACATCCTTAATGGCATCAGAGAGACCCTCTCTGAAAGTCGCCGCCAGGGCGCACTCATTCCACTGAGTAAGCACAGACCATTTACGGAATCTTTGGCAGTAAATTTCCACTTCATCTTGCCCCTGAGATAGGGACATCAAAGTTTTTTCTGCCTGAAGCTCCAAATGAGGTTCGTCATAAAGCAACCCCAAGGCCAGAAAAAACGCATCCACATTGAGCAACGCAGGATCCCCTGGTGTCAATGAAAAAGCCCAGTCTTGAGGGTCGCCCCGGAGCAAGGAAATCACAATCCTGACCTGCTGTGCAGGGTCTCCGGCAGAGCGAGATTTCAGGGACAAAAATAATTTGCAATTATTTCGAAAATTCTGAAACCCAGATCTATTCCCCGAGAAAAATTCCGGCAAAGGAATTCTCGGCTCAGATACAGGTGCATGACAAACAAAATCTTGCAAATTTTGTACCTTCGTGGCGAGATTAATCAAACCTGCAGTTACACTCTGAAGATCCATTGCAAACAGGTGGACACAGAGCCATTCAAAGGAGAGAAAAAAAAAAAAAATTTCAGCAGACTACTTATTTCTCTCCTTTCTCAGCCAAGGATTTTAACCCTTTAGTGGGCCGGTCAAACTGTCATGATCTCAATGGCAAGAGATCATAGCATCAGCATATATAGGAACTAGCTCTTGGAAGATGGAAACTGAGCTGACCATGAACTAAACCTAACACACAACTAGCAGTGGCCGGGTAGCATGCCTACGTTGATTCTAGATGCCCAGCACCAGCCGGAGGACTAAATAATGCTAGCAGAGGAAAATATTAGTCCTAGCTCACCTCTAGAGAAATACCCCGAAAGGAGACAGAGGCCCCCCACATGTATTGGCGGTGAGTTAAGAAGAAATAACAAACGCAGCATGAAAATAGGTTTAGCAAATTTGAGGTCCACTTACTACATAGCAGAAGACAGAAAGGACACTTTCATGGTCAGCTGAAAACCCTATCAAAACACCATCCAGAAATTACTTTAAAACTCTGGCATTAACTCATAACACCAGAGTGGCAATTCCTGTTCACAAGAGCTTTCCAGACACAGTAACAAAACTACAGCTGTGAACTGGAACAAAAATGCAAAAACAAACATGGACAAGAGTCCAACTTATCTAGTAGTTGTCTAGGAGCAGGAACAAGCACAGAGAGGCTTCTGATAACATTGTTGACCGGCAAGCAACTAACAGAGCAGCAAGGTTATATAGCGACTCCCACATCTTGATGGGAACAGGTGAACAGAGAAGATGAAGACACCAGTTCAATTCCACCAGTAGCCACCGGGGGAGCCCAGAATCCAAATTCACAACAACCGGCACTGGGTACAACAGACAGGTAATTGCCTCTGTTAGCAAATACATGCCTTTTTTTCTTATGTCCAGGGTTATCCTCTTTAACATACGTAATAACAGATGAATGAAAAGTTTTCTTCTTATAAGACTTTCTGATAAAATATATAAAATAGATAAAGTTTGTTACACCTATATAGGTAACAAGGCTTAATTATTGGCACTTCCCAACTATACACAATCCAACCTGAACAAAACGGAAGCAAATGCCACTATGTAAAAAGATAAATGCTTTATTCAAAACAAGTTTAAAAAGTTTTTTAACACATATTAAAAAATGAAGATACAAGTGCACAATATAACTGCCTATTAGGTAGTACACCCCCACTTATCTTGGCTCTCCCACCAAGAGATTGCCATCCATATAGCTACATATCATAAGGGCAAAAAAAGGCTCCTATAGATGCAAATCATGCCCCACTAATTTCCCTTCATCTAGTGTGACTAATCCTAGTCTACTGCCCTGGTGAGGCCAATATCGTAGGGATATAAGGGATATGAGGTTAATAAGCCTAAAAAAACTGTCAAAATAATTGCTGTAGCATATATATAGAAAATAGGCTATTTACCAAACCAGGTGGCGCATGTTAAGGTGCATAGTGCTAGTTAACAATCTCTCAAGCCTGAAAAAACTGTCAGAATGTGCAATTCCTCTAATATATACATAAGGTAAACTGTTTACCAAGACTGATAGCATATAGTAAAGTGCATAGTGCTAGATTAACAATCCTTCACATATAATACAAATATAATATTTAACAGGGCAAAGATGCCTCAATATATTAATAAGGTAGTAGACGTTGTTACGTCCCATATATGATGCATTTATAACAGCAAAGGAAAAAGTGCACCGTGCTAAATGAAATATAGCATATATCAGACAATGAACACATATGCATATATTATGGCAGTGTTACCGGCACCAACAATACTGGGAGAACAGTCTAAATAAACATAAGTGTGAATATAAGAGGGCATACAACCTAATTAGGCAGCGTGGGTCCCCGACGCGCGTTTCGCGTTCCGCTTCTTCCTGGGGGATTCGTAGTGAAACGCGAAACGCGCGTCGGGGACCCACGCTGCCTAATTAGGTTGTATGCCCTCTTATATTCACACTTATGTTTATTTAGACTGTTCTCCCAGTATTGTTGGTGCCGGTAACACTGCCATAATATATGCATATGTGTTCATTGTCTGATATATGCTATATTTCATTTAGCACGGTGCACTTTTTCCTTTGCTGTTATAAATGCATCATATATGGGACGTAACAACGTCTACTACCTTATTAATATATTGAGGCATCTTTGCCCTGTTAAATATTATATTTGTATTATATGTGAAGGATTGTTAATCTAGCACTATGCACTTTACTATATGCTATCAGTCTTGGTAAACAGTTTACCTTATGTATATATTAGAGGAATTGCACATTCTGACAGTTTTTTCAGGCTTGAGAGATTGTTAACTAGCACTATGCACCTTAACATGCGCCACCTGGTTTGGTAAATAGCCTATTTTCTATATATATGCTACAGCAATTATTTTGACAGTTTTTTTAGGCTTATTAACCTCATATCCCTTATATCCCTACGATATTGGCCTCACCAGGGCAGTAGACTAGGATTAGTCACACTAGATGAAGGGAAATTAGTGGGGCATGATTTGCATCTATAGGAGCCTTTTTTTGCCCTTATGATATGTAGCTATATGGATGGCAATCTCTTGGTGGGAGAGCCAAGATAAGTGGGGGTGTACTACCTAATAGGCAGTTATATTGTGCACTTGTATCTTCATTTTTTAATATGTGTTAAAAAACTTTTTAAACTTGTTTTGAATAAAGCATTTATCTTTTTACATAGTGGCATTTGCTTCCGTTTTGTTCAGGTTGGATTGTAGATAAAGTTTGTGTTTATATAACATCTGGTGAAGTCAAATGCTTGGCTTCATGTAAATGAAGTAATTGTACAGGAATGATGAACCTAATTCTCGTGGTGGGATGACTCAAAACATGTAAAGAAATATACACCTTCGACCTTATTGGTCACTGGAGATGACCAGATCTGATTCGATTCAAATTCACCATTTCCTAAGTAATTTTAATCATAGCAAATTTATTTTATGCAAATGTCAATTTTTATGCTCTGGGATCTGGCTTGACTCCAGTGTATCATAAATGTAAAATGTGGAAAAAAAATAGCGAATATCTCAATTCCACTGCTCAGAGTCCCCCATATCTCATCTCCCAAGATCTTGGTGCCGATATCTCCATCTGCTCATACGCCCCTGGCAGCTATTTTCCCAGAGTCCTCGCATAGTAAACCATGTAAGTACGGTTGCTCTGGGGTTTCACAAAATGTCGGCAGAGACCCCGAACCACTGAACACTGGCACACATCCAAACACCCCCTCATCCCAGCCTGTGACCTGCAGCAACGCTCCACTCTTGCCTCCTCCAGCAGTAACCCTGGGACCAGGGTCAGTAATGTAATGTGGCCAGTAAGGTATAGCCACATTATAAGACGCACCCCCATTTTCCCCAAAATTTTTGGGGAAAAAAGTGTGTCTCAGGCCTCTTTCACACGTCCTGATATTTCAGGTACCGGAAAAAATGGTACCGGAGATATCCGTGTCCGTATACTCCGTGTGTCATCCGTGTGTCCGTTTTGAAGTTACGTATGTCATCCGTATGTCATGCGTGAGC
This sequence comes from Ranitomeya variabilis, assembly GCF_051348905.1. Lineage (NCBI taxonomy): Eukaryota > Metazoa > Chordata > Amphibia > Anura > Dendrobatidae > Ranitomeya > Ranitomeya variabilis. The sequence goes on from NC_135233.1 coordinate 70,155,986, forward strand.
CATCCGTGTGGACACGTACCTCAGAGATTTTTTTAAGTCTGCAATTAAAGGCTTGGGCCTGTAATTAAAGGGTTAGATGAGGGAAACGTGCACTAATTAGCAATTTGGCATTCTAAACACACGTTTCCACCTTCAGTACTTGTTAATTATTTTTTATTTGCAAACTATATTGTGCACTTTATCACTTGGTGCCACCTAGCCTACAACTAGTTAGTAATGTTGATCCAAATAAACACAACATGTACATAAATTTGTTGTTAACCCAAACTTTTTATAATCGTAGGCACAAAAACCCGTTTTAACATTTACAAACAACATATGAGCAATAATGTGCATTAATGCCATTGTATCATGCCACATATTTGAAAAACAATTATTTTAACATTGTGAAACTTTAAACATTTTGGAAATCATCCTGAGTAGACACTGATTCTTCTGTAGTGTTTTCTGGGCCTACACCTTCCGTGATGGCGGATTGTGGGGGCATTTGCCAGACAGGGAGACAGTGAGCGGCAAAAACGATCAACATCTGATTCTGGTGTCATTGAGTTCAGTATATGCAGGACTCTTGCATCAATTGCTTCTGGCAACATCCTGATCTCCTCATGTCGCCTGCTCTGTCTTCCTCTCACGCTAGGTGGTATGTACCATGGTGGATTGTTTGATACTGCTTGTGATGCCTGGGGTGCTGGTGCGCTTGATGCCTGTGATGGTTGTTCTGTTTGATTTTGGCTGCTTCCAATCATACCCTCAGTGCTTGTTTCCCCAGCAGGAGATGGCTGTTGTGGCTGTGTTGTTTGACTGGCCTCAGCTGTGTGATCCGTCTCTGATGCTGACGTACAACGTGCTGAGGCAGCCACTGTTGGTGACTCAACAGAATCATCCAAGTTGTCCACAGTCCTAGGAGTAAAGAAAAGGACATTGTCGTTAAAGTTGTAAAGTAAACATGTTTTTTTAAAAAATTCAAATAATAGCCTTGAAAAAATTCTCAAACCTACCAATAGGGGATTTAAGGTCACAACCTTATATTTAAAATGTCAATTTTGACAACCTTGGTATCTTTATGCAACCATTTTTGAAACTTTTATTTTTTCTGGAGTATTCATCTGGAACCTTTTTGTTTAAATACAAAAAAATAGGCGTGTTTCAAGCCATTTTACATGTGCATGTACAAAGTGTCTTACTTGAGTATTGACAGTGCCACATACATAGTTAGCCTCAAACAATATTGGTGTTGTGAACCAACATTTAAAATTGAGCTAGTTGAAGCAGTACACTTACTGGTTGAGTTTCATGACTGGGCGCAGGAATTCTAATTGCCGGAAATAAACATATTGACGCTTTCTAGATGCCACAGATGTGGAGGGAAGGGGATTATATTCCCGCCGGTACTGGTCCCTTGCTGAGCGCCAGCATCGTTTCAACAAAACCACTGTTGTCAAAGAAAAAAACAAAAATATTACGCCTATGTAATATACGCAAACATAATTAAAAAAAAAAATATGCCTTTAATGGTCACTTGCTCAGTATGTTCACAAAAGTCAACAGCAGCTATGGCCTTACTATACATCTAATTCTTGCAACTTCTTACCTCCTGCCATGCCTACATTTAACAACTGTAGCCAGCACCATAATGCACACATTGCTAGGGTTCTTATCTACAAAAACTATGTTCAAGATTTATGTGTGTAGAGTAGTAAGTATACACATCCTTTACAATGCCTGCCAGACACCTGTAAGGGCAGTATTGGTGTAAGATATTTGCAGGGGTTTTGTAAAATAACTAATACTGAAATAAACAAGTGAAGAGGAAAAAAGTGGCGGTAAAACAAAAAAAACCCCTCAGACCAACACTGAACATGGGAAAGTCTACTTTGGGCCTTGCAGAAGCATGGTTGTCCAGATGAGGCACAACAGTAATGTTTGCTAACATTTTGAAACATCAATTTGACCATGTTTTTTTTTTGGATTGGACAAACAGTATTCCAAGTTACCTCATGAAGTTTGTTTGCCATTCAACAACCACATTCAGAAATCTAGTGACTATAATAGTGCTAAGGATTACCACATTACATGCCATTTTGATGGCCTACAAACAAAATCACTAACACATCAGCACTGTAAGCACTATTTGAAATATGAATTAAGTAAGTACAGTTTGTTATGACATAGGAACATCCATGGGTCCACTCACCATACTTCGCTTGCTTGGATGGGGAATATGTTGACCAACCACTACGTGCAAACAATGCTTCTGCTACTGCACGCCATCCACGCTCTATATTCAGCCGGTCGTGGTATCCCTCCACACGAGTGTCCCAAAGTTCTGGGTGTTGTTCCACAAGACCTATTAGGCGCTCAGTATCAACACGAGGGGCCATTATATCATCAAAATACAGGAGAAGCAATACACAAATGTGCCTGCACACACAACTACTTCACCTCAGCAAGGAAAAGGCCAGACTGAGTTTATTTCTTAATTTCACATGAAATTCAGGACACCTGTCTATAATAATGATACAATGTTTGCAAAAACGCATGGACAGCACACGGATGCTCATCCGTCCGTATTGTGGTCCGTGATGCCGGAAAAAACGGACATGTCTACGTGTTTTGCACACGGACACACGGTCCATGTGAAAACTCGCACATGTGCACAAACACATAGATTCTAATGTGTCTACGTGTGTCAGTGTCTCCGGTATGTGAGAAAACTGTCACTACACGTACCGGAGACACTGACGTGTGAAAGGGGCCTTATAATCTGACAAATACGGTTAACACTAGCGCTATCACCTGTCTTCTTTAGGGCAGCATACTCAAAAACACTCTTTGCCTTGGTGCACACTGGCTAAGTCCATTGAAATACCAAATTAAAACAAGTTTGAGATGAGCTCAAAAGGAGTATTTAAATAGGTGTTCAAAAATGTTGGGAAGGATAGCTGAACTAGCTTCCTTACTTGTTCATGATGTGTAGTAATAATGATCCTTTCTGGATACTGCTTTGTCAGGATGGATGCGGGGAGTCTTTTGCCACCCTACAGTTATGAGGAATCCTGTGTAGTGATGGGCAGACCCCTGGATGTTCAGGTCTGGAGGATTCGGCCGAATAGATAAAAAAAAGAACAGTACCCGAACCTGAACTCGGACCCCATTCATTTGAATGGGGGGCCCAAACATCCAGTGTTTGCAACGTCATCATGTGCATGACAGCACAGCAAACACGGCTTCTGATCGGCAGTAAAATCAATACCGCCGGTCAGACATCTGTGGTTCCCACACTGTCATTTGACAAATGACAGCATGAACTCTCAACTGTGATTGGAGGTAAAAAGACTACCTATGGTCACTGGCGATAAACAGTTTTCAACCTGCACGGTGCCAAGATGTGACTGTCCAAGCTGAGAACCACTAGGAGATTGAGCTGCTGCCAGTGTAGCAAAAGTGACGACCGGTGACATTATCGATACTACCGATGGTCACTAAGGTTGCGTTTCCAGCCAGGTGTCTGAACTGTGGTGACATCGGTGAGATCTTATAGTGCAATGCTGAGCTCAGAGAGTTCACCACAATTCACTGTGAGAAATTTCTTCCCTTGAACTTACAGCTGCACCTTGAGGCATTTTCTCACCAATGTCCCCACAGTTCAGGGGCTGGAAATGCAGCCTCAGTTACCTGCGGCAACCTTGTTGATGTCACCACTAGTCACTGATACTGTGCTCGCAGCAGCTCATTCATCAGTGGTTCTCAGCCTACACGGTCTCATCTTGGCAATGTCCAGGTTGAAAACTATTTATCCCCAGACATGGATTACAGCGTGGGGCAGAAAATCGGATAGGTAAGGGACATGGTTGTTTTTTATTTTTGTTTTATTACAGAAGACAAAGGCTTCAATGGAATTGGCGCTAGGTGAATATAACTGTGCTTGTTATTTTTAAATAAAAAAGTAAAAGTGTGCTTTGTTTTTATTTCAAATAAAGGACTTTATACTTGCGGTGTCCTTATTTACCATACAACTGGAGGATTAGTAATAGATAGGTGTCTTATAGACGCCTCTCCTTTACTAACCTGTGGAATTGATGTCACCAGACAATACAAAGGTGACAACCCCACAAATATGAACCCCACTTGCCACCGCTATAGGGCAAGTGGGAACAACTGGGCAAAGCACTGGAATTTGCTCTACTAATAGATGCACCTTTTCTGGGTGGCTTTGGGCTGCTATTTTTAGGCTGGGGGGCCAATGTCCATTGCCCCTTACCAGCCTGGGAATACCATCTCCCAGCTGTTTGCTTTAGCTTGGCTGGTTGTTAAAAAATAATCGAGACCTCACTCGACATAATTAAAAAATACAGCATAGGGACCCCTTTATTCTTGACAACCCGCCTTGCTAAAGCTGACAGCTTAGGGTTGCCTGGCTGGTTATCAAAAATACAAGGTAACCCACGACAGTTCTTGGAGTACTCCCATCAGGCGCCACCTGGTCTCGTTGCTATTAGTGGCAGTAGACATATACTGATGGGAGCATTTGTTCCATCACCAACTCCAGTGACCAGAGGTAAACTTTTTACATCTGATCACAGCTGCAGACTAACGCTGTCATTTGACAGCATGGGAACCACGGCTGTCTCACTGGCATTAATGATTTTACCGCCAATCAGAAGTAGTGATTGCTTGATGTTCAGGGGCAGTACCCTAACAGTAACATGGACATGTGTCCATGCCCGAACAGTAGATGTTCGGTACAGACACCAAACTTTAATGTTCAGATTCACCCTGTATTACTGTGTTCTGAAGTGCCTGAATGCATACAGTATTCGCGGGGAAATCGTATGTGCAGGATTCATGTGGTGTTTGCAAAAGAACCATGTTGGTATGGTGCCGGCCGGTCACTCCTATACCAACACCTGTTCAGAAAAGCTTCCACCTTGCAAGTGTTTGACATCACTGAAGCAGTATGGACTCTCTCTGGGAAAAAAGAGTTCTTGTTTGTCCAACGCGTTTCTGCGGTTACGATTGCCTTCATCAGGGATTACACCTGCAACCTGTGGCAGTGTTTATATAGGCAAAACTAGCGGAAATGTGAAGTGAGTCACACTAATACACTATCCTCATGGATATAAATAGAGTGTAGATCGGAGAGTCTCCCAATAATCTAAAACTTAACTTTTAATCACTATAATAAAATGGACAAACTAACATGACACAAAAGACACGTTTATAAAATGCTCATGCAAACCAGTGCTCATGAATAAAAATTGGTTTGATCTCACCAATAGGAACGGACAAACATCCACAGCAGGTTTCACCTGTTACCTTGTCTGGATAGGAAGGGTGGGAGAGGGGGAGGGGGATATAGGGCTTTTCTGTCGTGCCCCTAGTACTACTCCTGTCCTAACAAGGACAGGCCCCAAGTGAACCCTGCTAGGGACAAACCACCATCAACTAAACATGAGTGTTTATATAGGCAAGTAACCTATCTCAGAATAGGTTTGGATAGAATAATATCCCCTATTATTTTGTCTCCCTGTAGAAGTGACCAATGTTTTTTCTACAATGCATTTTAGTAATTTGCTATCCTACCTTACATTCTTTAACAACTTTTTAAACATGCCTTTTGACTGCATCTCAAACTTGTTTGAAATGAATCTGATAACTCTCAAAACGATTGAACATTATGTCAAATTTTCACTCGACATCTGCTTTAGATGATATGTCATATAATGGTTATGAGATATGATTTCTCAATAGTTATCACGTTACTGCCAGCTGGGGCAAGGATCGATCTATGGTGCTAAAGAAAGTATTTTTAAAGAAAGTAAGTATAACCAAAAAAAATTGCCTACGTTCCAAAATTCACCTTTAATTATACTCTACACTGATAATAAAGGGGTTGTCCATCACCTGGATTTACAATGGCAGAAAAGAGCATACTTAATAATGCTTATCTTGGTATTACCCCAAGCTGGAATGCCATCACCTCCGGGATCTCCAACCAAACCCCAGCAATGACGTATTGATACAACATGTGCCACTGCATTTAGTCATTGGCTGCTGAAATGGCTTCTGAGTGGTTGACCACAGCAGTTATATGTCATGTTGACAAATCAACGTTTGATCCTGGTGAACAGAGACTGGTAGGTTCACACAAAAAGCACCTGCCCAAAAACAACAGGGAATTGGTGAGGAATTAGATAATTTTTTGTAAACGTTAAAGAGAAGTGATCTTTATAGAATGACCTACTGTGTAAAACAGGTTTTGATATTACACTTATTATTTTTTAAATATTGCAAACTTTATTAAAAATAGTAATCTTGCAATTTTCACACTGACCAATGGGGCTTTTTAGACTCATACTTCCTGTCTTCAACGTTTGCAGGAGTTTTCTTATCAGTAAGGTCAGGATTACAATGACAAGAAACTAGTGATTTCAAAGCATGCTCTGGTGATCTCCGAGTATTTTGGGCATGCTCGGAGATTATGTTTGTGTCGCCGCACCTCATGATTTGCGGCTGATAGACAGCCTGAACACATGTGGGGATTCCCTAACAAATAGGCAATCCCCACATGTATTCAGGCTGTCTAGCAGCCGCAAATCATGCAGCTGCGCAGACACAAACTAAATATCTGCGTCCGAGGGTGAGTATATACCTAATAGGAATATACTCACCCTCGGACGCACCCTGCTTCTTTCCGGCAGCCTTCCTTTCTAAGAATGAGCGCGTGAAGGACCTTAGATGACGTCACGGCTTGTGATTGGTCGCGTGACCGCCCATGTGACCGCTCGCGACCAATCACAAGCCGCGACTTCACCGCAGGTCATTCACGCGCTCATTCTTAGGAAGGAAGGCTGCCAGTTAGTACCAGGGCACGTCCGAGGGTGAATATATCAATATTTTTTATTTTGATTCTTTATTTTACACATTAATATGGATCCCAGGGCCTGAAGGAGAGTTTCCTCTCCTTCAGACCCTGGGAACCATAGTATCCCATTGCACTGCTGTCATGATTCCCAATGGCAAGGAAACATCAGAACACAAAAATAACGGACGAGCTCTGGGTGATGGAATCTCGAGCTGACCGTGAGCTAAATCTACCACACAACTAATAGTAGCCAGGGAGCATACCTACGACTTCCTAGATGCCACGCGCCAGCCGGAGGACTAACTACGCCTGGTAGAGGAAGGAACAGACCTGGCTTACCTCTAGGGAAATACCCCAAAAGATGATAGCAGCCCCCCACATGTAATAACGGTGAGTTAAGAGGAAAAGACATACACAGTATGAAAGTAGATTTAGCAAAGAGAGGTCCACTTACTAGATAGCAGAAGGATACAAAAGAGGACTTCACGGTCAACTGAAAACCCTTTCAAAAAACCATCCTGAAATTACTTTAAGACTCCTGTGTCAACTCATGACACAGGAGTGGCAATTTCAGCCCGCAAGAGCTTCCAGCTACAGAGAATAACAAAAACTGCAAACTGGACAAAAGATACAAAACAAAAGGACAAAGTCCACTTAGCTGATCAGCATATAAACACAAGGAATACAAAACAGGCAAAATTGTTGTAACCATATGACCATGGTGATAATAAACAGGTAGAAAAATATATAGGAACCTGCTACTATGGATGTAGAAAGAAAACACCAATGCTGAGACAGCAGAAAACAACCGATGCGGAAAAATGGTGCAATGAATCCATATAATGAAAAAGTATAAACTTTATTAAATAGATAATCAATATAACAAAGGAAATTGACAGCAAGGGATAAAACAGCCAATGGCCACCATGGACCGCAGGGAGACACGAACAACGCTCCTCGTACAACTTAGTGCAACATATATAGAGACAAAAAGTGCCCAATATATATCCAAAACCAGTATATGGGAATGGAATCTACTACGCCATCTGAGTAAAAAGATGTTAGTATAAATATACATGTGCAGCGTGTAGATGCATAGCCAGTATGCAGGGGAACATACCCAAGTTGTAATAGAGGAGAGGGAACGGCTCCTGCCCACCCCGACGCGCGTTTCGGAGGTCCTTCTTCAGGGGGCGTGGTCAGCAGACTAGTAGCAGGAACATGCAACCGAAGGCTCTGGTTACAATGATGACCGGCAAGGAAATGACTGGAGAGCAAGGCTAAATAGGAAACTCCCAAACAGTGATGGGAGCAGGTGAACTGAGACAGCAAAGCACACACAAGTCACCAGTACCACCAGCAACCACCAGGGGAGCCCAAAAAGCGGATTCACAACAGTACCCCCCCCTTAAAGAGGGGGCACCGAACCCTCACGAGAACCGCCAGGGCGATCTGGATGAGCCCAATGAAAGGCACGAACCAAATCCGAGGCATGAACATCAGAGGCAGTTACCCAAGAATTATCTTCCTGACCATAGCCCTTCCATTTAACCAGATATTGAAGTCTCCGTCTGGAAATACGGGAATCCAAGATCTTCTCTACAACGTACTCCAATTCACCCTCCACCAGCACAGGAGCAGGAGGTTCAGTAGAAGGAACCACCGGTACCTCATATCTCCGCAACAACGACCGATGGAATACATTATGGATAGCGAAAGATGCCGGGAGGTCCAAACGAAAGGACACAGGGTTAAGTATCTCCAAAATCCTATAAGGACCGATGAACCGAGGCTTAAACTTAGGAGAAGAAACCCTCATAGGGACAAAACGGGAAGACAACCACACCAAGTCCCCAACACGAAGGCGAGGACCAACACGACGACGGCGGTTAGCAAACTGCTGAGTCCTCTCCTGGGACAACTTCAAATTGTCCACCACTTGTCCCCAAATCTGATGCAACCGATCCACCACCGCATCCACTCCAGGACAATCCGAAGATTCCACCTGACCAGATGTAAAACGAGGATGAAACCCTGAATTGCAAAAGAAAGGAGAAACCAAAGTGGCAGAACTAGCCCGATTATTAAGAGCAAACTCTGCCAACGGCAAAAAGGCAACCCAGTCATCCTGATCCGCAGACACAAAACACCTCAAATAAGTCTCCAAGGTTTGATTAGTTCGCTCCGTCTGGCCATTAGTCTGAGGATGGAATGCAGACGAAAAAGACAAATCAATGCCCAACCTGGCACAGAATGCCCGCCAAAATCTAGACACGAACTGGGTTCCCCTGTCAGAAACGATGTTTTCCGGAATACCATGCAAGCGAACCACATTTTGAAAAAATAGAGGGACCAACTCAGATGAGGAAGGCAACTTAGGCAATGGTACCAAATGAACCATTTTAGAAAAACGGTCACACACCACCCAGATGACAGACATCTTCTGAGAAACAGGGAGATCAGAAATAAAGTCCATAGAGATGTGCGTCCAAGGCCTCTTCGGAACAGGCAAGGGCAACAATAACCCACTAGCCCTAGAACAACAAGGCTTGGCCCGAGCACACACATTACAAGACTGCACAAAAACACGCACATCCCGAGACAGGGAAGGCCACCAGAAGGATCTAGCCACCAAATCTCTGGTACCAAAAATTCCAGGATGACCTGCCAGCGAAGAAGAATGAACTTCCGAGATGACTCTACTGGTCCAATCATCAGGAACAAACAGTCTACCAGGCGGACAACGATCAGGTCTATCCGCCTGAAATTCTTGCAAAGCACGTCGTAGATCTGGGGAGACAGCAGACAAAACCACCCCATCCTTAAGGACACCAGCAGGTTCAGAATCCCCAGGAGAGTCAGGCTCAAAACTCCTAGAAAGAGCATCTGCCTTAACATTTTTAGAACCCGGTAAGTATGAAACCACAAAATTAAACCGAGAAAAAAACAACGACCATCGTGCCTGTCTAGGATTCAGGCGCCTGGCAGACTCTAGATAAATCAGATTCTTGTGATCAGTCAAAACTACCACCTGATGTCTGGCACCCTCAAGCCAATGACGCCACTCCTCAAATGCCCACTTCATGGCCAAAAGCTCCCGATTACCAACATCATAGTTTTGCTCGGCGGCCGAAAATTTTCGAGAAAAGAACGCACAAGGTCTCATCACTGAGCAGTCGGAACTTTTCTGCGACAAAACCGATCTCGGAAGCATCGACCTCAACCTGAAAAGGAAGAGAAACATCAGGCTGGTGCAACACAGGGGCAGACAAAAAGCGGCGCTTAAGCTCCCGAAAGGCCTCCACAGCAGCAGGGGACCAATTGGCAACATCAGCACCCTTTTTGGTCAAATCCGTCAGAGGTTTAGCAACGCCAGAAAAACCAGTTATAAATCGACAATAAAAATTAGCAAAGCCCAAAAATTTCTGAAGACTCTTAAGAGAAGTAGGCTGCGTCCAGTCACAAATAGCCCGAACCTTGACAGGGTCCATCTCAATAGAAGAAGGGGAAAAAATGTACCCGAAAAAGGAAATCTTTTGAACCCCAAAAACACACTTTGAACCCTTTACACACAAAGAATTCTCCCGCAAAACCTGAAAAACCCTCCTGACCTGTTGAACATGAGACTCCCAGTCATCAGAAAAAATCAAAATATCATCCATATACACAATCATAAATTTATCCAAATATTCACGGAAAATATCATGCATTAAGGACTGAAAGACTGAAGGTGCATTAGAAAGGCCGAAAGGCATTACTAAATACTAAAAATGGCCCTCAGGCGTATTAAATGCGGTTTTCCACTCATCCCCCTGCTTAATTCGCACCAAATTATACGCCCCACGAAGATCAATCTTAGAGAACCACTTAGCCCCCCTTATGCGAGCAAAAAAATCAGTCAGCAGTGGCAACGGATACTGATATTTGACTGTAATTTTATTCAGGAGTCGATAATCAATACAAGGCCTAAGAGAGCCATCCTTTTTAGGTACAAAGAAAAAACCAGCTCCTAAAGGAGATGAAGAAGGACGAATGTGTCCCTTTTCCAGGGACTCCTTAATATACTCTCGCATAGCAGCATGTTCAGGTACAGATAAGTTAAACAAACGACCCTTTGGAAATTTACTGCCAGGAATCAGATCTATGGCACAATCACAATCTCTGTGGGGAGGGAGTGAACCAATTTTTGGCTCCTCAAAAATATCACGATAATCAGACAAAAATGCCGGAATCTCAGAGGGAATAGATGACGAAATGGAAACCAAAGGTATGTCCCCATGAGCCCCCCGACATCCCCAGCTTAACACAGACATTGTTTTCCAGTCAAGGACTGGGTTATGAGATTGTAACCATGGTAATCCAAGCACCAAAACATCATGCAAATTGTACAACACAAGGAAGCGAATCACCTCCTGATGGTCTGGAGTCATACGCATAGTCACTTGCGTCCAGAATTGTGGTTTATTACAAGCCAAAGGCGTAGAATCAATACCCTTCAGAGGTATAGGGACTTCCAGAGGCTCTAAATCAAACCCACAGCGCCTGGCAAAGGACCAATCCATAAGACTCAGAGCGGCGCCAGAGTCCACATAGGCATCCACGGTAATAACTGATAATGAACAAATCAAGGTTACAGACAGAATAAATTTAGACTGTAAAGTGCCAATTGGAATAGACTTGTCAACCTTCCTTGTACGTTTAGAGCATGCTGATATAACATGAGCAGAATCACCACAATAGAAGCATAACCCATTTTTACGCCTATAATTCTGCCGCTCGCTTCTGGACAGAATTCTGTCACATTGCATTTTCTCTGGCGTCTCTTCAGAAGATACCGCCAAATGGTGCACGGGTTTGCGCTCCCGCAAACGCCGATCAATCTGAATAGCCATTGTCATGGACTCATTCAGACCTGTGGGCGCAGGGAACCCGACCATAACATCTTTAACGGCATCAGAAAGGCCCTCTCTGAAATTTGCCGCTAGGGCGCACTCATTCCACTGAGTAAGCACAGACCATCTACGAAATTTTTGGCAGTATATCTCAGCTTCATCTTGCCCTTGAGATAGGGCTATCAAAGCTTTTTCAGCTTGAATCTCCAAATTAGGTTCCTCATAAAGCAACCCTAAAGCCAGAAAAAACGCATCCACATTGAGCAACGCAGGATCCCCTGGTGTCAATGAAAATGCCCAATTTTGAGGGTCACCTCGCAGCAAAGAGATTACAATCTTAACCTGCTGGACAGGATCTCCAGAGGAGTGAGGTCTGAGAGAAAGGAACAATTTACAATTATATTTGAAATTCAGGAACCGAGATCTATCTCCGGAAAACACCTCTGGTGTAGGAATTTTAGGTTCAGACATCGGAGTATGTATAACAAAATCTTGTAAATTTTGAACCTTGGTAGCAAGATTATTTAAACCTACAGCCAAACTCTGAGGGTCCATCTTTAAACAGGTGAGATCAGAGCCATTCAAGGATTAGAAGGAGAGAAAAGCAAAGGCTGTAATTAGAGCTGAAATACAACTGATCCAACTATGGAGCAAGCATAGGGGGAAAAAAAAAATCTACAGACTTCTTTTTTCTCTCCTTTCTTCTGCCAATAACTTTAACAGTGGCCGGTCATACTGTCATGATTCCCAATGGCAAGGAAACATCAGAACACAAAAATAACGGACGAGCTCTGGGTGATGGAATCTCGAGCTGACCGTGAGCTAAATCTACCACACAACTAATAGTAGCCAGGGAGCATACCTACGACTTCCTAGATGCCACGCGCCAGCCGGAGGACTAACTACGCCTGGTAGAGGAAGGAACAGACCTGGCTTACCTCTAGGGAAATACCCCAAAAGATGAAAAAAGAAAGACTGAGGGGCGATCTAATAACCATGTATAAGTATATAAGGGGACAATACAAATATCTCGCTGAGGATCTGTTTATACCAAGGAAGGTGACGGGCACAAGGGGGCATTCTTTGCGTCTGGAGGAGAGAAGGTTTTTCCACCAAGATAGAAGAGGATTCTTTACTGTTAGGGCAGTGAGAATCTGGAATTGCTTGCCTGAGGAGGTGGTGATGGCGAACTCAGTCGAGGGGTTCAAGAGAGGCCTGGATGTCTTCCTGGAGCAGAACAATATTGTATCATACAATTATTAGGTTCTGTAGAAGGACGTAGATCTGGGGATTTATTATGATGGAATATAGGCTGAACTGGATGGACAAATGTCTTTTTTCGGCCTTACTAACTATGTTACTATGTTACTATGATAGCAGCCCCCCACATGTAATAACGGTGAGTTAAGAGGAAAAGACATACACAGTATGAAAGTAGATTTAGCAAAGAGAGGTCCACTTACTAGATAGCAGAAGGATACAAAAGAGGACTTCACGGTCAACTGAAAACCCTTTCAGACTCCTGTGTCAACTCATGACACAGGAGTGGCAATTTCAGCCCGCAAGAGCTTCCAGCTACAGAGAATAACAAAAACTGCAAACTGGACAAAAGATACAAAACAAAAGGACAAAGTCCACTTAGCTGATCAGCAGACTAGTAGCAGGAACATGCAACCGAAGGCTCTGGTTACAATGATGACCGGCAAGGAAATGACTGGAGAGCAAGGCTAAATAGGAAACTCCCAAACAGTGATGGGAGCAGGTGAACTGAGACAGCAAAGCACACACAAGTCACCAGTACCACCAGCAACCACCAGGGGAGCCCAAAAAGCGGATTCACAACACACTGCATTGGGTTTCGTGTTTCGGCTGACCCCGGCCCCAACTTTTTTATAGGATCGGCCGATTTCACTCGACCCGACTTTTGAGAAAGTCGGGTTTCGTGAAACCCGACCCAATCCTATAAAAATAAAAGTCGCTCAACCCTATACACAGGTGATAACACAGGATCCACCAATCACCAATCACAATATGATCTGTCACATCAAACCTTGCTCCTCTTCCCTTCAAAATGACTCATTAGACACTTCAATACAAAAGATAGGGCTGGGATCTGACCTTTGTGACTGTCTATGTGTTATTTCCAAGAATAAAAGGAAGTATGAGTTTAAAAACAAAAACAATTGTCAGTGAGAAATTGCAACTTTTTTTTTTAATACAGATTTTGCTAAGTAAAATTGCCAATATTATTTAAAAAATAAATCAACTCAAGAGCTCAATTTAATTAATGTCAATTTCTGATTATAGCTTCCATTTAAGTAAAAAAATAGTCTTTTTTAAAGATAAAGGGGTTTAATTTCAGAAGAGTCAGAAAGATTATAGATTAGAGAACTTAAAAAAAGAGCATATTTAATTAAAAAAAGTGCCAATCAAAAGTTAATATCATTACATCACACAATTAGATGAAATTAACATAATAGTGTGTGAAATATGGACAATAAAATTATATGATAGTGTCATTTAATTTATCTGCTTAAGGTGTACAATTAAATTAATCTATGGTATCAAAAGTACTATCTATTAAGAAATAATGAATGAAATGAATATGCGATATTGATTACCTGAGATGATTAGTGTGGACAATTTCACTTAATTTTCATGTATCTATCATAAAGACTGAGAGCAGATTACAGACACTGTGAAACTGGAATTCATTTACAGAGTTTATGGGAAAAAATGCACTCTTGTGAACAGTACATTTTTACATTTGCAATTTTAGAAAGTTTTAAAACATGAAAAAACTAAACAAAAGGGTTATTCAAGTGATTATATGCAATGCAAATATAGGAGACACACTGGAATGTGCCTAATGAACATGGAAAAATACTAAAAAAAACTCAGCCTGATTGGATCTACACATTGGGGAATTTTCTGGGCAACATTGCAGAACAGGTAAGCTACAAAGGTGTGGCAAAAAATACATGTAGCAAACAGCATAGCTGAGCCAACAAAAGATAGGTCAAGTTAAAAAAATAACCTGAGAGTTTTTTAAAATGGAAATCTAGTCAAGTCCTTTAGGAAGTAAAGTGATTATCTAAGTATGACCTAGAGTTCACCATCAACACCTTCAATTTCTCAAGTTATAGGATATAATGAACCCAAGATGTGAAAGATGAAGGTCTACAAGATTTAACTATTCTCTCAGCAGCAAGGAAAAGTCCGAGCTAATTTCTTGAAATGTATTTTAAAAGGGCCTGAGGGCATAGATAACAGGAAGGACCATTAGCTCAAATCTATATTTAATGGCTAGACGTGGTACTCATGCAGTGAGTCAGAGTTCCATGTGGCCTTAAATGGGTTGTCCACTACTCGGGACAACTCCTTTCCTTCCCTATTTTCCCCTCTTTTAAATTAACAACACTTATACTCAACTCTAATGCCGCGCCATTCCAGCTCTTCTGCTCTCTCACTTTAAGTGATTTGTCTGAAGGTGGGGAGATTGACATTGCTGCACTTGTCCTAAGAGTTCACGTAACTTCACACTGGTATGCAATCGCCAGGAGAGACAGTGCCAACACTGCTGGAATGGCGCTGGCATCAGAGGTGAGTATTAGTGTTGATATTTTGAAATGGGGAACTATATGGATTGAAAAGGGGTTGTCCCAAGTAGTGGATAACTCATTTAAGTAGGAACAAACAGGAAACAAGATGGCTTCAATAGATTCAACATCTCCCATCTTAGTAAAGGGTGAATGCAGAACATAATAGGAACCTCCAGTACCCAAGAATGAAATTGCAAAACAAATTCTCAAGATGGGTAATAGTATAACAACTAGTGGTCAGTCTTCAGAAGGACAACAGAATCCTGATATAATTTTTAAGTTGGTGGAACATTAAACAATATATGTCTTAAAGGGGCTATCACTCCATTAAATATCATATTCATTGTATAGATCATGCTTTTTATATATTAAATTTAGACATTAATATGCTGCTTAAAAGATGATTTAGTGAACAGTTAGAAAATATGCACATTGACCTAATGAGCTGGGTGCTGGTTGACACACAAATGCTCAGTGACTCTCCTTGCAGACCAGGTCTATGCATTGTGATCCTCTTTCCCTAGCAGGGAACTCAATAGAAATAACTTTCTACCATGCTTTTCATGAAAGGAATAAAGCTGTACAGGAGTGTGACAATATGGCCAAGAAGACTCCATCTGCAAAGGAAATAAGAAGAGCTTATACTGTCAGTTGCCAGAGGGGGAAGGAGAGTGACTGTTTTAGAGTCCACCTCCAAAGTCACAGCTTAGGCCTCTTTCACACTTCAGTCTTTCGGCGTCAGTCAAAAACCGCCATTTTCGTAAAATGGCGGATCCGTTTTTTTTTTTGGGCGGATCCACTATTTTTCCATTGACTTGCATTAGAGACGGATTGTGGCGGATGGTCGTCCGTTCCATCCGCCTTGCGACGGATCCGTCGATATTTGGCGGACGTTGTCTAGACATTGACGGACTTTGTAACGTTTTTTGTCGCCGGCAAAAAGGCGGAACGCGGCGGATCCGTCGCGTCCGCCTTTTTTTTGAATGGGTGCCTATGGGCGACGGATCCGTCGCGATCCGTTTTTTGGCGGATCCGTCGCCTCAATCCGCTTTTTTTGATTGAGCATGCTCCAAAAAGTTGCAACTTTGCCCAGACAACCCAAAAACTATATAAAGAGGACAGGTCATTCCCAAATGTACCAGCCAGCAAGAGAGACCCTTCCATGCCCGAGAGACCCAGCCAGACCCAGCCAGCAAGACCTCTGCCAGCAAGACTTTGCCAGCCAGGCACTGCCATCCAGCCAGAGAGGCCCTGCAAGCCAGAGACACTCTGCCAGCAAGACTTTGCCAGCCAGGCACTGCCATCCAGCCAGAGAGGCCCTGCAAGCCAGAGACACTCTGCCAGCAAGACTTTGCCAGCCAGGCACTGCCATCCAGCCAGAGAGGCCCTGCAAGCCAGACCCTGCCTGAGACAGCCATGTGAGTACTGCCATCCAGCATGCATGCATGCGTGCGTGCGTGCTTGTGTGCGTGCGTGTTTGTGTGCGTGCTTGTGTGCGTGCATGCTTGTGTGCGTGCGTGCTTGTGTGCGTGCTTGCGTGCGTGCATGCTTGTGTGCGTGCGTGCTTGTGTGCGTGCATGCTTGTGTGCGTGCGTGCGTGCTTGCGTGCGTGCGTGCTTGTGTGCGTGCTTGCATGCTTGTGTGCGTGCGTGCTTGTGTGCGTGCTTGTGTGCGTGCATGCTTGTGTGCGTGCTTGTGTGCGTGCGCCTGCCTGCCCTGTTTATATGTTTTTCATACTATTTAAGCTGTTATTTTTTATAGCTGTGGTGTAAAATGAGTTTTGTGTGTGTGTATAAATGATGTGTGATGTGTTCTGCATTTTTGTTGTTATCCCAAATGTTATAGTATTTCAAATAAAGAGCAGTGTAGCTCCTACTGTACCATTAAAAAAAAAAAATTTTTTTTTAAAAATAGTAATAAAAATTACACAAAACTGTCAGTAGTCTCATTTCAAGATAAATGTAATATTGGGTAAACATGCAGTAAAGGTTATATATATAAATGTGTAATGCAAATCTTGTGTATAGAATATGTTATCCGGTTTTAGAAAATACAAACTGTAGGGTAATCATAATTACCAATTTTTGGAATTGGTATTTTAAGTTCGAATGAGGAACATTTTTGATAAGGTTTGATAGGTGGCTTTTACCAACATGCGCATTGTGCATATCAATTTCAGTTTTGGTGTTGCTTTAAAGGGTTCTTGGGGGTTTTTTTTGGTGGGGAAACAGGGCTAGAGGGTTTGGCAGCTTGTGCATCAAGCATATCTACCATATAAAGTATGACGGTTAGAAAAAAAATTTCATTTTGTGTGGGATGAAATGTAAAAGTTTTTAAAAAAGATGTAACTGTTAAATCCTACAGCTGCATCTATCCTTGTGTATAGTAGCTTAGAACTGTCTGTATACTTACAGATACTTGGGACCAAGAGGTACGCAAAGACCATAATGTCTTCTTCTGAGAGCCCCCCAGCACATCAGCAGCAAACTGAGGTATTGTATTTTTTTTTTTTTGTTCTGTAAAATTTTTTGGTGATACAACTATGGTCATTGTTTTTTAACCCTTTATGTGTTCTGTATTCACAGGAATATGAAGCAGAGGGGCTTACAGAAGGAGACGGACAGGGTGGAGAAAGACAAGGAGCGGGAGCGCATAGTGTAAGTTTTGAACAGACCGATCCTCACATACAATGCACTACACCCAACACAAACATTCATGACAGCACACACAATACATATGCCTCAATCTAAGAACATTATTAATTTTTTTTTTTTTTTTTTTTTTTTATTAGTCCTCACAATCCGGGGCTCGACATAGAGTTCCTCAAAGCACCTCCCATAGTCGTCGGAATGATAATCGCGGCGGTCGCCGAAGAGTAAGTTCCTTTTTGTTTTGTTGTGTAGTAAAATGTAAAATTCATGTGTTGTAATCTTTCCCTTTTTATTGTTATATTTTTCGTAGGCTTCACAGCGTGCTCCCGAACAAGATGATGAAGAGGAGGGCATCGATGTGAACACCCTCATCGAAGCAGTACAAAGTAGGGAGCCGCTGTGGAACATGTCGGACCGCCGCCATGCTGACCAGTTAATCACCCGACGGCTATGGGAGGAAGTGTGCAGTGCTGTTATGGATAACTGGGAGGAACTCGATGCTGGGGCCCAGGATCTAGCGCGTAAGTATTCACACTTCATAACCTTATTTTAGCATGATTTAATGTGGTGTATAGTAACCAATTTTTGCTATCTCTTTCCAGGTAACAGGATTATCGTGCGGTGGCGGTCAATCAGGGATCGCTTCAAGAGGGAGTTTAATAAGGAGATGCAGGCCCCGAGTGGATCTAGAGGACGCAGGAGCAGATACAAACATGCCAGAGCCCTGTCGTTCCTACGGTCGACGCTGCTGAGCAGAAGGTAAATATTCAACACCACATATTTTCAGTCAAACTGAAAAAATGTGTAACCTTCAATTTTTTTGCAGTAAGGGCAATTGTAATATAAAGATACTAATATTTTTTTTCTTCTTCTTTAACAGCACTTTCTGCAGCACTCGGGAGCCTGCATCAGAGTTGCAGCCCTCTGGAGCGATCCCTCGAGAGTCCGCCACCGGGGACCACGTCGACCCCTCTGTTTCTGCACCTACCCTTTTGTTTGATCCCTCAGCCTCATCCACCAGCGCTGGAGCAGCAGGGCGGACTTCGTCACTTGAAGCTGCAGGTGATGAGTTAGAGTTCCCTTTACCCCACCCCTCTGCCACTGCCGCAACTTCTAGACCAACTTTGTGGTCAGGACGGCAGCGCCAGAGAGGTCAGGAAAGGAGCTATGCGCCTGACTTTTTGCATCTGAATGCATCCTTTCACAGTGCCATCAAGCTTTTGAGTGAGCAAACGTCTGCTGGGTACAATATGCTTAACAAAAGCATACTTGAACTCAGCAGTCGTCTTGATAGGATGCAATCAGATGCAAACCAGTCACCAAGGCACTGTTTTTTTCAGTCGGTCCTCAGGCACATGGAAAATCTAACTCCTGACCTGCAGATGCATGTGATGCAAGGCTGCCACACTGCTCTAGCGCAGGCGATATCCCATGCCCCTCCACCTACCCTTCATGTGTCAACACCTTTCCCCTCTCAATCCACCGTCTATCCTCCCATCCGTCCTCCTCCTGTACGTCCTCCTCCCGTCCATTCTACTCCTTCGTCATTTGTTCCTTCCCCCCTTAGTCTTTCCCAGTTTTTAACGTCCCCCTTCCATTCTTCCCCTTTAACTTCTCCGTTATCAATCCCAGCAACACCTTCATACCTCACACACACCACATCTGCACCTCAAGTCTCTACACAACCTCATGTTTTCACCACCCATTCCACTTCTGTTCCTCCCCGTGATGTCCTGTCCCCCACTCTCGACGTGGTCCGCCCGCCTGTCAGCCCCTCCGCTACTATCTCCACCCAAAACTATGAGAATCTGTAAAAGTCAATAAATAAACAGTTGTTTGGTTTAAAAAAATTTTTATTGTCTTTCTTTTTTTTTTTCTTTTAATTTTTTAAGTCACCAAGGTTATGGCAATAGTAACATTAACAGTGTTTAAAGGGTACCGTTGCAAAACATACAATGCTGCATTAAAGTAAAAAGATTTTGTATGCAAACAAAAATTGGTATTTTTACAAGTATAAAAATAAATAAATTTTTTACACCATTTCATACTGCCAGTCAACTGATCCTGCAGGAGACATGAAGTAGTCTGCAAAACTGTCCCGCATTCTGCAGACTGCAACTGGACTGCGAAAAGTGGGGTTTTGGTAATCCCGTAAGGTGCTTTCTGAAACATTATCCTCCAGGGAAACTTGTTCTTTTGATAGAACAAAATTATGCAGGACAACGCACGCTTTGACCACATCATCGACAGTTTCAGTCTGCAGTTTAATGGCAGTTAGTAGCACTCTCCATTTGGCAGTTAGGATGCCAAAGGCACATTCCACTACTCTGCGTGCTCTGGTTAAACGGTAATTGAAAATTTTCTTCCTCTGGGTCAGTCCACTACTTCCAAAGGGTTTAAGCAAATGTGGGGAAAGCTGGAAGGCATCATCTCCAACACAAACAAATGGTAACGGTGGACCGGTGGTTCCAGGGAGAGGTCTAGGGGGCGGAAAATCAAATGTCTCTCCATATAAACGGCGCCCCATTGGTGAATTTTTAAAGATTTGTGAATCATTTGCACGTCCATACGCACCTATATCCACAGCGATGAACTTGCATTGTGCGTCAGCTATGGCCATCAACACAATAGAGAAATACTTCTTATAGTTATAAAACTGTGACCCAGAGCCTGAAGGTTTGACGATCCTTATGTGCTTTCCATCAACTGCTCCAACACAATTTGGAAACTGGCAAATCTGATGAAAAATTTGGGCGATCTCCAGCCACCTCTCCTGTGATGGCTCTGGGATGTATTCCACTTGTAGGCACTCCCACAATGCCCGGCAGGTATCTCTGATGATCCCCGAGATGGTGGATATCCCAAGTCGAAATTGAAAATGGAGGGATGAGAAGGACTCTCCAGTTGCAAGGAATCTGTTAACAAAAAGAAAAGACAATACTTTATAAAAAAAATACAAAAAAAACCAACACAGTTATAAGTCTGATGAATGAGAATCATTTAATAAAAAAATGACTTACCGAATAGTCACCATGAGACGCTCTGCTGGTGATATTGAGAATCGCATCTGGGTGTCTCGTCTCCGTATACAGTCTTCCACATAGCCCAATAAAAATGCAAAATTTTCAGCTCTCATCCTCACATAATTGAAGAACTTTTGAGGGTTTTCCCTTAGTTCCATGTAAAGCGTGGAATAAACACCACGGGTCATACGTTGTGCTGTGATGGGATGGATCCACAGCCTTCTCTTACGCCGCTGCCGTAGGATTCGCAGTCTTCGTTCCTCCCTCTCTCGAACGCTGACTGCCAACTGATTTGCCTCAAAAGTAAAATCTGCATAGATCTTTGCAATGTTCGCCAGGACTCCTTCCATTTCTGCCACTTTCTCTACAACCTTTCAAAGATGTGGTGTAAATACACGCTATATATAGTTTTCCAGAAGTTTTCAGTAGCCAATCACATTGAAATCCTCCCCTTTTAAAAAACGGATCCGTCAAAAAACGGTTGCAACGGATGTAAAAACGTTCGCAACGGTTCTAACGGATCCGTTTTTTTAACGGATTAGGGCAGCTGATCCGTTAAAAAAACGGATCCGTTAGAACCGTTTTTGCATGAAATTTGACGGATCCGTCGATCCGCCACGATGTCGGACCCAACTGACGCCACACAACTGAAGTGTGAAAGAAGCCTTAACAACAACACCAAGGGGAAAACAACACAGGAAGAAAAAAATTGTCAAAAAAAGTATTTTTTATACTTAAGTTGGCAAACAGCGTTTCAGGACTTTAGGCATATTGTAAGAAAAAAATAATGGGATGGAAATTCATTTCCAAGTAAACCAAGTCAAACTACCAAAACCATTTGAGTTTGAAAAATATGCAATAGGTTTTATTTTGGCTGTTAAATGGTGACAACATCTTTAAAAAAAAATCAACTACAGCAATCATTGTAAGTATAAGTGAAGTGTTAATCAAATATCCACTGAGACTCACATGTTAGAGTTGGCAGAATGCACTAAATAAAATATAATAATAAAGTCCATTTGCCACCCGTGGTCCACCGTGCAGGGATGGTAAACTGCAGCTAGTAAGGAAAATGGCGAAACAAAGCAGCGAACGTATAGTTTGCCAGCACTAAATTAAATGTCATTCAGTGCTGAAACACGTTGTGTGCCAATCGCACACAGCGACAGAAAGATACTCCAGCAGAGCTGTGTTACATTCAAACAAGTCTACACTATCATTAGGTTCTACACTCTCACAGTACATAAATGATAAATGTGTCACATGACCCTCTTCTCATTGGAAAAGATAAAGTTGGATCCAAAATGGCTGACTTCAAAATGGCTGCCATGGTCACCACCCATCTTGAAAAGTTTTCCCCCTCCCATATACTAATGTGCTGCAAACAGGAAGTTGATATCACCAACCATTCCCATTTTATTCAGGTGTATCCATATAAATAGCCCACCCTTTATATAAACATAGAATAGATAGATATAAAAATGTCAGTGACATATATAATTTGTACAGTGCCTATGTAGCTAACTGTACATGCATTTAATTAATAAACATATGAAAAAAATGAGGTGGGATGCACAAAGTTTTATTAGCCAGCAGAGGGAAAGCGGACGGCTGGGGGCTGATGTTTATTGCCTAGGAAGAGGATAATACACATGCAGCTTCCCAGGCTATTAATATCAGCTCACAGTGGTATACTTAGCCTTTACTGGCTATTAAAATGTGGGACCCCCCAAAAAAATGATGGAGGGTTCCCCTATAATTAATAACTAGCTTGCACTGACATCAGTAAGGTGAACAAAGTTTATTGGATATGAACTTCGTTCAACTTTCTCACCTCATCGTGAGGCACTGAGCTCCTCTGACAAGCACAGCTTATTGTCTCTGCTGCCTGGCAGGCTGAACGCTCGCATCATGCAAGCGTTCAGCCGGCCAAGTAGATGTAGCAGAGCTAGACTCACAAAGGTACAAATGGATTATCTTCTCATTGGAGAGGTGAGGAATATGGTTGTTTATTTTTTTTACTCCTTTATAGGGGACATGGGCATAGGAGAATTATCTTCATGTCAGGTAAGTGAAGGATATGGCTGTTGATTATTTTAACTCTTTTGCAGGGGGCATGGGCATCAGTGGATTAGGTGTCAAGCTGAGTATAACTGTGCTTTTTTATTTTTAATTAATAAAAAGGTGTTTGTGTCTTTATTTCAACTAAAGGACATTATTCAGGATGTTTTTTATTTACAATATGACTATGCATTATGACTATGCCTTTCTATTACTAACTCCTGGGGTTGATGTCAGCTGTCAATACAAAGCTGACATCAACCCCAATACTTTTACCCCACTTGCCAATGCACCAGGGCAAGTAGGAAGAGTGAGACTAAGTGCCAGAATTGGCATTTCCTATGTATAAGCCTTTTCTGGGGCAGCTGAGAGCTAATGTTTTTAGTCTGGGATGAGGCCAAGATCCATGGGCCCTTCCTTGGCTATTAATATCAGCCCGCAGCTGTCTGCCTAGCCTTTGCTGGTTATTAATTATAAGCGGACCCTACGCCATTTTTTTAGTGGGGTCCCCTATTTTAACCCCTTCTCGACCTTTGACGCCACGTAGGCGTCATGAAAGTCGGTGCCAATCCGACCCATGACGCCTATGTGGCGTCATGGAATGATCGCATCCCTGCAGATCGGGTGAAAGGGTTAACTCCTATTTTACCCGATCTGCAGGGACAGGGGGAGTTGTACTTCAGCCCAGGGGGGGTGGCTTTGCCCCCACGTGGCTACGATCGCTCTGATTGGCTGTTGAAAGTGCAACAGCCAATCAGAGCAATTTGCAATATTTCACCTATGAAAATGGTGAAATATTGCAATCCAGCCATGGCCGATGCTGCAATAGCATCTGCCATGGCTGGAAATCATGTTCTGCCCCCCCCACCGCCCCCGATCTCCTCCCCAGTCCTCCGTTCTCTCCGGTACCCCCCTCCGTCCCCCTGTCCGCTCCCCCGTGCTCCTGTCCGCTCCCCCGTGCTCCTGTCCGCTCCCCCGGTCCTCCGATCCCCCCCCCTGTGCTTCGATCCACCCCCCCACCACCCCCTCATACTTACCGAGCCTCCCGAAGTCGGTCCGTCTTCTCCCTGGGCGCCGCCATCTTCCAAAATGGCGGGCGCATGCGCAGTGCGCCCGCCGCATCTGCCGGCCGGCAAAGTACATTTTGATCGCTGTGGTAGGTTCTATCACAGCGATCAAAATAAAAAAATAATAAATAAACCCCCCCCCTTTATCACCCCCATAGGTAGGGACAATAATAAAATAAAGAAAATATATATATATTTTTTTTCCACTAGGGTTAGGGTTAGAACTAGGGTTAGAACTAGAACTAGGGGTAGGGTTAGGGTTAGGGGTAGGGTTAGGGTTATGGCATGTGCACACAGTGCGGATTTGGCCGCGGATCCGCAGCGGATCGGCCGCGGATCCGCAGCGGATACACAGCGGATCCGCAGCGGATCGGCCGCGGATCGGCAGCGGATACACAGCGGATCCGCAGCGGATCCGCAGCGGATCGGCCGCGGATCCGCAGCGGATCGGCAGCGGATCCGCAGCGGATCGGCCGCGGATCGGCAGCGGATACACAGCGGATCCGCAGTGGATCGGCAGCGGATCGGCAGCGGATCCGCAGCGGATCGGCCGCGGATCGGCCGCGGATCCGCAGCGGATACACAGCGGATCCGCAGTGGATCCGCAGCGGATTGGCAGCGGATCCGCAGCGGATTGGCAGCGGATCCGCAGCGGATTGGCCGCGGATCCGCAGCGGATTGGCAGCGGATTGGCCGCGGATCCGCAGCGGATTGGCAGCGGATCCGCAGCGGATCCGCAGCGGATTGGCCGCGGATCCGCAGCGGATTGGCCGCGGATCCGCAGCGGATTGGCCGCTGCGAATTCGAAGCAGTTTTCCATCAGGTTTACAGTACCATGTACACCTAAGGAAAACCAAATCCGCTGTGCCCATGGTGCGGAAAATTCCATGCAGAAACGCTGCGTTGTATTTTCCGCAGCATGTCAATTCTTTGTGCGGATTCCGCAGCATTTTACACCTGTTCCTCAATAGGAATCCGCAGGTGAAATCCGCACAAAAAAACACTGGAAATCTGCTGTAAATCCGCAGGTAAAACGCAGTGCCTTTTACCTGCAGATTTTTCAAAAATCGTGCGGAAAAATCTCACACGAATCCGCAACGTGGGCACATAGCCTTAGGGTTAGGGTTGGAATTAGAGTTAGGGTTGGAATTAGGGCTAGAGTTTGAAATAGGGTTAAGATTAGGCTTGTGGTTAGGGTTACGGATAGGGTTAGGGGTGTGTTGGGGTTACAGTTGTGGTTAGGGTTGGGATTAGGGTTGGAATTAGGGTTACGGGTGTGTTGCGGTTAGGGTTGTGGTTAGGGGTGTGTTGGGGTTAGGGTTGTGATTAGGGTTATGGCTACAGTTGGGATTAGGATTAGGGGTGTGTTGGGGTTAGTGTTGAAGTTAGAATTGAGGGGTTTCCACTGTTTAGGCACATCAGGGGTCTCCAAACGCAACATGGCACCACCATTGATTCCAGCCAATCTTGCGTTCAAAAAGTCAAATGGTGCTCCCGCCCTTCCAAGCCCCGACGTGCGCCCAAACAGTGGTTTACCCCCACATTTGGGGTACCAGCGTACTCAGGACAATCTGGGCAACAACTGTTGGAGTCCAATTTCTCCTGTTACCCTTGCAAAAATAAAAAATTACTTGCTAAAACATAATTTTTGAGGAAAGAACAATTATTTTTTATTTCACGGCTCTGCGTTATAAACTTCTGTGAAGCACTTGGGGGTTGAAAGTGCTCACCACACATCTAGATAAGTTCCTTCGGGGGTCTAGTTTCCAAAATGGGGTCACTTGTGGGGTGTTTCTACTGTTTAGGCACATCAGGGGCTCTGCAAATGCAATGGGACGCCCGCAGACCATTCCATCAAAGTCTGCATTTCAAATGTCACTACTTCCCTTCCGAGCCCTGACGTGCGCCCAAACAGTGGTTTACCCCCACATATGGGGTATCAGCGTACTCACAACAAACTGGGCAACAAATATTGGGGTCCAAATTCTCCTGTTACCCTTGTGAAAATAAAAAATTGCTTGCTAAAACATCTTTTTTGAGGAAAGAAAAATGATTTTTTTATTTTCACGGCTCTGCGTTGTAAACTTCTGTGAAGCACTTGGGGGTTGAACGTGCTCACCACACATCTAGATAAGTTCCTTGGGGGGTCTAGATTCCAAAATGGGGTCACTTGTGGGGGGTTTCTACTGTTTAGGCATATCAGGGGCTCTGCAAACGTAACATGATGCCCGCAGACCATTCCATCAAAGTCTGCATTCCAAAACGTCACTACTTCCCTTCCGAGCCCCGGCATGTGCCCAAACAGTGGTTTACCCCCACATATGGGGTATCAGCGTACTCAGGAGAAACTGGACAACAACTTTTGGTGTCCAATTTCTCCTGTTACTCTTGCAAAAATAAAAAATTCTGGGCTAAAAAAATATTTTTGAGGAAAGGAAACACATTTATTATTTTCACGGCTCTGCGTTATAAACTTCTGTGAAGCACTTGGGGGTTCAAAGTGCTCACCACACATCTAGATAAGTTCCCTTGGGGGTCTAGTTTCCAAAATGGAGTCACTTGTGGGGAGTTCCTACTGTTTAGGCACACAGGGGCTCTCCAAACGCGACATGGTGTCCGCTAATGATTGGAGCTAATTTTCCATTCAAAAAGCCAAATGGCGTGCCTTCCCTTCCGAGCCCTGCCGTGCGCCCAAACAGTGGTTTACCCCCACATATGGGGTATCATCGTACTCAGGACAAACTGGACAACAACATTTGGGGTCCAATTTCTCCTATTACCCTTGGGAAAATAAAAAATTCTGGGCTAAAAATCATTTTTGAGGAAAGAAAAAATATTTTTTTATTTTCACGGCTCTGCGTTATAAACTTCTGTGAAGCACCTGGGGGTTATAAGTGCTCACTATGCATCTAGATAAGTTCCTTGGGGGGTCTAGTTTCCAAAATGGGGTCACTTGTAGGGGAGCTCCAATGTTTAGGCACACAGGGGCTCTCCAAACGCGACATGGTGTCCGCTAACGATTGGAGCTAATTTTCCATTCAAAAAGTCAAATGGCACGCCTCCCCTTCCGAGCCTTGCCGTGCACCCAAACAGTGGTTTTCCCCCCCCTTAAGAGGTATCGGCATACTCAGGAGAAATTGCCCAACAAATTTTAGGATCCATTTTATCCTGTTGCCCATGTGAAAATGAAAGAATTGAGGCTAAAAGAAATTTTGTGTGAAAAAAAGTACTTTTTGATTTATGCGGATCAATTTGTGAAGCACCTGGGGGTTTAAAGTGCTCACTATGCCTCTAGATGAGTTCCTTGGGGGGTCTAGTTTCCAAAATGGGGTCACTTGTGGAGGAGCTCCAATGTTTAGGCACACAGGGGCTTTCCAAACGCGGCATGGTGTCCGCTAACGATGGAGATAATTTTTCATTCAAAAAGTCAAATGGCGCTCCATCCCTTCCGAGCCTTACCATGTGCCCAAACAGTGGTTTACCCCCACATGTGAGGTATTGGTGTACTCAGGAGAAATTGCCCAACAAAATTTATGATCCATTTTATCCTGTTGCCCATGTGAAAATGAAAAAATTGAGGCTAAAATAATGTTTTTGTGAAAAAAAAGTACTTTTTCATTTTTACGGATCAATTTGTGAAGCACCTGGGGGTTTAAAGTGCTCACTATGCTTCTAGATAAGTTCCTTGGGGGGTCTAGTTTCCAAAATGTGGTCACTTGTGGGGGAGCTCCAATGTTTAGGCACACGGGGGCTCTCCAAACGCGACATGGTGTCCGCTAAAGATTGGAGCCAATTTTTCATTCAAAAAGTCAAATGGCGCTCCTTCCCTTCCGAGCCCTGCCGTGCGCCCAAACAGTGGTTTACCCCCACATATGAGGTATCAGCGTACTCAGGACAAATTGGACAACAAAGTTCCTGGTCCAGTTTCTCCTTTTACCCTTGGGAAAATAAAAAAATTGTTGCTAAAAGATCATTTTTGTGACTAAAAAGTTAAATGTTCATTTTTTACTTCCATGTTGCTTCTGCTGCTGTGAAACACCTGAAGGGTTAATAAACTTCTTGAATGTGGTTTTGAGCACCTTGAGGGGTGCAGTTTTTAGAATGGTGTCACTTTTGGGTATTTTCAGCCATATAGAACCCTCAAAATGACTTCAAATGTGAGGTGGTCCCTAAAAAAAATGGTTTTGTAAATTTTGTTGTAAAAATGAGAAATCACTGGTCAAATTTTAACCCTTATAACTTCCTAGCAAAAAAAAAAAATGTTTCCAAAATTGTGCTGATGTAAAGTAGACATGTGGGAAACGTTATTTATTAACTATTTTGTGTCACATAACTCTCTGGTTTAACAGAATAAAAATTCAAAATGTGAAAATTGCGAAATTTTCAAATTTTTTGCCAAATTTCCGTTTTTTTCACAAATAAACTCAGAAATTATCGACCTAAATTTACCACTAACATGAAGCCCAATATGTCACGAAAAAACAATCTCAGAATCGCTAGGATCCGTTGAAGCGTTCCTGAGTTATTACCTCATAAAGGGACACTGGTCAGAATTTCAAAAAACGGCAAGGTCATTAAGGCCAAAATAGGCTGGGTCATGAAGGGGTTAATAACCAGCAAAGGCTAAGTATATAGCTGTGAAGTGATATTAATAGCCTGGAAGCTCCATGTGTATTACCCCCTTCCCAGGCTATAAACATCAGCCCCCAACTGTTTGTTTTCTGTCTGTTGGTTAATACAGTTGTGGGGGATCCCACGCCATTTTTTTAGAAATGTATTTATTTATTTCTAAAATACATGTACAGTAAGCTATAAACACAAACCACTGATTATATATGTCACTCACATATTTCTATCTATCTATCTATCTATCTATCTATCTATCTATCTATCTATCTATCTATCTATATCTATCAATCTAGTTTAGAACCAACAAAATGCCTCTCTGATAGTATTGCAGGATGTTATATGGTATTGCTGAGTTTGGCATACGTTAAAGCTGGAACCATACTCTACATGCATTAGCCATATCTGCTGGTCGAAATGGCAAAAAAAATATTTTTCATAGAGACAACTATATAACTTTTACTTGTTTTTAATATTAATATTATCCCTGCAACCCAATGTGCATGAACTTGACTTATCTTATTTGTAAAGTACACTTCTTTTTAAGTGACTGCCAGGTCTTTTTTGTATTAGAAAACTAACAAACCATCCAAGAAAAAAGAAGAGAAAACCAACAAAAGCCTGTAAACAGTCCAAAAATCTGCACGCCTTTCTGGCCATAATGTATTAACACCCACAACCGCCATGAAAGATGTAATTATATTCCGCATACTTTAGGCAGGATGATATATACATAGCCTTCATACCATGGGCTGATAACTGGTTATGAGTAATAGAGCCGAAGTGAGCAGTGTATTAATTCTTCTCATTACACTTAATTTGGTGTTTTATGTCTAGTTTAGTAAGCTTTCTTTCATGTCCCCTTTGTGAACTTGCTTATGTGAGTCTTGTAGCTTGTACAGAATGTTCTTATTGTGTAGCAGTTCATTTGTTTTAAAGGGATTTCTGTGCCTGCCATAAGTGTGGTCAGCGGGTATTAAATACGGATGTGAGAGGTTGGCAGCAGTCCAGGTTCTTAGCAAAACTTAATCTTAACAGCAAAGTTTTATTTTATTGTTTGTAACTCAAGAACGTGGCCCGGGTTTAACAAAGGCACCGATTTTAGCTTTGTAGAAGATGTTTCTGTACTTTTTGCTATAGCAGCTTTTATACATTTATGTTTAAAAACGTGTTAGGCGCTAGCTTTTTAGTGGAAGTTTAAAGAGAATTTTAAATACAGAAACTATCAATAAATATGTCAACAAATTCTAGACTTGTTTCTGCAATCTGCTTCTGGTAACAATCCAGTTGGCCACCATGCCAGCACCCTAAGAGATTGACACTCTGCTCTTCAAAAATTCTCAATTGTAAACCTGTCTCATACTTTCAATAATGTCAGAAGAGGTGCTGCTCAACCGCACTTTGGATCACCCCTTACGAAGGAGAGTGGAGAATAACTAAATTAAACCATCTTACACTTTAGTGGATTTGGCCTGACCATGTATGCCATGGTTAGTCACTCATTCACATGGGCGCCATGTGATTCTACATTTCCACTGCTGCAGGGAAAGTATAATGTCAACTTAACTACTGTGAGTTTCTGAAGCCAGATAATAAACACATCACTTTGTCTAGTTCAAACTGAGAGTTGTAATGATGAGAACTACAACTACAACTAATTAGTATTCTTCAAAATATGAATCTTTTGCACTTCCCTCTTTGTGAATTCAGTAAAATAGTGGCCTGCTGGGGGCGCCATCTTGCTAAACTGTAAAAGGCCAGAAAAACGTTAGAAGAAAATATTAAAATTTGACTCAATGCTCACTTCTCCCTTCACCACCGCAGCCTGCCATCAGATTGACCACATCTCTTCATTTTGCCTTCTCTCATTGCATATATCTTCAGCCTGACTTATGGGTTTGCGTGATTTTGCTCTGGGTACTCCGGTTTCCTCCAACACTCCAAACGCATTAAGGAAGGGAATTTAGATTGTGAGCCCCAATGGAGACAGTTGTGATAATTTCTGTAAAGGTCCAGTGAAATTACTGTTGCTATATAATGGACATTATTAGGCCCCAGAGGTTCACTTCGTAACGTTGTGAAGTCACAATATGTGCCACAACAGCACAACAAACAGGGATTTCAGAGGGCGAGTTAAGATGGCAGGCTGCACAGGCAGCAGGACAGGTGAGGTGAAAATTAAGCTTTTTAATTTTACATTCCACATTTATTATGCTTTGAGGTTTGAGAAGAGAAATCAGAGCATAAAAAAGGAACATTCAATTCACATCAAATTACTTTGATGTGAAGTGAATTTTCCTGATACATTTTTGAGATTTCCTTAATTCAAATCTCTGTGGATTCGATCATCTGTAGAGACAAATAATTTAATAGGCTGCCAGCTGCCATTATCGACTATATATAACTGAGTAACAATTCACTTCACAACCAATGGGAGTCCAAATAAAGATACATATAGCATAAATATCTCCAGATAGAGAATCTGGAATCTTACAGAAGTGACTGTTAGGAGTTGAGTTCCCGCCGCTGAACAGGGGGAATCTCGAACCTTGTCTGCTGCAGTCTCTCATTCTGCATCAGCCGCAGTAGAGCCTGCTCAGTGGAGACGTCAGTCCCAGCGTCTCGCTCAGTCTGATTCTGTGCATAGAGTTACTGCTGCCTTTCCAGGCTCTGCCATTTTAGTCTGTACTGATCAGCGGTGTGCAGACGTCTCTGGGACTAAGTCCTGCTTTTCCTCTTCTGAGCATGCCTAAAGGAAGACTTTTCAGTGAACGTCTGGGGTCACATTCTCAGGTACTGCAGTAGCTCCTATTGGTCCTCCAGTAAGGTCCTGAAGTTGCTCAGTTACTGTAGCAGTTCTCATTGGTTCTCTAGGAAGGTCCTGAACTTGCTGCAGCTATAACAGGTTAGCATGGCCGCACAGCCATGTGCTAGTATACACTTGTTTATTTGTGTGTGTTGTGAGTGAAAGTCGCTCTTTAATCATCCCCTCCCTTGTGTTTAAATGTTCGCATAAGGAGGATGATTGTAATCTAGCTCCCGACTTTACCAACATAATACACAAACAGCGTCTATTGCTGTGACCGCCAGTGCGGCGCCGAGCGCTATCACAGCGCTTTCCAAACCCAAGTCTGGGTGGTTAGTGGCGTCCGTCAGTGCGGCACCGTATGCACTCTCGTGCTACTTTATTATTATTTCCATTACGTGTGGTAGTGCGGCCTTGTGATGCAACAGGGTTCGCTTCTTTCACACAGGGTGAAGCTAACCCGTGTGTGTATTTTCATTGTACCGCTGTATAGTCCGTCATTGCTTAGCAGCAGGTTCCATCTCTGCACGGTGGACCCCAGGCTGCGAATGCACCTTATTCCTTTTCTCTAATTATTTGGTGCGTTCCGCTAGCCCTAACATTATACTATCGCCAGGGTCTGGCTAAGTAATGACAAACGAACAGTGATTGCAGGGGTACATCCAGCTGCTGGAGGGCAGGTTGGCGGCTCTCGAGCGTGCAACCTCAGCGGTGGATGTTACCGCAAAAGCTGTTTAGGCTGCTAGCGTGGCTGCGGCAGCTTTACCCACTGCGTGTCCCTGTGCCCATGCCCGTGTCATCCACTGATTCCAGGGTGGCAGACTGGGCAGTGGAGGTACGTGACATTTGGGACCACTCACAGGATGCCATTCGGGCTTCCAAGGAGAGAATGAGGGTTTCTGCCGATGCTCACCGACGACCCGCTCCGACCTTCGCTCCTGGCGACTTAGTGTGGCTCTCCGCCCGTAACATCAGGCTGCGAGTTGAGCCCACTAAGTTTGCGCCTCGCTACATTGGTCCTTTCAAGGTTCTGGAACAGGTTAACCCTGTGGTCTACCGTTTGGCTATTCCTCCGCGCCTTGATATCACCGACACCTGTTGTGGATTCTGTTTGTGGGCTCCCTCTGGTGGTTACTGCTGGTACTGGGTGACTTTGGTGGGTTGCGGCCTTTGGTTTCCACCTGTCCATCAGAGGCTGGGTGGTTCCTATTTTACCTGGCCTTTCTGTCACTCCCTTGCCGGCTATCAATGTATTCAGATGTGCTCTGTTTGGTTCCTGCCTACCTGCTCCCAGATCTTTCAGGATAAGCTAAGTGCTGATTTTCAGTTGTTGGTTTTTTTGTCCAGCTCGCTTATTATGTCTCTATGCTAGCTGGTAGCTCTAGTGGACTGAGGTTCTCCCCATGTGCCATGAGTTGGCACATGGGTTCTTGTAATCTCAGGATGGTTTTTTTGATTAGGGTTTTTTGCTGACCGCTCAGACCCCTTTTGTATCGTTCTGCTTTCTAGTTTACAGCGGGCCTCAATTTGCTGAACCTATATATATCATCTCTATGTGTGTGCCTTCCTCTCATTTCACCGTCAATACATGTGGGGGGCAACTATACCTTTTGGGGTTCATTCCTCTGGAGGCAAGTGAGGTCTTTATTTTCTCTGCAGTACTAGTTAGCTCTTAGGCTGGTGCGTGGCGTCTAGAACCAACGTAGGCACGCTCCCTGGCTATCTCTAGTTGCGTTTGTCAGGCGTAGGGCAGCGGTCAGCCCAGGTTCCATCACCCTAGAGCTCGTCCGATATTTTGTATTACTTTGCTTGTCCCTTGCTATCCCTAGCCATTGGGATTCATGACAGACACCTTCCACATCTCCCTCTTAAAGCCCGTTTATATGTCCTGGTTTTCTGAGTCATCTGCCGGGATATCAGGTTCGTCCATGGATGAGTACTAGGTGAATGCTATCGTGGGGTGCAAGGTAGTACATGGCAAAAAATACTATCTGGTGGACTGGAAGGGCCACGGTCCTGAGGACAGGACCTGAGAACCTGTAGAGCACATTCGGGCTCCGCTGCACATTGCAGCCTTTGAGCGTAGCGAGGCCCAAAGAGGGGGGCCTTAGGAGGGGGGGTAATGTTAGGAGTCAAGTTCCCGCCGCTGCACAGGGGGAATCTCGAACCTTGTGTGCTGCGGTCTCTCATTCTGCATCAGCCACAATGGAGCCTGCTCAGTGGAGACGTCAGTCCCAGCGTCTCGCTCAGTCTGGTTCTGTGCAATGGGTTACTGCTGCCTTTCCAGGCTCTGCCATTGTAGCATGTACTGATCAGTGGTGAGCAGACGTCTCTGGGACTAAGTCCTGCTTTTCCCCTTCTGAGCATGCCCAAAGGAAGACCTCTCAGTGGAGGTCTGGGGTCACATGCTCAGGTACTGCAGTAGCACCTATTGGTCCTCCAGGAAGGTCCTGAAGTTGCTCAGTTACTGTAGCAGTTCTCATTGGTTCTCTAGGAAGGTCCTGAACTTGCTGCAGCTATAAAAGGTTAGTATGGCCGCATGGCCATGCTCTAGTATACACTTGTTTATGTGTGTGTTGTGAGTGAAAGTTGCTCTTTAATCATCCCCTCCCTTGTGTTTGAATGTTTGCGTAAGGAGGATGATTGTAATCTAGCGCCCGACTTTACCAACATAGTACACAAACAGCGTCTATTGCTGTGACCGCCAGTGCGGCGCCGTGCGCTATCACAGCGCTTTCCAAACCCAAGTCTGGGTGGTTAGTGGCGTCCGTCAGTGCGGCACCGCATGCACTCTCATGCTACTTTATTATTATTTCCTTTATGTGCGGTACTGCGGCCTTGTGATGCAACAGGGTTTGTTTCTTTCACACAGGGTGAAGCTAACCCGTGTGTGTATTCTCATTGTACCACCATATAGTCCATCATTGCTTAGCAGCAGGTTCCATCTCTGCACGGTGGACCCCAGGCTGCGAACGCACCTTATTCCTTTTCTCTAATTATTTGTTGCATTCCGCTAGCCCTAACAGTGACATAATTTAGAAATGACAAGACTGATATTCGACAAAACATTTGCTCAAACTGATGTGGATTTTTGAGGTAACATCCACCAACTGTGGATAAAATGAGTTGTGAGCCATATATTTCATAATGCCCTCCGCTTCCTTCCCACTAAAATGTTTGCCACAGACAAAGAAGGCCAATTGCTGTTCTTTTACACTACCTATTTGAATTTGCTATGAGTTTCATGGAATTCAGCACAAAATTAATTTGTATCAAGTCAATCCGCTCAGCTATATATATATATATATATATATATATATATATATATATATATATACACACACGCAGTGGGTACGGTAAGTATTCAGACCCCTTAAAAATGTTCACTCTTTGTTTCATTGCAGCCATTTGATAAATTCAAAAAAGTTTCATTAGCCAATGCTGCTACATGAGGTAGTTTTTACTTTGTACCATCAGGGAAGCATCATATCACTGAAGCTGGCCAGCACCGGGTGCTAACTGTGCACTTCAGTGATTCTGGTCTTCTTCAGTGCAGCGCATACTAAAAAAAAGTTGTCAAGAATTGGGCATCATAACCCCTTCACAACCTTTGATGTAAATTTACGTTATGGTTGGGAAGGGTTCATGACCATGAACGAGGAGCTGTGCCCTTGTGATAGCCACCAGTATCTCGATGTAAGTAATAACAGAGAGTCGGCTGTCATTGCCAGGAGCGGTGCCCGCTCTATCCCAAGTCATATACCCCCTAAATGCTGCTATCAATATTCATCAAGGCTGAGAGAGGTAGGGGGCTCTCCCTTCCAATCAGCACCACCTTGATGTCACTGCGAGGGCCCAATCGTTGTCATGGCAACCCAAGGTCACCAAGACGACCTCCGGATCTGCCAGCTTTGATGGCCTTGTTAGACCATGGTCTATGAGACTTCTGTCATGGCAGCACTGAGAGGTGTAATGCATTACAGTGCATTATACCAGCGGTCAGAGTAATGAAAGTTAAAGTTCCATAAAGAGACTAACTAGGAAAACTAGAAAAAGTTTACAAAAATTGTAAAAATATATAAAAAAAAAATAATAATAATTGCTCGGGGGTTTAATCTGAATCACATCACTCAGAGATTTAGATGGAAACCCAAGTGCTCAGAGTATTTAAGAGTATCAATGTAATTGTCACGGGTGTGGCAGATGTGACAGACAGTTATCCTGGATCCGGCTGTAGAAGGTATTTGCGATTAGCTCAAGCATGTTTCTGATTTTTTCATATCTGTTATGGAGCGATATCTTTTTCCCTCTAGGATCCAATAGTTACCTCCACTTTCTGCTGCAAATCACACACCTGTGCTGAAGGTTTAAATACATTCAATTGCTGCAGCATGATGCGGGTTTGAGCTCATACAGTGGGAAAAAAATTATTTAGTCAACAACCAATTGTGCAAGTTCTCCCACTTAAAAAGATGAGAGAGGCCTGTAATTGAAATCATAAGTAGACCACAACTATGAGAGTCAAAATGAGAAATCAAATCCAGAAAATCACATTGTCTGATTTGGGAAGATTTATTCTGCAAATTATGGTGGAAAATAAGCATTTGGTCACCTAAAAACATGCAATATTTCTGTCTCTCGCAGACCTGTAACTTCTTCTTTAAGAAGCTCCTCTGTCCTCCACTCATTACCTGTAGTAATGGCAACTGTTTGAATTTGTTATCAGTATAAAAGACACCTGTCCACAACCTAAAACAGTCACACTCCAAACTCCACTATGGTGCAGAGAAGACCAAAGAGCTGTTGAAGGACACCAGAAACAAAATTGCAGCTCTGCACCAGGCTGGGAAGACTGAATTTGCAATAGGCAAGCACCTTGGTGCGATGAAATCAAATGTGGGAGCAATAAAAGAAAATGGAAGACATACAAGACCACTAATAATCTCCTTCTATCTGGGGCTCCACAAAAGATCTCACCCCATGGAGTCAAAATGATCAAAAGAATGGTGAGCAAAAATCCCACAACCCCCCAGGGGGGACCTAGTGAATGACCTGCATAGAGCTGGGACCACCGTAACAAAAGCTACCATCAGTAACACACTATGCCGCCAGGGACTCAGATCCTCCTGTGCCAGATGTGTCACCCTGCTTAAGCCAGTACATGTCTGGGCCCATCTGAAATTTGCTAGAGAGCATTTGGATTATCCAGAAGAGTATTGGGAGAATGTCATATGGTCTGATGAAACCAAAGTAGAACTGTTTGGTAGAAACAAAACTCGTGTTTGGAGGAGACAGAATGCTGAGTTGCATCCAAAGAACACCATACCTACTGTGAAGCATGGAGGTGGCAACATCATGCTTTGGGACTGTTTATCTTCAAAGGGACCAGGACGACTGATCCGTGCACATGAAAGAATGAATGGGGCCATGTATCGTGAAATTTTGAGTGCAAACTTCTTTCCATCAGCAAGGGCATTGAAGATGAAACGTGGATGGGTCTTTTAGCATGATAATGATGCCATGCCCACCACCAGGGCAATGAAGGAGTGGCTTTGTAAGAAGCATATGAAGGTCCTGGAGTGGCCTTGCCAGTCTCCAGATCTCAACCCCATAGAAAACATTTGGAGGGAGTTAAAAGTCCATGTTGCCCAGCGACAGGCCCAAAACATCAATGCTATAGAGGAGATCTGCATGGAGGAATGGGCCAACATAACACCAACAGTGTGTGCCAACCTTGTGAAGACTTACAGAAAACATTTGACCTCTGTCATTGTCAACAAAGGATATATAACAGAATATTTAGAAGAACTTTTGTTAATGACCAAATACTTACTTTCCACCATAATGTGAAAAATAAACCTTGCTAAATCAGACAAAGTGATTTTCAGGATTTGTATTCTAAATTTTGACTCTCATAGTTGTTGTCTATCTATGATGTGGTTGAGAATGCTGGGTGATTTTCCTGCAGGACAGCTAAATGCCTGTGCTGCAGAGCCATCCAAAATGGGTCTATGGAATTTAAATCCAACACCACTAACACTAGCTATAAAATTAAGTATCATGTTAACTGTCAATCCATGTGTGTAGTTTATCTGATAGAATGCGGTTGCGGCCTTCAGTACGTGGGCCGCACCTAAAGACTATGCATGCAAGATTGAACAAACATCGTCAAAATATTCGGAACGGTTTCTTGCTGCATAGTCTGTCCAAACATTTTTTAACTACACACCAAAAAAACATGGAATCTCTTAAACTAACTATCATAGATTTTATTCCGGAGACTGTGTCTGACCGTTATGGTAGTCTTCTTAAAAGGGAAAGCTTCTGGATTTTCAAATTGGGCTCGTTGGCTCCCGAGGGGTTAAATCTCACTATTGAGAATGTTATTATGTAATTTTTCCTTTCTGAGCTCATTTTAGACCTTTTTTTAATCTTTTATTTAACAATATATGTGTTTTGTTTTATGATGTGTTTAATTCTTTTAATGGAAGCATTTATGTTTTTGCATTTTATTTGGTTGTGTTGTTTTATAATGTGTTTTATCATGTGACTTGTTTGAGTGAATGTTAATTTTGATTGGTTGTACTGCCCTTAAACACCCCTTCCTGTCAACTCCCAATATACTTCCACCTGATGAAGAAGGGGTACTGTTGAAACGCGTTGTGGTTTGCACCAATATTTTTGTCCTGGCTTCAATTCAGCGCTCCTGTGACCGTGCTGTTTATTCAAGTTTCATAACTTATATAGTGACATTTAGGTCAGACAGTGTGATTTTAGATCTGCCTAGGGGCCTCCACTCCCCTCTTCCCTAATGTTTGGGCTCCCCGTTCCCTCTTTCCGCTGTTGTGCACTTAGTTATCTTTCACCCAGCATGACAGTAATCCAAAATTTGATGCAAAAAGGTTCCCAATAAAAGCTTCAGCTCAATATACAAAAAACCAAGTCCCAACTCAGGTCCATCATCTGTCAATGGAAATAAAGGGGCTTCCACATTACGGGTCACAAAAAGTTTCCAGACAAGCAAAATGGCTCCTCATCCCCCAAAAGAAATCCAGGAAATTCTGCAGTCCCAAATCCAAACGCCCCCTCTTTTCTGAGCCTCACAATGTGCTTCAATCCCAGTTATCGTCTACATTTGGCATTTCTGTAGTGATGAGAGCCCACTTAATTTATAGGGTCCATGTTTTTAGAAGCACAAGCTGGGCACAATGTATGGGCATTGCAATGTACTGGGCACTACAACGTACAGGCACTACAATGGCAGATTCGCAATTTTTACATTAATTTCTGCTTGTTTATAGAAAATATCCATGGAGTCAAAATTGTCACTACACCTGTAGATAATTTCTCATGGGGCGTAATGTTCAAAATGTTCGCAAACTGTTCTACAAAAATTTGTTCTCCAAGAGCCAAATAGTACTCCGTCCCATCCGAGTCTTACCACGTGGCTTAGCAGTACTATACAGCTACATATGAGGTATTGTCACATTCAGCAGCAATTTTGTGACAAATTTTGGTTCATTTTACTCATTTTCCCAGGTAAAAATGTAAAATCTGGGGTTAAAACTAAATTTTTGTGGTAAAAACGTAATAATCTTTTCTTTACCCCCCAATGGTATAAAATTCTGTAACACACTCATGGTGTCAATATGATCACTTAGATGAATTCATTCAGAAGTGTTGTTTGTAAAATGGGGTCAATTATGGAGGGGTTCTGCTGTTCTGGCACCTCATGGGCTCTGCTAATGTGACATGGCACCCTAAAACCATAACAACAAAATCTGCACTATTATATGGCGCTCCTTTCCGTCTGAGCTTCTGTGCCTGAAAAGTATATCTCGGTTACATGTAGGGTATTGGCACACTCAGGAGAAATTGCACAACATACTGTGCAGTCCATTTTTCCTATTAGCCCTTATAGAAATTTAAAACTTGGGCCTAAAACAATATTTTAGTGCTAAAAATTTAATTTATTCTTTCTTCATCGCCCAATGGTATAAAATTCAGTGAGGCACATGTGGTGTCAATATGCTTCCTGCAACCCTAGATGAATTCATTGGGGGTATAGATTGTAAAGTGGTGTCACTTATGCTGGGATCTGCTTTTCTAGCATGTCAGGTGCTCTGCCAATGTGACATGGAACCCTCAAACCAGTCCAGCGAAATCTTCATTCCGATATGGTGAACTGTCATGATTCTCAATGGCGAGAGAACATAGCCCAGCATATATGAGAACTAGCTCTTGGAAGATGGAAACTATACTGACCATGAACTAAACCTGCCGCACAACTAGAAGTGGCCGGGTAGCATGCCTACGTTTTTTTATCCCTAGATGCCCAGCGCCAGCCGGAGAACTACCTAATCCTAGCAGAGGAAAAGACAGTCCTGGCTCACCTCTAGAGAAATTTTCCCAAAAGGCAGACAGAGGCCCCCACATATATTGGCGGTGATTTAAGATGAAATGACAAACGTAGTATGAAAATAGGTTTAGCAAAATCGAGGTCCGCTTACTAGATAGCATGAAGACAGAAAGGGCACTTTCATGGTCAGCAGAAAACCCTATCAAAACACCATCCAGAAATTACTTTAAGACTCTAGAATTAACTCATAACACCAGAGTGGCAATTTCCGCTCACAAGAGCTTTCCAGACACAGTAACGAAACAGCAGCTGTGAACAGGAACAAAATGCAAAAACACACAAGGACAAAAGTCCAACTTAGCTGGGAGTTGTCTAGTAGCAGGAACATGCACAGAAAGGCTACTGATTACATTGTTGACCGGCATGAAACTGAACGAGGAGCAAGGTTATATAGCGACTCCCACATCCTGATAGGAGCAGGTGAACAGAGGGGATGATGCACACAAGTTAAATTCCACAAGTGGCCACAGGGGGAGCCCAGAATCCAATTTCACAACAGTACCCCCCCCTCAAGGAGGGGGCACCGAACCCTCACCAGAACCACCAGGGCGATCAGGATGAGCCCTATGAAAGGCACGGACAAGATCGGAGGCATGAACATCAGAGGCAGTGACCCAAGAATTATCCTCCTGACCGTATCCCTTCCATTTGACCAGATACTGGAGTCTCCGTCTGGAAACACGAGAGTCCAAGATCTTTTCCACAACGTACTCCAACTCACCCTCAACCAACACCGGAGCAGGAGGCTCAACGGAAGGCACAGCTGGTACCTCATACCTGCGCAACAATGACCGATGAAAAACATTATGAATCGAAAAGGATGCAGGGAGGTCCAAACGGAAGGACACAGGGTTAAGAATCTCCAATATCTTGTACGGGCCGATGAACCGAGGCTTAAACTTAGGAGAAGAAACCCTCATAGGGACAAAACGAGAAGACAACCACACCAAGTCCCCAACACAAAGCCGAGGACCAACACGACGACGGCGGTTGGCAAAAAGCTGAGTCTTCTCCTGGGACAACTTCAAATTGTCCACCACCTGCCCCCAAATCTGATGCAACCTCTCCACCACAGCATCCACTCCAGGACAATCCGAAGATTCCACTTGACCGGAGGAAAATCGAGGATGAAACCCCGAATTACAGAAAAACGGGGACACCAAGGTGGCAGAGCTGGCCCGATTATTGAGGGCGAACTCCGCCAAAGGCAAAAAAGCAACCCAATCATCCTGATCCGCAGACACAAAACACCTCAAATATGTCTCCAAGGTCTGATTAGTCCGCTCGGTCTGGCCATTAGTCTGAGGATGGAAAGCAGACGAAAAAGACAAATCTATGCCCATCCTAGCACAGAATGCCCGCCAAAATCTAGACACGAATTGGGTCCCTCTGTCAGAAACGATATTCTCCGGAATACCATGCAAACGAACAACATTTTGAAAAAACAGAGGAACCAACTCGGAAGAAGAAGGCAACTTAGGCAAGGGAACCAGATGGACCATCTTAGAGAAACGGTCACACACCACCCAGATGACAGACATCTTCTGAGAAACAGGCAGATCCGAAATAAAATCCATCGAGATGTGCGTCCAAGGCCTCTTCGGGATAGGCAAGGGTAACAACAATCCACTAGCCCGAGAACAACAAGGCTTGGCCC
Source organism: Ranitomeya variabilis (assembly GCF_051348905.1). Lineage (NCBI taxonomy): Eukaryota > Metazoa > Chordata > Amphibia > Anura > Dendrobatidae > Ranitomeya > Ranitomeya variabilis. Next base: position 70,197,655 of record NC_135233.1, read on the forward strand.
GAGCACAAACGTCACAAGACTGCACAAAGCCTCGCACATCTCGTGACAGGGAAGGCCACCAGAAGGACCTTGCCACCAAATCCCTGGTACCAAAGATTCCAGGATGACCTGCCAATGCAGAAGAATGAACCTCAGAGATGACTCTACTGGTCCAATCATCAGGAACAAACAGTCTACCAGGTGGGCAACGATCAGGTCTATCCGCCTGAAACTCCTGCAAGGCCCGCCGCAGGTCTGGAGAAACGGCAGACAATATCACTCCATCTTTAAGGATACCTGTGGGCTCAGAATTACCAGGGGAGTCAGGCTCAAAACTCCTAGAAAGGGCATCCGCCTTAACATTCTTAGAACCCGGTAGGTAAGACACCACAAAATTAAACCGAGAGAAAAACAACGACCAGCGCGCTTGTCTAGGATTCAGGCGCCTGGCAGACTCAAGGTAAATTAAATTTTTGTGGTCAGTCAATACCACCACCTGATGTCTGGCCCCCTCAAGCCAGTGACGCCACTCCTCAAAAGCCCACTTCATGGCCAAAAGCTCCCGATTCCCAATATCATAATTCCGCTCGGCGGGCGAAAATTTACGGGAAAAAAAAGCACAAGGTCTCATCACGGAGCAGTCGGAACTTCTCTGCGACAACACCGCCCCAGCTCCGATTTCAGAAGCGTCGACCTCAACCTGAAAAGGAAGAGCAACATCAGGCTGACGCAACACTGGGGCGGAAGAAAAGCGGCGCTTGAGCTCCCGAAAGGCCTCCACAGCATCAGGGGACCAATCAGCAACATCAGCACCCTTCTTAGTCAAATCAGTCAATGGTTTTACAACATCAGAAAAACCAGCAATAAATCGACGATAAAAGTTAGCAAAGCCCAAAAATTTCTGAAGACTCTTAAGAGAAGAGGGTTGCGTCCAATCACCAATAGCCTGAACCTTGACAGGATCCATCTCGATGGAAGAGGGGGAAAAAATGTATCCCAAGAAGGAAATCTTCTGAACCCCAAAAACACACTTAGAACCCTTCACACACAAGGAATTAGACCGCAAAACCTGAAAAACCCTCCTGACCTGCTGGACATGAGAGTCCCAGTCATCCGAAAAAATCAGAATATCATCCAGATACACAATCATAAATTTATCCAAATAATCGCGGAAAATGTCATGCATAAAGGACTGGAAGACTGAAGGGGCATTTGAAAGACCAAAAGGCATCACCAAATACTCAAAATGGCCCTCGGGCGTATTAAATGCGGTTTTCCACTCATCCCCCTGCTTGATTCGCACCAAATTATACGCCCCACGGAGATCAATCTTAGAGAACCACTTGGCCCCCTTTATACGAGCAAACAAATCAGTAAGCAGTGGTAACGGATATTGATATTTAACAGTGATTTTTTTCAAAAGTCGATAATCAATACACGGCCTCAAAGAGCCGTCTTTCTTAGACACAAAGAAAAAAACGGCTCCTAAGGGAGATGACGAAGGACGAATATGTCCCTTTTCCAAGGACTCCTTTATATATTCTCGCATAGCAGCGTGTTCAGGCACAGACAGATTAAATAAACGACCCTTAGGGTATTTACTACCCGGGATCAAGTCTATGGCACAATCGCACTCCCGGTGCGGAGGTAGTGAACCAACCTTGGGTTCTTCAAAAACGTCACGAAAGTCAGACAAGAATTCAGGAATCTCAGAGGGAATAGATGATGAAATGGAAACCAAAGGTACGTCCCCATGAGTTCCTTTACATCCCCAGCTTAACACAGACATAGCTCTCCAGTCGAGGACTGGGTTATGAGATTGCAGCCATGGCAATCCCAGCACCAAAACATCATGTAGATTATACAGCACCAGAAAGCGAATAACCTCCTGGTGATCCGGATTAACACGCATAGTCACTTGTGTCCAGTATTGTGGTTTATTACTAGCCAATGGGGTGGAGTCAATCCCTTTCAGAGGTATCGGAGCCTCCAATGGCTCCAAATCATACCCACAGCGTTTGGCAAAGGACCAATCCATAAGACTCAAAGCAGCGCCAGAGTCGACATAGGCGTCCGCGGTAATAGATGACAAAGAACAAATCAGGGTCACAGATAGAATAAACTTAGACTGTAAAGTGCTAATTGAAACAGACTTGTCAGGCTTCTTAGTACGCTTAAAGCATGCTGATATAACATGAGTTGAATCACCACAATAGAAGCACAACCCATTTTTTCGTCTAAAATTCTGCCGCTCGCTTCTGGACAGAATTCTATCACATTGCATATTTTCTGGCGTTTTCTCAGTAGACACCGCCAAATGGTGCACAGGTTTGCGCTCCCGCAGACGCCTATCGATCTGAATAGCCATCGTCATGGACTCATTCAGACTCGCAGGCACAGAAAACCCCACCATAACATCCTTAATGGCATCAGAGAGACCTTCTCTGAAAATCGCCGCCAGGGCGCACTCATTCCACTGAGTAAGCACAGACCATTTGCGGAATTTTTGGCAGTATATTTCAGCTTCATCTTGCCCCTGAGACAAGGACATCAAGGCCTTTTCCGCCTGAAGCTCTAAATGAGGTTCCTCATAAAGCAACCCCAAGGCCAGAAAAAACACATCCACATTGAGCAACGCAGGATCCCCTGGTGCCAATGCAAAAGCCCAGTCTTGAGGGTCGCCCCGGAGCAAGGAAATTACAATCCTGACCTGCTGTGCAGGGTCTCCGGCAGAGCGAGACTTCAGGGACAAAAACAATTTGCAATTATTTTTAAAATTTTGAAAGTGAGATCTATTCCCCGAGAAGAATTCAGGCAAAGGAATTCTAGGCTCAGACATAGGTGCATGAACAACAAAATCTTGCAAATTTTGTACCTTTGTGGCGAGATTATTCAAACCTGTAGCTACACTCTGAAGATCCATTTGAAACAGGTGAACACAGAGCCATTCAAGGATTAGAAGGAGAGGAAGAGAGGAAGGCTGCAGTATAGGCAGACTAGCAAGTGATTCAATTAAGAGCACACTCAGAACTAGAGGGGGAAAAAAAAAAAAAAAATTGTAGCAGACTTCTTTTTTCTCTCCTTTCTCAGCCAGTAATTTAACCCTTTTTTGGTCCGGTCAAACTGTCATGATTCTCAATGGCGAGAGAACATAGCCCAGCATATATGAGAACTAGCTCTTGGAATATGGAAACTATACTGACCATGAACTAAACCTGCCGCACAACTAGAAGTGGCCGGGTAGCATGCCTACGTTTTTTTATCCCTATATGCCCAGCGCCAGCCGGAGAACTACCTAATCCTAGCAGAGGAAAAGACAGTCCTGGCTCACCTCTAGAGAAATTTTCCCAAAAGGCAGACAGAGGCCCCCACATATATTGGCGGTGATTTAAGATGAAATGACAAACGTAGTATGAAAATAGGTTTAGCAAAATCGAGGTCCGCTTACTAGATAGCATGAAGACAGAAAGGGCACTTTCATGGTCAGCAGAAAACCCTATCAAAACACCATCCAGAAATTACTTTAAGACTCTAGAATTAACTCATAACACCAGAGTGGCAATTTCCGCTCACAAGAGCTTTCCAGACACAGTAACGAAACAGCAGCTGTGAACAGGAACAAAATGCAAAAACACACAAGGACAAAAGTCCAACTTAGCTGGGAGTTGTCTAGTAGCAGGAACATGCACAGAAAGGCTACTGATTACATTGTTGACCGGCATGAAACTGAACGAGGAGCAAGGTTATATAGCGACTCCCACATCCTGATAGGAGCAGGTGAACAGAGGGGATGATGCACACAAGTTAAATTCCACAAGTGGCCATAGGGGGAGCCCAGAATCCAATTTCACAACAGTGAACCTTCCCTTCTGAGCTTTGCATTGTAATATTTATTTTCTCCCATTACCCCTTCTGAAAATTAAAAACTTGGGGCCAATACAATATTATAGTGGAAAAAATGGTAACTTTCCATTTACTCAATGTTAAACAATTCTGTTAGTCGCCTGAGGTTTAAAAATGCTCAATTTACACCTAGATGAATTCCTCAAGAGGTTTAGCTTTCAAAATGGCGTCACTTGTGGGGTCTCTGCTGTTTTGACATGTCAAGGGCTCTTCAAATGTGACTTGGTGCCAGCAATCTAATCCAGCCAAAATGGCACTCCAAAATTCAAATGGCACTCCTTCCCTTCCAAGCTATTCCATGCACCCAAACAGGGGTATTAGAGTACTCAGGAAAAAATGCACAACAAATTGTTTGGTCCATTTCATTTTCTCCTGTTACCCTTGTGAAAATGAAAAATGTTGGGCAAAAACATTTTTGTGGAAAAAAAACTCTTGTTTCATTTTCACAGCTCAACATTATAAATTTTTGTCATACACCTGGGGTTTCAAGTTGCTCACCACACCTCAAAATAAATTCCTTGAGGAGTGTAGTTTCCAAAATAAGGGTCACCTGTGGGAGATTTCCAATATCTATTCCATCCAATTTTGCTTTCCAAAAGTCAAATGGTGCTTCTTCCCTTCCAAGCCCCGATGTGCTCCCAAACAGTACACCACATATGGTGTATCCGCATACTCGAGAGAAATTGCACAACAAATTACCTGAAGCGTTAATAAACATATTGAATGTGATTTCGACCACTTAGAGGGGGTGCCGATTTTAAAATCATGTCAATTTTTGGCACTTTCTTTCACATAGGCCCTTCAAATGGGATGAGGTCTCTAAAAAAATTGGTTTTGTAAATTTCTACAGAAAATGTAAAATCGCTGGTCAACTTTAACACTTCGAACATCCTAACTAAAACAAATCATGTTTAAAAACTGATGCTGATGTAAAGCAGACAAGTGGGAAATGTTATTTATTAATTATTTATGTGATACAGCTATCTGGTTAAAGGGCATAAAAACTAAAAGTTTGAAAATTGCTAAATGTTTGGCAAAATTCTGTTATTGTCACAAATAAACACAAAAAATATTTACCTAAATTTACCGCTAACATAAAGCACAACGTGTAACGAAAAAACAATCTCAGAATTATTGAAATATGTTCAAGAGTTCCAGAATTTTTTACCACATAAAATGGCACTGGTTAGAATTGTAAAATTTGGTCTAGTCAGGAAGGTGAAAACTGGCTGGGGGTAAAGGAGTTAACTCACTGCTACTAGATAGAATTGATGGTTTATATTCTAGATAGCAAGCAGTAAGAAATAATAAATACAATTTTTATTATTTTGAGAGGTGGGATTTTAATAAAGAAAAAATTGGAAAGTTGCTTGTTTTTATAAGCACTTTTGCAATTATATTCATCTTTGAAGATGAGAATAAAGTCTTTTAGCCTATTGGAAGTGATACAATGCTCTAGCAGTGTAAAAAGCTCCTAAGCATCTGAACTCTGAACCTTCAAAAACAGAAATGCAGTTCTAGTCATCATAGCTGAAAAGAAATCGATGCACAGGCATAATAGTGTATGACAGCATAGTAATAAGATGCAGAAGCATGGTCTGCCAGGCAGCCTTTTAAATTGTGTCATTAACAACTGCTACATCTGCACCTTCTCTGCTTCAGTATTGAGTCTGAGTAATACCTCCACAGCCATAAATATTATGTGGTTGTAATTCTGCATCGTTTTTTAAGCCACAAACTGTTAGTGTGCAACAGAAAATTAACAATAGGGATATTTATAAGGCCACGCTGACCCACAGGCTGTTAAATCTTGTGGTAAGTGAAAATCTAATGTTTCCTTGAATGTTAGTTGGTATACGGCAAGGGACAAGTCTACAGAATGTCATAACTCATTGTGCTAAAGGGTAAATGCAATCTCCGCATTTTAACGAAATGAAGGCAACAAAATGTAAAGGCATACAATGTACTGCAAATATAATGTAATATGAGAAATAAGCTGCTTTTCTGTAAAACAAGCATTACATCAAGTTTATATTCTAGAATATAAGTAAATATATGTGGAAGTTTTAGGGATTAAAACTGCATTGCTAAGATGCAAAAATTGGAATACCAATGGAAATGCATCAACTGAAAATGGCCTACTGTTTAAATGGGATTTTTCGGTTAAATGTATTGTTTTTATTTTTCATTTTGATAATCTTATGTTCAACTTTATGTATCTCTATTCCCATTACAACATTCTGAAATTTAGCAATTTTCACTTTTGCCACTAAGCCTATTACTAGACTCATACTTCTTGCTCTGTATACAATAACCTGAAAAAGTATTCATATATGTGATATATATATAAATCTCCGAGCAGTAAAAAATACTCGGAGGACACCCTAGCGTGCTCGGGAAATCTCGAGTAACGAATATATTCGCTCATCACTAGTGATATACCAACACAAAGTAGCAAGGAAATGATAAATGGTTCTCTAAATATTTTAAAAATCTAAAACTTAAAATTGTGATGTGCGGTTGTATTGCATTAGTGACTGAGCCAATTTTGACTTTAATGGCATAGTTATTCATAGTTATGTAGGTTGAAAAAAGACCTAGGTCCAGCAAAAATTTTTAAATGTGTCCAATGTACCTTTATGAAGTAACAATGCTGGAACACTTCAACGGATCCCACTGATTCTGAAACTGTTTTCTAATGACATATTGAACTTCATGATGGTAGTACAATTTGTTCGATATGACAGATACCACAAGTGTGGGGGGAAACCATTGTTTGGGTGCATGGCAAGGCTCGGAATGGAAGGAGCACCATTTGACTTTTTAAATACAAAAATGGCTGAATCAAGAGCGGACGCCATATTGCGTTTGTAGAGTCACTGTTCTACCTAAACCTCCCACATGTGACCCATTTTGGAAAGTAGACCCCCTAAGGAATGTATCTAGATGAGTGGTGAGCACCATAAACCCCCAGGTGCTTCACAGAAGTTAGACAGTTTCACAGTAGAGCCTTGAAAATAAAAAATCAAATTTTTCCTACAATAATGTACTTTTAGCCCCACATTTTTTATTTTCTCATGGGTAACAGCAGAAAATGGACCTCAAAATGTGTTTTTATATCTCTCCTGTTGATGCTGATATCCCATATGTGGGGGAAGACTAGTTTGGGTGCATGGCAGGGTTTGGGAGGGAAGAAGCACCGTTTGACTTCTTGAATGCAAAAATGGCTGGAATTGAGATAGGACTCCATGTCGCGTTTGGAGAGCCCCTGATGTGCCTAAACAGTGGAAATTCCCCACAAGTGACTCCATTTCGGAAACTACATCCCTCAATGATTTTATACAGGGGTATAGTTATCATTTTGAATCCATAGGTACCGCACAGAATTTGGTCATCATATGGAAAATTTTCACAAAAATGTTGTTTTAGCCCCAAATTTTTTATTTTCACAATAGATGGTAGGAGAAAGCAATTTCTCCCAAATGGGATGATACCTCATATTTGGTCAAAACTTCTATTTTGGCACATGGCAGGGCTAGGAAAGGAAAGAGCGCTATTTTCCTGGAATAGATTGTGAATGCCATGTCGCATTTGGAGAACCCCTCCTGACATGTGAAAACAGCAGAAACCCCCCACAAGTGACCCCATTTTGGAAACTAGACCCCTCCAGAAGTTCATCTAGGGATGTTCTGAGCATTTTAAACTACAGTTAATTTACAAAACTTTATAAGGCTAAGTTCACATTAGCGTTCGGGGGCTCTGCGGAGGGCTGCGAACATCCTCCGTTAAGCCCCGCCAACTTCTGCATACTTCTGCATGTGTCCTGCATACCTATCTTTAACATTAAGTACGCAGGACATGCGGATGCATTGTTTTGACATGCCCGACAGTTATGTTCTGAGCGGACGGCGGGCAAGTCAAAATGACACGTCCGCATACATCCGCATGTCCTGCATTCCCAATGTTAAAGATAGATACACAAGATGTATGCAGAAGAATGCGGAAGTAGGCAGGACTTAACGGAGGACGTACGCAGCCCTCCGCAAAGCCCCCAAATGGAAATCTGAACCTGGCCTAACATTTAGATGTGAGAACTAAAAATGATTTTTTTCCTAGTAAAATATTGTCTTAGCACCAAATTTATAATGTACACTTGGGGTAATGGGAGAAATTGGACCTCACAATTATTTATGCAATTTTTCCCAAATGTAGCGGTACCCCATATGTGGTTGAACACTACTGTTGGAGCATATGGGAGGGATTGGATGGGAAGGAGCGCTACTTGACTTTTAGAATGCATATTCCATTTGAATAGATTGTAAGCTCCATTAGCCAAGCCCCTGAGGTGCCAGAACAGTAGACCCCCCCACCCCGGGTGACCACATATTGGATACTTCACTGTCTAAGGAATTCATGTAGGGTTGTAGTGAATATTTAGAACCCCTAGGTGCCTCATAGAATGTAATAATATTGAGATGCACCATATGTCATCAGATATTACTCTTAGGCTACACGTCAGGGCTGAGAAAGAAGTAGCGCTATTTGGCTTTTGGAGCAAAGATTTTGCTAGAATAGTTTGCGGGCAACATTTGTGGAGAACCTAAGGTGCCAGAACAGCAGAAAAAAAACAAAAGTGACCCGATTGTAGAAATTGCACCTCTCAATGAATTCATCTACTGTATGGCTGCAATGACTATTTTGTAACATCCGCACTATGATATATTCTGGAGAATTGCAAATATGCCATTTTAGTGCCCATACATTGTGCCCCCATAAAGTGTAGAGCCCTCAGTTTTTGATCACTTTGCATTCACTTTTTTGTGAGTCACTATGATGAAAAAACGAAATTTATTTTTGACTCCATTCGCCATACTGAATAAATAACTTGCCAGTTTTATAGAGCACATCGTTCTGGACACGGCCATACCAATTACATGTCTTTTTCTACTTTTTCACGTATTTTATTTTACCTTTTTACTTAATCCCAACTTGGGACAGGCATAATTTTTATTTTGAACACTGGTCTTGTGACCCCCTTGTAATCACTTAAATATTTTTGTCATGATTGACAGCGGTATTTAAGGGGTTGACTTCAAAACTGGCTGGGGACGATACAGCAGGGTGTCAGCTGTGACAGTTGACACCCTTGGGAATTGCCGCTGGGCGGTGCTATTCTTTTATTCCTCAGCATTGTTAAAAAGCAGCACTAAGGAATAAGGCCACTTAATGACCGCCGTTAAAAGCCATCTCAGCTGTTGTTAAAGGGAATCTGTCACCTACTTTTTCATATATAAGCTTCGGCCATTGGCATCAGGGGCTTATCTACAGTATTCTGTAATGTTGTAGATAAGCCCCAGATGTATCCTGAAAGGTAAGAAAAACAAGTTAGATTATACTCACCCAGGGGCGGTCCCGGTGCGGTCCAGTCCGATGGGCGTCGCAGGTTCGGGTCCGGTGCCTCCCATCTTCATACGATGTCGTCCTCTTCCTTGCTTTGTGTCGTGGCTCCTGTGCAGGCGTACTGATTTGCCATGTTGAGGGCAGAGCAAAGTACTGCAGTGCACAGGCACTGGGCTTCTCGGACCTTTCCCGGTGCCTGCGCACTGCAGTACTTTGCTCTGCCCTCAACATGGCAAATCAGTACGCCTGCACAGAAGCAGCAACAGGAAGCAAAGAAGAGGTTGTCATCATATGAAGATGGGAGGCGCCGGACCGGACCGCACAGAACCGCCCCCCCAGGTGAGTATAATATAACTTGTTTTTCTTATCTTTCAGGTTACATCTGGGGCTTATCTACAGCACTAAAGAAAGCTTTAGATAAGCCCCTGATGGCGGTGGCCGCAGCTTATATACAAAAAAGTAGGTGACAGATTCCCTTTAAGGGGTTAAAGGCAGCCGCTGTCTTCTCAATAATGGGAAAATTTGTCTTCACTGAACACAGAACACAGATTTCACAAATGTTACCTATGATTTGAGAGTGTAAATTCTATCCAAGAGGAAAAAGATGCACATTTCTCTGATAAGCTATACTACAAACTTGCTAATTTTCATGTGTACTATTGTTTTATAAAATAAAAATTAAAACATTGGTTACTGTTTAAGTATGAATAGGTTGATGGCATTGACATGCGAAAACCACATAAACCTTCAGGCTGATGCAGCAAAAGTGATTCAATCATTGGTGTAGATTTCACAAGGACAAGCAAAATAGCTTTGCCAATAGCTCTATATTTATCCTAAGCAACCCATATCATCATATATAAATAGATCATTGGCTCCTGGGACTGGAATCCCTCTAGAGATAATTATACTGAGAATCGTGCACCTTATTTGCATTCTTCACTGATTATAAAATGCTTCCGTATCCTTTTTTCAACCATTATATGATATTTCTCTGCCATCTGCCAAATGTGTTTTTAAATGTACAAATATTAATATAACTAGATGGTAGCCCGATAGTAGTCACATAGTATATAGCACAGCCACGTAGTATATAACACAGCCACGTAGTATATAACACAGACAGCCACGTAGTATGTAGCACAGCCACGTAGTATATAGCATAGCCACATAGTATATAGCACAGCCCACATAACACAGACAGCCACATAGTATATAGCACAGCCACGTAATATATAGCAGCCACATAGTATATAGCAGCCACATAGTACATAGCACAGCCCACATAACACAGACAGCCACATAGTATATAGCACAGCCACGTAATATATAGCAGCCACATAGTATATAGCACAGCCCACGTAATATATAGTACAGCCCACGCAGTGTATAACACAGGCCACGTACTATATAACACAGCTCACGAGACCACTAAGTCATCTGGGTAATTTCGTAATGCATCACTGGGAACAGAAGCTGGCGGCAGCATCGCGCGCATCGGTGGACGGCGGAAGGTGAGAATAGCACAATTTTTTTTAAAATTATTTTTACCATTATATCTTTTTACTATTGATGCTGCATAGGCAGCATCAATAGTAAAAAGATGGTCCGGGATGGGGCGACACACTGGCACTGACTGGAGGGGAGTAGGGAGGGGGCACTGACTGGAGGGGAGTAGGGAGGGGCCAATTCGTGGCTGTGCCCGTCGCTGATTGGTCGCGGCCGGCCGCAACCAATCAGCAATGTGGGATTTCCGTGACAGACAAACAAACGGAAGTGACCCTTAGACGATTATATAGATAGATTGTGACAAATATGTTTTGTATGTAGCATAAAGTAACGTCGTCCTCTTGAGCAGAAATAGTAGAGTAAAACTATAATAAAATAGAATAAAACTATGATTCTTTGTTTCTGCACTGATCCGTGTGTGATTGGTATCTTACTAAATCTCAGAATAACTAAGCAAAGAATAAGTATTAAAATATACAGTATATACATTTTTATATCTTCTTAATTTACTGGGTTACTGTACGGTATCTTGGTATCTTAATTATGATGTGACTTCGTTGTTGTTTCATTTATTGTTTGTTATTGCAGTTTGTTCTGCAGTGTCATGTTACACATTTCTTCTCAACTTAAAAAGAACTCTAAAGTTCTCCCTATTCCTTCCCACCCTATTTTCCCTTTTTTTCTCTCTCCTCTCATCATAATTATCATTTCCTTCCCTTTCCCCTTATACCTACTTTATACCTCCCTTTTTTCCCTCCCCATATATTCTAAAAACTACAATAAAAATTATTGAAAACACACACATATATATATATATATATATATATATATATATATATATATATATATATATACATTTGAATGATAATTTAAATGGCTTTTCCAGTTTTAGAAAATGATGACATACCTAACAACCGGGTTAACACAAAGTGATGATGGGGACCTCAATGACTTCTGAATTTCTCCCTGGAAAGCCTTACCAATATCCAAGCCAACGGACCAGGCCAAAAAGTTTACAAATAAAGCTGTAAGGGCCGCTCGCATCATATACATCAGACAATTTCTATCTGACGTTCTACTAGATAGCACTCTGACTAATGTTATTCTATGGCAGTGTTCCCCAAGTCCGGTCCTCAAGAGCCACCAACAGGTCATGTTTTCAGGATTTCCTTAGTATTGCTTAGGTGATAATTGCATCACCTGGACAGGCAAGCATTCAATGAGCTGTGCAATACTAAGAAAATCCTCAAAACATGACCTGTTGGTGGCTCTTGAGGACCGGACTTGGGGAACACTGTTCTATGGTGTACTACAATTATGCATTTTTTTTTCTCATGCCGAGATTCACCATGAAAAAAAATTGCAGCATGTTGTGAGTGGTTCCGCTAATTAAATGACACGCACCCATACAAGTCTATGGGTGCGTGTTAAAAATTGGACTTCACTCGGATATCAATCGGATGCAGTCTGACATCTGCAGACACAAATAATGGAGAAGATGGAGAAATTAATTTCTCTATCTTCCCCGCACCTGTGATACGATTCTCTTATGTGACAGAGTAAGATCACACTAAGTTGACATTTGGCTCAAACTCTGAGTAGAGTTTGAGCCGAGCAAACAACAGATCCAGAATTGAGCGGCACCAGGTAATGTGGATAATCTTCACAGGCTGTGACTATAGAGGACAGATTTTTCCAAAGACTTCTAACACAAAACTCTATTCTTGCATGTACAGGAGGTGCTCTTCATATAACAAGAAAATAGAAATCCACATAATGCAAACTTTAAACAGATGCGGCACTCACCCGAATGTTGCAGAAATCAGTGTCTTTTATTCGCTTTATGCAACATTAGACATTTGCGGAGAGGCAGCAGGAGACAGAGAGGGGTGCGGGGAGAAGAAAGTGGACGAGTGGAAAGTGGCACCTGGACCCGTAGAAGCGCATCCGCTTGAAACGGCCGTCGTCCACTTTCTTCTCCCCGCACCCCTCTCTGTCTCCTGCTGCCTCTCCGCAAATGTGTAATGTCGCATAAAGCGAATAAAAGACACTGATTTCTGCAACATTAGGGTGAGTGCCGCATCTGTTTAGAGTTTGAGCCGTGTGTCATTAGTGTTAGCGAGCCAATTCTGTTGGATGAGAGAATCAATGCTCTGATGAGCCACAAAGTACCTCGCCTACAATAAGCAAAACAGCACAGAGACAAGCCTCAAAACTTCTGGAACAAGGTAATTTTGAGTGATGAGACCAAAATTGAACTTTTTGGCCACAACGATAAACGTTATATTTGGAGAGAGGTCAACAAGGCCTATGATGAAAGGAAAACCATTCCTACTGTAAAGCACGGAGGTGGATTGCTGATGTTTTGGAGATGTGTGAGCTACAAAGGCACAGGAAAGATGAATGCCGCACATTATCAGCAAATACTTGAGGCAAATTTGCAATCATCAGCCCGAAAGCTGCGCATGCAACGTACTTGGACGTTCCAATAGGCCAAAGATCCAAAATACAAGGCCAAGTTGACCTGTCATTGGCTACGGCAGAACAAAATGAAGGTTCTGGAACAGCCATCTCAGTCTCCTTATCTCAATATCATTGAGCCACTCTGGGGAGTGCGCAGTTCATGCTAGACAGCCCAGGAATTTACACACTGAAGAGTGAGCAGCTTTACCATCTGAGAAAATAAAGAACCTTATCCACAACTACCACAAAAGATTTCAAGCTGTCATTGATGTTAGAGGGAGCAATACACGGTATTAAGAAATGGGCTATGTGAACTTTTGATCGGGGTCATTTGGATGTTTTTGGTCCTCTTTATATTTGAGCTTGACATCCCTGGAGCTGGCATGCCATTTCCAGTGTATTAAAAATGGACTAGGAAATAAAGACTAGTATAGACTGGGTAAGCGTTAGGATGGGAGCTGAGGGGGATCAATAAGGGCAAATATTAATTAGTTTAATCCACTTTTATTAGACTTAACTGTTTAAAGAGTATCTATTACCAGTTTGTGGCTGTATTTTATATTTAAGAAATCAATGGGCAGCCAAAGACGGATGATTTATTGAAAGTATAACTTATTGTCAAAAGTGGCCAGAATTGTCCTTAATGCCACCCTAATGGACTTTCCAGCAAAAGTTTGTTCTGATCTTCTGGGTTGTGGGATCTCAGCATGCAGGACGCGATCCCGCAATCCTCCTTGGGCCCTCTTGAGGTGAAATTGTGAGAAGGCTTGTGTTATTGTGAAATCTTGAGCTTTGCACTAACCCAGCCCTACATCATACTTTACTAAGCAGTTACTGATCTGTAAAATCGTTAGACAATGCGGCAGTGTTAGTTTAGTACAAAGACGGGGATCTGGCAATAACATGCAGGCTCTCGCACTTTCCCTATAAGAGGGACCACTGATGGTGGTATAATCTCACTTTGCATGCCAGGGTCTAACAACCCAGGAGTTCAGACCTGAACTTTGCTAGACAGTTGGGTCCATTAGGCTGGCATTAGGAACACTTATGGCCACTTTTGATAACAAGTGATAATTGGATTGGGTAAGCATTGAGACATGAGCTGAAATTAATCAGTAAGGGTGAGTATTAACCAGTTTTAACCACTTTTATCAGTCTGAATCATTTAAAGAGTACCTACCACCAGTCTGCGGCTGGCATTTAAATTTAAGAGATCAGTGAGTAGACAAAGAGACAAAGACTGTTTGTTTATTTTTCTAAATATAACTTATTATCAAAAGTGGCCAGAAGTGGCCCCCCTAAAGGACTTGACTTTCTAACAAAAGTTTGGTCTGAACTTTTTTGTTGTAGGGTCCCGACATGCAGAGCAGGATCCCACAATTCCCCATGGACTACCTCATGGTGAAAGTGTGAGAAGTCGTGTTATTGCAAGATCTCAAACTTTACACTAACCTAGGGTCCGAACATACTAACTGGTTGCGACAGAGGATGAAGCAACATTGGGGTAGTGTAAAGAGCAAGTTCTCTCGATAACATGTAGAATCTATGGCTATGGAAGGTTGGGTGATCCCATTTTGCATGCTAGAAAGTCGGATCTTTTGGGGGGGCATTAGGGACATCTGTGACCACTTTTGATAAGTTATGTTAAGTAGAATCATTAGTCTGCAACTGACCATTGATTTCTATTTTCTTAAATAAAAATCTTCTTTTCAGCTGGTCTCATGATTTCCACCATTTCTCCAGTATTCTAATTTACTTTCTAAAAATTTCTACAAAGAATTTCACATGTACAAGAGGAGAACAACAGATGCAACGTTATTTTTATCTTTTTATGGATGGCGAATAAAAGAGACATAAGGTGAAACTAACAGGCAGCTTGTTATTTAATGGCCAGAGGGGAACTTAGGCGGTTGCTGAACTAATAACCAGGTCATTAACTGTAGTAACAACCGATTTCATGGTGATTATTGTTATTATAAGCTGTAATCAAATTTTTAAACATGTTTCAAGATTTTATTCAACCTAAAACTAAAGCAGCGAAGCAATATGAGCAGCTGGGCTGAGAATTATTCTTTCTCCCAGACTAATATCTGATTTTCCATCAGGCTAGAAAGCGAGACGTGTTGTGCTTGTGATATATAATTGTATCAACAATAAACCTCTACAGTGCTGAAATACGATCATCAAAATGTTTCTTTTCGACTTCCAAAGCATGAGCCATCTGACTAGATGGACCTCAGCAAAAGCAGTTAAAGCAATTTGTTTCACTTACAGACAGGAATAAATCAGGACAAAATGACTCTGGCTCAAGGTTTACTTGCAACATATGTCATGACTTCATCTCTATCTGAATAAAGACTAAGTAAAACACTTGTGATTTTTTTAAGTATTATATGACCCTTAAAATCTGTTGGAGAATGATGGCTAAATCTGAGTACAAACTGTTGAATATCATTCAAAACCTGTGACTTTTTCAGTTGTAAATTACATTGAAAGCCCGCCCTTGTACAAATGGCAAGCTTTCGAGACTACTCAGGTCTCTTCATCAGGCTCAGCATAACAGAAAATCTGAGACTGATGAAGAGACCTGTTTAGTCTTGAAAGCTTGATATTTGTTACCATCTTTTCAGTTAGCCATTAAATTATATCAACCACTGAGGACTCAGTATTTTTCTACCTACTGGCTAACACGGTACAAAAATATAGTTTTGCTGCCCTTTTACAGAGCCCAAAATAATAACCTTTAATGATATTTGGTTCACAAATTCATAAGAACATTCTGTTGGTAGTCATAATATACCTGAAGGTATGAAAAAAAAGAAAAAAAATGCAAACATTTACAACTAAGTAATTGTTATCCTTCAAAGGCAAGGTATTTCCATGACCAATATACCCTATTAGGGCTGAAGAAGTAATGAAAGCAAGTTTGAATGCTCCAGATGTCCATTTAATAGCCAGAATGTCTTGTCTTCTACCTAGGAAGACTCCAAGTAATCATATATTACATGGCCTTTTATTGATCTGAAATATGAGCATCAACATGGAGCTTCTTTGTCAATCAAAGCTGGTGGCAAGATATTAGAATAGTTGGGCTCCTGTCAGACAGGGGTAACTTTGAAGTAAGAAGGAGTTGTCCTGAACAGCAACATCTAATAGAATGTAAATGAGGAACAGACTGGCCAATGATAAATGAGTCATTCAGGTCAATATTATGAGACCATCTGAGGTTCCACAGATGTGCTGAGGCTGAGTGCCTAGGGCAACATGAGCTGTAAATGCAGATCTGGTCATGGTTTGCTAAGGACAACATGATTTGCATGCGTAATATTGATGGGAGGATGGATGGGTCATGTATCGCGAGATTTTGGCCAACAACCTCCTTCCCTCAGTAAGAGCATTTAAAATGGGTTGTGGCTGGGTCTTCCAGCATGACAATGACCAGAAGCACTCAGCCAGGGCAACTAAGGAGTGGCTCCATAGGAAACATTTCAAGGACCTGGACAGGCCTAGCCAGTCTCCAGACCTGAACCCAATAGAAAATCTTTGGAGGGAGCTGAAACTCAATGTTGCACAGCGACAGCCCCCAAACCTGAAAGAACTGAAGAAGATCTGTATGGAGGAGTGGGCCAAAATATCTGCTGCAGTGTGAGCAACCTTGGTTAAGAGCTACAGGAAATGTCTGACCTGTGTAATTGCAAACAAAGGTTTCTGTACCAAATATTAAGTTCTGCTTTTCTATTGCACCAAATACTTATTTCATGCAATAAAATGCAATTTAATTATGTAAAAATCATACAATGTGATATTCTATTTTTTATTTTTTTTTAAGATTCTGTCTCTCACAGTTGCAGTGTACCTTCAATAAAAATTACAGACCTATTTTTTTTAAATATAAAAGCTTAAATTACCCCTCTTTTTACCTATTAAAAAAAAATTAAATAAAAAAATATCTTTGTATCTGTAAATGTCTGATCTAGAAAGAAATCAAAAAGTTGTATTTACTCCAAAATTATATCAAAATAAACTACTGTAAATCTCTACATGTAAATATTCAAACAGGTTTGTCGACCAAACAATAAATACATTTTTAATATATGAATACTGCACAGTACAATCATTAATTTTCCTGCTAAAGGAGACAACTAACTGCCTCTTGTTATAAAATGAGTCTTGCAAGGAGGGTTCCCAGCTACAAGTAGCGCTAAGACATTTAATTCATGTCATAAAGATTGTATAAAAAGCTGTTTTGTAACTTACATTCTACTTTTTTCCCCAGAAACAAGCAAAAGAGACTTTAATTAGAGACAGACCTAACATAACACAACACAGAGTTGATAAAACCTGCACAACAGTAATTAACCACATAGTTAAATCAGATTTTGATTAATAAAAATGAAGTTTACTGTGAAGAGGATAAACTCCTTTCAGTGTTTATTAACTGTTCCAGATTCCGCATAGTTCTCAGCACACAATTACTTTTATGGTCTCATAAACACATTTCTAAAAAATAATGCCCTCCTGAGCTACCACACACAGAATACAGCAGTAACTCACAGCGGCGACTTTTCCACACAAAGCTGCTACTTTACAATGGTGGACTTTTAGTTTTAAACATTCAAGTTAATTAGTAAATTGAAACCAGATTAAACATCGCCTACTGCCATCTAATTATTTTGTGTGACCAGTAGAATTTACAACATCTAACAGCAGTATGTGTCCAATACATGTAGCTCCTGGTGCATACATACATTGGAGCTTTCGTGCTAGAAGGTAATTATAGTCTGTGTAAGTCTGGTAAGTGTTACATCATTTCAGTGAAAACCAAGAAGACATACTTAGCAAAATGTGTTAATCAAGTGTACTACATGCATTAACTGTATTTTAGATATTTTTGGCCCTGATTAGTGTTGAGCATTCCGATACCGCAAGTATCGGGTATCGGCCGATATTTGCGATATCGGAATTCCGATACCGAGTTCCGATATTTTTGTGATATCGGAAATCGGAATTGGAAGTTCCCAGTGTATGGTTCCCAGGGTCTGGAGGAGAGGAAACTCTCCTTCAGGCCCTGGGATCCATATTCATGTGTAAAATAAAGAATAAAAATAAAAAATAGGGATATACTCACCCTCTGACGCGCCCTGGTTTTAACCGCTGCAACCAGCAGCCTCCGTTCCTAAGAATGAGCGAGTGAAGGACCTGCGATGACGTTGCGGCTTGTGATTGGTCGCGTGAGCGGTCACATGAGCGGTCACGCGACCAATCACAAGTCGCGACGTCATCGAAGGTCCTTAACTCAGCATTCTTAGGAACGGAGGCACCGCTAAGAGCAGGGGCCGCCGGAGGGGTGAGTATATCAATATTTTTTATTTTTATTCTTTATTTTATACATGAATATGGATCCCAGGGCCTGAAGGAGAGTTTCCTCTGAATGCTCCCCTGAATGCTCGGGTCCAGCTGGTTCTTCTGAACAGTTAAAAAAAAGTTTGGGTACCAGAACAGTACCCCAACCTGAACCTAGACCCCATTCACTTGAATGGGGGACCCGAACATCCAGTTTTTGCCATGCTGTCATGTCCATGACAGTGCATCAAACAATGCTTCTGATCTGCAGTAAAATCATTACCGCCAGTCATACAGCATCTATAGGATGCCTATCCATTACTAATCCTTTAGTTATATTGTAAACAAACACACTGTCAGGGGTCTAGTTCCCGCCTCTGCACAGGGGGAATCGGGCCATCTCCGCTGCGGTCTCCCATTCTTCTCCTGCCGCAGTGGAGCCTGCTCAGCGGAGACGTTGGTCCCAGCGTCTCGCTCATGCTGACTCTGTGCAAAGAGTTGCTGCTCCCTTTCCCGCTTCTGCCATTGAGGCCAGTGTTGGGCAGTGGCGAGCAGACGCTGCTGGGACTAAGTCCTGCTTTCCTCATTCTGAGCATGCCCAAAGTAAGATCTCTCAGTGGAGATCAAGGGTCACATGTTCAGATACTGCTGTCAATTCTATTGGTCCTTCTAGGAAGGTCCTGTAGGTGCGCAGGCTCTGTAGCAGCCTCTCATTGGTCCTTCTAGGAAGGTCCTGTACGTGCTGCATCTATTTAAGGCTCGCATGGCCGCACGGCCATGCGTTAGTGTCTTTTCAAGTTATGTGCTTTGCGCCAGTGTGGTCATGTGTTTGAATGTATTCAGGGACCCGGCTGAAATAAGCCCCTAGAATGCTGGCACCTCCGGTGAGGAGATTGTGTTTGAATGTATTCAGGGACCCAGCTGAAATAAGCCCCTAGAATGCTGGCACCTCCGGCGAGGAGTTTTGTATGCATGCATGACCACTGACTGCTCTAATTTGGGTAGTTAGCCTGTGCCTCTGTGAAAGTTAACAGGGAACAGAGCTTTGCTTTCTCAGCTGCTCTGTGAAGCTAACAGAGCTGGTTCATACCGCCATATAGTGCCGCCGTTTCCTAGCAGCAGGTTCTCCTGCACGGTGGACCCCGGGCTGCGAACGCATCTGTTTCAATAAAACATTTATATTTACTCGGTGCATTCCGCTAGCCCTAACACACACAGCAAGTAAAAAGCCCTTTATTTGAAATACAAAAGCACACGTTTACTTTTTTATTTAAAAAGTGAAGCCATCGTCTCCTGTAAAAAAACAAAATAATAAACAACAAAAATACTCACCTAACTCCTAATTTCACTGAAGCCAACATCTCCTGTAAAAAATCAAAAATAAAAAGCAACCATATCCCTCACCTATCAGACGTTCTGTCCAATGCCATAATCCATGTTTGGGGATAAACAGTTTTCAACCTGGTGTCAAGATGCGAACATCCAGTCTGATAACCATCGAGGAATGAGGTGCTGTGAGTACAGCCTCAGTGAGTAGTGGTGACGTCACCACAGGTCATCGAGGCTGTGTTCCCAGCCGGGCCAATGAACTGCAGAGCAGTAGCTCCATCAGCCGATTCCAGTGACCAGAGGTACACTTTTTACCTCCGATCACAGCTGTGGGCTTACACTGTCATTTGACGGTAATGATTTTACTGCCAATCCCTGTGTTCGGGGAGTCAAAACCGAACAGTAACACAGAGTTCCTGGTGAAGTCCATGTTCGGTGTCTGCGCCCGAACAGTAGGTGTTCGGTACGGATGCTGAACTTTACTGTTCAGGTTCGCCCATCTCTATTCATGAGCTATGGCAAACCTCACACCAGAAATCTTACTCCAGTTATTTAGAAATGATATGATTTTCCACACATTAGTCATTATATAATCTAGAACACAATTACAATGTACAAATATTAATCCAGAACTTGTTTTTTCCCCAGTCAAGCTCATTTTTAATGTTTCATTCCAAATTTATTTACTAAAAGAAAATTTACTGCATTAAAGGCCTGTCTGGGAAACAGGATAACAAAAAAAAAGAAAAAAAAATAGATACTGTATTGACATCACCAATCCCCATTTGCTCATGTTCTGGGTCAACGATGGTGTCTACTTCCTGGTCTCTCCCAATACACCAGAAATGACCACTCAGCCAATCACAGACTGCAGTGGTTACTTGTTTTAACCATTAGTGCACTAATCACTCAATTCATATCTATCAATCATTGGGATGGGTAAGCAGTAGTTTGCTAGTTGTTTTTTTCATGATATTCTGACCTTTTTTATATACATATATTAAGAGAAGACCATGTTTTGCTAATACCAACAAGTTCGGACAATATCTAAAAACTTGAGGAGCCATCAGTAAAACTTTTTCATCGTGTTATATCTCTAATGAGTTGTGATTAAATCTCATAGAACTTCACATTGCACAGTGTACTCTGCTTTTCTACATTTTTAATATTTTATGAAGAAATGGAAATTTTACAAGCTAATATTTAACCCTGAGGACCTAGAAGCTGGATTATTATTGTGTTTAGTAGCCAGCCATTGCTTATTTGTGTGCTAACGCTATCCCCGGTGCATACTCTAGCTGCTTCATACTCTTTAAGTAGACACAACCGCATGCTGTACAGATGGGAGCCAGGCTGCATCATTATGTTATATTGAAATAATACAATACCACCTGTTTCGTTTGGATTTCCTGCCAACATTACCCCATAAAACATTTATTTTGCTAATATTTTAGTTGGTCACCACAGAAGGGCACTTGAGGTTATAGATTTAGCATGTGTGTATCTACTATTAAAAATAATCATGGAACAGCAGAGCAAAAGGATAAAGAATAACCCATTGTCTTAAAAAGATTCAGATATTATATTAATTTACAATTTGTCTTCTATTTTGCAGTGAACTAAACAAAACTTCATTCTTTTTTGGCATCATGCACTAAATGAATGATGATAAATTGTTCCAACGTGCAGTCTTCCTTATATATATTTAATAGCTTTGAATATGTAACATGATACATCGATGAATAATTTTCTAAATTTTCCAAGGAATCATTTTCTCAAATGAAATGACAATGAAGGATTCAATACATGCAGTCAACTATAACAGGAAATACTAATGATATATTATTGCTGGATTACAAAGATAGTGGTGATAGAAAATAACCTACACTATAATCATTCAGAATTACTTTAAATTAATTAGAAAATGTTTACGTTACCTGGTCAATTTTATTAATTCTTTGTTTTTGCAAGATATTACATTACACAATTCTGTTAATGAAAGTCTTGTTTAATGACATTGTTAAAAGTAAATGTGATGGATTACCTATTAGAAGTGTAGTACATTTTAGAGCCAAATGTGGATTTTGGTTTGATTATTGTGGTCACTGCTCTTAACTTTAACATGTGACAAAATATATGAAAAGACTGAATAATAAAGATAACTGTAAAATTGCTGAGTCGGATAGGTTATTGCTTTATAAAATCAGCAGTCAATCTATGGTGGTCTCCAACTTCTCCAAAAAAATAGTTTGGAGCTGTAGTTTCCCCTTCACTCTATATAGCGATGAGATGTAAAGATTATTGCACAAAAACTACCAAGGATATGAGAACTTAGTGCATATTTGCCCTCCCCCTCCTTTACATGATTCAAGGATCTTTACTCACCTTCATATTACAGCTGTAACACTTAGATACCTTCTGTCATATTATTCAGAACCTAAATTACCAAATTGTCAAAATGTGGTTATTTTTTGGCATTACAACATCAGCAGTTAATCTAGTTTAGTATCCCACTTTAGGAGCCTTGCATTAGTCACATGATCTATTGATCTATCTATGTCTTCTCCTTTTCTCTACTAGTCACAACTGGTGTGAATCAAATTTATGTAAAATGTTATTAAATTCGCATGTCCTAGCATAATTCATGCAATTTGCATTTTGAGTCGCATGAATCACTAAAAAAATGCCCACTACTATTTTACACAATAAATAAGATTACAAAAGTCACAAAAGGCTCACATGACGTCATGTGCTGTGGTGAACCCGATCCATTTCCTTTGTATCTATTATAATTGTTATGCTGGGTGATGGTGAAATGACCTACTGATAGCCAGCAAGAGCAATGTGTCCGTGACACTTGGCGCTAGCCGACGCATTACCGCACACCCTTGAGGGCCGAGTATGCTCTTCACCCACCTCCCAGTCATGGTAAGGGGGAACTTTAGCAGAGTCCCTCCCAGGTGGCAAGGCGGCTGGTGACCGGACGCACAAACAGCAAACAGGGCAAACTGTTGTGAACTATATTTCTTGGCTCCCTCTTGTGGTCACTAGCGGTATGACACTTGGATTATCTCTCTCCAGGTTGGTACCCACCTGGTTCGTTAGGCCTTGGGTGTTCCTATTTAGACTTCCTGGAAACTCAGTCTAGTGCCTGGAATCGATGTAGTCAGTCTATGTCTGTTTGCTCCTGACTCCTGGTCTCCGGTTCTTTGCAAAATAAGCTAAGTCCTGCTTTCTTATTTTTGTTATTTCGCATTGCTTCTATTTTGTTCCAGCTTGTTCATAATGTTATTCCTGATTTTTGCTGGAAGCTCTAGGGGGCTGATATTCTCCCCCCACACTGTTAGTCGGTGCGGGGGTTCTTGGATATTCAGCGTGGATATTTTTGTAGGGTTTTTGCTAACCGTATAAGTCCTCTTCCTATTTTCTGCTATTAATTAGTGGGCCTCTCTTTGCTAAATCTAGTTCATCCTTACGTTTGTCTTTTTTTCTTACCTCACCGTTATTATTTGTTGGGGGCTTGTATTATAACTTTGGGGTCCTTTCTCTTGAGGCAAGTGAGGTCTTATTTTCTCTGAAAGGGTTAGTTAGTTCTCCGGCTGGTGCGAGACGTCTAGAATCAACGTAGGTACGTTCCCCGGCTACTTCTAGTTGTTGTGCTAGGATCAGGTATACGGTCAGCCAAGTTGCCACCTCCCTATGAGCTGGTTTTTGTGTTTGCGGACTTAGCTGGAACTTCTGCGATCCTCTACCACTAGGATCATAACAGTATTCCAGGCCTAAAGTGAATATTTAATGCATTGCAGAAGCGGGATTAAAAGAAAAGTAGTTCTGAGTTTTTTGTTTTTTTTTTCTTCTTCCCCTTTTTCCTCTGAGTGGCTTGAAGCTCTGCTGCAGACATGAATGTTCAGACTCTGATTACTAGTGTGGATCAGCTTGCTGCACGAGTGCAGGGCATTCAGGATTTTGTTACTAGTAGTCCTATGTCAGAGCCTAAGATACCTATTCCTGAGCTTTTCTCTGGTGATCGATTTAAATTTGGGAATTTTAGGAATAATTGTAAATTGTTTCTATCTTTGAGACCGCGCTCGTCTGGAGACTCAGCTCAGCAAGTTAAAATTGTTATCTCTTTCTTGCGTAGCGACCCTCAGGATTGGGCTTTTTCATTGGCGCCAGGAGATCCGGCATTGGCAAATATTAATGCGTTTTTTCTGGCGCTCGGATTGCTTTATGAGGAGCCCAATCTTGAAATTCAGGCAGAAAAAGCGTTGCTGGCTATCTCTCAGGGCCAGGATGAGGCTGAAGTGTATTGCCAAAAATTTCGGAAATGGTCCGTGCTTACTCAATGGAATGAGTGTGCTCTGGCCGCAAATTTCAGAAATGGCCTTTCTGAAGCCATTAAGAATGTGATGGTGGGTTTTCCCATTCCTACAAGTCTGAGTGATACTATGGCTCTGGCCATTCAGATAGATCGGCGTTTGTGGGAGTGCAAATCTGCTAATCCTCTGGCAGTGTTGTCTGAACGGACACCTGACTCAATGCTATGTGATAGAATTCAGACTAGAACTGAACGACAAAATCATAGACGTCAGAATGGGTTGTGTTTTTACTGTGGTGATTCTACACATGTTATCTCAGCATGCTCTAAACGCCTAACAAAGATGGTTAGTCCTGTCGCCATTGGTAATTTGCATCCTAAGTTTATTATGTCTGTAACTCTAATTTGCTCATTGTCTTCCTACCCTGTTATGGCATTTGTGGATTCAGGTGCTGTCCTGAGTCTTATGGACTTGTCGTTTGCCAAGCGCTGTGGTTTTGTCCTGGAGCCTTTAAAAAATCCTATTCCTCTTAGAGGGATTGATGCTACGCCATTGGCGGAGAATAAACCGCAGTATTGGACACAAGTGACCATGTGCATGACTCCTGAACATCGGGAGGTGATTAGTTTTCTTGTTCTGCATAAAATGCATGATTTGGTCGTTTTAGGTCTGCCATGGTTACAGACCCATAATCCAGTTTTGGATTGGAAGGCAATGTCTGTGTCAAGTTGGGGTTGTCAGGGAATTCATTGCGATTCCCCGTCGGTGTCTATTGCTTCTTCTACTCCTTCTGAAGTTCCGGAGTATTTGTTGGACTATCAGGATGTATTCAGTGAGTCCAGGTCCAGTGCCCTTCCTCCTCATAGGGACTGTGACTGCGCTATAGATTTGATTCCTGGTAGTAAATTTCCTAAGGGACAATTATTTAATCTGTCTGTACCTGAGCATGCCGCAATGCGTTCTTATATAAAGGAGTCTTTGGAGAAGGGACATATTCATCCATCCTCTTCCCCTCTTGGTGCGGGATTCTTTTTTGTAGCCAAGAAAGACGGGTCTTTGAGACCTTGTATAGACTATCGGCTTCTGAATAAAATCACTGTTAAGTTTCAGTATCCTTTGCCACTATTGTCAGACTTGTTTGCTCGGATTAAGGGTGCCAAGTGGTTCACCAAGATAGATCTTCGTGGTGCGTACAACCTTGTGCGCATTAGGCAGGGAGATGAATGGAAAACTGCATTTAATATGCCCGAAGGTCATTTTGAGTACTTGGTGATGCCCTTTGGGCTCTCTAATGCTCCTTCAGTGTTTCAGTCCTTTATGCATGACATCTTCCGGAAGTATCTAGATAAATTTATGATTGTTTATCTGGATGATATTCTGTTTTTTTCTGATGATTGGGATTCTCATGTAAAGCAGGTCAGGATGGTGTTTCAGGTTTTGCGTGATAATGCTTTGTTTGTGAAGGGCTCAAAGTGTCTCTCGGTATGTCCCTCTGAAGGTTTCCTCTCCTAAGTTTAAGCCTCGCTTTATTGGTCCTTATAAAATTTTGGAAGTCCTTAATCCGGTCTCTTTTCATTTGGATCTTCCGGTGTCGTTTGCCATTCACAATGTGTTCCATAGGTCTTTGTTGCGGCCGTACGTTGTGCCTGTGGTTCCTGCTGTTGACCCTCCTGCTCCGGTCTTGGTTGAGGGCGAGTTGGAGTACGTGGTGGAGAAGATCTTGGATTCTCGTCTCTCTAGACGGAGGCTTCAGTATCTGGTCAAATGGAAGGGCTATGGTCAGGAGGATAATTCCTGGGTGGTCGCCTCTCATGTTCATGCGGCCGATTTGGTTCGTGCCTTTCACGCTGCTCATCCTGATCGCCCTGGTGGTCTTGGTGAGGGTTTGGTGACCCCTCCTTATAGGGGGGGTACTGTTGTGAACTATATTTCTTGGCTCCCTCTTGTGGTCACTAGCGGTATGACACTTGGATTATCTCTCTCCAGGTTGGTACCCACCTAGTTCGTTAGGCCTTGGGTGTTCATATTTAGACTTCCTGGAAACTCAGTCTAGTGCCTGGAATCGATGTAGTCAGTCTATGTCTGTTTGCTCCTGACTCCTGGTCTCCGGTTCTTTGCAAAATAAGCTAAGTCCTGCTTTCTTATTTTTGTTATTTCGCATTGCTTCTATTTTGTTCCAGCTTGTTCATAATGTTATTCCTGATTTTTGCTGGAAGCTCTAGGGGGCTAATATTCTCCCCCCACACCGTTAGTCGGTGCGGGGGTTCTTGGATATTCAGCGTGGATATTTTTGTAGGGTTTTTGCTGACCGTATAAGTCCTCTTCCTATTTTCTGCTATTAATTAGTGGGCCTCTCTTTGCTAAATCTAGTTCATCCTTACGTTTGTCTTTTTTTCTTACCTCACCGTTATTATTTGTTGGGGGCTTGTATTATAACTTTGGGGTCCTTTCTCTTGAGGCAAGTGAGGTCTTATTTTCTCTGAAAAGGTTAGTTAGTTCTCCGGCTGGTGCGAGACGTCTAGAATCAACGTAGGTACGTTCCCCAGCTACTTCTAGTTGTGCTAGGATCAGGTATACGGTCAGCCAAGTTGCCACCTCCCTATGAGCTGGTTTTTGTGTTTGCGGACTTTGCTGGAACTTCTGCGATCCTCTACCACTAGGATCATAACAGCAAACATCAGAACCCAAAAAACCACAGTGCAACTGCATAAACTAAGGTGAACAATAATAAACCAAGCACAGGCACCAAAGCATGTACCTCCTCAGAAGCACAGCAACACTGACCTTAACCACTCACTAGAACTGAGAATAATCAGAAGCAAAAGTAGGAAATGGCAGATTTAAATCTGCTTGCCAGCAGTCACCTGACCACGCTGGGGCAATGCCCAATCTCCACCTCCGGACCACAGAGACACCGGAGGATGGGAGAGAAGACTGGAGGGAATCTCCCACCATCTGACTGCCCCAGCAGGTATGGTATCCAGCACCCACTGGCAGCAGCTAACACAGGGGGCCTTGCATCTCAGTGTCCCCATACAGTATCATTGCTGGAAACGGCGATGCTAGGAGTGCATCTCTTAGAATGTAATATCAGGACTGAGCAACCATCCTGCAAGCTATGCCCCCCGGAGACAAGACCCCATCCCTCATGGCCAGCACTTCTGAAAAGAAGGAAACAGCTGAACAGAGGCCAGACGGAGTCCAGAGTAAAGGCCCCATCACACATAGAGAGATCGCTAGCGAGATCGCTGCTGAGTCACAAGTTTTGTGACGCAACAGCGACCTCAGTAGCGATCTCGCTATGTGTGACACGTACCAGCGATCAGGCCCCTGCTGTGAGATCGCTGGTCGTGTCGGAATGGCCTGGGCCATTTTTTGGTCGTTGAGGTCCCGCTAACATCGCTGAATCGGTGTGTGTGACACCGATCCAGCGATGTCTTCACTGGTAACCAGGGTAATCATCAAGTTACTAAGCGCAGGGCCGCGCTTAGTAACCCGATGTTTACCCTGGTTACCAGCGTAAATGTAAAAAAAAACAAACAGTACATACTCACCATCTGATGTCCGTCAGGTCCCTTGCCGTCTGCTTCCCACACTGACTGAGCGCCGCAAAGTGAAAGTGAAAGTACAGCACAGCGGTGATGTCACCGCTGCGCTCTGCTCTCACTGTACGGCGGCACTCAGAGCAGGAAGCAGATGGCAAGGGACCTGACGGACATCAGATGGTGAGTATGTACTGTTTGTTTTTTTTGGTAACCAGGGTAAACATCGGGTTTTTAAGCGCGGCCCTGCGCTTAGTAACCCGATGTTTACCCTGGTTACCCGGGTGCTGCAGGGGGACTTCGGCATCGTTGAAGACAGTTTCAACGATGCCGAAGTCGTTCCCCTGATCGTTGGTCGCTGGAGAGAGCTGTCTGTGTGACAGCTCCCCAGCGACCACACAGCGACTTACCAACGATCACGGCCAGGTCGTATCGCTGGTCGTGATCGTTGGTAAATCGCTATGTGTGACGGGGCCTTAACTCTGCTGCCTCATTATGGTGAGTGGATCGCTTGGGGGTTACATCTAAATGACGTCATTCAGAGATTTAGATGCAAACTGCAAAGTAAGTGCTCAGCATAGAGAGCATGATAAATGTGATCCCAAACATCATATAAAATGTTCCCAATAAAAGCTTCAACTCAAGCCACAAAAATAGCAAGTCCCCACTCAGGTCTTTCATCTGTCAATGGAAATATAGGGGGTTTCCACTTTACTGGTAGCACAAAGGCTCTGGAAAAGTGCTATTTCTCCTCGCACTCAAAAAGAAATCCAGCAAATTCTGCCCTCCAAAATTGAAATGCACCCTCCTTTCTGAACCCCAGTGTGCCTAAGCCACATTTAGCATCCAAAAGTTTGGCATTTCTGTAGTTATGACAGCCCCTCTAATTTACAGGTGCATGTCTCCAGAAGCATGAGCTGGGCACAATGTACTGGGCACCACAACGTACTGGTCGTTACAATGTACTGGTCACTACAGCATAACAGCAGTATGCAATTTACTGCTGCTTGTTTCTGGAAAACACCCATGAAGCCAAAATTGTCACTACACCTGTAAATAGATTCCCAAAGGGGTTTAATTTCCAATATGGGGTCACTTGAGGGGGAAAACTTCTCTTCTAGCTTCTCTTCTAGGACTTAGGGGTTCTGTATATTAGGGCTAAAATAACTTTTTTTTGTGGGAAAAATGTGATTTTTTTATTTTCACAGCTCAACGTTATAAACGTCTGTAAAGCACCTGGGATTTCAAAGTGCTCACCACACATCTAGATACATTCTTTGATGGGTCTAGTTTTCAAAAGGTGGTCAATTGTGGGGGTTTCTACTGCTTAGGCATATCAGGGGCTCTCCAAACACAACATGGAGTTCACTAATGATTCCAGCAAAAAGTTAAATGGTGCTCTTTCCCTTCCAAGTGTTGCCATGCGCCCAAACAGTAGTTTTCTCCCACATATGGAGTATCAACGTACTCAGGAGAAATTGCACATCAAATTGTATAGTGCAATTTACTCTTAGGAAAATGCCAAAATTGGGGCTAAAAAACATTGCTGTAGGAAAAATTATATTTTTTATTTTCCCAGCTCAATGTTCTAAACATTTGAGAACCACCTTGGGGTTCAAGGTGCTCACCACACATCTAGATAAGTTCCCTGAGCGGCCTAGTTTCCACAATGGTGTTACTTGTGCAGGTTTTCACTGTTTAGGCACATGAAGGTCTCTCCAAACACAACATGGTGTCTGCTAATTATTCCTGCATATTTTGCGTTCAGAAAGTCATATGGCGCTCCTCCCCTTCCAAGCCCTGCTGTGACTTCAAACAGTAGTTTTCCTCCATATATTGGGCATCAGCATACTAAGGAGAAATTTCACAACAAATTGTGTGGTACAATTTTTACTATTACCCTTACAAAAATGCAAAATTTGGGGCTAGAAAACATTTTTTGTGGGAAAAATTTGATTTTTTTTATTTTCATGGCTCAATGTTATGTACTCCTGATAAGCACCTGGGGTTTCAAGTTGCTCACCACACATTTAGATAAGTTCCCTGAGGGGTCTAGTTTCCAAAATGATGTAACTTATGAGTTTTTTAACTGTTTAGGCACATCAGGGGCTCTCCAAATGCAAAATGGTGTCCGCTAATCATTCAAGCAAATTTTGCATTCAAAAAGTCAAATGGCACTCTTACAAACCATGCCATGTGCCCAAACAATGGTTATCTTCCACAAATGGTTTATCGGTATGCTCAGGAGTAAGTGCAGAACAAATTTTGGGGTCCATTTTTTTCTGTTACCCTTGTAAAAATAAACAAACTTGGGTCTTAATTGAAATTTTTGTGAACAAAAAATGTTAATTTTTCCTTCCAAATTTCAAACATTCCTGTGTAGCACATGAAGAGTTAAACAACTTTTTGAAAGTAGCTTTGATCACCTTGAGGGGTGCAGTTTTTAGAATGGTGTCACATTTGGGTATTTTCTGTCATATAAACCCATCAAAGTCATTTCAAATGTGATGTGGTCCCGAAAAAAAGGGTTTTGGAAATTTTGTTGAAAAAACGAGAAATCGTTGGTCAACTTTTAACCCTTATAGCTTCCTAAGAAAAAACATTATATTTCAAAAATTGTACTGATGTAAAGTAGGCATGTGGAAAATGTTATTTATTAACTATTTTGTGTGACATAACTCTCTGATTTAAGGGCATACAAATTAAAAGTTTTAAGAACTATCAAAGCAACCTGGGCTTCCATAACATCTCCGCAGTGCCACAGGCTAATCACCTCCATGCCACGCTGAATTGATGCAGTAATTCAGTAGGCAAACATTTCAGATTTTAAAATCATTTTTCAAGCTGGTGTTATAAATTATTTTAATTTACTGAGATAATGACTTTTGGGTTTTCATTGGCTGCCAGCGATAATCATCATTATTAACAGAAATAAACACTTGAAATAGATCACTGTTTGTAATGACTCTATATAATATATTAGATTAACTTTTTTGGATTGAAGAAGTGAAATAAATTAACTTTTTGATGATATTCTAATTTTGTGAGAAGCACTTGTGCATGTCCATGTGCAATATTCTAAATATAGTCTGAAAAAAATTATCATTTTACTAATGAAAAACATAATACTTTTCTAAAATTGTCCCATTATATTACATAAAATATTCTAAGAAAAATTACATTACATTTTAACTTCTGCTAATCTTCTTATTTTCACAAAAAATAAGGTTGCAACACAAACACAAATCAAAATGTTGTCAAATTCAGATGTATTTGTATGTAAGCTCCAGTTTCCTCATCCATGCGGTAAAGGTCATACCCTCCATTTTCCCTTTAATGTTTGTACTTGATTTGTTAGACTACTCTTTCAAGCCCTTTCAACCATAGGTTGTTTTTGCTCAGAATCCATTTTAATTCCCTGTGGTCAAATATTTTCCAAGCCAGATGCCCAAGCTTAATTTAATTATGCAATGAACAGTGTGAGAAAGGCAAGGGCACAAATGGTTAAAATAATGAGCTGTAAGGGTTATATAGACTTGAACACTATAATAAGTAATAAAAAAAGAGTATTACTAGCAGCAATTTAGGAACAAAGGGCTTGCAATATATTTCATGGATTTTGCTTTTATTCAATTTTAATTTGATTTACAAACCAAAACCATTTCTGCTGAATGCTTGATAACACGTTTTCTAAAAATAAACCTATTTTATTTGGAAACTATAATTTTTACTACGTATATCTGTATTATTTCTCCAAGTGCTCACAAATCGAAAGTAAATATTTATTTGCTTGTTACAAGTAATTGTTTCAGTTGCCATAATATATACAGTACCTATAAAAAAAATATTCACACCCCCTACCTGGAGTTTTTTTTATTGTATTTTACAACTTAACAGCATTGAACTGAATTAATTAATTATGGCTTTTAACTATCAAGAAAAGAGCCTTTAAAAGGGTTTTCAGGGAGCTGTGCCTCCACTCAATCTGCAGAATAAAGGCCTAAGTCCCCTTCAATGTTTATACAAGCAAAGTGGCTTGGCTGTGCCTGGCATTATAGCCCCAGACCACTGACTTCAATTTGCAGTTCAGCCCGGGTCTCGGAATCAGATCCCCAACAATGTCACATTAATGGTCCACCCTAAGGTTATGCCATGTAAGTAGATTTGTCATCAGACTATGCTGGTTCAGTATGGCAAAAACTTTATGTGGGCAAGGCAGAAGGGCAAAAAAAGTGGAGGAAGGCTGTCCTTGTGAATACACCGATCTCCTACACTAGGTGGAAAAATATATCAAGACTGATGTTTTTCACAAAAGTCTACTAGCATCACAAACTGAAATCTACAATAAGTCTGCAATGAGCTAGCATATTTTTCTGCTGTAATTCATGCCAGTGTCTGCCAGAAAGTACAGAACACTGTATATATCTGGCTGTGGTTGGTGATGGCCATTGTTCTTGGTTCTAAGCACCATCTCTTTAAAAATGTAGTAAGACACGGCGAATTATAAATCTCCCCCATGAGTCAAGTGTTTTCACGCATCACTCCCATGAGCCATACAAGCACAATATTGTTTGTGCCATTGTAGGACCTAAAGAAACTCAGACCTAAAAGATAACTTTTATTTAATTCCTTTAAAAATGGTAAAAAAGTATCAATAGAATAATACCAAAAAATGGTGAGAGAATCAGAGTAAAGATAGTCTTAGGCCAGGTCAAAAACATTTTTTAAAAGGATATAAGCAAGGGAAATAAAGGTAATACTAACTATTTTCCCTACCTGGCAGCGGAGGTTGGCACCCTAGGGGAGACGATATGGCATCCCCGTTCCAAGTCAATTAGACTATCTGACCCTAAAGGAAATCCCTCACCAAGCCAACATCAACACCATGAGCAAACGTGCTTAAGTGCTTATCAGATTAAGGAACCTAAAGGCCCCGTCTCACTAAGCGATTTACCAACGATCACGACCAGCGATACGACCTGGCCGTGATCGTTGGTAAGTCGTTGTGTGGTCGCTGGGGAGCTGTCACACAGACAGCTCTCTCCAGCGACCAACGATCAGGGGAACGACTTCGGCATCGTTGAAACTGTCTTCAACGATGCCGAAGTCCCCCTGCAGCACCCGGGTAACCAGGGTAAACATCGGGTTACTAAGCGCAGGGCCGCGCTTAGTAACCCGATGTTTACCCTGGTTACCAAAAAAAACAAACAGTACATACTCGCCTTTCGGTGTCCAGGTCCCTTGCCGTCTGCTTCCTGCTCTCTCACTGACTGCCGGCCGTACAGTGAGAAGTGAGAGCACAGCAGTGACGTCACCGCTGCGCTCTGCTCTCAGTGTACGGCGAGACTCAGTCAGAGCAGGAAGCAGACGGCAAGGGACCTGGACACCGAAAGGCGAGTATGTACTGTTTGTTTTTTTTGGTAACCAGGGTAAACATCGGGTTACTAAGCGCGGCCCTGCGCTTAGTAACCCGATGTTTACCCTGGTTACCAGTGAAGACATCGCTGGATCGGTGTCACACACACCGATTCAGCGATGTCAGCGGGGCCTCAACGACCAAAAAAAGGTCCAGGCCATTCCGACACGACCAGCGATCTCGCAGCAGGGGCCTGATCGCTGGTACGTGTCACACATAACGAGATCGCTATGGAGGTCGCTGTTGCGTCACAAAACTTGTGACTCAGCAGCGATCTCGCTAGCGATCTCGCTATGTGAGACGGGGCCTTAATACATATCTGCTTGCTCAGTGAGTGTTGCGCAAACAGTCAATACTATAAGTGTTTATTTGAATTTGAGAGAGTATGTCCCTCTAAATAAACACATTCTGATCGTTAGTTACATCTATAG
This sequence comes from Ranitomeya variabilis, assembly GCF_051348905.1. NCBI lineage: Eukaryota > Metazoa > Chordata > Amphibia > Anura > Dendrobatidae > Ranitomeya > Ranitomeya variabilis. The sequence goes on from NC_135233.1 coordinate 70,231,289, forward strand.
ATGACCCTGAGATAATCCAGTGAGATAACCTCATAAATGTTTGTTAGACAGTACTAGAAAAACAGCACAGATATATTTGCTGTCACCATCCAAACTTAAGGCCCCGTCTCACATAGCGATTTACCAACGATCACGACCAGCGATACGACCTGGCCGTGATCGTTGGTAAGTCGCTGTGTGGTCGCTGGGGAGCTGTCACACAGACAGCTCTCTCCAGCGACCAACGATCAGGGGAACGACTTCGGCATCGTTGAAACTGTCTTCAACGATGCCGAAGTCCCCCTGCAGCACCCGGGTAACCAGGGTAAACATCGGGTTACTAAGCGCAGGGCCGCGCTTAGTAACCCGATGTTTACCCTGGTTACCAAAAAAAACAAACCGTACATACTCGCCTTTCGGTGTCCGTCAGGTCCCTTGCCGTCTGCTTCCTGCTCTGACTGAGCCGCCGTACAGTGAGAGCAGAGCGCAGCGGTGACGTCACTGCTGCGCTCTGCTCTCACTGTACGGCCGGATCTCAGTCAGAGCAGGAAGCAGACGGCAAGGGACCTGACGGACATCAGATGGTGAGTATGTACGGTTTGTTTTTTTTACATTTACACTGGTAACCAGGGTAAACATCGGGTTACTAAGCGCGGCCCTGCGCTTAGTAACCCGATGTTTACTCTGGTTACCAGTGAAGACATCGCTGGATCGGTGTCACACACACTGATTCCGCAATGTCAGCGGGACCTCAACGACCAAAAAAAGGTCCAGGCCATTCCGACACGACCAGCGATCTCACAGCAGGGGCCTGATCGCTGGTACGTGTCACACATAGCGAGATCGCTACTGAGGTCGCTGTTGCGTCACAAAACTAGTGACTCAGCAGCGATCTCGCTAGCGATCTCGCTATGTGAGACGGGGCCTTTAAGGTACCTTCACACTAAGCGACGCTGCAGCGATATAGACAACGATGCCGATCGCTGCAGCGTCGCTGTTTCGTCGTTGTGTGGTCGCTGGAGAGCTGTCACACAGATGGCTATCCAGTGACCAATGATGCCGCAGTCCCCAGGTAACCAGGGTAAACATCGGGTTACTAAGCGCAGGGCCGCGCTTAGTAACCCAATGTTTACCCTGGTTACCATTGTAAAAGTAAAAAAAAAAAACACATACTCACATTCCGGTGCCCGGCGTCCGCTTCCCTGCACTCCTCCTGCATCCTGTGTCAGCGCCGGACATCTCCGGCATCTCCCACAGAGCAGACGTCACCGCTCTGATTTACGGCCGGCACTTACACAGGATGCAGGAGGAGTGCAGGGAAGCGGACGCCGGGCACCGGAATGTGAGTATGTGTTTTTTTTTTTTACTTTTACAATGGTAACCACGGTAAACATCGGGTTACTAAGCACGGCCCTGCGCTTAGTAACCCGATGTTTACCCTGGTTACCAGTGAAGACATCGCTGGATCGGTGTCACACACACAGATTCAGCGATGTCTGCGGGAGATCCAGCGACGAAATAAACTTCTGGACTTTCAGCAACGACCAGCGATCTCACAGCAGGATCCTGATCGCTGCTGCGTGTCAAACACAACGATATCGCTATCCAGGATGCTGCAACGTCACGGATCGCTAGCGATATCGTTTAGTGTGAAGGTACCTTTACAGTCCGTACGGAAAGTATTCTTATCCCTATAAATGTTTCATTCTTTGTTTCATTGCAGCCATTTGGTAAATTCCAAAAAGTTCATTTTTTTACATGAATGTCCACTCTGCACCCTATCTTGACTGAAAAAAAAGAAATGTATAATTTTTTGCAAATTTATTAAAAAAAAGAGGTCTGAGGGGTAAGGTTTCTCCTTGTGGAGAGTGACATACCAGCTCTGGCTTATCAAGGTAGAGAGGCTTATTCGCCGTGCAATGCTCCTCTGGGAAATTTAATATGCAAATTGCCTCTTCAGAGAAAAAGAGGACTTGAACTCTATAGCGCCACCTGTTGGAAGTAGCGATCCTACAAGTCACAATCTACCATTTAACGAGTCTTGCAATATGACTTAGGATAAAAGCCAAATCAGTATCTCAATTCGCATACACGGTGTTTTGGGCTGTTGGCCCTCGTCAGTGCGAAGCAGAAAAATTTATTTGGCTAGGTGAGAGGCTCTGGACTGAGGTCTAAGGGGTAAGGTTTCTCCTTGTGAAGAGTGACATACCAGCTCTGGCTTGTCAAGGTAAGGAGGCTTATTCACCATGCAATGCTCCTCTGGGAAATTTAATATGCAAATTGCCTCTTCAGAGAAAAAGAGGACTTGAACTCTATAGCACCACCTGTTGGAAGTAGCAATCCTACAAGTCACAATCAACCCTTTTATCGAGTCTTGCAATATGACTTAGGATAAAAGCCAAATCAGTATCTCAATTCGCATACACGGTGTTTCGGGCTATTGGCCCTCGTCAGTGCGAAGCATGAGAACTGATTTGGCTAGGTGAAAGGCTCTGGACTGAGGTCTAAGGGGTAAGGTTTCTCTTTGTGGAGAGTGACATTCCAGCTCTGGCTTGTCAAGGTAAGGAGGCTTATTTGCTGTGCAATGCTCCTCAGAGGAGCAAGAGCTTTGGTGAGAGAGGTAAAAAAGAACCCCAAGATCACCGTGGCTAAGCTCCAGAAATGCAGTAAGGAGATGGGAGAAAGTTCCACAAAGTCAGCTATCACTGCAGCCCTCCACCAGTAGGGCCTTTATGGCAGAGTGGCCCAACAGAAGCCTCTCCTCAGTGCAAGACATATGAAAGCCCACGTAGAGTTTGCTTAAAAACACATGAAGGACTCTCAGACTATGAGAAATAAGATTCTCTGGTGTGATGAGATGAAGATAGACCTTTAGGCCGGGGTCACACTAGACCGTAATACGGACGAGTGCTATGCGATAAAAAATCGCATAGCACTCGGCCCAATGTTAATCTATGGTCCCGCTCCCATCATCCGATATTTTCTCCACCGTATTTCGGATCCGAGGGAACTCGCAGCATGCTGCGATTGTCAGCGTACCTCGGCCGAGACTCGTCAATGCAAGTCTATGGGTGCGCGAAAAAATCGGATTACACACGGACCATGCGTGTGCATTGCGAGAAATACGCAGCTGTGTTCTATAGAAAAGCCGGTAATTCAATTGCCGGCTTCTCATTTCTCCTTCAACAAACCCGACATGATATGAGACATGGTTTACATACAGTAAACCATCTCATATCCCCCTTTTTTTTGCATATTTCCACACTACTAATGTTAGTAGTGTGTATGTGCAAAATTTGGCCGCTGTAGCCGCTCAAATAAAGGGTTAAATGGCGGAAAAAATTGGCGTGGGCTCCCGCGCAATTTTCTCCACCAGAGTAGTAAAGCCAGTGACTGAGGGCAGATATTAATAGCCAGGAGAGGGTCCATGGTTATTGGCCCCCCCGTGGCTACAAACATCTGCCCCCAGCCACCCCAGAAAAGGCACATCTGGAAGATGCGCCTATTCTGGCACTTGGCCACTCTCTTCCCACTCCCTGTAGCGGTGGGATATGGGGTAATGAAGGGTTAATGCCACCTTGCTATTGTAAGGTGACATTAAGCCAGATTCATAATGGAGAAATGTGAAGCCGGCAATTCAATTACCGGCTTTTCACAGATATCGCGCTGAATGAAATATAAATACAGAATATATATATATGTGTCTCAATGACATATATATATATATATATATATATATATATATATATATATATATATATATATACTGTATATATGTTTTCCCGAACATTTGAGCACATAAATCCATTAGATGTCAGTTTTGCAAGCTTGCGAGAAAAACTCGGCATACGGATGCCATACGGATGTCACACGGATGTCACACGGATCATTTGATGCGAGGAAATCGCATCCTCGCACTGCACACGGATCACTGTTTTTGAAACATTTGTGCGATTCTCGGCCGTGAAAAACGGACCGTTTTTTTATACGTTAAGTGTGTCCCCGGCCTTATGGTGATAATTCTAAACTGTAGTATGTGTAAAAAATGGGGGTGTTTTTCAGCTGTAGGGACAGGATGACTGGTTGTCATTGAAGGAAACATGAATGCAGCCAAGTACAGAGATATCCTGGAAGAAAAGCTCTTCTAGAGTGCTCTGGACCTCAGACTTGGCCAAAGGTTCACCTTTCAACAAGACAGTGGCCCTAAGCACACAGCTGAAATAACAAAGGAGTGGCTTCAGAACAATTCTGTGACCAGTCTTGACTGGCCCAGCCAGAGCCCTGACCTAAACCTAATTGAGGATATCTGGAGAGACCAGAAAATGGCTGTCCACCAACATTCACCATCCAACCTGATGGAACTGGAGAGGATCTGCAAGGAAGAATGGCAGAGGATCCCCAAATCTGTATTTCTTGAGTCAGTAAGATTACAGCGATACCACTTTAATATCTTTTTTTCTATTTTTTGGAGCTTTTATGTAATAAAAACTGTTTTATCAAAAAAATAATTATTTTTGCATCGCTTTATTCTGAGAGATATACCTTTTTTTCTGCTGATGTAGCTGTATGGCAGCTTGGTTTTTGCAGGACACGATTACTTTTTCAAAAATATCATTCTAATTTACATTCATCTTTCATGTTTTATTCCACTTTTGTTTGGCAGTATAATGATAATTTTTTAAAACCTTTTTTCTTTTACTTTTTTACATTATCTCCGGATGGGACATCAGCTTTACGCTGACTGATCGCTGATCTAATACTCTGCAATGTTTTTGCATCACAGGGCATTAGAACAGTGCTTCGCAGTCAGGGAGGAGGCATGTAAGCGCCTGCTCTGACCAGGAGCCTACAGGCCACCACAGGTACGGACTGGGGATGAAATTCAGCCCTGGCATTTGAAATCACACAGGCCCATGGTGTCCCCGTCCCCAATAACCAGATGGGATATATTACTAATATTACCCTGGATGGAGGAAAGGAAGATTAACTACAAGACCAATATTTCTAATTATACCCACGGCATGCTGAGGTAAGTGACGGAGTGATCGGTTTTGTGCTCCGTCACAACTGTTAACAGTATGGGTGTGTTGAGAACATTAATTCTGTTAAAAACGTAGCACACAAGGCAGCCCACAACCAGACCGGTCCTTCTGGCATTTGCCAGAATTGCCAAATGGCCAGTCCGGCCATGGGCCACTATCTCTGGGTGACCCTGCCATCATTTTTTGGCCCAGAGTCACCATGGAGACCATCAGCACAATGCAATCACAATCACTATTGACAGCAGTATCAGAGGGGTTAAACGGTGATTGTGGGCATTGCTGCAGGGTGTTAGCTCTCTAATAGAGCTGGCACCCGCACTTGATTGTTGTGGAGCTCAGCGGGAGAGAGCGTGATTGCAAGTAAATACATATACAGCAATTTGCGGGAACGCAGCTGTATATATATGTCGCATGTTGGGAAGGGTTTAAGAGAGGGTGAGCAGCTCAAAACGCTTAGCCTGTGCACCTTGTTTCTATTCTGTTACTCTGTCATATTATGTTTTTATTCAATATTCAATAAAGAAGATTTTACTCTCTATTCATTGATAATGACAAAGGCAAAGGACTCTGTTGCTCTGGCGTTTGGCACTATTCAGTTCCCAGCTGCCTGTTTGGGAAGCAATATCAACTTTTTGCTAAGAGCATATGAAACCTATATATAGGAAAGAGAATCCAAATGGCACTATGGGAGGATATGCTGGAGATGCGTTTAATAAAGTGACTATAGTGCATAAATAAATAAATTCTGACTAAAAAAGGAGGAAGATGTCCTGGTAGTTGTACTTTCACATGTAGAGAAATTGGATGCTTTGCAGGATTGATATGTGCAGAGTATATAGATATTTAGCATCAGTCTTCCTTGTAATGTGATACTCATATGCACTCTGATGGTAATTGTGTCAGTTTCAGTACTGACCGTTATGCAAGTCTCAATAGATAATAGTCTTTATATATGACCAGCTGGCTGAATGCCTCCATGGCAAGAAACTTAAACTTAGTCAATTTTGTCTGACCTTGTTAGTACAGTGCCTTGCAAAAGTATTCGGCCCCCTGGAACTTTTCAACCTTTTCCCACATATCATGCTTCAAACATAAAGGTACCAAATGTAAATTTTTGGTGAAGAATCAACAAGGAGAACAGAATTGTGAAGTTTATTGAAATGTATTGGTTATTTTAAATTTTTGTGGAAATTCAAAAACTGCAAAGTGGGGCCTGCAATATTATTCGGCCCCTTTACTTTCAGTGCAGCAAACTCACTCCAGACGTTCATTGTGGATCTCTGAATGATCCAATGTTGTCCTAAATGCCTAATGATGATAAATATAATCCACCCCATAATCCATGGGGTTCAGCTCAAGATCATGCTTGAGCTGAACCCCATCCAACGAGTTTCAAAAGCAGGAGGATTACTACATCCTGATGTGATTCAACCCAAATGAGGGGTGGAGTGGGGTACCAGGTGGCAGGGTTGCTGCTGCAGTAGCTGACGGTGGAGGCAGGAGATGCTGTGGACACTAGGCTGGTATGAGGTGGTGATCGGTGGAGGTAGGAGTGGGGCAATGCTGTGCACCCAAGGCTAGTAGGATGTGGTGCCTAGATCTCAATCTGCACATGTGCCATTTTCCCAGAGTCCACCGCATTGAAAAGCACGGAAAGTGCGGAGGCTCCAGACTTTCGCAAAATGTTGGTGCAGAAAAAAACCCCTACCAGCCTGTGACCGCCAGCATCGCCCCACTTTTGCTGCCGCTGCCAGAAACCTTCTGCAGCAGTGACTCTGGGACCATGCTCCATCCCAGCGAGTAAGCTACATTCGCATTATAAAACGAATCCTCATTTTCCCCAAAAAAATTTTGGGGGTAAGTGCTTCTTATAATGTGAAAAATACAGTACTTAATTTGCCCTGAACTAAGAAAACCAATTCTATATCACTAGGCGGAACTTTGACCTTTAAAGATGGCTTTTTTTCTATAAAATAGTATTTTCATATTACCTTGGCCCATTAGTACCATCTGTATTGCCCTAATAATGGTCATGCAGGAGCATACTACATCTTTTCTGACACCTTTGAGTATGCTGTTTGTGTACGCTGTGAGAGATTTTGGGCATAAGGGGCATTCAGCCTGTGCTTTTCCCTACCGCCTATAATCCACCGATTTACATGTTTCACTCCATATTTTTAATTGTGTGAGTTTCTGGTTTGGCTTTTATCTTAAGTTATATTGAAAGGCTCGTTAAAGAGTCGATATTGACTTTTAGGGTCACTGCTTCCAATAGAGTTCTAGTCCTCTTCCTTTTTGATAAGACAAATTGCATATTTGTCCATAAAGTAATACTTCGCACGACTCATTGCAATACTGCATATTATAAATATTTTGCTTTAGCAGGCCTAAACAATCAAGATTTAATTCAATAATAAACTATTCTAGAAATATGAAAGTGATTGATTTAAAAATATGACCTAATCTCTGTTACACGCTATCACATTTTGAGTTCTAATCCAAAATGTTCTCTTTAAGAAATTGAAAAATGAGGTCCCTTATTTTACCAGCTATCCAGGAACTTTGGGATAGTGGACAACCCTGGCAGAATAATAGAATAATATTCTATTCTTTCTGACACTCCTCTAACTAATACCGCAGAGTGTCCTATACAGTATATACCCATAAGATTCTGCAGTGCTGTATACACAGAGTGTTGTGAATTCCCATGAGCAGTTTCACATTGCGCTCTCTTGTCTTCTGCTTATAGGAACAGACGGGGAGATACAAATCACAAGCAGGTGGCAAGAGAGACAAGATGAAGTGGCATTACATAATGGTACACTAGTGACTCAACACATAGCACTCACAAAAAGTAGAGAGAGAGTCAGAAAAGATGTAAGAATGTATAGTTATTCAATATAGGCAAGTTGTGTGTTGAATACATGACAGCTGCCCATAATAGAAGAGTTTAAAACGTGTAGATCCAACTAAGCTGGGAAGAAACAAATGACATATGTTGTGAATCTGCTTTTGGGCTCCTTCTGGTGGTGGCTTGCGGTACTGGTGACTCGGGTGTGTTTTCTTTCTCAGTTCACCTGTTTTCATCAGTAGTGGGGAGTTGCTATTTATTCCTGCTCTTCAGTCATTGCCTTGCCGGCCATCAATGTAACCAGAGCCTTTCTGTTGCATGTTCCTGCTCCTAGACTACTGATCAGCTTAGTTGGACTCTTAGTCCTAAGTTTGTTTGCATTTTTGTTCCAGTTTACAGTTAAGTCTTTCTCTGTAGCTGGAAGCTCTTGTGGGCTGAAATTACCACTCCGGTGTCATGAGTTGACACATGAGTTTAAAGTAATTTCAGGATGGTATTTTAAAAGGGTTTTCAGCTGACCGTGCAGTTCCCTTTTGTATCTTTCTACTATCTAGTAAGCGGACCTCGCTTTGCTGAACCTACCTTCATACTGCGTATGTCTTTTCCTCTGAACTCACCGTCAATATATGTGGGGGGCTTCTGTCTCCTTTTTGGGGGAATTTCCCTAGAGGTAAGCCAGGTCTGTTTTTTCCTCTACTAGGGTAAGTTAGTTCTCCGGCTGGCGAGAGACATCTAGGGATAAAACGTAGGCACGCCCCCCGGCCACTATTAGTTGTGTGGTAGGTTTAGCTCACGGTCAGCTCGAGATTCCATCACCCAAGAGCTCGTTCGTTATTTATGTGTCCTGACGTTCCCCTGCCATTGGGAACCATGACAGACATACTGTAGCTAGAATATTATAATTGAGTCAGCATTTTATGTGCAAAAGAACAAACTGCTGGACTTTTAATTAAAACTGGAGCTTTGAGGTCACCAAACTTATAACATTACTTTGTTTGCTAATAAAAGCAAAGTTAAGAAAAATAACATACCTATCTGGATGCAAATTATAGTTTCCATTACTAAGAAAATCAATTCTGAAGTCTGAAGAAACAAGGGCAGCAAAAGTGAGCCATTTTCTGGCTAGTGGAATGGCTCCTCCACATTATTCATTGCCCGTTGCCACGCCATGTACTTGAATGGCATCTACAAATCAGAAGACATAGAGACATAGAAGAGACATCAACTGAGAATTTGGAGCTGGTGCTAAGTAGGGATTAATGAGGAGGACCTGTGCACTTCCTGGTCTCTCCATTCACTTGAGTCCTCATTTACTTATGCATTTATGACTTGGAAAGCATGTTTCTACCTGTCTCCTTACCTCTGTACCCATCAATGTGATTCGTTTGTTGAACCAAAAGCTCCTGACAGGTGCCCTTGAAAGGAAAACTCTGACAGAACTTGTCGTTGTGCCCTCTGCTGAGGAAATGTGCACCACCAGTGCTGTTGTACTGTAGAATGGGGGATAATTGTATTGGTCTCTATGAAATCTTTGATATCTGCCATTGGTGCTGCCTAGTAAGAATACTTATTAAATAAAAAACATAAAGAAATATTCTGACCATTGACATAAGTCATCATTGGTTTAGGCAACTATCCCATCCAATGGCTTTTGATCATTTTGACAGTACAGGAGTAGATTCCATTTTCCTGATGGTTAAGAATCCCTGTCAGGAGTTCCCTTCCAAAATTGATAATGAACGGACAGAAAGGAAAAGACATCCTCAGAGAGCAGAATATTGTATAACGTCTGAACTGTTCAATTGTATACTGTGGAACAAAATATTTTTTAGCTGGTTACCTTTGAATATGAAGAAAACATACAAACTATGAACTCTTATTATGGTGCTTGATAATGAAGGTGCATGACAATCCTGCGTTTAATGAAACCCATCACTCAAACAACAAATTATTCTCTTCCTTCAACCTTCTAAGAAAGTGGATTTCCTGTGGGCACTTAATTGCAGAGAAAATGAGTTGACTTCAAAGTGAAACAATTTTAGGAAAGAAAAAATCCCAGCAACCAACATCCATTCATCAGGTCTGTTTCTTTGTAGATTGACAAAAGACGGAAGAATCGAAGGGGCTCTGCACAAGATGAAACCGACCATCATGTAAATGCCTGCAACTTATCATTCCTCCCAGGTCTACAACAAATGGCAGGATGGACATGTTACAACTTCTGCCTGTTCTGCTTTAGAAAACACACAAAGGTAAAGATGAAGATCAGTCCAGCATAAATAAAATGTCCGTCTTCTGTAGATTCTGATCTAGAACTATCCAGAACTGAAAAAGAGATGGAAATTGGCTTTAGGAAAGTCTTCTTAGGCAAAAAAAAAGTTTTGATGCATACCATTTTTGCTCTAAAATTTATACATTTTTTACTGTCCCATCACTTTTTAAAAATGTATAAAAAGACGGTATCTTCAGCCAGAGGTCAAGGCTAGCAAGACTCCATTAATTTCATTAAAACTTACAACAGAACTTGGCACAATTTAAAGCACAAGTCTATCTCAAGTGGCATAACTAGAGTCCGAGGGCCTCGATTTAAAACTTGGACTGGGGCCCACACCTGCATGGTGTTCAGAAATATGAGCCCTTGTAGTGTTCTAGATCCTAAAAAGACATAAATGTTTGCATCCCCATCCTGGCCTATTCTTGTAATAGTGTCCCTAGACCTGTAATAATGTTACCATTCTGGCCCCTTCCTGTAATAATGTCTCTTTTCTGGCCCGTTCCTAAAATAACATCCTCTGTCCTGGATCCTTCTTTAATAATCTTCCCATCCTGGACCCTCTGTGTAATAATATCCCCTGACCTCGGCTATCTCCGAGCAGCTACTGCGCAGGCGCGGGTGGCGCCATCTTGGAGGAGGAATTTTTTTTAGAATCCAAAAAAGAAGAGAATGTCCAGCTTCACCGAATCCGTAGAAAAGAGTTTTCTTTATTCACAAACTTTAAACGTAGAGGATACAGACTTCAGCACGAGCCATATGGGTAAGAATCTCAACGCGTTTCTGGAGACTAAGCTCCCTTAATCATGACAACTAGCTACATGCATAAGTAGTAATACACAATGAAGAAATGGTTAGCCTATATTGACACAGATATACCATGGAAGAGCTGTGTGAAGTAATCAAGGATTGTATATAATAGGTAGCAAGTAAGTAGAGATGAGCAAATCATTTTGATGTGAGTTAAAGTCACATTACATTTTTAGGAATTTAATCAATCAAGTGAATATGAATAATTAGCGTTTCGCATGGAGCAAATTGCAAAAAAAAATATTTACCAGCATTGTACACATTGCAGAAAAAGAAAAGACTCACATGACCTCAGATGCAGCCGTCCGGGACTCCCCATAATGCCTTAACGCTATCATATTGTATTGCATACAGGGCTGTCTCCAGGTTTTTGAGGGCCCCAGGCGAAAGAGTCTCAGTGGGCCCCCCTCTTTAACACATACAACGATTCATGATGCACAGATTCAGCAGAGAAATATAGGTATAGTACAATGTCAGATTTCACTTCTCTAAAAACAAGAAAAAGAAGCGCACATAGAGTAATACCTTCAGGTATCGCAATCACCGGGACCCCCACAAAACAGACTCACCTGGTCTGGTTGTGATAGGTCACAACTCCCTTGGATAAGCACGTATGGTCGCAGCAGGCTCCCGGCAAACAGTATGGATCCACGTGGAAAAAGATAGAACCAGAGGATAGAAGCCGCGCAGACCACAATAAAGGTAACAGAGTTACACACACACTCTGTTTATTAGCCTACGCGTTTCGTGGCAAACTGGCCACTTCATCAGGGCATCCTGGATGCCCTGATGAAGTGGCCAGTTTGCCACGAAACACGTAGGCTAATAAACAGAGTGTGTGTGTAACTCTGTTACCTTTATTGTGGTCTGCGCGGCTTCTATCCTCCGGTTCTATCTTTTTCCACGTAGATTTCACTTCTAACATAAGTGATAGCTATTGTAAATTCTACAATACCACACAGCAGAGTGGCTTTATATAAGTCAACCCCTTATATGCCAATTTTTGTGACCTACTCCCTCTGCCTCAGTTACCAGTAGGCATTTTATTGTTAGCTGAACTTGCTGCAAAGAAAAAAACTGCTTACATTGAATATGACAATTTTTTAATGGAAAGCTTTGTAAAGTAAACAGAATGTATTAACGTAGGACATTTGTAAAAGTGCAAAATGGGTACCATATAGCACATCCACGTAGTATATAGCACAGCCACATAGTATATAGCACAGCCACGTAGTATATAACACGGCCCATGTAATATTTAACAGCCACGTAGTATATGACACAGCCCATGTAGTATACAGTACAGCCACATAGAATATAGGACAGCCACGCAGTATATGACACAGCCCATGTAGTATATAGTACAGCCACATAGAATATAGGACAGCCACGCAGTATATAACATAGCCCACATAGCATATAACACAGCCCACGTAGTATATAGCACAGCCATGTAGTATATAGCATAGCCATGTAGTATATAACACAGCCCAAGTAGCATATAATACAGCCCACATAGTATACAGCACAGCCATGTAGTATATAGCACAGCCACATAGCATATAACACAGCCCACGTAGTATATAACACAGCCCACATAATATGTAGCACAGCCACGTAGCATATAACACAGCCCACATAGTATATAGCACAGCCCATGTAGCATATAACACAGCATATAACACAGCCCACATAGTATATAGCACAGCCCATGTAGCATATAACACAGCCACATAGTATATAACACAGCCACGTAGTATATAACACAGCCCACGTAATATGTAGCACAGCGACGTAATATATAACACTGCCCACGTAGTGTTAGGTGTCGAGTTCCTGCCGCTGCACAGGGGGAATCTCGAACCTTGTCTGCTGTGGTCTCCCATTCTTCTCCAGCCGCAGTGGAACCTGCTCAGCAGAGACATTGGTCCCAGCGCCTGGCTCGGACAGATACTGCACGTTTGGTTACTGCTGCCCTTCCAGGTTCAGCCATTATAACCAGTACTGTTCGGCGGCGAGCAGGCGCTCCTGGGACTTTGAATTTTTTTTTTGAGTTTTATATACCATTGTAATGTAACACTAACCACGTTAAACTCTATGGATGACTAATTCAATTGAGAAAAAAAATTAAACTTTTTTGGGAGTTTTATATACCACGATATTGTAACACTAAGCTGTTAAACTGTATGAATTACAATAGTCAACTTTTGGAACAAAAAAATGTCAACTGTAGCAGGCCAAGTGGTTTTTAAACATTTTAAACCACTGTAATTTTACACAAAGCAGGTTAAACTGCATGAATGACAATAGTCAATTTTTGGAACCAATCTAAAAGTTTTTTGGGAGTTTTATATACCACGATAATGTATCACTAAGCATGTTAAACTATATGAATGACAATAGTCAACTTTTGGAACCAAAAAATGTAGTCGACTGTAGCAGGCCAAGCGGTTTTCAAAAATGTTAAACCACTGTAATTTTACAAAGAGCATGTTAAACTGTATAGATAACTAATTAAATCCAAACATTTTTTTTTATTTATTGCAGTTTTATATACCAGCACAATGTAACACTAACCATGGTAAACTCTATGGATTACTAATTCCAGAAAAAAAAATTTAACCTTTGTTTGGAGTTTTTTATACCACTGTAATGTAATACTAAGCAGTGGGTTAAAGTCTATGGATGACTTAGGCTGGTTTCACATTTGCGGTTGTGTCCGCAGCGTTTGTACCGCATATATCCGCATGCGTTGTGTATTCCTATATTTAACATTAGGGACACATGCGTTTTTGTTTGACGCGTTTTGCTGCGTTTGACGACGCATGAGTCGTTTCATCGTTTGCGGCTTGGCGCGGAAATGCAACATGTAGTAATTTTTAGAGTCATCAATTTGCCGCCTGGAAATGCATGCGGTCGATTGCGCAAGGCTTGCGACAAAAAAGGCATTGCTGTCTATATGAACGCATGCGTTTACAAGCACATGCGTTTGGTTGCGTTCATGAACGCATGCGTTCCACAAGAGAAAAACATGTCTAGACACTGATAAGCCACCCCCCACATACAAGGTGATAAATGGAGGGTATGGACAGTTGCAGGTCACTTCTCAGCAGACAGCCAAGCAGAGCAGATGGACCACAGCGGACAGCCAAGCAGAACATACAGACCACAGCACCTTTGAGAAAACAAGCCTCTGAACAATGTGAGTATATCCTAGCCAATGCCTTTATTTTCTATTTTCTTTCTCTACATGTCCTAATTTATGCCATTTCTTTCTTTCTACATGCATCAGAATGTCTTCTTCGGATTCTTCTCATGAGGAGTTTCTTCCTGGGCCGTCTGAAGTCGAGCATGTCAATGAGGTGAGTACTTGCCTCATCAGATTGGTAAGTATTCACTGTCACATCTACACATGTGACAATTTGAATTTTTCTTTTTTTTAGAGCTCTTCTTCTACTGCGGCAGAGACAGGGCAGGAGCAGCGGAGTCAAGGTCCGGTGGAAAGACGGCAGCGGGTACGTATACAAGGCTGACTTTTTATGTATCCTTAGTGTAATATTCTTGAATCTTCCTTTCTTTCCATTCGTATTTCTTTACTTTTTTCTTCTGGAATCCTTTTGTATGTTGACTTTCCTATTCATTCCATTTCTCAGCATCTTTTTTCTTTCTTTTTCTTATGTTAATTGAGCAAACTTTAATGACTTTATTTAATTTTTAGGTTTCACAGCGGGAGGATGATCTTATTGAGAATGACCTCCTCATCTCCCTGGTCCAGGAGCGAGTCCCGTTGTGGGACACCCGGGATCCACTGCACTCAAACAACGTCACGATCCGGCACTTATGGAATGAGGTGGCCAAAGAGATGTGGGATGGCTCGGACAATGCCCCGACACGGGTCCGAAATGCATTTGGTAAGTATTGCACTGCAGTATGAAGCAGCAGAGACCTTGGCCGTGCTCACTCGACTGTGTGTGTGATGAAATAAACTCTCAGGAGTTTCTGTCATCACAGACAGTTGTGTGAGCACGGCCAAAAGTCCTTTTTCTGACTACAATTTTTTTTTTTTAACAGTGGCCAAAGTCAAAACACGTTGGCATTCGATGAAGGACCGCTTCAACAAGGACCTGCGTCAAGAGAGCCGTGTTCCCAGTGGTTCAGGAGCAAGGATCAGAAGATACAAATACCATCGAGTTCTGGCATTTTTAAGACCGGTCCTTGCCCAGAGAACGTAAGTATTTATCACATGCATTAGGTTGTATTGTATTGCCATAATCTGTATTTTTATATTCCACAGGATTTTGCGTCTGGTTAATTTTTGGTATTAATTTTCTTTTTTCTTTTTTCACAGCACATACAGCAATAATGTTGGCTCAGGTTCTGGAGCGGTCCTTCATCCGACAGCCACGGACTCGTCCCAGCCATCCAGCAGCACAGCAGCAAGTGGGCCTTCCACACTAACTGGAGACCAGGGAGCTGGTCCATCAGGTCTTCCCCTTTCGCAGTCTTCTTCCACTGCCCCTTTTTTTGGGGCTTCTCCCGGCAGCAGCAGAGGGCTTCGGACAGGTCACTCATGCCTGAGTTTTTGCACTTGAGCTCGGTTTTACATGAAGCAATCAAGGCATTGGGTGACCGACTGGATGTTTCACATAGCCTCTTGAATGCACGTATCCATGAGGTCAGCAAAAGCCTTGATCAAGTGAAAGCAGACCTCCAGAGGCCAGCACATCATTTTTTAACCAAATTGAGCAGGGCATGTTGGAACACCTTACTCCTGATCTCCAGCTGAGTGTCATGCAGGCCTGCAATGCTGCTTACATGCAGACTATGCAGCGGAGTCAGTATTTCCAGCAGACAGTGGCGGCATATCCACCTGTGCCTTCACTGTCACGATTGACCTCAATGCCAACCTCTGCTGCATCCCACTGCACGGCCACCTCAATTCCTTCCACAGCCGGACACCACTACAGCACCACCACCATGCCGAGTGCAGTTGGACATCCCACCGCCACCACCATGACAACCACTGCTCCTGCTTGGACCTCCTCCACTGACACCGCAATGCAGCAGGACCCTGGCATGGCCTTCCGTACCGCCACCATCACGATGCAGCAGGACCCTGGCATGGCCTTCCGTACTGCCACCACCACAATGCAGCAGGACCCTGGCATGGCCTTCCGTACCGCCACCACCATGATGCAGCAGGACCCTGGCATGGCCTTCTGCTCTACAAGCGCTATGGACTCTGGCATGGCTGCACGCTCTACGAGCACTATGGGCTCTGGCATGGCTGCACGATCTCTGAGCACTATGGACTCTGACACAGTGCAGCTGGACCCTGACAGGTCACCCACCACCACGCCACGCCATATGAGCCCACCAAGACCTCCCACAACCAGGCAAACCAAAAAAAACACAAAAAACAAACAAACAGAGGACTCTTAGCATTCCTCCCCCTTCACCTCCCAATGTGTCTGTAATGTCAGGTTTGTCT
Organism: Ranitomeya variabilis; assembly: GCF_051348905.1. NCBI lineage: Eukaryota > Metazoa > Chordata > Amphibia > Anura > Dendrobatidae > Ranitomeya > Ranitomeya variabilis. The sequence goes on from NC_135233.1 coordinate 70,247,734, forward strand.
CACCCTTCCAGTGCGTCTCAAGCCTCTCATGTGTCAAGCCCCATCCCCGAACTTCCAGACCCTTCTAGTTTCATTGCCCCTTCTCCTGCCACCTCTGCGTCATCCACGGTTAGCCAGGCCTCAGTGCTTCACACCCCCCATTTACATCACTCTACCCCAAACCGGCGCAGTAAATAAATTTTTTGGTTGTTAAAAAATAAAAAAAATTTGATTTGCCACAATTATGTTTGGTTTATTGTGTCTTCCGCCGCCAGCAACACACACCGTGCGCCAACTAAGAAACTTCACCACACACTTACTTTTTGGGCCACATCATATCTCCATTAGTTATAAAAAAAGACTGCAGCTTTGTGTGTCTTTAGTATACAGATATGAGGTGGGCCCAAAAATATTAGATGTATTATCTCCATAATCTCTTCTTGTCTGTGACTAGTGTGGCAGTCTGAAGAGAAAATGGTGGAAATACAGTGCAGAACTCTACTGAACAGGTCAGGTGTCAAAAAACTAATTAGTTAGGACACCTGACCTGGTGAGTAGAGAACTGCCTTGTATAACCACCATTTTCTCTTCTTTGTACATAATCTATTACACACAAATTGAAGGGACAATGGTGGTCACACACTGCATATCTATGCTCACCTGCACAGGTGTCAGAAATAGTGAATTCATGAGGCTGTTATATGTGCATCATGAATTCATTATTTCTGACACCTGACTTGATGAGTATAGATCTCTTTAGTGTGACAGTCATTGTCTCTTCAGTCTGTGTCCAATGGATACAGCAGAACAGAATCAGGACACAATGACATCAACAAGCTTACCAATAAAGCAACATGGCTGCCATAACACTAGCAGTATGTGGCCAATGTTTTATATCAGTATTTGTAAGCCAAAACAAGGAGTGGAACAATTAGAGGTAAATTATGATATTAACATAATAACTAGCACCTCTGCCTTTATTACTCACTCCTGGTTTTGGATTACAAAAACTGATATTAAATACAGACCAAATACTGCCAGTTTTAGGACAGCCTTGGTTTGTAGAGGAAAAACATAGGAGACATGGTCAACACAACCAAAACTAAAGTTTATTAATGAGAAATATTATTTTCATATCAGAAAATTACTGGTACAGGATCTAATTACAACAGGACATTTACACAACATTGTCCTGCCATGACACACGTCCAATATCTGAATCAAAAAAGGCAGCAAATTGGTCCCGCATGTGACCAACTGCTGCAGTTGACCGCAGCGGGTGATGCTGGAAATCGGGCAGTGGGTGTGCAACTGGTTCATCCAGTTCAATGTTGGGTTGCTCCTTAGCCATTATATAATTGTGCAGAACCACACAGGCTTTGACCACCTCGTCCACTGTTTCCACTTTTAGATTTATGGCTGATGCAAGAATGCACCATTTAGCGACCAGAATGCCAAAGGTACACTCTACTGTTCTTGGGGCCCTGGTCAGTCTGTAGTTAAAGATCCTTCTAGTGTGGTTCAAGTCCCGACTGGAATAGGGCTTCAGTAGGTTTTCACACATCTGAAAGGCCTCATCCCCAACCATAACAAATGGCATCGGTGGACCTTGAGTGTTGGGGAGAGGTTGTGGCGGGGGGAAAATTGACATTTTTGCCATACACACGGCGGCCCATATCCGAGTTCTTGAAAGTCTGGGAATCGTTGCAATGGCCAAAAGCTCCAATGTCCACGGCGATGAAGAGACAGTTCGCATCGGCTATTGCCATGAGCACAACAGAAAAATATTTTTTATAGTTGAAATACTCCGATCCTGTTCTGGCAGGTTTGATAATGCTCCTAAACAGTTGGGGAAATCACACACACTCCAGAATTTTTCCGCAATTTCAAGCCACATGTCCAAGGTGGGTAGGGGTATAAACTCATGCCGGAGTACGTTCCACAAAGCCCGGCAGGTGTCCACAACTATTCCGGACAGGGTGGATATTCCAAGCCGGTATTGGAAGTGGAGACATGATAAACTCTCTCCGGTTGCCAGAAATCTGTAAGAAAAACAAACCCAAAAAACATTACAATCTATTCTATTTATGGTGTGGTTACGCTAAAGAAAGAAAGGAAAATACCCAAAACATACATGTCAGAAAACACAAAATTTGGACTGTCATTGGTTTAGATTTGGAACGTACCTTAATGTAACCAGCAGATGTTCCTCCGGTGGAATCACTTTACGGAGCTGGGTGTCCTGTCGCCATATGGCTCCTTGGACACGAGCAAGCAAATCCCGGAACGAGTCTGGCGACATCCTTGTGTATTCCTGGAATTTCTCCAGGTTGGCATTAAGCTCGGCATACAGCATGTGATAGGCTCCACGGCTCTCACGTAGTTCGATAATGGGGTGTCTCCAAAAACACCTACGTTGTCTCCTTCTCCATCTTTCACGATTTCTGTCTTGCTCCCAAGCAAAAGCACAGGCAAGAAACAGCTTGATGCTTAAATCCAGGTTGAAATAAAAGCTCTCCATGTGAAGATCCATCATGACACAGGATACAGTAGCAAACTGTTAAGATTTCAGTAGCCCTAGGGTCTATATATAGAGATTCCATAATACACGCCCTCTGTAGTCCCATTGGCGGTGTCTGGTTATCTTGATTTTTCTCTTGTGAAATTTCTCATCATGCACACCAAAAACGCAAACGCAGGAAAAAACGCATATAAACGCGAACAAACGTGGCGTTTTTTTAACCGCATGCGATACCGCATGCGTCTAAAAACCGCCGCATTTATATGCGTTTTTTCCACCACTTGCGGATGCGTTTTAAACGCTGCGGATTTAAACGCAAATGTGAAACTAGCCTAATTGAATCCAGAAATAATTTTTGAACTTATTTGAGTTTTATATACCATTTTAATGTAACACTAATCCATGTTAAACTCTATGGATGACTAATTTAATCCAGAAAACATGTTTGAACTTTTTTTGCAGCTTTAAATTCTATTAAAATGTAACACTAACCACTTTAAACTGCATGGATGACTAATTGAATTAAAAAGAAAATTGAACAGTTTTTGTGAGTTTTATATACAACCAGAATGTAGCACTAACCACATTAAACTCTATGGATGACTAATTCAGTCGAGAATTTTTAAAGACTTTTTTTGAGTGTTAGATAAAACTATAATGTAGCACTAAGCTAAACTGTATGGATAACAATATAGTCAATTTTTTCACCCCTCCCAAGAAAGAATGTGGTCAAGTGCAGCAGCTATATATTTGGCAATAGACTACAAAGCCCTAAGCCTTGCCTAGAGGCTGTATTCTGCCTGCTCCTGTAACTGTTCCTAGGCTAAATGAAGAATGTGTTTGATACAAACAGCAAAGGGCAAAATTAGCCCTTAGGAGGACTGTTAGTATGATGGTTCAGCATCAGCACCAGTATCACCACCAGAGAACTCTGATTAGTTTAAATTATGCACACACAGGCCTGGATAACTGCTCTCTCCCTCCAATCACAACTGTCCCTGAGCTGTGCAATGGCGTCAGTGTGCCGAGCATGGTGGCGCCTGTCCTTTTATAACTTCTGATGAGGTAATGCAGCCAGCCAATCACAGTAATGCCACTACCAAGATGGCTATGGCATTACAGTGACTGGCAGGCAATCCCCGTATGTTTATTTACTATGTAACAGGTGCCAAACATGTGGGGCGGGAATTCTAATGCAAGCACCAGTCAATGCTCGTCGAGTGCTGAGTACATCCAAGCACGCAGATACTCTAGTGATATCCGAGTATCATCGAGCATGTTCGCTCATCCCTACTGGTTATGCAAAGTGGACAGCACCTTTCCCTTTGTTAACTTTGCACAAATAATAACTATGTGTTAATTTATTGTCATTTTGAGTATATAGATTCAGTTATGGAAAACCTGCAATTTAGTAAATTTGAAGTTAATATATAGCTTATATCAAGAAAATGTCAACTTTTTTAATTGCCGCCACACAATTAGTCTACGTTCACATTTGCGGTCTGTGCCGCAGCGTCGGGCGCCGCAGCGTCGCCGCATGCGTCATGCGCCCCTATATTTAACATGGGGGCGCATGGACATGCGTTGCACTTGCGTTTTGCGACGCATGCGTCACTGCAGTGCACGTGTCCGGGCACAGAGGACGCAGCAAGTTGCATTTTTGCTGCATCCAAAATCAACCAAAAAAAGGACGCATGCGTCGCAAAGCGCAGCGTTGTGCATGCGTTTTGCTGCGTTTTTGTTTGCGTTGTGCGTTGCGTCGCCGACGCTGCGGCGCACAACACAAATGTGAACGTAGCCTTAGACATGATGCCGCCTAAAAATTATTCTTTTGCCTAAATTGGGAATTACATGCCATTGACAATATCTATTTAGATTTATTTTTACCAGGAAAGAATAAAGGAATTACATTTGAGGGAAACAATTCATAGATGGTGGGTGATGCAGAGGGCTGTTGTTGAATATACCCTGTGTGCCATGGGTGGTCAATAAGCTGCTTTGTCTTGCCTAAGATATTTCGATGCTGGACTAGTATCTCAAAGTACACCTTTACCCCTAGTTGAACAGAAGTCCAACGCTGCCTTTGTACCTGCCATTGATGTGCTTTTCTATCAAAGATTCTGAAAATTTCTGACTGGGGAAGTTGCTATATTTGGGAAATGCTAGCTAAGAGGCTCAATAATTATATGGTATTTGGTAGCAAATTATTTAAAGGTCCAATTTCTTAATGAGAAATTGGCTCTATTATAAGGCGGTGAAGCTGTTTCACCATGCTCTCTCTATATTTTTTTTATGTAATGGAAAAGTGTAATAATAAGTGAAGCACTCGGCTGCAACATGTATCCTCCAACAATGGATAAAATCATCATTTCAGGGGTGACTTGCTTAACATAGCTTGAAAGTGCTTTCATAAATGAAATGTCCGCTGAATTTAGGAAACCGCTGAATCGTCCACAGTGAAATTGTTTCAGATGGAGTCTATTAATTTTCTTACCTAGTAATAACAGAGGGAAACTGTCTGTGCAAAATCATATGTATCTGAAATTACCTTTTTATCTAGTCTAATTAAATATTGTTCTTAATAAGAATTACTTTGCATTTCAGTCCATGGCCTTTCTCTCTGACTGCAGCCACTTCCTTGTTAAAATTAAAACAATCAGGCCATAGCTATAGTAGGGGCTGATATATATTCGTCCCATACAAGACATGGTACTTAAAGGGTTATTCCCATCTCCAAGATCCTATCCCAATATTTAGTATGTGTGATATTAATAATATTAGTAAATACCTACAATTAGAAATGTTGTATAGTTCTTCAGATTCGCTATGGCGCTTACCTCATGTAGGGCTTTGCAGTAGCTTAGCTATCCATGGTTGCGACCACTAAGAGCTGTCATTATATGAGTGGTCGTAACCATGGATACCTAAGCTACTGCAAAGCCCTGCCCATGGGGCAAGTGAAACGGTGAATCTGAAGGACTCTACTGTACTGCTTCTTCCTCTAACATGGGCCCTAGCGGGGTCTCCGGTTCTTCCTGCTAGGCCATCAGTCCTCCTGACAAAGTCTAACAAGGCTCCATGCATCTCACTTATTTCAACTGCCCCCCCATATGCTGTACTAGCCCCGGCCAATCCGTGTACCATACATACGTCAGTGCTGGAAGCAAGGGATCAGCTCAGTTGCACATTCCATTCACCATTGCAGGCGTCCTTCCCGAGCTGAGTTTCCTCATGGATGTTCATTCAGATGACATGGGGCATATTGTTTTGGTCAAGTTCAAAGACAATGATATTTGTAGGTGACTTTCACTACAATGATTCGAGACATTTTTTCCTACGTCAATACAACATTCCACTCCTGTCCTGATTTTTAATCGTCTCCTTTTCCAACCGCCTCTTCCTTCTTCTACCAATCTCATTTCCTTTCTTCATTTCTGTGTATTTTGATGCCCGTTTCCTTTCTTATTTTTTTTGGTATTTAGATTTGCATGAGGTAGTTAGACATAGTTAAAAAGGTTTTCCAAGAAACATTTTTTTTTAGTCGATAGCCTGGCTAAGGAGAAAAATAAACTGGGAGCACAATTTGCAGTACTGGGAATAGAGAGCTAGTAATGCACCTTATTTACTTCTAGGGACGTTTGGAAAGTTGCCAAGCACAGGGCAATCCCTGTATACAGGCGTCACCATCATTAACAAGTTACATAAAATAAATGGCCAATATGGAAATGTATCCTTAACCCCTTAATCCCATATGACGTACTATCCCGTCAAGGTGACCTGGGACTTAATTCCCAGTGACGGGATAGTACGTCATATGCGTTCGGCAGCACTCTCGGGGGGAGCGCGGCCGATCGCGGCCGGGTGTCAGCTGACTATCACAGCTGACATCCGGCACTATGTGCCAGGAGTGGTCACGGACCACCCCCGACACATTAACCCCTGGCACACTGCGAAAAAAAAAATATATATATTTAAATGTGTAAAAAAAAAAAAAATCCTAAATAAATAAATAAAAAAAAAATATTGTTCCCATAAATACATTTCTTTATCTAAATAATAAAAAAAACAATAAAAGTACACATATTTAGTATCGCCGCGTCCGTAGCGACCCGACCTATAAAACTGTCCCACTAGTTAACCCCTTCAGTGAACACCGTAAAAAAAAAATGAGGCAAAAAATAATGCTTTATTATCATACCGCCAAACAAAAAGTGGAATAACACGCAATCAAAAAGACGGATATACAGTAAATAACCATGGTACCGCTGAAAACGTCATCTTGTCCCGCAAAAATCGAGCCACCATACAGCATCATCAGCAAAAAAATAAAAAAGTTATAGTCCTCAGAATAAAGCGATGCAAAAATAATTATTTTCTATAAAATAGTTTTTATCGTATAAAAGCGCCAAAACATTAAAAAAATGATATAAATGAGGTATCGCTATAATCGTACTGACCCAAAGAATAAAACTGCCTTATCCATTTTACCAAACAAGGAATGGTATAAACAACCCCCCCCCTAAAAGAAATTCATGAATAGCTGGTTTTTGGTCATTCTGCCTCACAAAAATCTGAATAAAATGCGATCAAAAAATGTCACGTGCCCAAAAGTGGTACCAATAAAAACGTCAACTCGTCCCGCAAAAAACAAGACCTGGAAAATCTGGAAAAATTATAGGTCTCAAAATGTGGTAACGCAAAAAATATTTTTTGCAATAAAAAGCGTCTTTTAGTGTGTGACAGCTGCCAATCATAAAAATCCGCTAAAAAACCCGCTATGAAAGTAAATCAAACCCCCTTCATCACCCCCTTAGTTAGGGAAACATAAAAATTTTTAAAAAATGTATTTATTTCCATTTTCCCATTAGGGCTAGGGTTAGGGTTAGGGCTAGGGTTAGGGCTAGGGTTAGGGTTAGGGCTAGGGTTGGGGTTAGGGTTAGGGCTAGGGTTAGGGCTAGAGTTAGGGCTAGAGCTAGGGTTAGGGCTAGGGTTAGGGCTAGGGTTGGGGCTAGGGCTGGGGTTAGGGTTGGGGCTAGGGTTGGGGTTAGGGTTGGGGCTAGGGTTGGGGCTAGGGTTAGGGCTACAGTTAGGGTTAGGGCTACAGTTAGGGTGGAGGCTAAAGTTAGGGTTAGGGTTGGGGCTAAAGTTAGAGTTAGGGTTGGGGCTAAAGTTAGGGTTAGGGTTTGGATTACATTTACGGTTGGGATTAGGGTTACGGGTGTGTCAGGATTAGGGGTGTGGTTAGGGTTATGGTTGGGATTAGGGTTAGGGGTGTGTTTGGGATAGGGTTTCAGTTAGAATTGGGGGTTTACACTGTTTAGGCACATCAGGCCTCTCAAAACGCGACATGGCGTCTGATCTCAATTCCAGCCAATTCTGCGTTGAAAAAGTAAAACAGTTCTGCTTCCCTTCCGAGCTCTGCCATGCACCAAAACAGGGGTTTACCCCAAAATATGGGGTATCAGCATACTCAGGACAAATTGGACAAACAACAACAATTGGGGTCCAATTTTTCTTGTTACCCGTGGGAAAATAAAAATTTTGGGGGCTAAAAAAACATTTTTGTGGGAAAAAAATTAATTTTTATTTTCACGACTCTGCGTTATAAACTGTAGTGAAACACTTGGGGGTTCAAAGTTCTCACAACACATCTAGATAAGTTCCTTGGGGGGTCTAGTTTCCAAAATGGTGTCACTTGTGGGGGGTTTCTACTGTTTAGGTGCATCAGGGGCTCTGCAAATGTAGCGTGACGCCTGCAGAACAATCCATCTAAGTCTGCATTCCAAATGGTGCTCCTTCCCTTCCGAGCTCTGCCATGCGCCCAAATGGTGGTTCCCCCCACATATGGGGTATCAGCGTACTCAGGACAAATTGGACAACAACTTTTGGGGTCCAATTTCTCCTGTTACCCTTGGAAAAATACAAAACGGGGCTAAAAAATATTTTTTGTGGAAAAAAAAATATTTTTTATTTTCACGGCTCTGCGTTATAAACTTTAGTGAAACACTTGGGGGTTCGAAGTTCTCACAACACATCTAGATAAGTTCCTTGGTGGATCTAGTTTCCAAAATGGTGTCACTTGTGTTGGGTTTCTACTGTTTAGGTTCATCATGGGCTCTGCAAATGCAACGTGACGCCTGCAGACCAATCCATCTATGTCTGCATTCCAAATGGCGCTTGTTCCCTTTCGAGCTCTGCCATGCGCCCAAACGGTGCTTCCCCCCACATATAGGGTATCAGCGTACTCAGAACAAATTGGATAACAACTTTTGGGGTCGAATTTCTCCTTTTACCCTTGGGAAAATACAAAACTGGGGCTAAAAATAATCTTTGTGAAAAAAAAAGAATTTTTATTTTCACGGGTCTGCGTTATAAACTGTAGTGAAACACTTGGGGGTTCAAAGCTGTCAAAACACATCTAGATAAGTTCCTTAGGGGTCTACTTTCCAAAATGGTGTCACTTGTGGGGGGTTTCAATGTTTAGGCACATCAGGGGCTCTCCAAACGTGACATGGTGTCCCATCTCAATTCCAGTCAATTTTGCATTGAAAATTCAAATGGCACTCCTTCCCTTCCGAGCTCTGCCATGCGCCCAAACGATGGTGTACCCCCACATATAGGGTATAGGCGTACTCAGAACAAATGGCACAACAACTTTTTGGGTCCAATTTCTTCTCTTACCCTTGGGAAAATAAAAAATTTGGGGTGAAAATATAATATTTGTGAAAAAATATGATTTTTTATTTTTACAGCTCTGCATTATAAACTTCTGTGAAGCACTTGGTGGGTTAAAGTGCTCACCACACATCTAGATAAGTTCCTTAGGGGATCTACTTTCCAAAATGGTGTCACTTGTGGGGGGTTTCAATGTTTAGGCATATCAGGGGTTCTCCAAACGCAACATGGCGTCCCATCTCAGTTCCAGTCAATTTTGCATTGAAAAGTCAAATGGTGCTCCTTCCCTTCCAAACTCTGCCATGCACCCAAACAGTGGTTTACCCCCACATATGAGATATCACCGTACTCAGAACAAATTGTACAACAAATTTTGTGGTCTATTTTCTCCTGTTACCCTTGGTAAAATAAAACAAATTGGAACTGAAGTAAATTTTTTGTGAAAAAAGTTAAATGTTCATTTTTTTTTAAAACATTCCAAAAATTCCTGTAAAACACCTGAAGGGTTAATACACTTCTTGAATGTGGTTTTGAGCACCTTGAGGGGTGCAGTTTTTAGAATGGTGTCACACTTGGTTATTTTCTATCATATAGACCCCTCAAAATGGCTTCAAATGTGATGTGGTCCCTAAAAAATATTGGTGTTGTAAAAATGAGAAATTGCTGGTCAACTTTTAACCCTTTCAACTCCCTAACAAAAAAAATTTGGGTTCCAAAATTGTGCTGATGTAAAGTAGACATGTTGGAAATGTTACTTTTTAATTATTTTGTGTGACATATCTCTGTGATTTAAGGGCATAAAAATTCAAATTTAGAAAATTGCAAAATTTTCAAAATTTTCGCCAAATTTCCGTTTTTTTTCCACAAATAAACGCAAGTTATATCGAAGAAATGTTACCACTATCATGAAGTACAATATGTCACGAGAAAACAGTGTCAGAATCTCCAGGATCCGTTGAAGCTTTCCAGAGTTATAACCTCATAAAAGGACAGTGGTCAGAATTGTAAAAATTGGCCCGGTCATTAACGTGCAAACCACCCTTGGGGCTTAAGGGGTTAAAGGGAATCTGTCAAGTGAAATAAAACTAATAACCTGCAAATATGGGGCGAATCTATAGGTTAGTAGTTTTCTGACACAGTGTGGTGCCTGAACTGAGAGTCCTGTTGCCGGGATGAAATTAACTTTATTAACCCCGGCAGGCTTTCTTTGAATCAAAATGTTGTCGCTGATAGTTTCAGTCACTGCTAAGTGTATAGAGAATGGTGTCTGTAACCGTGTTGCCCCCGTACTGACTGACAGTCAATCCTAATGCTAAGCCTGCTGTCAGTCAGTGCTGGGGGCACAGTTACTGAGCAGTGACTGAAACTGTGCAGTCACCAACCATGTCACTGGAACAGCGAGGCTGCCAGGGGGAATAAAGTTAATTTCCTCCTGGCAGCGGGGCTCTCAGAGTAGGTGCTGCAGAATGCTATTACCCTGCAGATGAACCCTATATCTGCAGGTTAATAGCATTATTTTACATGACAGGTTCCCTTTAAGAGAAACAATGAGATCTATTTTTTTCTTGCCACAATCTATTTAAAAGACAAAGTACATTTTTATATATATTTTGGTATACAGCTCCTATGCACACCACTGTGTCTCCAAGGTTAGACTACAAACACTTTCTCTTACCCCCTCAACTCTTCCTGCAAACTCTGACTATATTTTATAAAAATATATTTTTTTCCTTTGGAATTTTTTTTCCAGTTTTTATTACGTCGATAAAATAAACATTTGGATTTTATCTCAGATTTATAACCATCGTGGTGCCATATTGATATTGCTGCCATAATACATTACCTTCCCCAGTACAACATGATTAATATAGCAGCAATAGAATCAAGCCATGTCAGGAAATAGAAAGTGTTAAAAGCACTTTTCTCCTGTAGATCATCTATTCCATATTCATTCTGACATGCATGTGCCCACAAATATTTAGAGTAATAAAAAATTGGCTGCCACACAGATTATACTCTGTACTTCTTTAAATTTCCATCGGAACTTGAAAAAAATCTATATATACATTTAGATATAAAGCAACCGCAACAAAATATGACATTTCCCCAAAGTCAATAGTGAATTGAGATGTAACCAAATGGTGAAGTAACACTTTCAATGAGTTTCTGTTCTGGGAGACCAAGTTTGTGCTATGCTAAAGTATAGAGGAAGTGCTATTTAATATGAATGGGCCACAGTAACGATATGGACACTTTACTGGAAGAAGGATATAAATGTTGGCAATAGTGCTCAGCACACATTATGGATGGATTAATAAACCTATGTTTTATCAGAGGGGTTGTTGGTTCTTGCCTATGGATGTTTTTAACTTTTTGGTTGAACTCTTAGGTTGTGTGCACACAAAGGTTTGATTCTTCTAAACCAGCATTGTTCAAGTTGATGAGGGGCCATGCTAGAGTGAGTAGCTCCTGAATTATTAAGAGGTCTCTTAAGGAATCAGAAATGTCTTAAAAGTGGTGTGTGACTCCGTGAGACTTTCCAAAAATCTTACTCTAGTTAGATTCCTGGGTTACCCAGGAGTCCGAATCTCAAAAGAGGGTTAGTAGAGCCACAACTGTGAGGAGTCTGAGGTTAAGAACCTGCTACATCTGGTGATAATAGGGCGGGACTTTAGCTTGTTATGGGGCTTACAGCGGAAGGTGAGATGCCAAGTGACTCAGACAGGAGCCGGTTCAACCGTGATGAATCCTCATCGCATTGGAGGTGGATGAGTTCCCCCTGTGAGCCCTTGCTGGTGACGAGTTCGAGATGGTGACCAGTGAGGCCAAAATTCCTGAGTTGGGCGTTCCTGGGGGGAATTTTGGGACTGCCTAAATGCAGGATCTTTTGTTAAAAAGTGCATTTGACAATATGTCTGTGATAAATGGGGTTGCTCAAATGCCGAGGGCTGACATTTGGTCTCCATATTTCATTTTAAATGAAAAGCTGCTTTATCAGGTCACTAAACCAAGAGGGAAAGTGATAGAGCAGTTGTTGGAACCAAACCCCTATAACTGTAGGGTATTAGATCTGGCCCATTCTCATGTCTTGGGTGGGCATCTGACAGTAGATAAAACTCAAGAGCGGGTCCTTCAGAGGTTTTACTGGTTGGATGTCACCGAGACATTGTTAATTTCTGCTGATCTGGCCCTATCTGTCAGCTAAATGCTTCCGTATCCCATTTCCACAGTCCCCTACTGCCTTTGCACATTATAGAGGTCCCATTTGACCGGATTGCCATGGATCTTGTCAGGCTCTTAGTTAAGTCCACCAGGGGTCATTAATACATCCTGGTGGTAAATTAATATGCAACGCAGTACCCAGAGGCGGTACCACTGAGAAACTCCTCTGCCAGGAGTATAGCTCAAGAACTAGTCCATATTTTCTCCCAGAAGGGCCTGCCAAAGGAGCTCCTGATGGATCAAGGGACTCCTTATATGTCTCAAGTGATGAGGGAGTTGTGTAAGGCTCTCCAAATTACCCAACTCTGGACATCGGTGTACCATTCGCAGATGGACGGCATTATGGAGAGGTTCAACAACACCTTGAAATCTATGCTTAAGAAGATCGTGGAGAAGGATGCCTGAGACTGGAATTGCCTACTACCGTACCTTCCGTTCTTCATTAAAGAAGTATCACAGTCCTCTACAGGGTTCTCACCATTCGAGCTGCTATATGGATGGCACTCTCGATAGACTTCTGGACATTGCAAGGAAGACCTGGGAAGCAGAGGTAACACCCCACAAAGCATCATCGAACATGTGGCTTAGATGCAGGACTGGATTGCGAGGGTGATGCCAATTGTGGAGGAGAGCCTCCTTCAAGCACAAGAGGCCCAGGCAAGGGTCTACAACCTGGAGTTACTCCCTGGAGACCGTGTTGATGTTAATCCCCACAAAATAAAAATAAAATAAAATAATGGCAAGGGCCGCATGAGGTGGTCAAAAAGTTGAGTGATGTCAACTGCAAGGTCCGCCAACCATTGAGAAGAAAGTCGTACCAGGTATACCACATTCACCTGCTCAAATCATGGCAAGACAGGGAACCAGTGGAAACTACATGCCTGGGGGCCAATCCTGAAGTCCAGGTTGAGGATGTCACAGTGGCAGAGACACTGTCACCAGCCCAGAAGCAACCGTGTCGTCTCAGCAGAACCGTGGCCTGTTTTTGGATTTACCAGGTTGACCGATGCTTTCAGTATACCAGAATGCCCTTTAGTTTGCAGGGAGTCCCAGCTGCCAGCTATATTCCATAGGGCCATGGACCAGATCCTAGCCTCTCAAAAAAAGTACACCGCAGCTTATCTGGATGAAATTGTGATCTTCAGCCCGGATTGGGAAAGTCACATGCAGAAGGTCCAGGTGTTACTGGATGCACTGACGATGGCTGGGTTTACCATAAACCCAAAGAAGTGTGCCATGGGGAAAGAAGAGGCAAAATGCTTGAGCTATATGGTTGGAAGGTGCAAAATAAAGCCGCAAGTAAATAAGGTGGAGGCAATCCAAAACTGGCTGATACCAGCCTCCAAGAAGCAAGTTCGGGCGTTTCTGGGAATTGTGGGATACTATTGGCATTTTATAACAAATTTTGCCAAGACAGCCACCCGCCTGACTGATCTTCTTAAGGGCACAAAGTCATCGATGGCCAAATGGACATCTGAATTGGAAATGGTGTTCCAAGAGTTCAAACTCGCACTATGTAGACAGTCGGTTTTGATCACACCGGACTTCACTAAAGAGTTTGTGGTACAGACAGATGCCTCTGAGGTCAGTTTGGGAGCTGTGTTGTCCTAACAAATAGATGGAGATGATCATCTAGTCCTATACCTGAGTAGGAAACTCTCCTCCTGTGAAAAGAACTATGCCATCGTAGAGAAGAGTGATTGGCCATCAAATGGGCAGTTGAAGTACTACATGATAGGCCGGAAGTTCAGGCTAATGATAGATCATGTGCCCTTGAAATGGATGAGGGAAGGAAGGGGAAGAATGCCCAGTTGACTAGGTGGTTCCTAGCACTCCAGGACTTTAGTTCTCATGTGGAGCACAGACCCAGAAAACTACATGGCTATGCAGATGCCCTCTCCAGACTGCCCTGTTTAGTGAGTGAATGTGTCAAAACTCCCGGCTTTGGGCAGAGGGGGAATATGTGACAAAGTCACTGGCAAAGTGCTGGAGAGGAGATATGTTTCACTGAGGCTATTAACTTCAGTGATATGAAACCCAGAAGTTTTTGCTCCAGCACGCTAAGTGTTGAGAGGGGTTAAGCAGCCGTTTTAAGGGCTGGGTTTTTGAGAACAGCCAAAGAGTGGGTGGGAGATTGTTTTCCATATCTCCACCCCTGGGTGTGGTCTGGGATTTAAATCATCAGCCTGCTGAGGAATTCAGTGTCCCTGTGTCTCTGGAGAGGCTAGCTCAAGAGAGGTGTTCATGTTTATGCTAATCAGAACCATGTATTTTGCTAACCCGGAGTGGGCAAATCCCTGCAACTACAAAGATTGTGCTTTGTGTTACCACTTTGTTTTTTGTGTTCCTGTTTTTGCCCATGTACAATAAACCTGTGAAGGACTTAAAGAAACAGTGTTCCTGCGTCTATCCCTGTGTACAGCTGAGTGAGTCGATCTACCACAATATTTATTTATAAATACACATACCGTGGGGAAAATAAGTATTTGATACACTGCCGATTTTGAAAGTTTTCCCACATACAAAGAATGGGGGTTGCGTCTTGTGGATCCCACCCGGTGTGCCCCGCATTGGAGATTCCTCTTTGGGTAAGTGCTGCTAGCTAAATACCTTTCCAACCGCCACATGGCGTCTTTATGCTACTATAGATAGCCTTGGATACACAGCAGCATACCCTTTATACACTGTATGTTATCATGTGGTGATCTCCTCTAACAGCGCACACCGGGGGTGTCTCCCTCCTTTTATTCCCATCCTTGGGCATTCTATGCGTTGCTAATATGTTTTTATGTATCTTGCTATCAAGCATGTAACTTGTGTGTTATCTAATAAAGTACTTTGTATTATATTTATACCTATCTGCTCCCAGTTTTCTCCTTTTTGCAAAGAATGGAGAGGTCAGTAAATTTTATCAAAGATACACTTTAACTTTGAGAGACAGAATATAAAAAAAATCCAGAAAGTCACATTGTATGATTTTACATAATTAATTTGAATTTTATTGCATGAAATAAGTATTTGATACAATAGAAAAACAGAACTTAATATTTGATACAAAAACATTTGTTTGCAATTACAGAGGTCTGATGTTTCCTGTAGTTCTTAAACAAGTTTGTACACACTGCTGCAGGAATTTTAGCCCACTCCTACATACAGATCTTCTCCATGTCTTTCAGGTTTCGGGTTTGTCACTGGGCAACATTGAGTTTCAGCTCCCTCCAAAGATTTTCTGTTGGGTTCAGGTCTGGAGTCATGCTAAGCCACTCCAGGACCTTGAAATGCTTCTTACAGAACCACTCCGTAGTTGACCTTGCTGTGTGTTTCAGTTCATTGCCATGGTGAAAGACCCAGCCACTACCCATCTTCAATACTCTTACTGAGAGAAACCGGTTGTTGGCCAAATCTTGTGTAGCATGACATCGGATCCATCCTCCCTTCAATATGGTGCAGTCGTCCTGTCTCCATTGCAGAAAAGCACCCTCAAAGTATTATGTTTCCCCCACTCATAATTCTTCCTCCTCCAAACATGAGTGAAATTGATACCAAAAAGTTCTATTTTGGTCTCTTCTGACCACCTGACCTTCTCCCAAGCCTCCTCAGAATCATTCTGATGGTCATTGGTGAACTTTAAAAGGCCTGGACATGTGCTTGTGTGAGAAGGAAATCTTGCGTGCCCTGCAGGATTTTAATCCATGACGGCGTAGTGTGTTACTAACGGTAATGTTTAAGACTGTGGTCCCAGCTCATTGACTAGGTCCTTCCATGTATTTCTAGACTGATTCCTGACCTTACTCTGAATCATCCTTACCCCACGAGGTGAGATATTGCATGGAACCCACAAGGAAGAATTACAGTCATGTTGTGCTTTTATATCTTCTAATAATTAAGCCAGCAGTTGTTGCCTTCACACCAAGCTGCTTACCTATTGTTCTGCAGCCTTGCCCAGCCTTTTGCAGGTATACAAATTTGACCACTGAATCTATAAAAGCAGAAAAATGTGAACATACCCTCAATGTCACTCCGCAAAGGATTTGTAAAGATACCAGCTTGTTCTGTTGATGTAATCTTATCTATAACATTTTGCTTATAGGTAAATTATAAGCCTGTTATATCCTTTCCTATATGCATATAATGGAAAAAATAGTAATAATCATAAACTTTTGTATATCAAAGATATATATATATATATATATATATATATATATATATATATATATATATATATATTTTTTAAATCACCAAGTAAATAATTTAGTCATGCCACTGAATAACCCTTCAATAATACATTTAAAGGTGTTCCTATAGCGGGAGAAGATCCACTCAAATCCTCTTGTCTGATATTGTCCAAAGACCCCGCTGCATATATGAAGACACTAGTAGAATACAGTGAAAATAGGCATTGCCTATATATATTTTTTGTGTTATGATTGACATGCAATGTTAAGGTCACTGGCTAACACTTGGAGATAAGCGGCATTCTCCTTTTTACAAGGCTCTCAGGTAATCGCCTCCGACCTGATTGATAGTCTAATCCTTTTCTGCATAGAAAGCATCTCCTAACCTGCATCACATCAACCTTGAAATGTATTTCCTCCAGCAGCCACCAAGGGCAACAAAGAATACAGGTGGAAGTTATATAGAGACGATGGCCTCACATTTCTTGCCGAGACGTAACTGCACCATCTACCTAATTTCATAAAGGATTACAACTTGCAGTTTGGACTGAAATTGTAGTCCCTCTGCAGAAATGAAAGGTCAGAGCAACTGAGATTCAGGTTTAATGACTGAGAGGGGAAAAGATCACTAGTCAGCAATAGTTTTAATTATGGTGATGTTAACATTGACATTTCGTCCAATTAGAGTTTATGAAATGAAAAACACTATGTTATAAAATAATGTTAAGGGTCACAGACATGCTGACAAAACCAAACAAATTCTCAGTTAATATGCTTCAGAGCTGCGCCTTCGAACCGCATCAAGGTTCAGTATTCTGATAACCTTTACTAGATATTGCCTTGATATACGCCGCAGCTTGATCTAATGTTACTATGACATTTTAGTTCATAATGTCCTTGGTCTGCTTCTGCCTGGCTGCTGACTTACAACTATTTAGCCCCGTATGGCTTTTTCTTCCCTTATAGCTCACCCACAAAATCTTCATTTCTTTGTGTTTCATCTGCAACTGTTAAATAAAAGGTTTTGAGGTTGAACCTTACATACCCTTCATCTCAAACACTACCAGTTCTCTACCAGACGGCACCGAGATTGTAAATGGAAAGTTGATTTAAAAAAGGTCAGGTCTATTCCCATTCAAGCCTGCAATTTAGCATTTTAACTATTGTCTCAGGACTGTAACTCTGACTTCAATCTGGGACTTAGCAATATGTTTCCCATAGAGATTAAAGACGGTGATTAATATAGATGTGGTACAGATCTCATTTCATTGATATACTGTATGACGGAGAAAGAAGGTGAATTGGAACAAAACGGAAAAATAGAACAAAAGTTTACAGGTTGGCTTCGTTAAGGGTAGAGAACCTTGGGATAATAGAAATAAAACATTGTTGTTAATTTCAAATGCAAAAAACAGGGGATCCAAATGTGCCTTGTTTCTGTCGAAGTTTAAAAAGCATTCAACAGAGTGCAATGGACTTTCTTGAAGAGCAACTTATGACAAATTGGGGTGGGCCCTTTCTTGTTATCTAAAATTCTATCCTTATACACTGACCCTAAAGTGAGAGGTAGGTTAAATGGCCTTCTATCTGACACATTTTCTATTAAAAATGAGGCAAGGCAAGGGTGTCCATTATCAACTCTCCTTTACACATTAGTGATGGAACATTTAGAGGTAGCATTACGTAAAACTCCAGATATTAGTGGAGATACTATAGGCTGACATCACAGTAAACTAGCTCTAAATGCAGATAACTTGTTGCTCTGTGTTTAAAACCCAATTATTTCATTTCACTCTAAAATAAAGAAATTCGAAGAATTTGGCCATGTAAGTAATTCTAAAGTCAACTACTCTAAAAAAAGAAACCATGAACACAACTTTTAATGTTGAACTGACACCACAGCTAATTTCCAGCTTTCCTTAGTAACAACTAGGTTACCTGGGTACACAAATTCCAGGGAACTTGGATGATCTGTATAGTCTAAATTATATTCCCATCCTTGAACAAATTTTTCAGAATCTAATAAATGATAACTTGAAACTCTTGTCCTGGTTTGGTCGTATTAATGTGATCAAAATGGACATTTTGCCAAAAATGTTTTATATATTCTAGACCGTTCCTGTCTGTGTTCCACAGACCATTTTCTCCCTTCTCAACAAAGTCATTAGCAAGTTTGTAATAGGAACGTCAAGGCCGGGAATGCGTATTAAAATATTGTGTCATCCCAAGAAAAATGGGGGTCTGAATCTGCCCGATCTGCAATTCTTATGAGAACAGTGGTCTGTGGAAAATAAGTAATGGTTGAAACTGAGAGACCTCTTTTCCTGGACACTCACATCTTTGCCATGGATCAACAAAATATGTGTGCAAACTAAACAATTACCAATTCTCATGCAACACTTTTTCAAACATGGGAGTAATTCTTAATCTATCAACATCATAATGTAGGTTGGGACCATTATTGCCCTTGTTTGCCAACCAGATTTCATCCCTACTTCAGGTGCAAACTCATTTCCAATCTGGGACAAATTTGCTGGGGTTAGATTGAGATACACTCTCATACTTCTATCATGGCTGTCTTATTTCCAGCTCAGGTCATTTTTAAATGCTCAAACATCTCAGACTAGTATAAAGGATGAACTCACTCAGTTTGAAACCTTAATCACTGAAGTAGGTCCTTGTATTAAACTTCTGTCTTGTATATACTTGTACAAAGCAACACAAAAGGTGACACCTGCAATGCCCCTCTATCCTTTAATGGGGCTTGGGAGAAAGAATTGAGTAGTCAAATTTCAGCATAAGATTGGCATTCATACTCTCCCACAAATTACCTATTATTTGTTGTGCCCCTAAAAATAAATGTGATTCTAGTTAGATGGTACCGTTGTCCCACTATGCTACATAGGATCTTACTCTCTGTTTCGAACTTGCGCTGATGGTGTGGATGTGTAGCCATGTCTATGTTACCTATACGGTGGGAATTCCCATTGGTTTCTGGGTTATGGAATTCAATTTTATCATTGCACAGTAGTCTCACTGATAGCAGAGTCAAACACTCTGCCCAAATAGGCCCATTTTACATTACTCCGGATTCAATCTCAAAGGCAAAGAAATATATCCTTAGGCACTTTCTAATAGCTGTTAAGTCAATCATTCCACGCCACTGGAAATCCACAAAAACTACCATAATTGCACATGATAACAAATACAATCACCTTGAAGCATTTTATCACCAATGATCATGTTGAATATTATTCAGTGAGGGGAATGACCTGGCAATCTGGTTGTCAGTAAATAATAGTTAACCCCTTAATCCCATTGGACGTACTATCCCATCAAGGTGACCTGGGACTTAATTCCCAGTGACGGGATAGCACGTCATATGCGATCGGCCGCGCTCACGGGGGGGAGCACGGCCGATCGCGGCCGGGTGTCAGCTGACTATTGCAGCTGACATCCGGCACTATGTGCCAGAAGCGGTCACGGACCGCCCCCGGCACATTAACCACCAGCACACTGCGATCAAACATGATCGCAGTGTTCTGGCGGTATAGGCAAGCATCGCGCAGGGAGGGGGCTCCCTGCGTGCTTCCCTGAGACCCCCGGAGCAACACGATGTGATCGCATTGCTCCGAGGGTCTCTTACCTCCTATCCCTGCAGGCCCCGGATCCAAAATGGCCGAGGGGCTGCATCCGGGTCCTACTGGGATTACTTCCGGGTGCAGACCAGGCTCTGCAGCGCTGTAAGTCAGATCGCTGATCTGACAGAGTGCTGTGCAAACTGTCAGATCAGTGATCTGTGATGTCCCCCCCTGGGACAAAGTAAAAAAGTTAAAAAAAAAAATTCCACATGTGTAAAAAAAAAAAAAAAAAAAAAAATTCCTAAATAAAAAAATATATATATATTATTCCCATAAATACATTTCTTTATCTAAATTAAAAAAAAACAATAAAAGTACACATATTTAGTATCGCTGCATCCGTAATGACCCAACCTATAAAACTGTCCCACTAGTTAACCCCTTCAGTGAACACCGTAAGAAAAAAAAAACTAGCAAAAATACAACGCTTTATTATTATACTGCCGAACTAAAAGTGGAATAACACGCGATAAAAAAGACGGATAAACATAACCATGGTACCGCTGAAAATGTCATCTTGTCCCGCAAAAAACGAGCCACAACACAGCAATATAAGCAAAAAAATAAAAAAGTTATAGTCCTCAGAATAAAGCGATGCCAAAATAATTTTTTTTTCTATAAAATAGCTTTTATCGTATAAAAGCGCCAAAACATAAAAAAATTATATAAATGAGATATCGCTGTAATCGTACTGACCCGATGAATAAAACTGCTTTATCAATTTTACCAAACGTGGAATGGTATAAACGCCTCCCCCAAAAGAAATTCATGAATAGCTGGTTTTTGGTCATTCTGCCTCACAAAAATCGGAATAAAAAGTGATCAAAAACTGTCACGTGTCCGAAAATGTTACCAATAAAAACGACAACTTGTCCCGCAAAAAACAAGACCTCATATGACTCTGTGGACTAAAATATGGAAAAATTATAGCTCTCAAAATGTGGAGACGCAAAAACTTTTTTGCTATAAAAAAGCGTCTTTTAGTGTGTGACAGCTGCCAATCATAAAAATCCGATATAAAAAACGCTATAAAAGTAAATCAAACCCCCCTTCATCACCCCCTTAGTTAGGGAAAAATAATACAATTTAAAAAATGTATTTATTTCCATTTTCCCATTAGGATTAGGGCTAGGGTTAGGGTTAGGGCTAGGGTTAGGGCTAGGGTTAGGGCTAGGGTTAGGGTTAGGGCTAGGGTTAGGGCTCGGGTTGGGGCTAGGGTTGGAGCTAAAGTTAGGGTTAGGGTTGGGGCTAAAATTAGGGTTAGGGTTGGGGCTAAAGTTAGGGTTAGGGTTGGGGCTAAAGTTAGGGTTACGGTTTGGATTACATTTACGGTTGGGATTAGGGTTGGGATTAGAGTTAGGGGTGTTTCAGGGTTAAGGGTGTGGTTAGGGTTACAGCTGGGATTAGGGTTAGGGGTGTGTTTGGATTAGGGTTTCAGCTAGAATTGGGGAGTTTCCACTGTTCAGGCATATCAGGGGCTCTCCAAACGCGACATGGCGTCCGATCTCAATTCCAGCCAATTCTGCGTTGAAAAAGTAAAACAGTGCTCCTTCCCTTCCGAGCTCTCCCGTGCGCCCAAAAAGGGGTTTACCCCAACATATGGGGTATCAGTGTACTCGGGACAAATTGGACAACAACTTTTGCAGTCCAAGTTCTCTTGTTATCCTTGAGAAAATACAAATTTGGGGGGCTAAAAATCATTTTTGTGGGAAAAAAAGATTTTTTATTTTCACGGCTCTGCGCTGTAAACTGTAGTGAAACACTTGGGGGTTCAAAGTTCTCACAACACATCTAGATAAGTTCCTTGGGAGGTCTAGTTTCCAATATGGGGTCACTTGTGTGGGGTTTCTACTGTTTGGGTACATCAGGGGCTCTACAAATGCAACGTGACGCCTGCAGACCAATCCATCTAAGTCTGCATTCCAAATGGCGCTCCTTCCCTTCCGAGCTCTGCCATGCGCTTAAACAGCGGTTCCCTCCACATATGGGGTATCAGCATACTCAGGACAAATTGGACAACAACGGTTGGGGTCCAATTTAGGCCGGGGTCACACTAGACCGTAATACAGATGAGTGCTATGCAATAAAAAATCGCATAGCACTCGGCCAAATGTTAATCTATGGTGCAGCTCCCATCATCCGATATTTTCTCCACCGTATTCAGGATCCGAGTTAAATCGCAGCATGCTGCGATTGTCAGCGTATCTCGGCCGAGACTCGCCAATGCAAGTCTATGGGTGCGAGAAAAAATCGGATTACACACGGACCATGCGTGTGCATTGCAAGAAATACGCAGCGGTGTTAGAGAAAAGCCGGCATTTCAATTGCCGGCTTTTCATTTCTCCTTCCCAAACCCGACATGATATGAGACATGGTTTACATACAGTAAACCATCTCATATCCCCCTTTGTTTTGCATATTCCACACTACTAATGTTAGTAGTGTGTATGTGCAAAATTTCGGCGCTGTAGCTATTAAATTTAAGGGTTAAATCGCAGAAAAAATTGGCGTGGGCTCCCGCGCAATTTTCTCCGCCAGAGTGGTAAAGCCAGTGACTGATGGCAGATATTAATAGCCAGGAGAGGGTCCATGGTTATTGGCCCCCCGTGGCTACAAACATCTGCCCCCAGCCACCCCAAAAAAGGCACATCTGGAAGATGCGCCTATTCTGGCACTTGGCCACTCTCTTCCCACTCCCGTGTAGCGGTGGGATATGGGGTAATGAAGGGTTAATGTGACCTTGCTATTGTAAGGTGACATTAAGCCAGATTAATAATGGAGAGGCGTCAATTATGTCACCTATCCATTATTAATCCAATTGTATTAAAGGGTTAAAAAACACACACACACATGATTAAAAAGTATTTTAATGAAATAAACACACCGGTTGTTTTAATATTTTATTGCTCTCTCAATCCATTTGAAGACCCTCGCTTGGCAAAATAATAAACCCACAATATACATACCCTCTCTAATGAACTGTCACATCCCACGAGGTAATCCATCTGAAGGGGTTAAAATATTTTACATGCAGGAGCCCTGCTAATGCAGCTGTGCTCGTGTCTGTAAGCCCCGGTGAATGAAGGAAATCTAGGTCAATGACCTATAGTTACCTTCAGTCGCGGTGATGCGCTCCCTGGTGGATGTCCTCATGAACTGCAGCCTGGGAACTTTTTCCCACGCTCCAGGTCATATGAGGACATCCACCAGGGGGCGCATCACCGCGACTGAAGGTGACTATAGGTCATTGACCTACATTTTGACATTAGTCAATTTTGCATTGAAAAGTCAAACGGTGCTCCTTCCCTTCCGAGGTCTGCCATGCGCCCAAACAGTCGTTTACCCCTACATATGGGGTATCAGCTGTTATGATCCCTAGTGGCTGAGGATCATAAATAAATCAGCAAGTGATAAAACTAAGGACGAGCTCTAGGGAGATGGTAACTGGACTGATCGCAAATCTGAACCTATCCAAAACAACTAGAGGTAGCCGGTGAACATGCCTAAAAAATTCCTAGACGTCTCGAGCCAGCCTGAGGAACTAGCTACCCCTAAAGAGAGAGAAAGACCTCGCTTGCCTCCAGAGAAATAATCCCCAAAGATATAGAAGCTCCCAACAAATATTAATGGTGAAGTAAGAAGAAGGCACATACATAGGGATGAAATCAGATTCAGCAAAAGAGGCCCACTAGTACTAGAAAGCAGAAAATAGAGCAGGGGTCTATGCGATCAATAAAAAACCCTTACAAAATATCCATCCTGAGATTTCAAGAACCCACACACCAACTAACGGTGTGTGGGGAGAAACTCAGCCCACTAGAGCAACCAGCAAGCGAGGGAATTACATTTTAGCAAGCTGGAACAGAAAACATGATAAACACTGCTGATCAAAAAAATGAGCAAACAAAACTTAGCTTATCCTGGATGGACTGGGAGCAAGGTAGTCAGAAGGAATCTGAGTAGCACTGATTACATCGACAGCCGGCAACAAGTGGAAGTAAAACAGAGCTATATAGGAACCTCCCAGAGGATAACGAACCAGCTGATAGCCAGAGACAAGCAGGATAACAGGCAAAGCCACCAGGGGGAGCCCAAAGCAAAAGTCACACCATACCACCAGTGACCACAAGAGGGAGCCTGAACACAGAGTTCACAACAGTACCCCCCCCCTTGAGGAGGGGTCACCGAACCCTCATGAAAACCACCAGGGCGATCAGGATGAGCCACATGGAAGGCACGAACCAAATCGGCTGCGTGAACATCAGAGGCGACAACCCAAGAATTATCCTCCTGACCATAGCCCTTCCATTTAACCAAATACTGGAGCCTCCGTCTAGAAATACGAGAATCCAAGATTTTCTCCACCACGTATTCCAATTCTCCCTCAACCAGCACCGGGGCAGGAGGCTCAACCGGAGGAACCACAGGCACCACATACCTCCGCAACAACGAGCGATGGAACACATTATGAATAGCAAATGATGCTGGGAGGTCCAGACGAAATGACACAGGGTCAAGGACTTCCAGAATCTTATAAGGACCAATAAACCGAGGCTTGAACTTAGGAGAGGAGATCTTCATAGGAACGAAGCGAGAAGACAACCACACCAAGTCCCCAACGCGAAGTCGGGGACCCACACAGCGACGGCGGTTGGCAAAGAGCTGAGCCTTCTCTTGAGACAGCTTCAAATTGTCCACCAAATGATTCCAAATCTGATACAACCTATCAACCACAATATGCACTCCAGGACAGTCAGAAGGCTCCACCTGACCCGAGGAAAAACGAGGATGAAACCCCGAATTACAAAAGAAAGGAGAAACCAAAGTAGCAGAACTAGCCCGATTATTAAGGGCAAACTCGGCCAACGGCAAAAAAGTAACCCAGTCGTCCTGATCAGCAGAAACAAAACATCTTAAATAAGTCTCCAAGGTCTGATTAGTTCGCTCGGTTTGGCCATTCGTCTGAGGATGGAAGGCCGACGAAAAAGACAAATCAATGCCCAATTTAGCACAAAAGGTCCGCCAAAATCTAGACACAAACTGGGATCCTCTGTCAGAAACAATGTTCTCAGGAATCCCGTGCAAACGAACCACATTTTGAAAAAACAGTGGAACCAACTCAGAGGAGGAAGGCAACTTAGGCAAGGGCACCAAATGGACCATCTTAGAAAAACGATCACACACCACCCAGATGACAGACATTCTCTGAGGGACAGGGAGATCTGAAATAAAATCCATGGAAATGTGCGTCCAAGGCCTCTTCGGGACAGGCAAAGGTAACAGCAAACCACTGGCTCGAGAACAGCAAGGCTTAGCCCGAGCACAAATTCCACAAGACTGCACAAAGGAACGCACATCCCACGACAAGGAAGGCCACCAAAAAGACCTGGCCACCAAGTCTCTGGTACCAAATATTCCAGGATGGCCCGCCAACACCGAAGAATGAACCTCGGAGATGACTCTGTTGGTCCATCTATCCGGGACAAACAGTCTCTCCGGTGGACAGCGATCAGGTCTATCCGCCTGAAACTCTTGCAGCACACGTCGCAAATCTGGGGAGATGGCAGACAAAATCACCCCTTCTCTAAGAATACCAGCCAGCTCTGAATCTCCAGGAGAGTCAGGCACAAAACTCCTAGAAAGAGCATCAGCCTTCACATTCTTCGAACCAGGCAGGTACGAAACCACGAAATCAAAACAAGAGAAAAACAACGACCAACGAGCCTGTCTGGGATTCAGCCGCTTGGCCGACTCGAGATAAATCAAATTCTTGTGATCAGTCAAGACCACCACACGATGCTTAGCTCCCTCGAGTCAATGTCGCCACTCCTCAAATGCCCACTTCATAGCCAACAACTCCCGATTACCGACATCATAATTCCGCTCGGCAGGCGAAAACTTTCTTGAAAAGAAAGCACATGGCTTCATCACAGAGTCATCGGAGCTTCTCTGTGACAAAACAGCACCCGCTCCAATCTCGGAAGCATCAACCTCCACCTGGAAGGGAAGTGAGACATCTGGCTGACATAAGACCGGAGCCGAAGAAAACTGGCGCTTCAGCTCCCGGAAGGCCTCCACAGCCGCAGAGGACCAATTAGTCACATCAGAACCTTTCTTGGTCAAATACGTCAAAGGCTTAACAACACCAGAAAAATTAGCTATGAAGCGACGGTAAAAATTAGCAAAACCCAAGAACTTCTGAAGACTCTTAACCGATGTAGGCTGCGTCCAGTCATGAATAGCCTGAACCTTGACTGGGTCCATCTCAATAGTAGAAGGAGAAAAAATGAAACCCAAAAAAGAAATCTTCTGGACTCCAAAAAGACATTTTGAGCCCTTCACAAATAAAGCATTGTCACGCAGGACCTGAAAGACCATCCTGACCTGCTTAACATGAGACTCCCAATCATCCGAAAAAACCAGAATATCATCCAGATACACAATCATAAACTTATCCAGATATTCACGGAAGATGTCGTGCATAAAGGACTGAAAGACTGAAGGAGCATTAGAAAGTCCAAAAGGCATCACCAGGTACTCAAAATGGCCTTCAGGCGTATTAAATGCAGTTTTCCATTCATCACCCTGTTTTATACGCACAAGGTTATACGCACCACGAAGATCTATCTTGGTGAACCAACTAGACCCCCTAATGCGAGCAAACAAATCAGTTAACAATGGCAAAGGATACTGAAATTTGACCGTGATTTTATTCAAAAGGCGATAATCAATACAAGGTCTCAGGGAACCATCCTTCTTAGCCACAAAAAAGATTCCCGCACCAAGAGGGGAAGAGGATGGACGAATATGTCCCTTCTCCAAAGACTCCTTTATATAACTCCGCATGGCAGCATGCTCCGGCACAGATAAATTGAAACGTTGTCCCTTAGGAAACTTACTACCAGGAATCAAATTTATAGCACAATCACAGTCCCTATGAGGAGGTAGAGAATTGAGTTTGGGCTCCTCAAATACATCCTGGTAGTCTGACAAAAACGAAGGGACTTCAGAAGGAGTGGACGAAGCAATTGACACCACAGGAGCGTCACCATGAATTCCCTGACAACCCCAACTTGACACAGACATAGCTTTCCAATCCAGGACTGGATTATGAGTCTGCAACCATGGTAGACCCAACACGACAACATCATGCAAATTATGCAATACAAGAAAGCGAATCACCTCCTGATGAACAGGAGTCATGCACATGGTCACTTGTGTCCAGTACTGAGGTCTATTCGTAGCCAATGGCGTAGAGTCAATTCCCCTTAGTGGAATAGGGAATTTTAAAGGCTCCAAATCAAAACCACAGCGCCTGGCAAATGACCAATCCATCAGACTCAGGGCAGCACCTGAATCTACAAAGGCATTAACCGGGTAAGATGACAGGGAACAAATCAGGGTAACAGACAAAATGAACTTAGGCTGTAAAGTACCAATGGTGACAGATTTATCAACCTTTTTTTTGCGCTTAGAGCATGCTGAGATAACATGAGCTGAGTCACCACAGTAAAAGCACAACCCATTTTGCCGTCTATAATTTTGCCGTTCACTTCTGGTCAGAATTCTGTCACATTGCATAGATTCAGGTGTCTGTTCAGAAGACACCGCCAAATGGTGCACAGGTTTGCGCTCCCGCAACCGCCGATCAATCTGAATGGCCAGAGTCATTGACCCATTCAGACCTGCAGGCGTAGGGAACCCCACCATGACATTCTTAATGGCTTCAGAAAGACCTTCTCTGAAATTTGCAGCCAGGGCACACTCATTCCACTGAGTAAGCACCGACCATTTCCGAAATTTCTGGCAGTACACCTCTGCTTCATCTTGCCCCTGCGAGAGGGCCAATAACGCTTTTTCAGCCTGGTTCTCAAGATTAGGTTCTTCATAGAGCAATCCAAGGGCCAGAAAAAACGCATCCACACTGAGCAATGCAGGATCCCCTGGCGCCAATGCGAAGGCCCAATCTTGAGGGTCACCACGCAAAAAGGAAATAATAATCCTAACTTGCTGAACGGCATCACCAGAGGAACGAGGTTTCAAAGAAAGAAACAACTTACAATTGTTCTTAAAATTTAGGAACCTAGATCTATCTCCAGAAAACAACTCCGGAATAGGTATCCTAGGCTCAGACATAGGACTGTGAACAACAAAATCCTGAATACTCTGAACTCTAGCAGCAAGATGATCCAGACTGGAAGCCAAGCTCTGGACATCCATGTCAGCAGCTGAACTCAGAGCCACACCAAGATTAAGAGGAGGAGAGAAGCTAGCACAGCAGCTAGACACACGGCAACAACTAAAAAAAAAAAAAAATTTCTCAAGGCTTCTTTTCTCCTGCTTCTGCCATGCAATTAACACTTTGCGGGCCGGCTGTACTGTTATGATCCCTAGTGGCTGAGGATCACAAATAAATCAGCAAGTGATAAAACTAAGGACGAGCTCTAGGGAGATGGTAACTGGACTGATCGCAAATCTGAACCTATCCAAAACAACTAGAGGTAGCCGGTGAACGTGCCTAAAAAATTCCTAGACTAGCTACCCCTAAAGAGAGAGAAAGACCTCGCTTGCCTCCAGAGAAATAATCCCCAAAGATATAGAAGCCCCCAACAAATATTAACGGTGAAGTAAGAAGAAGGCACATACATAGGGATGAAATCAGATTCAGCAAAAGAGGCCCACTAGTACTAGAAAGCAGAAAATAGAGCAGGGGTCTATGCAATCAATAAAAAACCCTTACAAAATATCCATCCTGAGATTTCAAGAACCCACACACCAACTAACGGTGTGTGGGGAGAAACTCAGCCCACTAGAGCAACCAGCAAGCGAGGGAATTACATTTTAGCAAGCTGGAACAGAAAACATGATAAACACTGCTGATCAAAAAAATGAGCAAACAAAACTTAGCTTATCCTGGATGGACTGGGAGCAAGGTAGTCAAAAGGAATCTGAGTAGCACTGATTACATCGACAGCCGGCAACAAGTGGAAGTAAAACAGAGCTATATAGGAACCTCCCAGAGGATAACGAACCAGCTGATTGCCAGAGACCAGCAGGATAACAGGCAAAGCCACCAGGGGGAGCCCAAAGCAAAAGTCACACCATACCACCAGTGACCACAAGAGGGAGCCTGAACACAGAGTTCACAACAATCAGCGTACTCAGGACAAATTGCACAACAACTTTTGGGGTCCAATTTCTTCTCTTACCCTTGGGAAAATAAAAAATTGGGGGCAAAAAGATCATTTTTGTGAAAAAATATGATTTTTTATTTTTACGGCTCTGCATCATAAACTTCTGTGAAGCACTTGGTGGGTCAAAGTGCTCACCACACATCTAGATAAGTTCCTTAGAGGGTCTACTTTCCAAAATGGTGTCACTTGTGGGGGGTTTCAATGTTTAGGCACATCAGGGGCTCTCCAAACGCGACATGGTGTTCCATCTCAATTCCAGTCAATTTTGCATTGAAAAGTAAAATGGTGCTCCTTTCCTTCCGAGCTCTGCCATGCACCCAAACAGTGGTTTACCCCCACATATGGGGTATCAGCGTACTCAGGACAAATGGTACAACAACTTTTGGGGTCCATTTTCTCCTGTTACCCTTGGTAAAAAACAAACAAATTGGAGCTAAAATAAATTTTGTGTGAAAAAAAGTTAAATGTTCATTTTTTAAAAAATATTCCAAAAATTCCTGTGAAACACCTGAAGGGTTAATAAACTTATTGAATGTGGTTTTGAGCACCTTGAGGGGTGCAGTTTTTAGAATGGTGTCACACTTGGGTATTTTCTATCATATAGACCCCTCAAAATGACTTCAAATGAGATGTGGTCCCTAAAAAAAAATGGTGTTGTAAAAATGAGAAATTTCTGGTCAAATTTTAACCCTTATAACTCCCTAACCAAAAAAAAATTTTGGTTCCAAAATTGTGCTGATGTAAAGTAGATATGTGGGAAATGTTACTTTTTAAGTATTTTGCGTGACATATCTCTGTGATTTAAGGGCATAAAAATTCAAAGTTGGAAAATTGTGAAATTTTCAAAATTTTTGCCAAATTTCCGTTTTTTTTCACAAATAAACGCAAGTTATATCAAAGAAATTTTACCACTATCATGAAGAACAATATCTCTCAAGAAAACAATGTCATAATCGCTAAGAGCTGTTGAAGCGTTCCAGAGTTATAACCTCATAAAGGGAGAGTGGTCAGAATTGTAAAAATTGGCCCAGTCATTAACGTGCAAACCACCCTCGGGGCTTAAGGGGTTAAAATAGAATATTGTGGTAGATAGAGTCTCATCTGAAGTGCTCTTTTAACTTAATCTTGGATACTTACTTTAAAAAAAAAGGTTTACAGCTAGAAAGGCATGTCTATAGAATCTGATATATAGATGCCAATTCATTATTTGCATTTTTTAAGGGAAACTGTCAGCAGGATTGTGCACAGTAACCTACAGACAGTGTCGGATATAGCCGAAAGCTGCTACTGTGCAGACGTGGGCGGTTCCATCTTGGAGGAGGTTTTTTTTTTCTTCTCCAGTAAGATGGTTCTGCCGGCAAATGCACAGTAGCAGCTATCGAATCACAGCTATATACACCGATAGCTGCTATTGCGCAGTGGGCGCCATTTTCAAATTGATTTTTTTTGTAGCTGAATAACATCAAGAACATGTATTATTGGGACGTGAAACATGCCACGGCTGGCACCTGCCTGCAGAAGATTTTTTTTTAGTATGTACAGATATTCATTATGCAAACTAGGGGGAAGGTCACTGAGGTATCAGTGACCTGTCAGCAGTCTTCGTTATGAATAGCTAATAAGAGCACCACATAAAGCCCCACCCACAGCCCCTCCCCAGAGCACAAGCATATCATTAACTAAAAACTGAAAATAAAGATTAAAGAACAACCACAAGACCGATTTCATCAACCAAGGTATCATTTTAATCAATATAAAATGCCGACCTGACACTGTCTGTAGGTTACTGTGCACAATCCTGCTGACAGGTTCCCTTTAAGTCACTTTTTTTGTTTGCCTTCACATCAATGTAATGGAATGGAATGCAATGGAAGTTGCTACACTCCCAGCAATTTGATACGTTTTACTTCACACTGCTCTTTTAAAGTACACCGTTGTCAGTGTAGACCAGTGGTATCCAACCTTTTAGACCTTGAAAGCCACATTCAACTCTGAGAAAGGGTCATGAGCCACATCAAGATCCCCCTGACATCGGCCTCGCTGTAGTAATACAGATGGCTCCCATTTTTGGTATTATGATTGCCAAAGCTTTCCCACAAAAATCCTACGGGGCATTATACTTACATCCAGGGATTCTTACATTACCCCATTTCAGTATTCTCGCATCCAGCATTCCCATGACACTATTGCCTTCAGCTTCAAACTATTCCTGACAGGTAATATCATCCTATGTCGAACTTATCATACTTAATATTAGACCTAAATTTTTAAGGACAGTATATGTATATCCAGATCTGCTCTTCTATGTGGGGTACTAACAAAAGTTACTATTTGGAGACCGGTTCTTTATAGGTATTTGCTAGACCTGATGCTAATGAACCGAGCTGGCAGGCGACCACGAGTTACACGACATGGGCCAGCAAGCCAAATGTTGGGGATTCCTGGTGTAGACTAACCAGATACTCACTACTACGAAGTTCTACTTAACCACATTTATAGTAGCTCATCTTGGGGTTATATTGCATCTCATGATTTGCATATACTGCACCTTTGTGCTCTGCTTATCATGCTTACTGGTCTGAGAGATGAGCAAATGTTTCGAATTTGCCAGCTTCGACAAACTTTTCCCAAAAATTTGATGCTTGGTGCTTCGCAAATTGCTTTGCTGTGAATTTTATATACTGCAAAACCTCCAATTGCCTTGAAAAGACTCATGTAATACTCTAAGGTCTCCTACTTTATCCAACCCCTCTCAAGCTTTTTAAACAAACTCAGCCTTTGTAATGTCAATGTGACTTTAACATACATGGCTATGGCTAGACACCAGATAAAACCATTTTTCAACACTGCTGTCACACACTATCTACGAATAGTTGGCCAGTTAGATAGAAGATAATGCTTCCTGCATGCCTGGCAGCAACATCGAGTCTACCACATAGTCCAGTCTCACTAGACAACAGTCTCGATCACTTAATCCTCACCCTGACCATGTTGAGTTTCTGGAGATCATTAATCCCACACTAGAACACTCTGAGGAATTCTATACAACATAATTTCTTGATTGTGGCCTCTCACCCTGCATGCGCCAAGAGGGACAAGAGGAGATGTTGTTTCGTGATGCACAAAATTTAGAACAGCCACAGTCATAAGAAGATGATGATGGGGAATGGCAAGTTTTGGCTAAGGAGGTAGATGCTTATGAGAAACAGTTGCCGATAAGTCAGGTTTTTCTTAAGTGACCAAGTAAGAAGCACCAGGGTGCAGCGGTGTTTGACAGGGTGGTTAATGACGAAGTCACCGACCCAACCTGAGAAGCTGGCATGCAGAGCGAGGCCAGCAGCACTTAGGGGGAGGGATCAGCAGCACTAAAACAGAAAGGAAGAGGGTGACCAGAGTGAGAAGGCAGGCAACTGTTTCGCAGAGCACTGACAAGGTTGAATTTCTCTATCAGAAATTTAGATGTTCTCCAGTCTGGGACTTTTTTAAAGAGAGTTCTGTATCAAAAAAATGGTAATTTGAAACACTTGTGATGCCACGATCCTCAAGGGCCTGATCACTAAGAGCTTAACCAACACCAGCATAATGAAGCACATATCATCTAAGCATCCGACTCCGTGTGCCGAATTCCGGGTCCAGAATTGTTTCCAGCGGGTGACAGCACTGCCTCTTCCCCCATGCTAGGTGCTTCCCAATCCCCCGTCCATGACACTGGTGCAGATGCCTCCTGTCCTGCACCTGTCCTTACACTTTCTGAGGCATCATCATCAGGTACTTCCAAATACTTGTCCCAGCACAGTGTTCAGCTGTTCCTACCCCAGGCCTTAGAATGCAAAAGAAAGTTCCCAGCCACTCACCCACATTCCCACATGCTAAACTGGCACATTTCCAGGCTGCTTGCCATGGAAATGTTGCCATAAAGGATTGTATACATAGAGTATTTCTGCCGACCCCTCAGTACTCGGTCCTCAGCCACCATTATTTCTCCTGGTATGGCATCCCCGTCTTGCACCATTATGTGTCCAGGAACATCACCCGTGCCCTTACCAACACAGTTACTGGAATTGTATACTTAATAACCAACATGTGGACAAGCGCTTGCGGCCAGGGATGCTACATTTCTCTGACGACACACTGGATGAACATTGTAGAGGCTGAGGCTGAGTCCTACCCTGGCACAGCATATGTGCTACCAACACCAAGGATTGCTGACCCTACTTCTATCAGGGTTTCATCCACCTCCTCCACCAGTTCCTGCACCTCCTGCTGCTCTGCCTTATCCACCATTTCCGATTTGGTATTTCAGAGCATGTTGTCTACATCAACCAGAAGATGGAAGCTCTGCAACACTGCATCAGCAAAGCAACAGACTCTGCCTAGGCTATTTTGTCTAGGAGACATCCGCACACAACGGCAGAGTTATTGAAAGGAATAACAGATTAGACAGATCTGTGGCTCCTGCCATTGATCCTCCAGCCAGGCCTGATGATGTGTGATAATAGCCGTAACCTGGTGGCTGCTGTGAAGCTTGGCAAGCTCACACATGTACCATGTTTGGCCCATGTGCTAAACTTGGTGGTTCAGCAGCTTCTGAAAACCTACCCAGATTTGTCAGAGACACTGGTCAAATGTACATTGCATCAACGTACATTTCCGTAAGTCGGCTACTGCTTCCACCACTTTGGCAGTGCTGCAGCAGCGCATACAAGTGACAGCTCACTGACTGGTGTGCAACATCACCACACACTAGAACTCCACACTGCACATGCTGGCAAGACTTTGTGAGCAGCAGAGGCCAGTTGTCAATTCCAGCTGCAACATGCTCTTCGGTACTCTGGGCACCCTACACACATAACGACTGAAGAGTGGGCATGGATGTCTGTCATTAGTGCAGCTCTCCAAAATGTTGAGGATTGAAACAAAGATGGTGACACCATAATCAGTGCAACGATCCCATCTCTGTGGCTACTTAAACAGTCATTGCTCGCAACTAAAGCTGAAGCTTTGCTTGCATACCAGGGGGAGATGGAGGAAGACATGAGACAAAGAGGTACTACCAAGCCCAGCCTTATCTCATCTGCTCAGCACAGATTGGGTAACAATGAGGAGGTGGAGGCTGAGGATAAAGAGGAACAGGAGCTGATTGATAGCGCAACAGAGGCAAGTACCCACACAAGCTTCATCCCATATCTCCTACATGCATGGGGTGAGAGGGGAAAGAAGAGGCAGAGATGGACGAGGAGATGAGAGTAGTCATCATGGTGGAGATAGGGAAGTGTTGGCTGTAGGGATCTTGCCACATATGGCAGACTTTATGTACTGCTGCTTTTCCCGTGACCCTTGCATTGCACTCATCTTGGCCAAAAAAGAGTACTGGCTGTTCACCCTGCTAGACACAAGCTACAAGGATCCTTGCTGAGCTGGAGAGGTCTACTAAAATGGTTCTATACCAGAAGGCCATTGTGGAAAGTATGTTGAAAAATTTTCCATCTAACAACACTAGTGGCAGGGAGCAAGCTTCTTTGCCCAACCACGGAGGAAAGGCGAGGGAGACACACACCAGGTACAGCAGAGTCTGTTGCACACTGTGAAAGGCTTGGGCCAATATCAAGACACCCTCAAGGCATCCATGCCCTGATGATAGTATTTTTGACAAGGAGAGAAAACTTTTTAAAGATGATCAAGCAATAACTGGCCGACAAAACCACCATACTTCCTAATTCCTTTGCGAACTTCAGCTATTGGATCTCAAAGCTGAACATCTGACATGATTTGTCCCTCTATGCCTTGGAGGTGTTGTGCTGCTAGCGTCTTGTCTGAGTGACTTTTTAGTGCCGATGGGAAGATCATAACTCATAACTGACAGATACTTTGGGATGTTAACAGAAAATGCTGAAAGGCTCACTCTGATAAAAATTAACAAAGCCTGGATTAGCCCAACTTTTTCACACCACCAATTGACATTAACACATAAAGTGATGTTTATCTTCAGTATTTGAGTGAGGCCCTCCAGTTGTTGTCTTCAAGGGCGTATGGATGACTGGATGACCCTTTTTATTATATTTTTTCCTGGCTTTGCACTTTGTGCAAAGCATTTATGAGAGTAGAAGTACATCAACTACGCTTTCAAAATATTTTAATGAGGCCCACCAGTTGCTACCTTCAGGGGTCTATGGATGACCCTCCTTATTTTTTTTCTGGCTTTGCACTGTGTACAGAGCCTTTATGAGTGTAGGTGTAACACAACTACACTTTCTTAATATTTGAATGAGGCACTCCAGTTGGTGCCTTCAATGGGATATGGATGCTCCTGCTTGCAATTTTTGGAAGGCTTTGTATAGCTTTTATGAATCTAGGAGTACCACTACATGACAATTTGAACAGAATGTGTATGAGGCCCTTCTTTATGTCTAATACAGGGTGTATCTGAGTCCGTCTTTCACCAAATTTTTGCCACTTCTTGCTTCATAAATTAAACTTGAAGTGTCCAATGTTTTAATAAAAGTTCAATTTTGGTTTACATAAACTATTATTTTTTTATAAATCCTGTGGCAAACACCCCTTCTGATCGGCGGTAAAATCATCAACGCCGGTCAGACAGCACTGGATACCATGCTGTCAAAAGACAGTGTGAGCATGCAGCTGTGATCGGAGGTATAAAGTTGACCTCTGGTCATTGGTGTGAGCTGATGAGACTACTGCTTAGGCAGCGCCCACACTGTAAATAAATAATTTTAAAAAAATAGTGTAGGTTCCCCTTTATTTTTGATAACCTGCCAAGGAAAAATCACAGCCACAGGCTGCAACCCTCAGCTGTCAGCTTCAGCAAAGTTGGTTATAATGAATAGAGGGGTCCCCACACTATATTTTTTAATGATTTAAATAAATAATTTTAAAAAATGTTGTGGGGTTCCCCCCATTTTTGACAACCAGCCAAGCTAAAGCAGACAGCTGGGGGCTGGTATTCGCAGGCTGGTAAGGGGCCATGGATATTGGCCTCCACCAACCTAAAAATAGCAACCTGCTGTTGCCCAGAAAAGAAAAAACTCCAGTGATCTTGGTGAGTTCACCGCTGGCACTGTGAGAAAAAGTCTCATGATGCACAAGTGAGTTCACCGCAGTTCAAATTCGCTGCAGTGAAATTCTCCCGGTGACCTGAGGTGAGCTCGCCTCTGCACTTTGAGACTTTTTCTCACCGTACTAGTTGTGGTCTCACCAAGGTCACTGCAGTTCATTTTCCATCTGGGATCGCAGCCTCAGTGACTGGCAGTAAACTCGATGACGTCACCACTAGTCACCAATATTTCATTACAGAAGATGAGGGCTTCAGTGGAATGTGCATTAGGTGAGTATAACTGTGTTTGTTATTTTTAAATAAAAATGGAAAAGCATGTTTTGTTTTATGTCAAATAAAGGACTTTTTTCTGGCTGTGTCTTTATTTGCCATACAACTATAGGATTAGTAATGGATAAGTGTCTTATAGATGCCTCTCCATTAATAACCTATGGGCTTGATGTCACCAGAAAATTAAAAGTTGACATCAACCCCATAAATATGAACCACACTTAAGAGCCGGGCAAAATGCCAGCATTGACGCATCTATTAGTTGCATATTTTCTGGACGGCTATGGGCTGAAATTTTTACGCTGGTAGGAGCCAATATTCATGGCCCCTTACCAGCCAGAGAATACCAGCCCCCAGCTTTCTACCTGGTTGTCAAAATTGGGGCGGATTCCATGCTGTTTTTTAAAATTATTTATTTAAATAATTTAAAAATCAGAGTGGGGACCACTCTATTCTTGATAACAACCAGCCTTGCTAACACTGACAGATAAGGGTTGCAGCCCCCAGCTGTCAGTTTTGCCTGGCTTGTTATCAAATATACATGGGAGCCCACAATGTTTTTTTAATTATTTGTTTACAGCACGGGTGCTGACAGATGAATACTCCCATCATTCGCTCCTGCTCTCGCTGTTATTAGCAGCAGTAGCCCCATCAGCTGACAGCAATGACTGGAGATAAACTTTATACCTTCGACACAGATGCCCGCTCACGCAGTCTTTTGACAGCATGGGAACCATGGCTGTCTGACCGGCAGTGATGATTTTACTGCCGATCAGAAGCAGTGTTTGCCATACCTGGTGTTCGGAGGGCTGAACTTGAACAGTAACACGGACTTCCTGGTGAAGTCCGTGTTCAGTGTCCTTGCCCAAACAATAGGTGCTCCGTATTGATGACGAACTTTACTGTTCGGGTGCGCCCATCTCAAATTAACAGAAGATCTTATTATAGAATTCACGATTATTCCCATATATCATTCTCCCCCCAAAATTCACACAAATTGTTCCACCCACCCTTAGACCAATAGTTGCTGGAATTGGGGGGGGAAGGAAGGTGAATGAGAGACTCAGTTCCTAGGTGGATTTGTAATTATAAACACAAATTGAAATGCAGTTGAAATGGCATGTCTGGTTTTGTGATTATAATCCTGGGACTTCCACAGCGACTTTAGCTGAAACACTTCTTTCTTTATAAAGGTGTAAGTGGGTGCATAGTAAATACTATAAAAGGGTCTAAGCATAGGAAGTAAAGTAGTGTGTGGTTGGGATCACATAGAGTGACTAAGAAGGCTGTGTAGCAGAGGCAACCAACTGTGGGCCTAAGGAGGCTACATAGAAGGAGGCTACATAGATACTCGGTGAGAGTGTGCATTGGGGAGGTGGGGGAACACTATCACTTCACTTAAGTTATTGGATGGGAAGAAAGGGGTAGGCTTTATGAGTTCAGTAGGAGACTGTCTATATTTAAAGTTAAGGAAGTTGAACATTACTAAATATAAAAACGGTAATAAGGTCAAACAAGTGTCTGTCATGTAATTCTCTATTGCTTCAACTTTCAGGAGTATTTAAACACACAGGCATGTAGTCATTGTGACTAATTATTCTAATATCCACACAAGATTATGAACCTTGCATGTATTCATTCAGAAGAAATGACATAAGTTAACTTGTGATCAGTGTTGAGCATTCCGATACCGCAAGTATCGGGTATCGGCCGATACTTGCGGTATCGGAATTCCGATACCGAGATCCAATACTTTTGTGGTATCGGGAATCGGAATCGGAAGTTTCCAGTGTATGGTTCCCAGGGTCTGAAGGAGAGGAAACTCTCCTTCAGGCCCTGGGATCCATATCCATGTAAAAAATAAAGAATTAAAATTAAAAATAGGGATATACTCACCCTCTGACGCGCCTGGTAGTAACCGGCAGCCTGCTTTGCTTAAAATGAGCGCGTTCAGCACCTTCCATGATGTCACGGCTACTGAACGCGCTCATTTTAAGCAAAGAAGGCTGCCGGTTCACAGCGGTAAGGTCCAGGCTGCGTCGGAGAGGTGAGTATATCAATATTTTTTATTTTAATTCTTTATTTTACACATTCATATGGATCCCAGGGCCTGAAGGAGAGTTTCCTCTCCTTCAGACCCTGGGATCCATCAGGATACTTTCCGATACTTGGTGTCCCATTGACTTGTATTGGTATCGGGTATCGGTATCGGCGATATCCGATACTTTTCGGGTATCGGCCGATACTATCCGATACCGATACTTTCAAGTATCGGACGGTATTGCTCAACACTACTTGTGATCCAAACAATAAATTAATTTTGATTACTATGGAACACTTTTTGATACATACATTTTACCATACATATAGAAGGTAAAATTGCATGGGATGTAATAAGCTTTTACTTTGGCTAGCTATTCCCTTTCAGCTCCACTGGAGCCTTTTAGTGGAGCTGAAGATGACTGAGTGGGTATGTCAACAAGTCATTTACTGACCTCATTTTCTGTCATGTCTCATAATGATCCTCTTAATTTCTAAGAGATCATTATTGGGGATTGATACATTCCCCTCATATACTAATTTGTGTAATGATCTATTCAGCGGCTAATTTTTTTTTAGCTTCTTTTGTTGGAACTCGCCATCATTTTTCACCCCAAAAGCTTAAATCTTGACTAAGATTTTACAAGGCAGTGAAGAAAGTATCTGTTAAATAGATCAATAGGCCTCCTTCTCATGCACAGTGTTTTCTCAGTACTTAAAAAAACATTCTAAGTGTTTTTCATAGCATTTTTTACTAGTTTCTTTTGTTGACACTTTATTCATCTTTGTGAAGCACATTTTGAGGGCATTTTTCAAGTCCTACAGAAGAAAAATAAATTAAATATTAAAGGGGTTGTGCAGTTAAAAAAAAATACTAAAATGTTCCTAAAATAGTAAGTTATACAGCTTACTAATATACAGTGGCATATAAAAGTTGGGCACCCCTGGTCAAAATTACTGTTATTGTGAACATCTAAGCAATTTAACCCCTTTACCCCCAAGGGTGTTTAGCATGTTAATGACCGGGCCAATTTTTACAATTCTGACCACTGTCCCTTTATGAGGTTATAACTCTGGAACGCTTCAACGGATCCTGAAGATTCTAACAAAGTTTTCTCGTGACATATTGTACTTCATGATAGTGGTAAAATTTCTTTGATATTACCTGTGTTTATCTGTGAAAAAAATGGAAATTTGGAAAAAAAAAAAAAATTTTGCAATTTTCCAACTTTGAATTTTTATGCCCTTAAATCACAGAATTGTGTCACACAAAATACTTAATAAGTAACATTACCCATATGTCTACTTTACATCAGCACAATTTTGGAACCAACAGTTTTTTTTGTTAGGGAGTTATAAGGGTTAAATTTTGACCAGCAATTTCTCATTTTTACAACACCATTTTTTTTAGGGACTACAACATTTGAAGTCACTTTGAGGGGTCTATATAATAGAAAATACACAAGTGTGACACCATTCTAAAAACTGCACCCCTCAAGGTGCTCAAAACCACATTCAAGAAGTTTATTAACACTTCAGGTATTTCACAGGAATTTTTGGAATGTTTAAAAAAAAATGAACATTTTCCTTTTTTTCACCAAAAATTTAATTCAGCTCCAATTTGTTTAATTTTACCAAGGGTAACAGGAGAAATTGGACCCCAAAAGTTGTTGTACAATTTGTTCTGAGTATCCTGATATCCCATATGTGGGGGTAAACTACTGTTTGGGTGCATGGCAGAGCTCAGAAGGGAAGGAGCGCAATTTGACTTTTCAATGCAAAATTGACTGGAATTGAGATGTGCCTAAACATTGAAACCCCCCACAAGTGACACCATTTTGGAAAGTAGACCCCCTCTAGATGTACGGTGAGCACTTTGACCAACCAAGTGCTTCACAGAAGTTTATAATGTAGAGCTGTAAAAATAAAAAATCATATTTTTTCACAAAAATTATCTTTTTTATTTTCCCAAGTGTAAGAGAAGAAATTGGACCCCAAAAGTTGCTGTGCAATTTGTCCTGAGTACTCTGATACCCCATATGTGGGGATAAACTACTTTTTGGGTGCATGGCAGAGCTCGGAAGGGAAGGAGCACCGTTTGACTTTTCAATGCAAAATTGACTGGAATTGAGATGGGACGCCAGGTGGTGTTTGGAGAGCCCTTGATGTGCCTAAACATTGAAACCCCCCACACGTGACACCATTTTGGAAAGTAGACCCCCTAAGGAACTTATCTAGATGTGTGGTGAGCACTTTGAACCCCCAAGTGTTTCACTACAGTTTATCACGCAGAGCAGTGCAAATAAAAATTCTTTTTTTTTCCACAAAAATTATTTTTTAGCCCCCAGTTTTGTATTTTCCCAAGGGTAACAGGAGAAATTGGACTCCAAAAGTTGTTTTCCAATTTGTCCTGAGTACGCTGATACCCCATATGTTGGGGTAACCACCGTTTGGGTGCATGGCAGAGCTCAGAAGACAAGGAGCGCTGTTTGAAATGCAGACTTAGATGGAATGGTCTGCAGGCGTCACATTGCATTTGCAGAGGCCCTAATGTCCCTGAACAGTAGAAACCCCCACAAGTGACCCCATATTGGAAACTAGATGTGTTGTGAGAACTTTGAACCCCCAAGTGTTTCACTACAGTTTATAACGCAGAGCCGTGAAATTAAAAAATCATTTTTTTCCACAAAAATTATATTTTAGCCCCCAATTTTGCATTTTCCAAAGGGTAACAGGAGATATTGGACACAAAAAGTTGTTGTACAATTTGTCCTGAGTACGCTGATACCACATATGTGGGGGGGACCACCGTTTGGGCACATGGCAGAGCTCGGAAGGGAAGGAGTGCCATTTGGAATGCAGACTTAGATGGATTGGTCTGCAGGCATCACGTTGCATTTGTAGAGCCCCTGATGTACCTAAAAAGTAGAAACCCCCCACAAGTGACCCCATATTGGAAACTAGACCCCCCAAGGAACTTATCTAGATGTGTGGTGAGCACTTTGATCCCCCAAGTGTTTCACTACAGTTTATAACACAGAGCCGTGAAAATAAAAAATATTTTTTCCCACAAAAATGATTTTTTAGCCCCCCAAATTTTTATTTTCCCAAGGGTAACAGGAGATATTGGACACCAAAAGTTGTTGCCCAATTTGTCCTGAGTATGCTGATACCCTATGTGTTGGGGTAAACTGTTTTGGCGCACGGGAGAGCTCAGAAGGGAAGGAGCACTGTTTTACTTTTTTAATGCAGAATTGGCTGGAATTGAGATCGGACGCCATGTCATGTTTGAAGAGCCCCTGATGTGCCTAAACAGTGGAAACCCCCCAATTCTAACTGAAACCCTAACCCAAACTCACCCCTAACCCTAATCCCAACCCTAACCATAAACCTAACCACACCTGTTGTGAAATTGGATTCTGGGCTCCCCCGGTGGCCACTGGTGGAATTGAACTTGTGTGCATCATCCTCTCTGTTCACCTGTTCCCATCAGGATGTGGGAGTCTCTATATAACCTTGCTCCTCTGTCAGTTTCATGCCGGTCAACAATGTAATCAGAAGCCTTTCTTTGCATGTTCCTGCTACTAGACAACTCCCAGCTAAGTTGGACTTTCGTCCTTGTTTGTTTTTGCATTTTGTTCCAGTTCACAGCTGCTGTTTCGTTACTGTGTCTGGAAAGCTCTTGTGATCTGAAATTGCCACTCTGGTGTTATGAGTTAATACTAGAGTCTTAAAGTAATTTCTGGATGGTGTTTTGATAGGGTTTTCAGCTGACCATGAAAGTGCCCTTTCTGTCTTCCTGCTATCTAGTAAGCGGACCTCGATTTTGCTAAACCTATTTTCATACTACGTTTGTCATTTCATCTAAAATCACCGCCAATATATGTGGGGGCCTCTGTCTGCCTTTTGGGGAAATTTCTCTAGAGGTGAGCCAGGACTGTATTTTCCTCTGCTAGGATTAGTTAGTCCTCCGGCTGGCGCTGGGCGTCTAGGGATAAAACGTAGGCACGCTACCCGGCCACTGTTAATTGTGCGGCAGGTTTAGTTCATGGTCAGTTTAGATTCCATCTTCCAAGAGCTAGTTCTTATATATGCTGGGCTATGTTCTCTCGCCATTGAGAATCATGACAGTTTGACCGGCCCAAAAGGGTTAAATTATTGGCTGAGAAAGGAGAGAAAAAAGAAGTCTGCTGAAAATTTTTTTTTTTTTTTTCTCTAGTTCTGAGTGTGCTCATAATTGAATCACTTGCTAGTCTGCCTATACTGCAGCCTTCCTCTCTTTCTCTCCTTCTAATCCTTGAATGGCTCTGTGTTCACCTGTTTGAAATGGATCTTCAGAGTGTAGCTACAGGTTTGAATAATCTCGCCACGAAGATACAAAATTTGCAAGATTTTGTTGTTCATGCACCTATGTCTGAACCTAGAATTCCTTTGCCTGAATTTTTTTCAGGGAATAGATCTTGCTTTCAAAATTTTAAAAATAATTGCAAATTGTTTTTGTCCCTGAAGTCTCGCTCTGCCGGAGATCCTGCACAGCAGGTCAGGATTGTAATTTCCTTGCTCCGGGGCGACCCTCAAGATTGGGCTTTTGCATTGACACCAGGGGATCCTGCGTTGCTCAATGTGGATGCGTTTTTTCTGGCCTTGGGGTTGCTTTATGAGGAACCTCATTTAGAGCTTCAGGCGGAAAAAGCTTTGATGTCCCTATCTCAGGGGCAAGATGAAGCTGAAATATACTGCCAGAAATTCCGTAAATGGTCTGTGCTTACTCAGTGGAATGAGTGCGCCCTGGCGGCGATTTTCAGAGAAGGTCTCTCTGATGCCATTAAGGATGTTATTGTGGGGTTCCCTGTGCCTGCGGGTCTGAATGAGTCCATGACAATGGCTATTCAGATCGATAGGCGTCTGCGGGAGCGCAAACCTGTGCACCATTTGGCGGTGTCTACTGAGAAGACGCCAGAAAATATGCAATGTGATAGAATTCTGTCCAGAAGCGAGCGGCAGAATTTTAGACGAAAAAATGGGTTGTGCTTCTATTGTGGTGATTCAACTCATGTTATATCAGCATGCTCTAAGCGTACTAAGAAGCTTGACAAGTCTGTTTCAATTAGCACTTTACAGTCTAAGTTTATTCTATCTGTGACCCTGATTTGTTCTTTATCATCTATTACCGCGGACGCCTATGTCGACTCTGGCGCCGCTTTGAGTCTTATGG
Organism: Ranitomeya variabilis; assembly: GCF_051348905.1. Lineage (NCBI taxonomy): Eukaryota > Metazoa > Chordata > Amphibia > Anura > Dendrobatidae > Ranitomeya > Ranitomeya variabilis. The sequence goes on from NC_135233.1 coordinate 70,291,738, forward strand.
ATTGGTCCTTTGCCAAACGCTGTGGGTATGATTTGGAGCCTTTGGAAGCTCCTATACCTCTGAAGGGGATTGACTCCACCCCATTGGCTAGTAATAAACCACAATACTGGACACAAGTAACTATGCGTATTAATCCGGATCACCAGGAGATTATTCGCTTTCTGGTGCTGTATAATCTACATGATGTTTTGGTGCTAGGATTGCCATGGCTGCAATCTCATAACCCAGTCCTCGACTGGAAAGCTATGTCTGTGTTAAGCTGGGGATGTAAAGGGACTCATGGGGACGTACCTTTGGTTTCCATTTCATCATCTATTCCCTCTGAGATTCCTGAATTCTTGTCTGACTATCGTGACGTTTTTGAAGAACCCAAGCTTGGTTCACTACCTCCGCACCGGGAGTGCGATTGTGCCATAGATTTGATCCCGGGTAGTAAATACCCTAAGGGTCGTTTATTTAATCTGTCTGTGCCTGAACACGCTGCTATGCGAGAATATATAAAGGAGTCCTTGGAAAAGGGACATATTCGTCCTTCGTCATCTCCCTTAGGAGCCGGGTTTTTCTTTGTGTCTAAGAAAGATGGCTCTTTGAGGCCGTGTATTGATTATCGGCTTTTGAATAAAATCACGGTTAAATATCAATATCCGTTACCACTGCTGACTGATTTGTTTGCTCGTATAAAGGGGGCCAAGTGGTTCTCTAAGATTGATCTCCGTGGGGCGTATAATTTGGTGCGAATCAAGCAGGGGGATGAGTGGAAAACCGCATTTAATACGCCCGAGGGCCACTTTGAGTATTTGGTGATGCCTTTTGGTCTTTCAAATGCCCCTTCAGTCTTCCAGTCCTTTATGCATGACATTTTCCGCGATTATTTGGATAAATTTATGATTGTGTATCTGGATGATATTCTGATTTTTTCGGATGACTGGGACTCTCATGTCCAGCAGGTCAGGAGGGTTTTTCAGGTTTTGCGGTCTAATTCCTTGTGTGTGAAGGGTTCTAAGTGCGTTTTTGGGGTTCAAAAGATTTCCTTCTTGGGATACATTTTTCCCCCCTCTTCCATCGAGATGGATCCTGTCAAGGTTCAGGCTATTTGTGATTGGACGCAACCCTCTTCTCTTAAGAGTCTTCAGAAATTTTTGGGCTTTGCTAACTTTTATCGTCGATTTATTGCTGGTTTTTCTGATGTTGTTAAACCATTGAGTGATTTGACTAAGAAGGGTGCTGATGTTGCTGATTGGTCCCCTGATGCTGTGGAGGCCTTTCGGGAGCTTAAGCGCCGCTTTTCTTCCGCCCCTGTGTTGCGTCAGCCTGATGTTGCTCTTCCTTTTCAGGTTGAGGTCGACGCTTCTGAAATCGGAGCTGGGGCGGTGTTGTCGCAGAGAAGTTCCGACTGCCCCGTGATGAGACCTTGTGCTTTTTTTTCCCGTAAATTTTCGCCCGCCGAGCGGAATTATGATATTGGGAATCGGGAGCTTTTGGCCATGAAGTGGGCTTTTGAGGAGTGGCGTCACTGGCTTGAGGGGGCCAGACATCAGGTGGTGGTATTGACTGACCACAAAAATTTAATTTACCTTGAGTCTGCCAGGCGCCTGAATCCTAGACAGGCGCGCTGGTCGTTGTTTTTCTCTCGGTTTAATTTTGTGGTGTCATACCTACCGGGTACTAAGAATGTTAAGGCGGATGCCCTTTCTAGGAGTTTTGAGCCTGACTCCCCTGGTAATTCTGAGCCCACAGGTATCCTTAAGGATGGAGTGATATTGTCTGCCGTTTCTCCAGACCTGCGGCGGGCCTTGCAGGAGTTTCAGGCGGATAGACCGGATCGTTGCCCACCTGGTAGACTGTTCCTGATGATTGGACCAGTAGAGTCATCTCTGAGGTTCATTCTTCTGCGTTGGCAGGTCATCCTGGAATCTTTGGTACCAGGGATTTGGTGGCAAGGTCCTTCTGGTGGCCTTCCCTGTCACGAGATGTGCAAGGCTTTGTGCAGTCTTGTGACGTTTGTGCTCGGGCCAAGCCTTGTTGTTCTCGGGCTAGTGGATTGTTGTTGCCCTTGCCTATTCCGAAGAGGCCTTGGACGCACATCTCGATGGATTTTATTTCGGATCTGCCTGTTTCTCAGAAGATGTCTGTCATCTGGGTGGTGTGTGACCGTTTCTCTAAGATGGTCCATTTGGTTCCCTTGCCTAAGTTGCCTTCTTCTTCCGAGTTGGTTCCTCTGTTTTTTCAAAATGTTGTTCGTTTGCATGGTATTCCGGAGAATATCGTTTCTGACAGAGGGACCCAATTCGTGTCTAGATTTTGGCGGGCATTCTGTGCTAGGATGGGCATAGATTTGTCTTTTTCGTCTGCTTTCCATCCTCAGACTAATGGCCAGACCGAGCGGACTAATCAGACCTTGGAGACATATTTGAGGTGTTTTGTGTCTGCGGATCAGGATGATTGGGTTGCTTTTTTGCCATTGGCGGAGTTCGCCCTCAATAATCGGGCCAGCTCTGCTACCTTGGTGTCCCCGTTTTTCTGTAATTCGGGGTTTCATCCTCGATTTTCCTCCGGTCAGGTGGAATCTTCGGATTGTCCTGGAGTGGATGCTGTGGTGGAGAGGTTGCATCAGATTTGGGGGCAGGTAGTGGACAATTTGAAGTTGTCCCAGGAGAAGACTCAGCTTTTTGCCAACCGCCGTCGTCGTGTTGGTCCTCGGCTTTGTGTTGGGGACTTGGTGTGGTTGTCTTCTCGTTTTGTCCCTATGAGGGTTTCTTCTCCTAAGTTTAAGCCTCGGTTCATCGGCCCGTACAAGATATTGGAGATTCTTAACCCTGTGTCCTTCCGTTTGGACCTCCCTGCATCTTTTTCTATTCATAATGTTTTTCATCGGTCATTATTGCGCAGGTATGAGGTACCGGTTGTGCCTTCCGTTGAGCCTCCTGCTCCGGTGTTGGTTGAGGGTGAGTTGGAGTACGTTGTGGAAAAGATCTTAGACTCCCGTGTTTCCAGACGGAAACTCCAGTATCTGGTCAAATGGAAGGGATACGGTCAGGAGGATAATTCTTGGGTGACTGCCTCTGATGTTCATGCCTCCGATCTTGTCCGTGCCTTTCATAGGGCTCATCCTGATCGCCCTGGTGGTTCTGGTGAGGGTACGGTGCCCCCTCCTTGAGGGGGGGGTACTGTTGTGAAATTGGATTCTGGGCTCCCCCGGTGGCCACTGGTGGAATTGAACTTGTGTGCATCATCCTCTCTGTTCACCTGTTCCCATCAGGATGTGGGAGTCTCTATATAACCTTGCTCCTCTGTCAGTTTCATGCCGGTCAACAATGTAATCAGAAGCCTTTCTTTGCATGTTCCTGCTACTAGACAACTCCCAGCTAAGTTGGACTTTCGTCCTTGTTTGTTTTTGCATTTTGTTCCAGTTCACAGCTGCTGTTTCGTTACTGTGTCTGGAAAGCTCTTGTGATCTGAAATTGCCACTCTGGTGTTATGAGTTAATACTAGAGTCTTAAAGTAATTTCTGGATGGTGTTTTGATAGGGTTTTCAGCTGACCATGAAAGTGCCCTTTCTGTCTTCCTGCTATCTAGTAAGCGGACCTCGATTTTGCTAAACCTATTTTCATACTACGTTTGTCATTTCATCTAAAATCACCGCCAATATATGTGGGGGCCTCTGTCTGCCTTTTGGGGAAATTTCTCTAGAGGTGAGCCAGGACTGTATTTTCCTCTGCTAGGATTAGTTAGTCCTCCGGCTGGCGCTGGGCGTCTAGGGATAAAACGTAGGCACGCTACCCGGCCACCGTTAATTGTGCGGCAGGTTTAGTTCATGGTCAGTTTAGATTCCATCTTCCAAGAGCTAGTTCTTATATATGCTGGGCTATGTTCTCTCGCCATTGAGAATCATGACACACACCCCTAACTCGAACATGACCCTAACCCTAATCCCAACCACACCCCTAACCCCAACAGACCCCTAACCCTAATCCCAACCCTAACCACACCCCTAACTCCAACACACCCCTAACCCTAATCCCAACCAGGGAACTAGTCTGACTGCAGTATGTGGAGTCGGGAAGGAATTTTTTTCCCCAATGTGAAGCTTACTCTTTGCCACATGGGTTTTTTTTGCCTTCCTCTGGATCAACATGTTACGGCATGTTAGGTTAGGCTATGGGTTTAACTAGATGGACTTAAAGTCTTCCTTCAACCTTAATAACTATGTAACTATGTAACTATGTAACCATAACCCTAACCACACCTCTAACCTTGACACACCCCTAACCCTAATCTCAACCCTAATCCCAACTGTAAATGTAATCCAAACCCTAACCCTAACTTTAGCTCAATACCCAACCCTAAATTTAGCCCCAACCCTAACCCTAACTTTTGCCCCCCCACCCTAACTGTAGCCCCAACCCTAATTGTAGCCCTAACCCTAACCTTAGCCCCAACCCTAACCCTAACTTTAGCCTCAACTCTAACCCTAACTTTAGCCCCAACCCTAAATGTAGCCCCAACTCTAACTGTAGCCCCAACCCTAACCCTAACTTTAGCTCCAACCCTAACCCTAACTTTAGCCTCAACTCTAACCCTAACTTTAGCCCCAACCCTAACTTTAGCCCCAACTCTAACTGTAGCCCCAACCCTAACCCTAACCCTAACTTTAGCCCCAACCCTAACCCTAACTTTAGCCCCAACCCTAACCCTAACTCTAACCCTAATGACAAAATGGAAATAAATACAGTTTTTAAATTTTATTATATTTCCCTAACTAAGGGGGTGATAAAGAGGGGTTTGATTTACTTTTATAGTGGGTTTTTTAGCGGATTTTTATGATCGGCAGCTGTCACACACTAAAAAACGCTTTTTATTGCAAAAAATAGTTTTTATAAATAAATAAAATAATTATTTTTGCATTGCTTTATTCTGAGGACTATAACTTTTATTTTTTGCTGATGATGCTGTATGGTGGCTCGTTTTTTGTGGGACAAGATGACGTTTTCAGCGGTACAATGTTTATTTATATCTGTCTTTTTGATCACATGTAATTCCACTTTTTGTTTGGCGGTATGATAATAAAGCGTTGTTTTTCGCCTAATTTTATTTTTTTTTTACAGTGATCACTGAAGGGGTTAACTAGTGGGACAGTTTTATAGGTCGGGTCATCACGGACGCGGCCATACTAAATATGTGTACTTTCATTGTTTTTTTTTATTATTTAGATAAAGAAATGCATTTATTGGAACAATATTTTTTTCATTATTTAGGATTTTTTTTTTTTTTTACACATGTAAATATTTTTTTTTCACTTTTTTACTTTGTCCCAGGGTGAGACATCATGCTATAGTGTCAGATCGCTGATGTGACAGTTTGCAAAGCACTGTGTCAGATCAGCGATCTGACAGGCAGTGCTCCAGGCTTGCCGACGCCTGCTCTGAGCAGGCGCTTGCAAGCCACCTCCCTGCAGGATCTAGAAGGAGCCCCGCTGCCATTTTGGATCCGGGGCCTGCAGGAAGGAGGACGTAGGAGACCCTCTGAACAACGCGATCACATCGCGTTGTTTCGAGGGTCTCAGGGAAGCACGCAGAGAGCCCCCTCCCTGCGCGATGCTTCCCTATGCTGCCAGAACACTGCAAACATGTTTGATCACAGTGTTCTGGGGGTTAATGTGTCAGGAGTGGTCCATGACCGCTCCTGGCACATAGTGCCGAATGTCAGCTGAAATAATCAGCTGACACCCAGAGGCGATCGGCCGCGCTCCCCCAGTGAGCGCGGCCGATCGCCTATGACGTACTATTCCATCCATGGGAAGTAGGGCCCAGGTCACATGGATGGAATGGTACGTCTAATGGCAGAAAGGGGTTAAAGATGAGATAATCTCTAAACAGGCTAAAGTTAAAGATAACACCTTTAATTCGTATTTTAGTTAAAATACATATATATATTCATCTTCTACATTTTAAAATTTACAAAAAGGAAAGTGGTCCGATGCAAAAGTTTGGGAACCCTGCATGGCTAGTACCAAGTAGCAACCCCTTTTGAAGGTATCACAGCTTGTATACGCTTTTTGTAGCAATCCAAGTGTCTTTCAATTATTGTTTGAGGGATTTTCATCCATTCTTCTAGTTCTGTGAAATTCCTAGGTCATCTTGCATGCAGTGCTATTTTGAGGTCTGTTCACAGATTTTCAATGATGTTCAGATCAGGGGACTGTGATGGCCACTGTAAAACCTTCAACTTGTGCCTTTTAAGGTAGTCTATTGTGTTTTGTGACATGTGTTTACAATCATTATCTATTTGTAGAAGCCTTCTTCTTTTCAACTTCAGCTTTTTCACAGATGGTGTTATGTTTGCATCAAGAATTTGTTGAAATTTCATTGAATCCATTTTTCCCTCTTTAAGTAAAATGTTCCCCGTGCGATTGGCTGCAACACAGCAAAGAGTTCTTTTTTAACCTCTTCGGTCCACAGGACTTGTTTCCAAAATGCATCAAGCTTGTTTAGATGTTTGTTTGCATACATCTAATGCTGAATTTTATGGTGAGGTTGCAGGAGAGGTTTTCTTCTGATGACTCTTCCATGAAGGCCACATTTATGCAGGTGTCTCTGATCTGTAGAACAATGTACCACAACTCCAGTGTCTCCTAAATTTTCCTGAAGGTCTTTTGAAGACAAGTGGGGGTTTTGCTTTGCCTCTCTAAAAATCCTACAAGCCGCTCTCACTGAATTTTAGCATGGTCTTCCAGACTTTATCTTGATCTCCACTCTTCCTACTAACTACCATTTCTTAATTACATTTAGAACTGAGGAGCCAGCAACTTGAAAAAGCTTTGCTATCTTCTTATAGCCTTCTCCTGCTTTGTGGGCATCCACCATTTTCATTTTCAGAGTGCTAGGCACCTGCTTGGAAGAACCCATGGCTGTTGTTTTTTGGCATAAGATTAAAGGAGGCTGGGTGTCTATAAAGGTGGGAGATTTGCATCACCTGGCCTTTCCTAACTAATATTAGTAAGTTGTAAAAAAAAAATTTCCTTTTGGATATACTGGTTATTTTGAACAAAAGCTGCATCTGTGAATCTAACCTACCTCCTAAATCAATATGTTATTGGTACATTAAGAGTACGCTCACGTGAGAGAATAGGGTTGATTATGCTAATGACACCTCTGTCACAGTTTGAGTTGATTGTCATCTGAGTGCATGAGAAAATCGCAGCACAGGTGCTTAATTTCTCCATCTTCTCCATTGTCTCTGAGCACGTACATCAGACTGTACTCGGATGACATCCGAGTGCAATCCGATGTTTTGCACTCATCCATAGACTTGTATGGGTGAGCATGATCTGGATATTTGAGCCATACGCAACATGCTGCAATTATTGTCTCATGTCAAATCAGCATGAGAAAATAATCACAGATCTGCACTGCCCTTTAGTGAAACATTGACCAAGTGCTATCCGATCAAACATTGCATAGCACTCGGCTGTGTTATAAGCCAGTGTGAGCGAACACTTACAATTAGGATTATCAACCAGTTGTCCTAGAGTCTTGATTTCTCAATTGGTGATAGCGATATAGTGATACCATCTTCTTCTATATTACAAGAATTATATTACAGAATTCTACAAAAACAGAGAGGTAATTCTGGCACTGTAATGTGCCTAAGGGCTCGGGCAGATGGCAGTATTTTCAGCCCCAGTTGAATCCGACAAAACATCGGATCACACTCAGACCAATGTTATTCTGTGGGGCCGTGCACATTTCACTGGATGATCAAGTTTCATCGTTTATTAGGTCAATGAGTTCAGACTGCACTTGGATGACATCTGAGTTCAGTCCGATCAGTCCAATTTCCACAAGCTGACAGAATGGAGAAGATAGAGAAATTTTTTTCTCCATCTTCTCCTGATCTGAGAAAATTGGATCAGCATCTTGTGCAAATGACACTCTGATCAGAGTTTAATCAGAGTGTGATTTGCATAGTCAACCCTAATCTCTTGGAAAAGAGAATACATGATTGTCTGCACCTAGCCTAACAATAATTATCATATGGGGGGAATAAACTAATCTCACTGAGAAAAAGCTAAATCCATAGGCATTTATTAACATCTGAAAACAAATCAAAGACTTATTCTGAGTCACCGTCCTAGAGGCATCTGTAAAAAATCTATGAATCACGTTACCTAATCTAAGTTTCCCATATGATTACTATACTCCACTCCCCATCCTTAGTAATCAATGCAAATGTCGCAGAATCATTACCCAAGATTTATTCTCGTTCTATTCCTTTGTGAGTACATGCATGACAGTGCCTTGCCTCACAAGAGCCGCAGGCGGTATGCTGTGGTCTCATATTGAGCGCTGATACATTCCTGCTGCATGACTTTACTTTAGATACCATGATTTATCGCACATCTAAGGTCGCCACCTAGCACAGATGAAGGATTTTATATTTTCATCTAACCAGGCTTGAATAGAAAGCTGGATGTTCATTCCTGTTGAAAGAATAAAAAGTACACAATAGTACCATAAGCAATAAAACCAATATTTGCGAGAGTCATAGTAATTGATCCCAATGATGTCACCAAATGCTGTACACCTTTAGAATGACATCATACAGTAAGTGTAAATCAAGAGCGGTTAGCAGACAGCAATGATTACAGCAAGAGATAAGCAAGTATATTTAAGAGGAATTTGAGAGTTGATTTGAATTCTACAAAAATGCTTATTCGTCAAAACGTGAATTTTTGTAATTCACTTCCACCATTTCACTTGCTGCCATTTTGCTCAATCATAAAGGGCCATCAAAAGATTAAAAAATAAGAAAATATTTACATTCACCTTACCACTCACCTCTAAGGTCCTTCCACAATACACCATTTCCCATCCACTCCTCAGCATATCTTCTTATCTCCACTATCGAGAGTTGAATCTTCATCCCTCTTCACTCTAGACCGGACCTTCTGGCTCTGATGAGGCCCAGGACAATTGTTCCCATGCACTTGGAAGGTCAGGGCACATGTCATGACATTATATGCACTTGTGCAAAAATGTCCTGGGGACAACTTTGATAACAGGATACACCTAAATCACCCCTCCAATCTACCCAAAAGTCTGCTGCCTGACTAATCCACCTGTCCCCCGCTATTCCCTCCCTGCCAATCTCTGCACTGGCTCCTCTTTGTCCAGAGACTCCAGTTCAAAACCCTAAGCATGACATACAAAAGCATCCGAAACCTGTCTCCTCCATACATCTGTGTCCTTGTCTTCCGGTACTTACGCAACTTCCGATCCTCACAAGATCTCCTTCTTTACTCCCCTCTCATCTCTTCTTCCCACAATCGCACAAGACCCACCTCTTCCAACAAACCTACAACCTGCAGTTCCCTCACTCTACTATACCGCTGAACAAGCAGCTCTACCCTCCCCTAATGTATCCTCACCCATCCCTTGTAGACTGTGAGCTCTCGCAGGCAGGGTCCTCTCTCCTGCAGTACCAGTTCGTCACTTCTATTGCTCATTATCATTATACTTGTTTTTTTATTATGTTTACCTCTTTTCACATGTAAAATGCCATGGAATAAATGGTGCTATAATAATAAATAATAATAATACGCCGAGGACCGGACGAGGGACCATAAGGAGCAGAGCTGCTTGAGAAGTAGGTGTGATGCCCACCAGGGCCTTGGGGTACTCGGTACCAGGTCCTGTACTTAAAGGGATGTGTCACGGCGGCAGCGACCCGGTCCGTGGCCCTGGGCGCACATGTTAAAAGAAAAGTCTTTAAAAGGGATTTGTGAATAAAGTTTGTGTTCGTAACGCTACCTGTGGTATTTGGTCAGAGGTGACCGGCACTGCTTAAAGGGGTCCTCTGGGGTGATGTTGTGGCAGCAGGGATGGTATAGCTTCCCACAGGTGAAGATGGGTCCCCAGGGCTCCCGGTGTGTGGATAAAGATGATGGGTGGTGTAGTAAGAAACGGAGGACACAGGTTTGCAGTCTCTTTACCTGGTTTACTGAAGAATTCAGGCAGCCACAGTCCAGGGCACCAGATCACAGGTACAGGTAGGGTCCGGATGGTTTGGAAGCGAGTTGGGAGTCCCCTTTACCAGGTGGAGTTAGAAGCCTTCCCTATAGCGCTGTGGTGTAGTTCCTTGCTGCCCTAGGCTCGAGCCTTTTTACAGGGTCTCCATCATGACCCGCGCTCTATGCGCTACTGTGTGTCCTGGTGTCAGGGCGGAGAGGTGACTTGTAATCCAGCTGTCCTGCTGGTTTCTGCTGTGAGTCATGGAGTCCCTCACGACCTCGATCTTACGGCTACCAGTGTCTGCGCTCTGTAGGGAGGTAGCCCAGTCGCAGCTATTCTCCCCCAGTTCTCACTCTCCTGCAATTCACTTCTCCTACACGCTCTCTACAATCCGTTTGGCTTTCTCTTTCCCTCTTTTTAGGAGCTGCAGCACTTCTCGTGGCTGCACGGCCCCTCTGCTTCCTATTCCTTTGTCTCTCTGACAGGAACTTTCTCTCTCAGACTGACTAACTTTGCCTGCAGACCAGAATATATATAAGGGAGCCACCCACAAGCTGGATCAGAGCTCCCCCTTCTGGCTTGGAGTGTGAACATGTTGTATGCTTGTGTTTACCTGATAAAGAAGATCCTTCCTCGCTTCCAAGCGTGACATCACTCTCCCTGTGAGTAAAGCAATGCCACTGTGACAACCAGGAACCTGGGGTGTCACATAGGGTTAGCATAAGTTTTTTTCACATTTGTTTCCAGTGAAGCCCCAGAGCTTAACAAGGGACATCCAATTTACATAAAATAACTTCACTGCAAATAAAATTTCCTGAGAAAATCCACACAATTTGGCGAGTTTGAATTTTGTTAGATTTGGCCATTTCTTCTTACAGTCACTCTATATACGATTGTAAATTTTCCACTCATTGCTTCATCACACTTTATATTTCCTAAATTAATTTATGGCAGAGCTGACTTGGAGGTTGACAAAATTGTTTGTGATTTCACTTTTTGTTATCAATTGTTTTGCATAGGACTTTGTTATTTGTATTAGTACCTCCAGATAAAAATCAAATCATGCTAGTGTCTTCAGTCTTCATGTCCTTTAACTGTATGCAGTTTTTCTTGTGTAGCCAGTTCATTCACATATTCTTCTGCTTTCAGTTTCAGAGATGGAAGTAGAGAAGAGTGAATGTTTTGAAACTTTACTTTTCAAAATTCACAAAATTTGCTCAAGAAATTTGACTTGCTGTAAATCAAAGGTGCTCCAAAGTCTAAAATTTCCTGGAAAAAATTTTATGTGACACTAATCTATTTTCCTCGCACACTAATTTTCTTCATTCACACTGTATCTGTTCAGTTTCTTCACTGATTTATGGCTTTCTCTCCATATCTCTATGGCTAAGCTGTGAGCCGTGACGTTCTCACACTATCCAGATTCACCACAAAATGACTACTGCATTTCCTGCTTATGATTTTATGGATCCTGATTGGCTTTGCTATACCATGAGCACCCACAGTCATGAGATCATTCTCTGGCTGATGCAATCTTCTATCATGTGTAAAATAGTGGCTGCTATTTTAGATGATTCCCAAAAAACAATTTGAAAAATTCAAAGCAAATAGTTTAAGTTTGCAGTTTTTTTCAAACTCCTCTGAATTTGACAAGAATTTGATTCTGGAGAAATTCAGAGGAAGCCATTTAAAGTCTTGGTATAATTTGGCTTGTGTAAGAAAACCTGCCCAAACATGTGTGGTTGGGGAAACTTAAAGTTTATGCCATTTGGATTTTTTGTCTGCAAATGCTGTCATCTGGTTGTTTCTTCTCTTTTTTGGATTGCAGTGAAAAACTGACTTACTCAAATGATGTCATAAGACCAAGCTATTTAAATGTGGCTCATGCAGCAGGACACCGCCTGAGTATTCAGATAGTTGGCGTTTCTGCTGCTACATTGTACTACCTCTGTATACACCTATACCAGTCATCATGATTCCAGCATTCCCACATCAAACCTTGCTGTACAAGTCTGTTCTTCTATGTTTCAATCACTATCCACCTCTACTGTTCCATGTTTCCAGCTCTGCTACATCAAGCTCTGATGTACAACTCTGTTACTCTGTTTCCAACAATGCTACATCTTAGTAACTATTCTGCAGCTTTGCAGATCCAGCTCTGCTTCCTTAGATATCACTGTTCCGGCCCTGCTACATCAGCTATTCCAGCTCTGCTGCATTAGTGTTTGCTGTTCCAGCTCTGGAAAACCAGTTCAGCATCACCACTACAACCTGTAACATGTTCACCAGCACTTACACTGCACTGCCATACTCCTGCACCATCACCACCTGTCCGTGCTGCACAAAAAATACTCGTCCGGACCATGAACTTTAAGGATCGACCACACCAGGTGAGAAATAATGTACTCTTTTTTTTTAACAAATCTCGGTTAATAAAAGTAATTCTCAAGCAGGGAACCCTGTCTATGATGTTCATTTGCTTTACACATTTTCCTTCATTGTGTTTTATTTTTAAAAAAGAAGTGCACTCCACCTAGACGTTCATTGCTCATGCAATGTAAAACTATCTCACGCGATGGCCCCGATTTGCTTCCCTTCCTGAAAACCTATATATCTTTTATGAGCGGCTTTGATTGATTTAAATTGCCAAAATTGACCCTACGCCACTTGCTTTTTAAGGGCGTGTGGTTCAATAAATGAAGAAATATCATTTTACAATACGTGCTAGGGGCAAAAAAATGCATTTGTCAAAAATAAATAACAGCTTCTCCCACGTAATTAGCCATTAAGATGAAAAGAAAAAACAGAAAGAAAAGTTTTATGTGCTTTCCATGAATGCAAGTTCTACTACAAAAAAACAGAGAGAGAGGAGGGGTAGAAATGCTCAATGAATAACCTGCTTAGACAGATAGTGATCTCTGGTGGCTCAGCTTGTTTGGTAGCCTTAAGGGTACAAGCTAAATTCCCAAGACTCAGTAAGGAAAATTAGCCTTGGTGTGGTATACAGCTAATATAGCTCACAGCAAGTGTTAAACTCTGGGCATGCCTCGGCTTCCATCATGCATGCTGTCATCCCCGAGACAGTATTTACTTTAGCAGTAGGAGAATGACAATGTTTGGAAGACTTGGCCCGACTTGTTGGGAGCCAAACTTGCGCTCTAGCCCTCGGGAATAGGTTGTAGCTCCTTAATAACCACAATAAGAAGGAAAAAACTGCTGTCTCCACTGTCAACGCAACCGCTCAACTTTCTCCTCTTCCCTTTTCTGTGTCGATGGGTGAGTTTAGTGTGAAAATGTGCTGTTCGCTCACTAGCAGTTAATTTCAACTTCAAACACTAAAATCCCATGTGAAGAATTTCTTTAAGGAGACGCCAAGATGCAGAACTTTTCTTTCTTGCCGTTTTTTTTTTTTCACCTCTTCAAGTGGTGGGACCGCTTTCCAGTGTGTAATTTCTATTCGCTTTACAGGTGGCAAATATTAAAACCAGCACTGGGCGCACCTCTGTGGAGTCAGCGCGACAGTTCATGGTCTCACACTGCCCCCTGCAGGTCGCTGCCCACAGGACATACAAATGGAGGAAAGATTAAACTAAGCTTGGAAATCCTTCCAGGGAGTCAGTGGCTTCTTTGTAGTCACAAAGTGAACAATTGTTAAGTTCCTATAGAACTAAGTCAGATGTTCTTACACTTCTTTACATTGGAGAGATAGCAGAGCTGACTTGTCAATGACTTAAGGAGTTTGGTATTTTGCACAATTTGTTCTCTGCAGGTAAATATGTTATTGCCCCTTAGATTTAGCTCGGCTGTGTATGTTCTTTACTTGATGTTTTTCACCATATAGATTAAAGGGGTTATCTGACTTTATTTGTAAAACTCCGGCAAATGGTATAAAGTAATAAAATGAACCTGGATGATGCAATGCTGATGCTCTGGTGTTTCCTCTCCGTCTTCAGAAACTGCACCGCGTGACCATTGGCATCAATTAGCAGTCTCCACACACAGCTACAAACTATTGTCATAATAGCACATAACTGAGAGATAAACACATGTATATCTAGGTAGATAGATAGGTGCTGATCAGCTTTTCTGGGATTTTTTGTAGATAGATTGATAGAAAAATTGATAGATACTGTAAATAGATAATAGATAGATAGATAGATAGATAGATAGATAGATAGATAGATAGATAGATAATAGATAGAGAGATAATAGATTTAAAAAAAAGCGAAACAGCACACTATAAATGCCTTTCGGGTGCACAGGCCTTAATTGCAATCCATCCACTATGCATAAATCCAAAAAGAAGAAAAAATAAGGCAGCATTCCTTTTCTTCAAGTGAAAATCTGTATTTTAATTCAGACCCACATGGCAGGTGACATTTCGGCTCTGGAGGAGCTTTTCTCAAGCCTTGAGAGAAAAAGGAGTGCTGCCTTACTTTTTCTTCTTTTTAGATAGATAGATATGGGATAGATAGATAGATAGATAGATAGATAGATAGATAGATAGATAGATAGATAGATATGGGATAGATAGATAGATAGATAGATAGATAGATAGATAGATAGATAGATAGATAGATATGGGATAGATCTATAGATAGGTATGGCATAGATAGATAGATAGATAGATAGATAGATAGATAGATAGATAGATAGATAGATAGATAAATATGGGATAGATAGATAGATAGATAGATAATAGATAGATAGATAGATAGATAGATAGATAGATAGATAGATAGATAGATAGATAGATAGATAGATAGATAGATATGGGATAGAAAGATATGGGATACATAGATATGGGATAGATAGATAGATAGATAGATAGATAGATAGATAGATAGATAGATAGATAGATAAATATGGGATAGATAGATAGATAGATAGACCACATAAGCAAAGCGTCACGGAAGATAAGCGTCGTGATACCGCAGTTATTCCATGGCAGTTAGTCAGGGCAGGAGTCAGGTAACCCACACTCTGTTTTCCCTTCTCACCATGTGCTTTATTCCTATCCTCCTATGTTCCCTTGCAATCCACATTCACCGCCCAATCCCCCCTCCACCACGACTCATACATCAGCTCCTCACTGCTTCCCTCTCCCATGTACAGCTCCCATGCACTTCTCACCTTCCTGAAAAACCTCAGCCCATCTTACCCAAACACACTGCACAAAAAAACTACAAACACTTCAAAAAACTACTTGCTTTTTATCTTGTTACTCCTACTGATTTCAGGGGACATATCCCCCAACCCCGGTCCCCCATCCCCCAACCTCAACTGCTACCCTATCTCATATCAAAACCATACTAACCTTATTAATATTACTTGCACTCCCTCACCTCTCCCTTTCAATTGTGCCCTTTGGAATCCACGGTCTGTATGTAACAAGCTCCCTTTCCTGCACAACTACTTTCTGAACAACTCTCTCAATCTGTTGGCCCTCACTGAAACCTGGATCCAAGACTCTGACACTGTCTCCCCTGCTGCCATTTCCCATGGTGGCTTACAATTCTCCCATTCCCCAAGACCCACTAACAGACCTGGTGGTGGAGTCGGCATACTCTTGTCCCCCCAATGCACGTTCCAGGTTATACCCCCAGTTGTTTCACTTTCATTCCCTTCTTTTGACGTCCACACCGTCAGGCTCTTCCGTCCCCTCTCCCTCAGAGTAGCGGTCATATACCGGTCCCCAGGCTCACCTACCCACTTCCTGGACGACTTCTCAGCCTGGCTGCCGCACTTCATGT